>NC_050074.1:2615939-3215939 GCF_009764565.3 Dermochelys coriacea | reverse complement strand
CTGATGTAGAAGTAGACTACATGAAGAAGTAGTCAAACATTCAGTGTAGTGTGGCGTCTCTGTTACCATAATTGGTAAAGTGGAAAATGCTTAGGTTCAGTAAACTATAAATAAAAACAAAAAGATTTGGAAACGAGAACCTGTGCTTGAACATCAACTGAGATATTTGCATGTAGAATCCTCCCAAAAGACACAAACCCATCTGTTAAAACAGCGCTTCCAGCAGATGATTGGCAGCTTGCTAAAGTCTTCTCTTTGTAAGGAGAAAAAAAGTAGACTCGCAGTCCTAAAATAATTGTTGTTAGAAATTCCAAAGATTATAACAATTTAATAAAGTGAAGAGCAATAATGAATGGCAAAGAGATGAGAAGATGGATTGCTCTGACCTTCTTGGGGATATTATACAGTGGATAAAAGCAAAAATCGAGGGGACTTTGTGCACACATCTGCTCTGTAGCACAGTGCGTTAATTTTGGTTAATCATGTTTTGATTCGCAGCTGTTAGGAAATATAGATTCCTCTTTTGTCATGTTGGCTACAGATATTTTCTTCATGCTGGCAGGATTTTTCTCTTATCATGAACAATAAAAATTATAAATGAATTAGAGGTGTGCAGTGCAGTTCTTGGGGAATATTTAGCATGCTATGGCTGCTGTATGGAGCAGGCTGTTGAGGGAGCCACAAGTGCCATTACAAACCTCCAACTAAGGCTGGTTAGAAAACAATTCTGTTTTGTGAAAAATGTTGAGGTTTCAAAATTTTGTTTTTGTTCCACAGTGCGGTGGGCGGAGTAGGAGGAAGAGGATGGAGAGAGACGCCAAAATGGCCGATAGACCATTGGGGCACTTGCCTGGGATGTGGAAGTTCCCTCATTCAAGTTTCTGCTCTGAATTAGGTTCAAGCCCCCCTGCCCATTTTGAGCAGGGACTTGAACGGGGTCCCCATTTTTGAGCAAGGTCTCCCGCATCTTGGGTGAATGCTCTAACCACTGGGCTATTGACCACTCTAGGTAGATCTCTCTTCTTCTGTTTCTTATTTCTGTTGACTGGAGCCAAAGCTATACGAAGCAAGTTTCCTCACTTTCTGCTGAAAGTTTCTGCCCATATACGTTGAGCAGAGAGAAAAATCCATTTTCCATCATAAATCTTACACAATGACCTATTTTCACCTAATTTACAGAGCCACATGTGTCCCCCTCCTCTCTTGTGACCTCTTTCCTCGGCTTCCCTCTGGCTCGAGAGAAGATGGTTTAAAACTGGGTTCAGTGGGTGGTGGGTTGTCCTTACCCTTCTGTTATATCAGCATTTCTGTGAATTACTGAGAGAAAGCTAAAAGAAAAGGAGTACTTGTGGCACCTTAGAGACTAACAAATTTATTAGAGCATAAGCTTTCGTGAGCTACAGCTCACTTCATCGGATGAAAGCTATGTCTGTGGGAAACAGTGAACTCAGCACCTAGCACGACTTGCTGATGCCAATAATGGCAGCACGATAGCCAGGTTTAAAACTTTTATGAAAGATCCTGCTCTTCCATTTCATGGATGTCTTGATGTGCAGCAGAATCTAGCAGATTTGGGAGGGAGCCAAGAGGCGCTCCATGGGTGGGTTTTACTGATATTTCGTCTCATTGTACCAGGTTACTCTTGCTTGTGTGACGTTATTTTTCTCTTTTTGGTTAATACGCACTGGCCCTAAGCAACCATTTGTAACTCAGGGTGTGAGTCCGCCTTTTATGAGCAATGTTACTCACAAGCCAGAATCAAATGTTGTGTGTTCTAAGTTTGAACATAAAGTATCAACCCACAGCTGTTGTATTGTGATATTTACTCCACAACTTCTAGTCTCCAAAAACACCTCTTTTGCAGAGAAGTGGTGCCATAGTCTGAAGCAGAGATGTCTAGCTTAGCTATTATGTTTGGTGTATTTACTTATAATTTAAATGAGGTCTCACTCACTTTGTTCCCCTCTAGCAGAGAAAGCTTAGATCTCCATATACGGTAGAACCTCAGGTATGAACACCAAAGTTACACAAACTGACTAATCAACTACACACCTCATTTGAAATATATTGTGTTAAATGTAAACCACTAAAAAAATAAAGGGAAAGTTTAAGAAAGAGCTTTGACAAGGTAAGGAAACTGTTAATTTCTGTGCTTGTTTCATGTAAATTAAGATGGTTAAAAGCAGCATTTTTCTTCTGCCTTGTAAAGTTTCAAAGCTGTATTAAGTCAATGTTCAGTTGTAAACTTTTGAAAGTACAACCATAATGTTTTGTTCAGAGTTAAAACATTTCAGAGTTACAAATAACCTCCATTCCCGCGGTGTTTGTAACTCTGAGGTTCTACTATACCTCAAATACTGCTCTCAGACAAAAGGGTCCATTCTCTTCTCAGCTGTCTTGGATTTGAGATAAGGTAATATGCCAAATCTTCTAGGATGGAATGAATGTAAAAGGATGAAAGGGATTGAATAGATGTATGTGGACATCACAACAAAATAGCTGCATCACTCGGTTTTTGCTCAGCAACTTCTGATGTTACTGATTGATAGTGTGGTAGTATTCAATTAGTTATCTGTCAAGAAAGGCTATTCTTGAACAAACAGTGTTTTAGACAGAATCTTGTAATACCTGAGGATTACTAAAGCTCCCTTAAAACCTCTGAGTATCATACAGGGAATGGTACTTTACAAAGCATGTTTTGTTTAAAAAATCTTATGCATAGTTGAGGATGTGTTTATGAAAGGCTCCCAGGAGGATGGGAAGAATGAAGGAGGCTATTCCTAGAGGTGCTGAGGACCCTCATCTACCATCAAAGTCAGAGTTTGAGAGTTCAAGACTTAACTTTGAAGCTAGAGATTAAAATTGAAATATACCACTATAAGCACTGCTCTATGTACTCCGTTTGCAGTCTTTGTCAATAAAGATACCAGAGAGCTTCCAGATGGAAAATATTCCCAGATTTTACTCATATTTTCAGTGTGGATACAAATGCACAGATTGCTGCTGATTTAAAGTATGTGGAAAAAGCCCATGGAGATTTATATTTCTTTCATGACTGAATGCTGGTGCTTGGTGTCATGTGGGAAAGCAGTCACTTGGTTTAATAGGAGCACAGCTGGTGTTATCTGAAAAATAATCATTATGATAGAAAGCACACATTTTTCATGTTTTCTGTCATATCCATCAGAATATGGTCTGTGCTAAATCTGCACACTTCAACTGACATTGCTTAAATTAGTATATTAGCATATAATACTTTTAAGAGTGTCAGTTATAAAATGTGACTTTAATTGAACGTGGGATAACAGAGTACAATTGTGTAAAGCGAGACAACTTGAAGGGGTTCAGAAAGTCACCATGTTTAGAAATACTATTGTCATCTAGAGGCCAAGTAGCAAATTAGAAGAATTATAGTTATGAATGACGAAACCAGTTTTGGTTTAATAGGTGCTGACTTGAACCTTTCCAAATTGAAATGAACTGGAATTATTTAGTTCATTTGCAAACTGCATTTTTCTCCTTGCTCCTCTACACCAACCAATCCAGACCATGGGGCTATGATTCACCCAGCCAGCAGATAGAGACAGATGACTAAGTCCTAAAATGACATTGTGACCTCACATGTGAAAGTCAAAGTACGTGTCCGACTTCAGTTGTTTGTTTCCAGTGAGGGATATAGGCCATTCACCTGTTGGCTGCTAATAGAGACGGAGATCAGACTGGGGGCGGGCAGGGGAGGGAGAATAGGTGGTGGTACTCTCAGAAGTCCTACCCAGTGCTAAAGCTTCACTCGCAGCTGGAACACTTAGGCAAAATTAAAACCAAAATGTGATGTGTGATGGGGATATGAACCTTACGCTGCCACAGCCACACAGGGTGGACAGAGCAGCTGCTTCCCCGCCTGTGGCTAGTTAATCGACTAGCAACAGCTGGGAGAAAAGATGCCTGCTCAGGCAGAAGGGGACTACCTGGAGGAAACCCTTCAGCGGCGGTCTGTCAAGGAGCTGCCGAAGGAACAGATCCGGAAACCCCACGAGGAGTGGGATGAGATGGCTGCTGTCAGGAATCAGTGCCTGCAGCAGAGTTAGTCTCCAGGCAGCCTCATCAGCACAGCTGGCCTGCAGCAGGCTACCTGGTTAGCCACACCACCCAATTGGCTCCAGAGGCCAGCACGACAGCTCTTAAGCCTGCAGCAGCTCACTGGCTTCCACAGTGCCTGCTCCTGCATTACCTGGTTCCTGCTATGCCCGTCTTGCACCCAGCAGTGCCTCTATCCTGCCCCTGCCTGGAAACCCACCCTGACTCAATACCCTGTTGGCTCCAGCTCCTGCCCTCCGGCTCGACCCTTGGCTCTGGCTCCTGACTACGAACCCTGGCTCTGACCCTAGCCACCAGGCTGGATCACCCTCATCCTGGTCAGTTGACAGCTGGGGAACAATGGGAAGGGACTGACCCATGTTGTCAGGCCCTTGGGAAGATTACAGCTCAGGGATTGGGCTTGATCATCTTTATTGCCCTTTTCTGAACCTTTTTTCAGTTCCACTATATCCTTTGAGACAATATTAAGTATTAACACAAGACTGAGGTAAACAGTCAAGTAGACTTGTCCATTACTGAGTATTAGTCTTTAAATATTACTACCAAGTATCTAGAATACCTGAAACTAAAGATTTGAATCTAGAGAACCTAAACTCAGGCTTTCACCTCCCATGAGAGGTAAAATAAATGAATAAATTGATCTTATTCTATATGGATTCTCCAGATGAGAACTTAAACACCAAGGACTGACTGCTCTACTTGGCCATGAACACTCCCAGAATTGTAAGACTTTAGGTTTGCCCATCCTCATTGCCATTCAGTGCTCTGAGTGCTGGTTAGCTGCTTCATGCTCACTAGCAATAGCAATGTTTCAGTGATGCTAAAAAATGTACATTGTCAGCACCTACAGAAATAAATACAGAATATAAACTGAGTTTTGCGAAGTGCTTTGGGAATTTACTGGGATGGAATACCTTGTACAAACAGTAAGTGCAAAATCCTGCCCTCTCTCTCCATTGTGGAGGGCCCCATCCACGGGGAAATGGTGAGGTTTCACTGCCAGGGTGGGGATTTACATTTATATTTGCAAGCAGCAGGCCTTTTACTACCCACACTAATAAATTAAAACTACCATCACAGCAGGACGCCAAACATATTAATTTAATAGTCCTGAAATGCTATTTATCCTCACAAAGAAACACTTGCTAAAATAAAGAAGAATCTGTGCGTGCTGCCAATTGCTTCACAGGCATATTTCACAAGGCCTTTCCTTTTGCATCAGATATGCTCCCTTCCCTTTCCAGTTGCATTAGGGAGTTACGAATGGTATGTTTCAGAGTAGCAGCCATGTTCGTCTGTATTCGCAAAAAGAAAAGGAGTACTTGTGGCACCTTAGAGACTAACAAATTTATTTGAGCATAAGCTTTCGTGAGCTAGGGAATTGCCCCAGTCCACTTCCTGAAACTGCAAGGGACAGAGCCAGTGCAGACATAAAATGGTATCTCTTGGAGTCTGAGGATCCCCTAGCTTGGCAGGCCAAAACCTCTGCTTCCTCCATCACAGGTAGGTGCAACCTCCACCTATCACTAATATTAGGCGAACACACAGGAAATGCATGGGGGGAATCCATGCTGGTTTTCTTATCCTCTAAAAGGAGTCTGAAAAAACAGACAGTTTACACTACTCTATTGCAGTATGAAATCACTGTTTCCATAACTATTCAAGAAAACAATTCTGCACTAGAACAGTAGGTACACATTTATTTCCTACTTGCCCATCTTGTTACTTAGAAAATACCCTCTATCCACAGGTGCCAGCCACATAATGTACATGTGCCCTAGATATGCTAGCAACACAACCATCTAATTATTGCACAACACAAATCTTCTGAATATCAGAAAACTCAAATTAAAAAAGGGAGATACTTCACTCCAGCAACAGAAAGGGGAAAAAAAACAGAAAGAAATACCTCTCCCACGAGTAAAAGTGTATTTCTGTATGGTATAAAACTAAACTGAAACCTGTTTAGATGTCAGGGTTTCTATCTCAAGATATAATACATCCCTTTTATGAGGGGACATGAAGTGGTGGAACTAGCATGACATTTGCCAACCATCACTCTACTTGTGCACTGCATCCTTTGTCTGTTTTGGGTTAACATACTAACCCTAGTATGGCCATCCCTATGTTCTAATCCTTGATGTAAGCGGGGGAATAGTCCCGCTCTTGTGGTGAACTTTTCTGGCCTCTGTACTACCCTGCTGAAGTGGGCTAGCGAAAGGATCTGAGTCCTCACTCCCACTTCCTTTACCCCGTGGCCTCCCTGCCCTTGAGGACTCCCCTTCCACTCTCCTGTCTGGCAGAGTCCTCGTAACCCCAACAAGGCTGAGCCCAGGATTCCTGGGGGGCTCGACCCCCAACCCTGCTGTGGTCACCTAGGACAGGGGCTAGGGTGTCCCCACTCCGGGGGGCTCTCTCTGCACTGGCACTTCTCTGACCCACTGACCATTACATACAATTTAAAGCAAATGCAAGTTATTTAATCAACAATTAATTTTAAAAAGAATAAGGAACAATGGGAAAGGTTAAAGGAAACGCATCACCCCGCTCTGTGGCAGGGAACATCACAGACAGTGTCTCTGGAACGTCCGGGCAGTTCACAGCCTGTTCCTTGTAAGTCCCAGGCCTCCTGCTCAGGCCCTGGCTGTGCTGCAGGGATGCTGTGGGTTGGACACTCGCTCTGGTGGTGGCCACACGCTCTCAGGCTCTAAGTGGTAGGACCCTTCTTCCCAGTGTCACCCTAGCCCTATCTGGGTTATGATCCAAGCCAGCCCTGCAGAGCCTCTTGGTTGAGGCGTCTCCCTGGGCCTGCTGTCGGGGTCCCCCTCAGTCTCTCCAGCTGTTCACCGCACCCAGCCCCAGCTGCACCACTGGGTCTCTGCACTGCTGCTGCTGCTGCTGCTCTGCTTCCAGCTCCCTGGGCTGCTTCTTTGGCCCCCCTGCCTCTGGTTGCTGCAGCTCTGCTCCCAGGACAGGTCTGCTCTGCAGGCTGCTTCTGTGATTCTGCTCCCAGCACTGACCTGCTTCATGGGCTGCTTTTCTGACTGCAAGCACAAGGGCTGGACCATTGATTGGCTTGCAGGTATACCTGCCTCTGGCTCTGGTTGCTGCAGCTCTGTTCCCAGGGCAAGTCTGCTCTCTCTGGGCTGGGCCTCTGGCTTTGGGGCTGCAGCTCTGCTTTCAGCACAGGGTCTGCTCTCTCTGGATTTGGCCCAGTTCTGCCCCCCAGCTCAGCTTGAGACCCTGCTTTCTCCTTAGCTCAGCCTCACTCTGTCTGACCCAGGCAATTCCAGCTCACATGGAGGACGGGACCTCCCTGGCCTCCTGACTCTGATTAGCCTGCCCGCCCTGTCATTCAGGCTGACCTGGAGCATTGGCCTCTCCCCATTGTTCCTGGGGTCTATCAGTCTCAAGGTCCTGATTTCCCCATCGACCCTTCCCGCTTTTAGTACTGGGAGCTGGCAACTGAAACACCCCCACTGAATGTTAATAAGGGGGCAACAGTTCCCTTACATTGAGTTTGGTGGGGATAACGTTGCTGACTTCTGCTGAGGACCTGTCATTCTACCCGTCCATTGAAACCAATGTTTATATTTCAGATCAAATCTGTCAAACTATTTTAGATCCTTATGTGGCTCCCACTGTCACAGTATGTGGGTGATTCAGAATCTTTCCTGTATGTACCCTCATTGTACACCGGGGAGGTAAGGAAATACTATTATCCGCATTTTACAGATGGGGAATTGACGCACAAAGGGCCTAAATGACTTCTCCAACATGGCACAGGAAGCCTGTGGTGGAGCAGAAATTGACACTGGGTCTTCTCTAAGCCCTGGACCTTCTTTCATTCCGTTTGCATGTGTGGTCACTTTCTTTTCAGCTTAATGATAGTTGGCTTGTTTGTTTTATGTTGGAAGGGTAAAATGAGTTATTTTCTTTTCCTTTTCCTCTCTCTTTCACAGCTCCTCTCATTTTATCCCTCTTGTTTTTCTCCTCTCATTATTCACCTTTTCAGAAGTTCACACCGTCATCTAGCAAAGTAAACAAGCATGTGCTTAAATTTAGGCTTATGATTAGTCTGACTGGAGAAATTTGGACTGCTTGCATGTTTCACATCAATCCCAAGCTTAGGTACGTGGCTGGATTGAAGCCTTATTAAATAATATTGCCTTTTTGTTGTAATGGTTACATTTTTAGTTTTATTTTACTAGGTTCTTAGGGGCCCTTGGCATTGGTGGCATATAACTAACACATTATTTATTATTATTAAATATGGTCCCATAATCTATTAAAACCAGTATATCTTGATTATTGTAAAATGGTTGTAGATTGTGTTGGGATTAGCTGGTTTGTTTTGTTTCCTAATTCATATTTGGTTTTATAAAATATGGGAGATTGGGAACAGAGATTGATTTTCAGTCCTGTTTAGCATTATACATTGATCAGACCAGAGAAGGAATATATTCGAGAAGTTAAGGTTCAAGACGTATACGAGTACAATAACAGCAGCTGTTAACATGAGCCTTTTTTCCTTTTGTACTGTGCTCCTGATACAAGCTATAAAAGCTAAGCTTCTGTGTCTTATAAATGGCTCCAAAACCTTATTATTCAAAGACAGCCTTTGATTTGGGTTAACATACAATCTACTATTTATACTTTATCATTCTGGAATAATCATAACATTTTCAACGAAGAACAATGTCTTACTTTAATGCTAGGTTCTTAAATGTGTATGGGCTTTTTTTTTTTTAAGTTTAGTATTATACAGCTACAGAAATGATGTTCTGTAATACAGGGCTGGGCTATAAGTGAGACTTTTGTAGATTTTAATGACTGTAGTGAAAGTGTTAACATCTATACGTCTGTGATTCTACAGCTGCCAAATTGGTAGCTGGTGAGATAATTCCAGTTCTTGGCTCCAAGCCAAACTAACTGAATTTTAAAATCTTACATTGGACACTAAAATTTTTATGCCCAAATTCCGGTTGGATTCATGGTATTAAATCAGGTTGGCTGTGAAAGTAAGGGGTGAGAATAATAACATGCATGCTCACTTGTGCACAAACACACATGCATGTGTACACACAGACACATGGATGTGTGTCTGTGTATATTGTTATGCTTGAAGGTGTTAATGGCTTCCGTCAAGCATGTCTCTGATCTACAGGCAATCACTGACCTCGTGAACTCAGACAGGCATGGTAGCTATCTCCATTCAGACTAAGCAGAAGCAGTAAATGTCTTCTGTGGAGTAGGCCACATGGAGACAGGGGAAGCCACCATGCACAGCACTAGACCTGGCAAAAGGTTGAGCCATATGGACCATGGGGTTTCCCTGTGGACTGACTGCAAGCACAAGGGCTGGAACATTGATTGGCTTGCAGGTATACCTGCCTGTATATCTCTGCCTGTATACCAGAGCTGAAATCCAGCAGACAGTGAGATAAGCAGTTGTGAATGTGCCCCTGAGAGAGAGCAGATACGGTCTTTTGGGGCACAGGACTGCCTGGAAAGGTGGCCTTGGGATATTGTGGGCAAGGATACTGCCTGTTCTTTTTTGTTCCTATTGTGTTCAAGGAAAGAGGCCCAGGTGTACTTTGTAAATAAACAGGATTGCAGCAAAGAATATACCTGATTTACATCATCCATTTCTCCTCCTAATGGAAACAACCCTGCCAGGCCCAAAATATTGGGTTGGGTGTTAGGGAAGTCGTTACTTGTACATGCAGCCGCAGTCTCTATGCTAAAATAAATTTCCCTGTGTCACAAGCACACCCACCACCAATAATAATCCTCCAGTGTCCCCTCAGAGTGCCCAAAGCAGCCAAACCTCCATCCCCAACGCACCTTAAATCCCACCCCATCTTCAAATCCAGAAAAGCAGGCCTGTTAATTTTGTTGGGAAAGTAAAGAAATGCAGGATGTGTCAGGAAATTGCCTTGCCAGCAACCCTTCTCTCCTCTGATTGAAAGTGAGGGAACCCCAGCTCGAGTGCTTCCACTGAGCTGAGCTGAGCTTTGGAAGGTTTTGCAAGGTCAATCAAGCCCAATCTCTGCTAATCAAGGTTTTTTCATACTGTGCAACTATGCATTTCACACAGGAGTATAATTAAATATGAATACTGTGAAACCAGAGTGAAGCACAGGGTGGATGGATGGTAGTCAGATTTATTTTCATACTACAAGTATAAAGTCACTGCCTTTTTATATGTCAGGTTTATCTTGACTATTCGGCAAGCAAGACTTTAAGTACATGTGGGATGTTTGAAAACTGGGGCTTCACATTTTCAAACTTGGGTGTTCAGCATAAAGTCCCTAAATCCTAATCATGGTGGTTCAATTATCTGAGGTGTTTATCACCCATGCAGTTCCCATCAGGGGTGCTGGAACGGTTTTTATAGTGGAGGTGCTGAAGGCGGAAACCATGTATTTGGGTTATTGTTACTACTTCAAGCCTGGGGGTGCGATAGCGCCTATGGTTCCCATTCCATTCCGTGGGTGCCATGGATGCTCAGCTCCTCTGAAAACGAACCCGTTTCCATAGGAGCCTCAATCTAAATTTAGGTGTCTAACTCCAGGCACAGAAGTTTGAAAATTGGGGCCTATGTTAAAAAGAAGAGTCGCAGAATAAATGACACTTGCAAGAGTTTGGAGAAGTCTTTAAATTACCATCACAATACAGCTGCAATCTATACATCTGGCTCATCGGAGTTCTTATGCCACTGATAATATTTGCTGTTCTCACTAAGACTCGATTAAATGAGTGTCTAAGACTGACGGAGAGTTTGTCTGTAATGACAAGTGCTTGACGGTAGCAGAAAATGATGAGCTGCCCCAGGGAGACATCACCACCCACTTGAGCGAGATCCATGAAGGGTTTATGACCCGTTTGAATCCTGATCGAGCATCACTGTCTTGACCCTCAGGGAGCCAATTGTCTGGAATACTTGCTCTGTCAGTCTGAACGATGTGCTTAGAATCCCTCTGAAACCTGTAAGGCTTGATTGTGTGTAATACACAGAGTGAATTATCAAAATGGTATAAAGACGGGGAAATATTTTAACACTGGGTTTGTGTGTCATGGTTAGGAAGCGTGCTGTTTCACTTGTCAAGAAAAATATACAGAGAGTCAGCTTAACCCTTTCTGGAATCAATCATTTCAGGTCTGACGCTTAACATCTGATACGTTTCCTTTAAAGCAAATGTGCCGGATAAGTGACTACTGAGCACAATTAATCTTCCCCCTCTGCAGGCTGCCTAGCTGTATTCAGAACTCCCGGGGAGATGTGGATGAGTAGGTGCAGCTCTGGGGAGTTCTTCCTGCTTATGCCAGTGATGAATTTGGCCTGTTGAGCTGCAATCACACAGGACAACGTAACAGCGTGGCAGGGTGCTTCTGTTGACCCAGCCTGTTCGCATTTAGTGCCATCTATAAAGCTGCTTACCTTTTTTTTTTTTTTTTTTTGGCAGATGTGGCTTGTTAACTGCGCCTGAGATAAAAGGGATCAGTAGTGACTAGAAGAGAGTTGAATTTAGTGGGGGAGGTCCCTTAGGAATATCCAGGCTCCGGGAGGAAGCCTAGGCTAAGATTTGTGTTGTGCTCTTGTTTTTGAGATACCAATGAAGCCAAACACCAGGAGGGAGTTGAGTTTGGATGCTAGCTCAGGGTCTGTGAGCTCTGTGAAGGACTGGGGCAGTGAGTAATTCATCCTACTCACAGACCCGTAATTTTGTCTTTTGCAGAAGAGACCCTGTGCCCTTTAATTAAAAAACAAACAAACAGAAAAATGCTTGCACGTTAATGCACAGCCTTTAATTATGGTTACCAGTGATGACTGAATATTATAAGGTGTGGTGAAGAGATGCACCCAGGAGTGTGACTGATTGTTCAAAGCATATCTGAACATTCCGGACCTTGCAAACCTCAAGAAATGTTTGGCTTGAGTTTAGTGCAATGTCTCAGGAGGTGGAGGGTGCTCTTTTATCTGAACTGGTTTATTCACCCCTAATAGTTACTCATGATGGCTGTGTAGCTCTATTCTTGCCCTCAGGGCTATCTTGTGACTGGTCTTTGCTTGGGTGAGTGTGCAAGGCAGGGGAGGTGCACAAAGAATCGCAGAATCTTTGAAACGTAAGGCTGGAAGGGATTTCAAGACATCATCAAGTCCAGCCCCCTGTGCTGTGGCAGGACCAAGTAAACCTAGACCAGTGGTTCTCAACCTTTTGTATTGGTGACCCCTTTCAAATAGCAAGCCTCTGAGTGAGACCCCCCCCTTCTAAATTAAAAACACTTTTAAATATATTTAACACCATTATAAATGCTGGATTCAAAGCAGGGTTTAGGGTGGAGGCTGACTGCTCGCGACACCTCCCCCCCATGTAATAACCTCATGACCCCCTGAGGGGTCCCGATCCCCAGATTGAGAACTCCTGACCTAGACCATCCCTGACAGGTGTTTGTCCAACTTGCTTTTAAAAGCTTCCAATGATAAGGACTCCATCCCTTGGAAGCTTATTTCAGATCTTAACTACACTTACAGTTATAAAGTTTTTCCTAATATCTAACCTAAATCACCCTGGCTGCAGATTAAGCCCATTACTACCTCTCTATATTCACTGAAGTTAGGACAACAATTGATCCTCGTCCTCTTTAGAACAGCCCTTAACATATTGGAATACTCTTGTCAGGTCACCCCCCAGTAGTCTTTTCTCAAGACTAAACATGCCCAATTTTTTCAACCCTTTTTAATAGGTCGGGTTTTCTAAACCTTTTATCATTTTTAGTTCTGTCCTCTGGACTTTCTCTAATTTGTCCACATCCTTCCTTAATTGTGGTTCCCAGAACTGGACACTGTATTCCACTGGGCCTCAACAGTACCAAGTAGAGTAGGACATTTACCTCCTGTGACTTACTTACAACATCCCCATGAATACACCCCAGAATCATAGTGGCCTTTTTTGCAGCTGCATCACACTGACAATTTCATACTCACTTTGTGATCTACTATAACCCTTGATCCTTTTCAGCAGTGCTACCTCCGAGACAGTTATTTCTCATTTTGTAATTGTGCATTTAATTTTTCCTTCCTAGGTGAAGTAATTTTGCACTTGTGTTTATTGAATGTGAAATTGTTGAAATCAGACCAATTCTCCAATTTTTCGAGGTCATTTTGAATTTTAAACCTGTCCTCCAAAGTGTTTGCAATCCCTCCCAGCTTGGTGTCATTTACAGATTTTATAAGCGTATTCCTTCACAGAAGGAAATTAAGCTGCTTTGTTCTTGACAAATCCATGCTAATTATTCTGTATAATCCTATTCATTCTCCAGGTGTTTACAAACTAATTGTTTCTTAATTTGCTCCATTATCTTTCCATGTATTGAAGTTGGTCTGACTGGTCTATAATTCCCCCAGGTCCTCCTTGTTCCCCCTTTTAAAGATGGGTACTATGTTTGCCCTTCTCCAATCTTCAGGGTATCTCTCTTGTCCTTCAGGAGTTCTCGGAGATAATTGCTAATGGCTCCGAAATTGCTTCAGCTAGTTCCTTAAGTACCCTATGATGATTTTCATCAGGCCCTGCTGACTTGAATACCTCTAACTTATCTAAATATTCTTTAACCTGTTCTTTCCTGATTTTGGCTGCGTTCCTACCCTCTGGTTGTCAATATTAATTGTGTTGAGTATCTATTCATCATTAACCTGCTTAGTGAAGACTGAAGCAAAATAGGCATTAAGCATCTCAGCTTTCTGGATGTCATCAGTTATTAGCTCTCCTTCCCTAATTAGAGGAGGACCTACACTTTCCTTCATCTTTCTCTTGCTTTTAATGTATATAAAGAACAGCTTCTTATTGCCCTTTCTGTCTCTTGCGAGATTTTGTGACTCATTTTGTGCCTTAGCCTTTCTGATTTTTGTCCCTACATACTTGCATTGTTCTTTTGTATTCCTCCTTATCAGTTTGACCACGTTTCCACTTTTTGTAGGATTCCTTTATGATTTTCAGGTCATTAAAGAGCTCCTGATGGAGCCATATTGGCCTCTTACTATTATTCCTGTCTTTCCTTTGCATCAGAATAGTTTGCAGGTGTGCTTTTAATATTGTTTCCTTGAGGAACTGCCAGCTCTCCTGAACTCCTTATATTTTCTTCCCATGGGACTTTACCTACCAGCTCTGAGTTTGTTAAAGCCTGCTTTTTTTTTGAAGTCCATTACCCTTCTGCTGCTGCTCTCACTCCTTCATTTCCTTAGAATCATGCAATCCTCATTTCGTGATCACTGTCACGCAAATTGCCTTTCACTTCAGATTCACTACCAGTTCCTCCCTGTTGGTCAGAATCAAATCTAAAAGGGCTGTCCCCCCTGGTTACTTCCTCTACTTTCTGGAACAAAAAGCTATCCCCAAACTCCTTCCACCCTTGCATCTCTGCGAAAGGGTCAGATACAATCACAGGATCACAGGTTTCAGACTAGCAGCCGTGTTAGTCTGTATTCGCAAAAAGAAAAGGAGTACTTGTGGCACCTTAGAGACTAACAAATTTATTTGAGCATAAGCTTTCGTGAGCTACAGCTCACTTCATCGGATGCATTTGGTGGAAAAAACAGAGGAGAGATTTATATACACACACACACAGAGAACATGAAACAATGGGTTTATCATACACACTGTAAGGAGAGTGATCACTTAAGATAAGCCATCACCAACAGCAGGGGGGGGAAGGAGGAAAACCTTTCATGGTGACAAGCAGGTAGGCTAATTCCAGCAGTTAACAAGAATATCAGAGGAACAGTGGGGGGTGGGGTGGGAGGGAGAAATACCATGGGGAAATAGTTTTACTTAGTGTAATGACTCATCCATTCCCAGTCTCTATTCAAGCCTAAGTTAATTGTATCCAGTTTGCAAATTAATTCCAATTCAGCAGTCTCTCGTTGGAGTCTGTTTTTGAAGCTTTTTTGTTGAAGGATAGCCACTCTTAGGTCTGTGATCGAGTGACCAGAGAGATTGAAGTGTTCTCCAACTGGTTTTTGAATGTTATAATTCTTGACGTCTGATTTGTGTCCATTCATTCTTTTACGTAGAGGCTGTCCAGTTTGGCCAATGTACATGGCAGAGGGGCATTGCTGGCACATGATGGCATATATCACATTGGTAGATGCGCAGGTGAACGAGCCTCTGATAGTGTGGCTGATGTGATTAGGCCCTATGATGGTATCCCCTGAATAGATATGTGGACAGAGTTGGCAACGGGCTTTGTTGCAAGGATAGGTTCCTGGGTTAGTGGTTCTGTTGTGTGGTGTGTGGTTGCTGGTGAGTATTTGCTTCAGATTGATTCAGATTTGATTCAGACCTAAGAGTGGCTATACTTCAACAAAAAAGCTTCAAAAACAGACTCCAACGAGAGACTGCTGAATTGGAATTAATTTGCAAACTGGATACAATTAATTTAGGCTTGAATAGAGACTGGGAATGGATGAGTCATTACACAAAGTAAAACTATTTCCCCATGGTATTTCTCCCTCCCACCCCACCCCCCACTGTTCCTCTGATATTCTTGTTAACTGCTGGAATTAGCCTACCTGCTTGTCACCATGAAAGGTTTTCCTCCTTTCCCCCCCCTGCTGTTGGTGATGGCTTATCTTAAGTGATCACTCTCCTTACAGTGTGTATGATAAACCCATTGTTTCATGTTCTCTGTGCGTGTGTATATAAATCTCTCCTCTGTTTTTTTCCACCAAATGCATCCGATGAAGTGAGCTGTAGCTCACGAAAGCTTATGCTCTAATAAATTTGTTAGTCTCTAAGGTGCCACAAGTACTCCTTTTCTAATCACAGGATCGTGTTACACCAAGTTCAGGGAAAGCTATTTCCGAGTGTCCTGTGGGTTACTAGCTTCTGTGAAGGGAGTGAGCAAAGGGAGGGGCCATTAAAAATATATACATGGTAAATGGTTTCTATGCTCTTTGAAGTCAGATTAGTATAGGGGTACAGGAGATACAGCAGAAGGTGGAATTCTAACTGTAAGTTTCTCAAAACTTTTTTTAAAAACTTTCACACACTAAAAAGAATCCCTCTTACTCTTTCCCTTTGATTATAAGTACTTCAGCTAATCTTTACTATTATTGCTGTGGAGCAATTGAAAAGTGATCAGTATTATCTATTTTTCTGTTCATGTAAAGATGGTCTCTTAATTTGGAATGGTTTTGGTTTCTATATTATATTTTGTTATAAGAAAAGTCTGATGGGGTGTATATATTTATATGCAGATATTGTTGCTATTAGCCACTTTTTTTATTTTAGCAACTGACTAGCATACATAACTAAAAACCATGTTTTTTTTAAAAATCCTCATTAAATGTTAAAAAGGTTAGATAAACTAAAGGAAGAACTAGCAGAACTCTTGTATAACTAGGTACAAGAGAAAATCAGTATTGCTCATTGAATAGTCTATTCTTTTAATTTGAAAAGAACAACTATTTGTCATGGTTTCTGTCCTTCAGCTGGCAGTTATCTAATTAAATGCATATGAAATTCTAAAGCCTTTACTGAGGGACAGTAATTTTCCTTGGTTGTTTTTAAAGTCACCATGATGAAAGAAGAATTACATTGAACAGATAATGAATGAATTCCTCCATTGTGCATTAAGGTCTTGAATTGACTAATCATCCCATGGTTATTAATCAATGTGTTATCTTCTAATTTGAAATTAAAGGTTTTATGCTCATTTATTGCTGACTCTAGGTAATGATACTTCCAGCCCTTGATTATCATGACACTATGGTATACCAATTGCCCTGCAAAGTACGACAAAACTATCAGAAAGGGATCGGATTTATAAAGATAATTTTCATTGTATTATATTTACACTACTCTTCAACAACATTACTTGTTAGGTTCACTCCCTCTGGGGCACCTGGCATTGGTCACTGTCGGTAGACAGGATACTGGCCTGGATGGACCTTTGGTCTGACCAAGTAGGGCCATTCTTATGTTCTTACATAACAAAGTACATTTCAGTCCAGGGCCTTTTCAGAATTTGCCATATTATGAGGCATGTACCCTGTTCATATTGTGCATATATTTATGTAGCCTATGCCATGTGTGAGGTCACTTATCTGTCTTTAACTCAGCACACATGTGAACACACACACAAACAAAATGGGTGCACTTCACTGTTTTGAAAGATGCAACCAGTTCCAGAGAGTCTTTCTTTAAAAGGAGGAGATTTCACTGGATATGCTAGAATAATTCAAAATGGTTGATTCTGCAGGGATGCGCGCTCTCTTTCTCTCTAACCTATAAATTCTGTGTGTGTATACAGTGAATAATGTTAGAACTATAACCTAGATCTATGTTATATATGCATGAGACCAGATTACTGGTACAGTTTATGTGAAACCTGCTGCTCCCATCTCCTCCCTGCTTGCTGACCTCTCTTCTCTCCCAAGGGTGGCCAGCCTGCAGCATGTAATGTCTTGCAGATTCTTTCTTCATAGCATCTTCCATATGTGAAGAGATTAAATAAGACTGGGATTTTTCATCTTGGAAAAGAGATAACTAAGGGGGGATATGATAGAGGTCTATAAAATCATGACTGGTGTGGAGAAAGTAAATAAGGAAGTGTTATTTACTCCTTCTCCAAACACAAGAATTAGGGGTCACCAAATGAAATTAATAGGCAGCAGGTTTAAAACAAACAAAAGGAAGTATTTCTTCACACAACACACTGTCAACCTGTGGAACTCCTTGCCAGATGATGTTGTGAAAACCAAGAGTATAACAGGATTCAAAAAAGAAATAGATAAATTCACAGAGAATAGGTCCATCATGGCTATTAGCCAAGATGGGCAGGGATGGTGTCTTTGGACTCTGTTTGCCAGAAGCTGGGAATGGGCAACAGGGATGGATCACTTGATGATGACCTGTTCTATTCATTCCCTCTGGGGCACCTGGCATTGGCTACTGTTGGAAGACAGGAAACTGTGGTAGAAGGACCTTTTGGTCTGACCCAGTATGGCCACTCTTATGTTCTGAATATCCACAATGACACAACATACACAGCTTGTGTGTTGCATTTGGGGAGGGATGGCAGAGGAGCAGTACTGGAGCTCTGGGATGACTGGTGCTGAGGGCAGATGTCCTAGGGATCCTCAGGCTTTTTTCGGTTTGATCACCCATACCACCTCCTGTGCCTTCCTGAACCCCACCCTTCTGACAGAAGTTAGTTTAACTTGATAACCAGATTTAGACCTTAATCCTGCTACTGCAGTCAGTGGGGCTCTGCACAGGGGACAAAGGTTTGACTGTGAACGTGCAATTGCAGAACTGAGGCCTTATTTAGCAGGTGAGTTAATTCTGGAAATAGCAGCTTCAAAGAGAGCAATAGTAATGAAAAAACTTTTATATAATCCTGAGGGTTTTTTTAACCCAAAAAGATCAAGATAAGGCTAGATCTTTTAAATACTGAAAGTTCAGGGGATGAGATGGGTTTTTCTGCTCCGCTAGATACATTTGGTTTTAATTTATTATTTAAAACAGAAAAACAACCTATGATGTTTTTCATAAACTTATTTAAATGTAATGCTTAAAGATAAGGATTAAGTGCTGCTTTTAACTCAAATTATCCTTTTGTTACCATGCATTAATTTATCTCTATTCCAAAATATTCTGATTTGTGAATAACACTACTGTTTATAAATTCCTACCCTTTCTCTTGGTTTTGCCCAGATCAATGTCATATTCAAATGGAACTGAATGTTTATGAGCTTGTTCTAATATCTGGTTTTGTTATCTTGAAGGCACATTTTCTTCCTTGCCCAGTTTTTAAATGAGGAATGGGCATTCAAAAGATCTCCCTATATGTGGAGGATGTGCAGTAGGACTGGACAAAAGGACATCTTAGAGTGACAGCTTTCGTCAAAGGCAATTAATGCTGGGTATTAGATTAAAAAATAAAGCCACTGTTGCATTTGGGTAAGGGCTAGAAGGATAAATGCATATGTATTTAATCAAACAATGAAAAAAAAAACCCACCCTCACCTTTGTGCGGCACGTAGAGATCCACAGTATGTATTTTATTAGTTATCAGGTTAACCTCAGGCACTGCAATGATTAATCAGTAATTTCCTGTGATTAGTTCAGAAAGGATGATCATACTCAGTCCACTGACTTTAATGGAGTGGCACAGCTATATTTGGCCCATGTGTAGACAAAAAGCTTGAAATGAAAAAAATCTAAAAAGGAAAAATAAAAAAGAGAAAAGCCTAAAGTGTCAAATTGTGCTCTGTTAGTCTGTAATGTCCTAAGGAGATTTTATTCTGTTTTATACATCTAATTTTACACTAAACTCCAATGTACAGTTCATGCATCTTAAAAATATTAAGAGGACAAATGTAGGACTCACCAAATCAAGCTGTTTTAAACTTGCCCTTGTATATTTGGCCCTTCATGACTTATTGTGCATCTTTATTTATTGTTTTCCAGCTATGTATATTGTCATGAAAATGACATTGTACTTGGAAAACTCCCATCAGGCAAAGTCAACCCCTAAAATAAGTGTTATAATAAATACGCTGAAATGTCATTCTTTACATTAGCCCAAAGGTTTTGTATAGCTTAAGGATATGTGCAGTAAGCTAACTATAAAAATAGAAGCTTGACAGTAGGGATGAATGTGTGTGTCAAAATAATATTACTCTTTCTGGGAGGATGGCAGAAAAAATGACACTACATTCACCAGCATGATTTTTATAGATCTGCCTCTTTGCCAGATGTCACCTTTTATAAACTACTTTATAAAAACATGACAGCACAGTGCAATAGTGTGTTTATAGGTTGGTAAACTTTTGTAATAAAGTTAGGATTGGTGGAAAATTAAAGCCTTGCAACCTGCTCATTAAGCATTTGGGAAGCTTGTACAAGCTTAAAAAGTAAAGTATTAAATACTCAATGTGCAGAAAAAGTCACTAGTAGTAAGTGGCCCTTTTGAAGTGCATACATCTTCTGGTAATATTTACCAGTGTGCCATATAACCACCTATCCAAATATGTTACTGGGATTTTAGAGAACAAAGTTTGCACTACTTTGAATTTAAACACACACACAAACAAAATATATAACACATATTAAATTATATGTTTCCAGAGAGGACTAGAAGTATGCACATGATTATGTTGTAAATATCTCTCAAGCACACAATTGTTTTATTAAATAATAAAGGGCTGTATTTTACTTTCAGTTGCAGTATGCGACCCATAATTCAAACTCTCATGACATGCCTACTTTACACAAGTCAGTTGGCCTAGAAATTATATGGGAATGGTATCCTGCCCTTTCCGAAATGTTACAAATCTCAGAGACGTTAGGAACATAGAAATTGCCAGACCTGATGGAATAATGGTTCATCAAATCCAGGATACTGAGCCCTGTCAGCAGCCTGATGCTGGTGAGGAAGGCAAAATCCTCCCTCTTACCCTCTTCCCCCCTGCCCCAGCCAAATCTGCAGTGCAGTACTTAAGGAAAAAATCATTCCAGATCCCTTCAATGACCTGTAGAAATCCTTAAGGAACAGCTTTGATTAGCTTACCTTATGTGACATGAACCACACAAAATTCCTCCCATCTCGCAGAGAATGCCCCCTGATTTCTCCTTTCCTCCTTTACTTGGCTGAATGTTTAAAAATACTATGGCAAACTTAACATTGTGTGTGTGGATGGTGAAGTGGGGCCAATGGCAAGCAGTTGCCGCTCTCCTCTTTGGTCCAGATGGACAGGTATGGGGATTTGGAGGTGCTGGTGCAAGAAAATGGGGTAAAATCCTGGATGGACATGCCTGAACTGCTATTTGAATTTACCGTGATGCATTAGGACACTGGGAAACAGAAGAATGGCTGGTGGATAGAACATGCAGTCGCTTAGCTTTAAGTATCTGTCTCTTCCCATCTGATAAGGAGAGGATGTATCCGCTGCCCAATGAACCACACTGTAAGATACATTGTCCTGGATGGGGGAGAAGGCAGGGAGTAGCAGATATTGGGATGAAGTAGAAAATACATTGCCTGTTGCTTAGGTATTTCCAAAACTGATAGTAGCACAGTGGAGAAATTCAGAATAGCAAAATTACTGCAAGTAGAACATTATGTTCATACTAGTCGTATGACATCACTATCAGGGGTGAAAGTAACTTAAGGGACTTACCGGTACACAGGGCTGAGGTCCTGAGCAAGGTGGGGCTGGGGCCTCAGGTGGAAGGGGTGGAGCCTTTAAATCCCTGGGCCCTTTAAATTGTTGCCGGAACCCTGGGGCTCCCGGCCACTGCCGCTACCCCAGGGCTCCGGCATGGGGCTATGGTGGTGATTTAAAGGTCCAGGAGCTCCGGCCGCTGCTGGGAGCCCGGGACCCTTTTAAATTGTCTGCCTGGGGAAGCTGCCCCCTGCCAGTACGGTTGGCTGTGTACCAGCTCTTGCCGGTACGCCCTACCAGACAGTACCGGCTTACTTTCACCTCGGATCACTATCCTGACGGCTGTATTTGTAGCTCCTAACCTTTCCCACTTGCACTCACCTCCTCACCCTTTGAGGAGACAGTCGTATGTATTATTTTATATCCGGAAATCAGAGTGCCACCCTTTGTTTTGTGTTGTGTAGGTTTGCCTTACTTGGGAGAAAACAAGTGCACAAATCAGAATGATCCAAATAAGGTCCAGAAAGCTGTCTCCATGTTCTTCCTAAACTAACTGACTTAACAAGGAAACTACAGTATAAGGCTTTGTTATGCATGTTGAGCACCCCTCATTTACTGTGAGAACTAGCTGTGCAGCAACAGTGGTGAATTAACTAAAAAATGTTAAGCAAACATTTACTCTGGGAATTTGGTATTAAGAAAAAATCATATGAAAAAATCTTCAATTTTGTGAGGAGCAGCCACCACAACATGCCCTAACCCACCTAAAATGTACCCCTATAATCATGGGGCCGCTTAAGTGTCATGCCAAGAAAGCTATTGCATTGGCCTAGGTTTGAGACTAGATTATATGGCAGCGCTTGTTTAGGTGGGAAGACTGTGCCTGGCATGGCTTTGAGTGGTATTTTGTGGGTACCTGTACATGCATGCGTATGTGTTCTCATCAGTCCTTCTGCTACTGAAAGACTGTCAGAGAAGATACCTGCCTTATCATAAAATCGTAGGACTGGAAGGGATCTCAAGAGGTCATCTAGTCCAGTCCTCTGCACTCATGACAGGACTAAGTATCATCTAGACCACCCCTGACAGATGTTTGTCTAACCTGCTCTTAAAAATCTCCAGTGACTGAGATTCCACAACCTCCCTAGGCAATTTATTCCAGTGCCTAACCACCAGGACAGGAAGTTTTTCCTTATGTCCAACCTAAACCGTCTTTGCTGCAATTTAAACCCATTGATTCTTGTCCTATCCTCAGAGGTTAGAGAACAATTTTTCTCCCTCTTCCTTGTAACAACGTTTTATGTACTTGAAAACTGTTATCAGGTCCCCCTTCACTCTTCTCTTCTCCAGACTAAACAAACCCATTTTTTTCAATTTTCCCTCATAGCTCATGTTTTCTTTAATCATTTTTGTTACTCCTCTCTGGACTATCTCCAATTTGTCCACATCTTTCCTGAAATGTGGTGCCCAGAACTGAACACACTACTCCAGATGAGGCCTAATCAGTGCAGAGTAGATCAGCTCATCGTATGCTCGGCTCACTGGAACCACTCTCATTGGGACTAATAATACTTTGTAGCTAGTACGTTTTTCTCCATAACTCTGAAGCTCTTTAGTACTAGTGCCCTTATCCCTATTTTACATATGGAAAGATGGGCTCGTAGAGATCAAGTGATTTGTCCAAGATCACACAGCAAGTCAGTGGCGGGCGATTCGTCTCAAAGGGAGTGCAGAGATAATTTTGGATGCCCTATCGAGGAAGGAGGTGCCCACCCTTCTGTAGGTCCTAGTCTGAGGGTTGCAGAGTCACAGGACTTCTCCTTGAGTGAAGTGGAGATCTCTAGGGCTTATCACTCATGAGACTGTGGAAGGATCCGAGTCATAGCACACTGTGTGATCTGTGGTATGAGGGGTAAGGAAGACTTTCCAAGATGTGTTTTAATGGGCCTGGGTCCAGTCCTTTAAGACCTTCTGCAGCATTAAGTATTTGCTACTGGGAAAGGTTGTTGTAATTGTTGACCATTAAGAATTGCTGAAAAGCTTTAGAGGCTAATAATTTAGGGCACTTGGTTTTTACTGACAGTGACACCAAAATTATGAACAGGGTTTGGTCTTGTTCTGCTTTTGCCATTCAGATCCAAGTAGCATAAAATATATGATGCAGTCTGGTGGCCTTCTAGAAGTGTTGTACTTCACACTCCAAGTCTAGAATGTGATGTGCATATACTCCAACACACTGTGTTGCATGAGATGGGAGGCTGAAATCTTGCTATGGATGTCAGGATGAAAGCATCACAGTTAACTTATTAGTGTAGTTAAAAGCTGAGCGATTCATGGGAAATCACTCAGCTAAACTGGAAGCTCAGTATTCAGGCCACCGAGGATATGAAGAATTAGTGATTTTTTGGTTGATGGAAGAAAGGAAAAAGCGGGGGGGGGGAGCCTCTGTTTACAGACTTACTGCAGTGCCACAAACTTCAATGATAGCAAGGGATTGTTATACAAAATGGTCAGTCAGAGTCCTAGAAATGTACAAAGAATTTAACTTAGTTTACAACAACAACACGTCTTAATAATTCTTCACATTCACTGTTTTGTCAGGAGAACAGACACAGTTTTAGGTGGATAAAGATGATGTAATCTGCTCAAAATTGTTGCTTTTTCATTGGAACTGAGGCATAACAAAAAATAAAATACACCCAACTACATATTCTAACCTTGGGAGTCCTCACTAATATGATACTCATGATTGGTTTAATACTAGATTTAAAACATTTTGACTCATTTTATTTTTGATTAGGTTAGTAACTTGATCTCTTGATTGTTGCAGTGCATTCATTGTTACTTTAGTGTTTTTGTTTTGGCATGGGTGTGATTGCTTCCCCTGTTTAGCAGAAAGCTTGTGTATTAGTTGGCAGTGCTTGGGGCCTTTGAGAGAACATCAATATTGAGAGGATTGTTTCCACCCTGGTTTAATGTTGTGTGCCTTTGTGTTTGCCATTTATTGTGCGGTTGGGGGATGAGTGATAGAGGAGTTGGGTGTTGACAAACGCATTATCCATATTTGTAATTACATTTTAATACATTTTGTTATACTTTCTGGAGATCTTTACGCAGAAGAGTCCAAAAATTAAAGTTGTTCTTAAACCTCTTAAACTTCAATTTGGTGCTTTAGTATGTCACCCAAAAGCCTCCTGACAATGTAGTTTCTAGGCAATTAGACATGGTTTAGAAATATTTCTGTAAAATTCTGCATTTATGCAGCTATCTCAGAAAAAATGTATTCCAAACGTGTTTTCTGCGAGTGAAAATAACTATTCAGATCATTGATATAGCACTTGAGCATCACTGTCCTATTTTCCTCTAGCACATAGAGAGTTTTCTACCTCTTCTACTGTTCTGTTGCTTGTTGTTAATTTGAAAACAAAAGACGAGTCGCAGTGGTATAAAAATTCTTTGTGCAAAATGTCACATTCTTTATGCATGACTCCAAAGGGGCTGAGTTGTCCAAAATCACTCTTTTGTTTGTTTCATTCTAACACATATTTTTTTAAAAGCTAAAAAAATGTAATATTTATGAAAAGGAGTGAAACTAATTTACAGCAGCACCAAGCACATAATGGGTTTACAGGTTGATAGGTTACATAGCTACTTCTTGTGTTGTATACCTGTGTCTGGTTCTGCTGTTTAATATTAAAATTTACTCTTGTCAAATCAACTGTTCCATAGCATGGTAAATATGTTATTTCATTATAAACCTGCTCTTCAGTGAAACTCAACCTAATGCACAGAGAAATTCCTAGATACAGTTTCTTTTTCTGTAGTTGAGTGTGTCTATTGGGCCCAGAAGATTCTGTTTTCCCCTCTCATTTCATGCAATTCCTGTTGCCCTGCCCAGGAAGATGAGGCCTTCTACATAGACTGGAAAGATTGCTGGGGTGTGAAGATTGGCTGAGCAATCCAATTTGCATCCCAATGGGGATCCAAAGCTGATCTCCCTGAACCTCAAAGGAGGTTCACTTGCACCGAGTGTTTGATTTGGCCCATTTATGTAAATCGCTCCCTCCATCCCAGGGGCTGAATATACCGTACAAGCAATGCTTCCTGATTCTGCTACAACAGATTATTTTGTTTTCCTCAGATCATTTAATAATTTTCCCTTTGTTGTCTGTTGAACTCCCTTGCCCTCAACAGTTCATGTGAAAGCACAAAGTGAAGCTCTGTAGTCGAGCTGGGAAATGGAATTCCAAGAAAAGCACTCAGACATGTGATACGACTGTTATCTGCTCTCATAATGGTACTTTCTTGCTCTTTTCTTTAAGAGGCTTTTAAATGGAGTTCAGATTTCTCAACTAAACTGCAAGTTAGGATTGTTTTCTAATTTAATGCTATTTTTATTTATATATTTATTTTGTCATCCCTTATTAAAAAAAAAATTCTGATATACACAAAAAACAGATACGTCATGATAAATTCTAAAATACGGGTTAAGTAACAGAAGATTAATACATCCATTTGAATATCCATCTCCATCAGACATAAACTATTTAAACCAAATGTCATATGCATATGTAAGGATTCCCTTTAATTGCTGATGCAGTTTCAGTGCTTAGTAGGATGTTGTCACATTCTGGGGTGAAATCCAGGCCACTGCAGGGCTGTGTCACCACCTGCTCCTCAACCTGGGTTGCTCACAAGCTATGAGCATACAGATCACCCACTGCGGGTATGTTTACATTGCATCTAGACACTGCCTGCTTACTCTGGCTAAGGGGCTTAGGCTAAGGGGCCGTTTAATTGTGGTGTAGATGTTTGGGCTCAGGCTGCAGCCCAGACTCTGGGATCCTCTCCTCTTGCAGGGTTATAGAGCCCAAATTCCAGCCTGAGCCCAGATATCTACACGACAATTAAACAGTCCCTTAGCCCAAGGGAGCTGTTACAGGCCAGCTATGGGGCTTTTGTGCATAGCTGCAGCGTTGGTCCAGAAGCTCTGACTCCATCAGTAGCACGCCAGTCACGTTCTGGCTTCCACGAACCTTGGTTACTACTCGGAGTCTCATGTTGAAGGAAGTGCCATGTGTTTGCTGAAATCCAAATCATTCTGTGTCCTGCCCTGTTGTCACAAGGTCCTGGTTTACTGCTTGTGTGTAAATTGAGATAAATACACTTACCTTTCCTTTGTCTGGTTTTGAACATGTGCTAATAACATCATATGGGGGAATTCATAACTTCACAGATAATGTTGCTAAATACATTTCACCATGATATTATTGACCAGAGAGTTACTAGTTTTCAGAGTAGCATGTTAGTATGTCTTCGCAAAAAGAAAAGGAGTACTTGTGGCACCTTAGAGACTAATACATTTATTGGAAAATAAGTTTTCGTGAGCTACAGCTCACTTCATTGGATGCATTCAGTGGAAAATACAGAGGGGAGATTTATATACATAGAGAACATGAAACAATGGGTGTTACCATATACACTGTAATGAGAGTGATCACTTAAGGTGAGCTATTACCATTACCAGCAGGAGAGCGGGGGGACAGGGGATCTTTTGTAGTGATAATCAAGGTTCGCCATTTCCAGCAGTTAACAAGAACGTCTGAGGAACTGTGTGTGTGTGTGTGTGGGGGGGGGGGGGAATAAACATGGGGAAATAGTTTTACTTTGGGAGTGGATGGGTCATTACACAGTCTCTATTCAAGCCTAAGTTAATTGTATCCAGTTTGCAAATTAATTCCAATTCAGCAGTCTCTCACTGGAGTCTGTTTGTGAAGTTTTTTTGTTGAAGAATTGCAACTTTTAGGTCTGTAATCGAGTGACCAAAGAGATTGAAGTGTTCTCCGACTGGTTTTTGAATGTTATAATTCTTGACATCTGATTTGTGTCCATTTATTCTTTTACATAGAGACTGTCCAGTTTGACCAATGTACATGGCAGAGGGCATAGCTGGCACATGATGGCATACATCACATTGGTAGATGCGCAGGTGAATCAGCCTCTGATAGTGTGGCTGATGTGATTAGGCCCTATGATGGTGTCCCCTGAATAGATATGTGGACAGAGTTGGCAACGGGCTTTGTTGCAAGGATAGGTTCCTGGGTTAGTGGTTCTGTCATGTGGTGTGGTGTTACTGGTGAGTATTTGCTTCAGATTGGGGGGCTTTCTGTAAGCAAGGACTGGCCTGTCTCCCAAGATCTGTGAGAATGATGGGTCGTCCTTCAGGATAGGTTGTAGATCCTTGATGCGTTGGAGAGGTTTTAGTTGGGGGCTGAAGGTGATGGCTAGTGGGGTTCTGTTATTTTCTTTGTTGGGCCTATCCTGTAGTAGGTGACTTCTGGGTACTCTTCTGTCTCAGTCAATCTGTTTCTTTACTTCAGCAGGTGGGTATTGTAGTTGTAAGAATGCTTGATAGAGATCTTGTAGATGTTTGTCTCTGTCTGAGGGGTTGGAGCAAATGTGGTTGTATCGTAGAGCTTGGTTGTAGATATTGGATCATGTGGTGTGGTCTGGATGAAAGCTGGAGGCATGTAGGTGGGCATAGCAGTCAGTAGGTTTCTGGTATAGGGTGGTGTTTATGTGACCATCGCTTATTAGCACCGTAGTGTCCAGGAAGTGGATCTCCTGTGTGGACTGGTCCAGGCTGAGGTTGATGGTGGGATGGAAATTGTTGAAATCATGGTGGAATTCCTCAAGGGCTTCTTTTCCATGGATCCAGATGATGATGATGTCATCAATGTAGTGCAAGTAGAGTAGGGGCATTAGGGGACGAGAGCTGAGGAAATGTTGTTTTAAGTCAGCCATAAAAATGTTAGTATACTGTGGGGTCATGCGGGTACCCATAGAAGTGCCGCTGATTTGAAGGTATACATTGTCCCCAAATGTGAAATAGTTATGGGTCAGGACAAAGTCACAAAGTTCAGCCACCAGGTTTGCCGTGACATTATTGGGGATACTGTTCCTGACGGCTTGTAGTCCATCTTTGTGTGGAGTGTTGGTGTAGAGGCTTCTACATCCATAGTGGCTAGGATGGTGTTTTCAGGAAGATCACCGATGGATTGTAGTTTCCTCAGGAAGTCAGTGGTGTCTCGAAGATAGCGGGGCGTGCTGGTAGCGTAGGGCCTGAGGAGGGCGTCTACATAGCCAGACAATCCTGCTGTCAGGGTGCAAATGCCTGAGATGATGGGGCGTCCAGGATTTCCAGGTTTATGGATCTTGGGTAGCAGATAGAATACCCCTGGTCAGGGTTCCAGGGGTGTGTCTGTGCGGATTTGTTCTTGTGCTTTTTCAGGGAATTTCTTGAGCAAATGTACTTTCTTTTGGTAAACCTCAGTGGGATCAGAGGGTAGTGGCTTGTAGAAAGTGGTGTTGGAGAGCTGCCTGGTAGCCTCTTGTTCATATTCCGACCTATTCATGTTGACGACAGCACCTCCTTTGTCAGCCTTTTGGATTATGATGTCAGAGTTGTTTCTGAGGCTGTAGATGGCATTGTGTTCTGCACGGCTGAGGTTATGGGGCAAGTGAATCTGCTTTCCCACAATTTCAGCCCGTGCACGTTGGCCGAAGTACTCTATGTAGAAGTCCAGTCTGTTGTTTTGACCTTTAGGAGGAGTCCACCCAGAATCCTTCCTTTTGTAGTCTTGGTAGGAAGATCTTTGTGGGTTAGTATGTTGTTCAGAGGTGTGTTGGAAATATTCCTTGAGTCGGAGACGTCGAAAATAGGATTCTAGGTCACCACAGAACTGTATCACGTTCATGGGGGTGGAGGGGCAGAAGGAGAGGCCTTGAGATAGGACAGATTCTTCTGCCGGGCTGAGAGCATAGTTGGATAGATTAACAATATTGTTGGGTGGGTTAAGGAAATCACTGTTGTGGCCCCTTGTGGCATGTAGTAGTTTAGTGATACCTTGCAAGACATAGTTTGTACAAAGTTTATCGCAACAGTGTGTAGGATGTGAAGACGGGTGTGTCAACTATCCAGATTAGAGGAGGAAGATTTGTTTTCAGCCAAAGGGAGAGAGGATGCACTGAAGGCATGAAAAGAATCCATGCTTTCTGGCATCAAAATAATTCTAGAAATAAAAATTGTATAAAGGTCTTTCTTATTTTTCAGACATTTCTTAGCCAAAGCACACTAGTTCAGTCTAGATGGAATAGGATTGCTACACCTGCTCCTGGCAAGGCTCATAAACAAGATGATCTCAGTCTTCAGCTTATTATATTCCCAAAAATTTGGGAAAGTGCGCTATTCTCTTTGGCCAATGGAAGCAGATGCTTGAGATTTAACATTGGCTTTGTTCGGTATACCTTTCAGACTTGTGTGCCAGAATGTTAATAAAGGAACTTTTTTTTCCTGATTTGAAGAGATGATATTCCTGTAAAATTTGGGTTGTCCACTTATTTGACTTCCCTTATGATTAGAAAACCTACCCTAGGATCACTGAAAATTCTGTTACTAGCATTTAATTTAGAAGTTGAGTTGGAGCCTGGGAGGTGGTCATGCGACTCTGAAAAACTCACTTTTATGTTGATTTCCTTTTTCTAGTTTTGCAAATATTTAATATATCCATGGAAATAGAGTGTACATTTGCTACTCTAGGATAGCTCTAGCTGACGGAAGTAAGGCCTCTTTGTGTGCTATGAAGATTTAGTCTCCCCCCCCACCCCCTATTTTTGAATCATTGGCAGCAGCACACTGGACTTGTATTTATGATGTTTCCTTTAAAAAAAAAATTTTTTTTATCCTTAAAGTAAAAGAAGCCCTTATAAATCATCAGTATTTACAGCTGGAAAATGTGACGGTTTGGGCAGATTTGGGTTTTTTTCCCCCCCTCCAATAGTTTTCCATTTATGACTGTGACTGTTTCACATTAAGAAACTTGTATGCGAAAGATAAAATAGTGATTTCAAGTAGCCTGCTTTTACCAACTCCCCAAACGTGATTGTAGAGTATATACTATAACTGTTTTAAAAAAATGTCCATCAAGTCAGCTATGTCTGTTTTTTACTATGCCATGTCTACCTACAGCATATCTTTTCTGGAAGAGATCAGCTCCTTTAAATTCTGGTGGTTCCTAACAGTGGGCATGTCAAACCTATCCAACAAGTGTCAACAGTGGACATATCAAAACTATTCACCATAACCTTTAAAAAAATAAATTTCACTCCTCCATATTCTATGCTTTTAAAATATAAGTTTGATATTGGTCTACAAATTTGTTGCATAAATACCTGCTGTACCAAGTTTTGCTGATTTCTGACTCCCTTATACAGAGATTATAATTAGGGCTGTCAATTAATCACAGTTAACTCACGCGATTAACTCAAAAAATTTAATCGTGATTTAAAAAATTAATTGCAATTAATTGCACTTTTAACAATCGAATACCAATTGAAATGTATTAAATATTTTGGATGTTTTTCTACATTTTTCAATATTGATTTCAATTACAACACAGAATACAAAGTGCACAGTGCTCACTTTATATTATTTTTTATTAAAAATACATGCACTGTAAAAATGATAAAACAAAAGAAATAGTATTTTTCAGTTCACCTCATACAAGTACTATAGTGCAATTTCTTTATCATGAAAGTGTAACTTACAAATGCAGAATTTTTGGGATTAGATAACTGCACTCAAAAGCGAAACAGTGTAAAACTTTAGAGCCTACAAGTCCACTCAGTCTCACTTCTTATTCTGCCAATTGCTAAGATAAACAAGTTTGTTTACATTGATGGGAGATACTGCTGCCTGCTTCTTATTTACAATGTCACCTGAAAGTGAGAATAGGCCTTCGTATGGCACTTTTGTAGCTCGCTTTGCAAGGTATTTACATGCCAGATATGCTAAACATTCATCTGCCCCTTCCATGCTTCGGCCACCATTCAAGAGAACATGCTTCCATGCTGCTGATGCTCGTTTAAAAAAAATGCGTCAATTACATTTGTGACTGAACTCCTTGGGGGGAGAATTGAATGTCTCCTGCTCTGTTTTACCCTCATTCTGTATATATTTCATGTTCTAGCAGTCTCGGATGATGACCCAGCACATGTTCGTTTTAAGAACACTTTCACAGCAGATTTGACAAAATGCAAAAATGGTACCACTGTGAGATTTCTAAAAATAGCTACAGCACTCGACCCAAGAATATGAAGTGCCGTCCAAAATCTGAGAGGGACAAGGTGTGGAGCATGCATTTAGAAGTCTTAAAAGAGCAACACACTGATGCGGAAACTACAGAACCCAAACCACCAAAAAAGAAAATCAACCTTCTGCTAGTTGCATCTGAATGAGGTGATGAAAATGAACATGCGTCAGTCTGCACTGCTTTGGATTGTTATCAAGCAGAACCCATCACCAGCATGGACACATGTCCTCTGGAATGGTGGTTGAAGCATGAAGGGACATATGAATCTTTAGTGCAACTGACACGTTAATATCTTGCAGCGCCAGCTACAACAATGCCATGTGAACGCCTGTTCACACTTTCAGGTGACATTGTAAACAAGAAGCAGGCAGCATTATCTTTTGCAAATTGGAACCAAACTTGTCTGAGGGATTAGCTGACCAAGAAGTAGGACTGAATGGACTTGTAGGCTCTCAAGTTTTACATTGTTTTATTTTGAATGCAGTTTTTTGTACATAATTCTACATTTGTAAGTTCAACTTTCATGATAAACAGATTGCACTACAATACTTGTATGAGGTGAATTGAAAAATACATTTTTTTTGTTTTTTACAGTGCAAATATTTGTAATAAAAATAAATTGAGCACTGTGCACTTCGTATTCTGTGTTGTAATTGAAGTTAATATATTTGAAAATGTAGTAAACATCCAAAAATATTTAAAATAAATGGAATTCTATTGTCGTTTAATAGCGTGATTAGTCGCAATTCATTTTTTAATTGCTTGACAGCCCTAATTATAATTGTTTTCTAGTGACTTGATTCGAAACCCATTTAAGTCAATGAGAGTCATTCTATTGACTTCAATGGGTGTTGGATGAAGCCCTGTTTACAACATCCTAAATTAAGATCAGCTCCTTTACATCAGCATTATAGATATGAACAGTATCTTCAAACTGCACTGTCTGATTGTTCAGCTGTTCTCACCAGTTGATTCAGATCATTTGTGGACTCTGCTGAGCAATTGGGAAACTCTTATTTTGCTGTGCTGTCAGAACTGTCCATTTTTAAAATTTATCTTTGGCTGGACTTGAAAGGGGATGGGTGAGGGGAGATTTATGGCTGGCTGAAAGAGAATGAGTTTTCAGTTACAGGCCATACTTAATCCAGGCAATCATTCTTCTCATGGAGTCTTTTGAGTGATTAAGAATTTTGACTCTTAAGCAGTTATTCAAGCCCCCTCAGCTTCATTTCCACATATTTGATTGAAGTATTTGTGTGATAATTCAGATTCGGGTGAACTAGGATCAGAAAGTTGGAGCCAGTGACATGGGAATGGTGGAAATCCATTGTGAAGCAGATCTGAAATGAAAGGTTAAGTGTCGTAGATTTCAGTGTAAGGTTGAGCTGCAGGGTGTGATTCTCACCTCGCACTGACATACTCATGTTTGCGCCCATCAAGGTAGCACACTAAAAAGGGTAGCTTAGCCGTGGTAGCACCGGCAGCAGGAAGCAATGGCACAGGCTCGCTGCACCGCGTACAAACCCACCTGGACTCTGTGGGTATGTATTCAACATGGCTAGCCCATGCTGCAGTCACAGCTGCCTGTGCTATTGTGACTACACTACTGTTTTTAGCGCCCTAGCGTGATGAGAGCTAGCGCAAGTATGTCTGCAGGAGATGGGAATCCCACCCTCAGCTCCCAGTGTAAACATACCTTCTCTTAGGGCATCTTCCTGACGAGAACGAACTTCCGCCATGAGTGCTGTGTCAGGTGATAGTGTACCAGGTCTCTCAAGCCAACCTCCTTGCTTTTCATCTGTGGTACTGCAAATGTCAAGCTTCCAAATTCATCCTGGTGCCGGTGAGCTGTGAGAGTGCATACCCCTCCGTCCATTTAAATGGAGATCACAGTAATTACTCTGACAGAAAAAATCAAATGTCTTGGCTTCCCTAATAAACTGTTAATCAGAGTTCCTTTTTAAAAAGACAGTAGAACTGAAATACCAGGCTGTTGAATTTGGCCAGCTGTGATAATATACAGTCTTTTTATAGAGACAAGGTGGGTGAGGTAATATTGTTTATTGGACCAACTTCTGTTCGTGAGAGAGACGAGCTTTCAACCTTACACAGAGCTCTTCTTCAGGTCAGTCTTTTTATAGAGGTATAGGGCCCTTGCTTGCACTCCATGAACATGTTTTACTGACACCAAATGAGAGTTTGAGTTTCATGCCCTAATCAAGGGCAGCATATGGCCTCTTGTATTTAAATGGTCAGTTCCTGAGGTATAATATAATCCCCCGCCCCCATTATTTTAACCTTTTGTGTCAGACAGACTCACTTTAGAGATAAATAGAGCTGAAGAAACATTTCTCAGGAAGCTCTGGAAAACAACACAGCTGTATGGGTAGGATACTTCCTTTCCTGAAGCTAAAAGGCTTTGAAACATCTCATTGTTAGCAAAGTTAATTGTTAGTTTATTTGTAATTAATTGTGTGCTGTTGCCTGACAGAACATAATAGAACTACAAAACAATCACTTAGAACAGGAAAAACCTGTCAATTAATATACTAATTAATCAAGTTTACCAAAGGTGAAGCAGCGAAGGTTCTGAGCTGAAAAGTATGAAATGCAGAGGCTGTGTGCACAGCTAATGTCCTTTTAAGTTGCAGCTCTATTTATTTTTATTTTCAGAGGTGGTTCATGATTGGCACATACTACTGCAATACTTACACAGGTTTTAACTATTAAATACTATCTCCGTGGCTAAGAAAACCTGTCTTTCTTTATTTAGTAGTAACATGAGAAGTAGTTGAGATTACAATAGGGCTTGATTCTTCAAATACAGACATGAGTAACTCTACTCATGCAAATTATGTTCAATGGGATAACTCTCATAAGTAAACTTGCTCACTTGTGTAACTGGCTGAAGGATCCAGGTCCCCAAAGGATAAATCATCTATTACCTTTGAGGTGTTGGTGACACATAGCTACAGTACCTTCAGAAAAGGGATTCAGACTTAAACGCTGTTATTTCTTTGTATTTTGGTTGCAACTGGGTGTTATGCACAGTACGAACACATAGCAAGAGAGAGTCCCTGCCCCAAAGAGCTTATGACTTAAGTAGACAAGGCAGACAAAAAGCCGGGGGGGAGTGGGGGGGACAAAAGCACAGAGAGGTGAAGTGGCTTGCTCAAAATCCCACAGCCGGTCAATGGCAGAGCTGGAAATGGAGTGCTGGGTACAAGTCCAGCGCCCGACTTACTGGACCATGCTGTCTGTTGTACCGCGTTGGCCTGAGCTCAGGAGTCACTGTGGGCACTAACAGGCAAATAGGTATTCAGAGCTCATTTGCAAGGGTGAATTATTTTGTTCCTTGCACTCACAAAACCCAACCAAATGCATGTGCATTTCTGAGGACATTCACGTCTGCAGATCTGGCTCTTGGCAATTCAATATACAGTATCAAGGTTTCAGGAGCCCACCTTTCAATTTGTAATGCTATGGTCACGGGTATTTGCCCGAAATTATTTGTTGTTGCCTGTTCACAATTGCATGGTGTAGGAGGATATGAGAACATTTAAAATTATGCAGGTTTTTAATCTTTATTTTGAATAATTTGAATTATGGAGGGTGTGGAAGAGATGGTAGAGCTAGGGTGGTACATGAGTGCTGGGGGAATGGAGAGGAAGGACTCTGGGGAGGAAACAAATGGGCAAGGGGAAGAGGAGGCAGAGCGAAGAAATCTGGAGATACGGAGTGAGTGGCATGGGCAAGTAGGACAGGGAAAGTTAAACGATAGTGTAGAGCAAGCGGATAAAAGCAAGTGGTAGGGCATCAGTTAGCTGCAACCGGCAAGACTGGGTTCTCTGAGTGCCTGATAATGGAATGATTGTGGAAGAGAAACATAGGCTCTGACACAGGAGCACATACATTTGAGAAAGTGCAGGCTGGTGCAAGTTAGAGCAGCCCCTTGGAGTTAGGGAGACAGCCCCGAAACAGCAGCCCCGCTTTGCTGTGGAAACTGAGGACAGGAGGAAATCTGCCCAGTATCTGTGATTATACCTTCATTAATGCTCTGGTTCCGATGCTTTCAGGTTCAGAAAGGTTTTCTGCTCCGTTTATTATCTTATGAAACCTGAGAGGTTTCAGATGGTTTGTGTTTAAAAGAAGAAAGAGACAAAGCACAGTGTTGTCATCTAGACAAACTTCTCCATTTGAACATATTTCATAGTAAATAAATCCTGTTCTGGTCTAGTGCCAAAGCACCAGAGGAAACAGTTTGCATTTTTATAGGCAAATGGTTCTGATATTTTCAACGTGGTAGAAACTTAGGTTGGCGTAAAAGAAATCTGTGGGCGTTATACTGACGGTTTTTATTGTCTGTGGAGATAATAGCTAGCAATAAAACTGAGGTGGAATCCATTGTAATCGAGTTTTATTTTATGTAACAGGGACATCCCATGTACTTGAATGTTTGGGTGCTTAAGCACTTAGCCCAATTTTTAAATGTATTTAGGTGTTGCTATGTTCAGTGTCGCAGCCCCTAACTAATTTCAGAGCCTAAATATCATTTTCAAGGATTTAGAAGCATAGGAGTCTAAATTCCATCAACATACATATGGCTTTAAAATTTGGACCTTAGAGATATAACATTGTTTTAGGGTCTATAATTGAATTTGGGTCACTGGTTGCAGCTTTAAAAAATGGAAGCAGCCTTTTTTTGTAATTGGTCGTTACTATCATTATGATAAATGATAATTAGGATAATGCTACCTGTAGATTTTATTTAGGAAATAACATTATTTTATAATATAAAATATAATAGAATTGAATTCTTACTGTAATATCATTGTCTCTGTAAATTGTCTTTTCAGAGTACCTCTCTGTAGTATATATTAGGAACATTTTAAATCAGTCTTCAGTATATTCAAATTGGTGACAAAAAAATTAATACAAATTGAAGATATTTTTTAAAAGCAGTATGGTATCTTTTAAATATGTAATTGCATATCTGGTTTAAGCAAAAGTAAGTAAAAACAACAAAATGTGTTAGTATTGACATTTATTTTATTATCTGTGCAGTACTGAACAAGTTGACAATCAATTGTAATGGCATCAATAGTAAATAATGCTGCTTTTACACTTTAAAAACTATTTAAGTTTTAATGTGACTTACGTAACTGTTTTCTCTGCTCAAGGTATTTGGCAGTTTATATCTTCTAGAATATTTTGAGATGTAAATTTATTAATATTCACAACAAGCAGGGAGATAAAACACATTGTTTTGAAACTCCATGATAAATGGATGATTGACGACATCGTTCTTTTCAACCACCAGCTGAGAGAATCCATTAGCTGTGTGGCAATAATACATGGACCCACATGGAGCAGAACTAAGAAGGAGATAGCTATAGTTTGAAATGTCATTATTGGCAGATTTCTGAATAATTTCACAAAGGCATTTCAGGCTTGGAATCTTCTTAATGGAACTCAGTCCCACTCCAGTCCTGATATCTCTGCATGTAAAACTCAATGTATCCTCCTAAGACTTTAAGTATTATTTTTATTCAATTCACTAGCCATGATTGACAAGGACCTCTTCATGAATCCACTAAGAATGAAATGTTTCCCAGATATTATGTCCTTTCATATCTGTCATAACTAGAAATTCATGATGCTATTTTAACAGGCTTCCTGTTGTAACGGAAATATCAGGGAAACTTGCTCTCGTTTTTGTAAAGCCCAGGGGAAGAGAAATGCCTTAGAGACTGATACACAAGTTTTTCAACAATTCAGAAATGCAATGTGACAGCTAGCAGAATATATATCAACAAGCAGAAAGCTCCTATATATCATAGTCACTGTCCTAGAATTGATAGAGAGAGGGTATTTTATTTATTTTTGTTTTAGTTTGTGGTGGCCCTGCTTTTAGAATATTTTTTTCTTTTTAAAAAACAACTATGAAATCAATTTTTCTTCATCAATACTTTCAGATATCCTGGTACTATATCAAGCCCCAATCCTGCAAAGACTTATGAAGATGTTAAAGTAAATACATGTGCATCAGCCTTTGCAGTATTGGCACCTTAGGTTGTGCCAATTACTTTAGATAGTTTACTTATGGGGCTAGTAACACTAGGGCTGCATTAAATTTGATTATAAGGTCATGCCTTAATTTTTCCCAATTTTTGTAAGTGGGGCTCTAGTGTAAAATGGAAAGATGTTGAAAAGCAACCCTTTTTCAAATGTATGAAGCCAAAAGAAGAATATACTGAATATTTTCGTGTAGGAAGGTTTTCTGTCAAAGAACAAGTTTTTGTCAAAACTGATATTTTTTTCATGCGAAAATTTCAGTTCTGATTAAAATTTTCCATTTTCCCTACAGGAAATGTTGAAACAAACATTTTTGTTTTGAAATAGTTTAATTTTGACTTAGTGTTGTTTCATTTGAGGTTCAGTTTCTTTATTGATAAGACATCTGATAACAGGCTCAATTAGTCTATTAATCAAAGATGGATAAGTACAATACAGAAAGGTTAATACATTATGTATCTGGAGAACAGTCTTGCAGAATTTACATTGTTATTTTGTTCCAAATTTGTGAGCTTAATTTGGTTCATATTTATATTCTCCTTGTTGATGACAGATTTGAAAATTACATACCTTTTTCTTATTTAGGTTTTGTACATAACATTCCAAAAACGCAGTAGATCATAGAGACATCTACACAAACTGTACCTAGCACACAATTAATATTTGGCAAACCTAAACATACATCTTGTTTCTGACAAATTCCACACACACGCTTGCACACCCCCCAGAGGTTACAACAGTTTTAACTAGTAATAGATTTCCACAACAAATTTTAGCATGAGTACAAAGCATTCTGGGATTACCTAATATTGGCTACCACATTTCAGCTTTTCAGTTTAAAAAAAGAAAGAAAGTAAATGCCATTTTTGTCAAAATGTTAAACAAAATGAAAACTGTCATTTTGAATCAAGTTTAGATGCCGTCATTTCATTTTGACATGACATTTTAAATAAAAACCAAACAAAAACATTCATTTATTTTAGATATACTGGTTAAAATATTCCTATGAAAAAAATAAACTTTTTCATCTGAAATTTCTCACAGGAAAACATTTGTGTATCTATCTCTAGTGATTTCCCTTCTAACAGGTGTCAACAATAATTGGACTGTTTCACTTGTGCTATATAATTTTGACTTGTTTTTTATTCTGGAATAATTATTGTAGGTGATTTTTGGTTGGTAATATAAGCTTTCATGACTGTTAACCTAATAAATACCAACTGAATACAAAATGTCTGCACTCTCCCATGACTCCACCTTATCCTTTCGTTGTTTGTATTAATCTGGTTTAGATCATAAGCTTGAAGGGTATGGATCTGTCTAAACAATGTATTTTTAAAGTCCTAGGTTACTGCTGGTAATATATAGATAAGGAAGATGATAGCTCTGAGGTCAACCCTTTCCTGGCAGCTGGTCCCATGCCTTTGCACAGTAATTAATTCAGTCATCAACCTTCATTTTAAAATAAAAGGAGTGTTTGTAAAAGGTGCTATATTGAGAGCACTGGAGACCAAACTTCTCTATTAGTTCACAGTACAGGTAATGCAATAGAGAATTCCAGTGCAAACTTCTCCACTCACTAGTGTGACCAGATAGCAAGGGTGAAAAATCGGGATGGGGTGGGGGATAATTGGCACCGATATAAGATGAAACCCCAAATATTGGGACTGTCCCTACAAAATTGGGACATCTGGTCACCCTACCACTGTATTCCGAAGGGACGCTCCTTGTAATCCATTCCCTCTCCAGTCTGTGTAATGTTGTGTGTCTGTAGAGTCGGTCATTAAGAGGGCCAATAGTAGTGGGGTTTTTTAGCACCAGTACATTTCACATAGGCCTCCATGCAGATTGCATTGACTTTCAGTCACTGCGCCCTCCATTCTGCAAGGCGTTGAACACTCCTGCCAGGTGCTGAGTGCTGTGAACTCCTGCTGACTCCATTGGAAGCTGAGGGCACTCCCTCCCGTGCAGGGGTTCTCAGCCACTTGCCAAATCAAGCCTTATGAGTCTGGCCTCGATTCAAGCCAGTGACTAACAGGTGAATGGCAACAGAATACAGAGCCTATCTCCTGCATCATACAGTGTTCTAAAAAATCATTCCTGACTGCAAAGGCATGAAAAGCAGCTTTTCTTAAACTAGTAACAAAGTTACTGCTTGGGTCATCTAGCAAGCATACTGAGCAGTAAGATCATCCTTGTCTTGGACAGTGACTGTTGTTGTGCATTGTCCCTGACCATCTTAAAAATGTATCTTGTGTGATGGAGTAATATGCACGTGTTCCTGCCTTTCTGGACTGGTTTCAAAGGCCTTTACAGAGCTATGCCTTTCACTAGTAAAGTTGAATAATCAACCGAAGTGTGTCAGATTCATTTTAAAAAGACATCAATCCCTTTTTTGGAGTATGGAACATGGGAATCATCTATAACTGCTAAGAGGTGGTGAGACCCAGTGGGCAATGTAAGTGCTGAAAGCCAGGAAGGACTGAATGCTAATCTTATCCTCCAACAAGTTTCTGCCAGGGCAGCTCTAATATCTGCTAGTTGAATCAGTGCATCCCATTCTATCCTGATCTGGGCTCCCTCCTTGGTCTGGCTGGTTGTAGATGTGTCGGCAGAAGAAGTTATATGTGCCTATTGGCACTAAAGTCCCCACTCTGGGCTGACTTTCCTCCATGCCGGGTGAATTTGACCCTAAGTTTGTAATACACTGAATGCACCTCAAGGATACCAGTGATAGATGGGAGTAGCATTAGTATATTAATTTTCAGCAGGTAGTGTATTCTTGTAGAATATTTTAACAACTAAAATGCTCTGTGTGCTTTTTTGCACCATAAGCCTGCTACCTGTGATTCATTGAGAAATCAGCACTGGATCACATCATTGAGCTAGGTTTCAAATCACCTTTTCCTTGGTCTTCATATCCACTGTCTCTAAGGGGAAAATGGATGGAGGACCCAGGTGAGTTAATTGTGGAGGCTGTCTGGTTAAAATGCAATTAAGTAGAAAAAGGAATGCAATTAAAGTGGTGTTTTAATGCCAAAAGAATGATTCTGGCTTCCATCTTAATCCATGGCAACCCCACAGCCAGAATATATAATGAATAATCTTATGTGAAAGATCCACAGAAAAAGAGAGAAACCACATTATGGCCTATATCAAACTAGGTGTTTTAAGTGATGCTCATCAGCAGAAGAATCAGTTTGGGGCTGCATTCGGTATTATTCATATTGCCTAGAGTTTTATGTATGGACATCTTTTTCTGTAGTGAGATTTTGTTCCAGTTTCTTTAATAGCATGGCAAAAGACAGATAAATAAATACAACTATGCTAGTATATACTGCTACTTGCAATATGATGATAATTAAAAGCTTTCTACTGTGCTTGGAAAACCATTTATAAAACAAGTTAGTGTAGAAGTAGTCTGATGGAAACATGAGAAATAAGTGGAAATAGTAAATTTTGTATTTCTGTGCAGAATGCATCATTTGGGTAGTTTTTCAAAATGTAGTATAAGAGACAGTGAATTTATTTGCCATCAAGCATACTGTATAGGTATGAAATACTGTTTAATGTGCAGGGTTCAAATAGTTTTAGAAAGTAAGGTGGAATTTTTCTAGCTCTTGCACTCTTTGTATTGCAGACAAACGCACTTTTGTTCTTTCCTCATAATCTGCAATCATGCTTATATTGTATGTAAACTAGTTAGTATTGTATTGTATGTAAACTGCTTCAAGAACACACCCAAAACACACAATTTCCTTACGATTTGTTACTTTTGTAAGTCTGTCTGTCTTTTTCGGTCTAGTCTGATCTGAAGAGCTGTCATTCAAGCATACTGTTGCAGTGTCCAGTAATATAAAGATGTTTGAGCTAAATATAATTCCAGTTTTTAGAAAGTCTACATTAGAAGAATGTAAAGATTTGGGTGTAGGCACTCAGGAGTCAGGAAATGCCAGTGTTAAGGTTGAAGAGGGAGACTAAGCAGTGGGAAGAGGGGAAGACTGAGAGGATTGATTAGAAAAGAGAAATTATGGAGATGAGAGGACTGGAGTTGTGAAGGAAAGAAAGTAGAAGAGGCGATTATGAGGGGTTGAGAAAACAAGAGAATGAAGGAAGAAGACAGTGAAAGAACACGGGAAAAGATACAACACAACTTGAGAGAGATTCTGGGCTGGGGTTGGGTTGTTCTCTTAAACTGCAAAAAACATATCAACCCAAGAAATGAATGCCATCTTCTTACCAGAGCTTGTAAAATGAGCAAAGCCATTTCCTGCCAACATTCAGATGGGAGACCATCCAGTAAAATGTAAGTGCTGCCAGAAATAGTGTGGCAAGTTGATAGGCAGCACTCCTCCCCAAGTCCATACTGAGCCAATGATCCAGCATCATGCAAAGGGGCACTTCGCATCTCTCATGTGAGATATCAAACCAAATGTCTCGAACAAAAATACCTTCCCTACAGAGTACAAGACTTTTGCATTTGGCTGGTATGATGCTTAGTTCCAGATAACATTCTTGTATCCAGCTCCGAGTCTGAAAGAAGTTTCAGGGAGGTATTATAATATCACATCACTAGAGAGCTATGGGAGCATGTTTCTTACATACTATAGGATATTTCTAAAAATAAATTACTGTGCTAAACAACTAGGGGACAATGTGAACAGTCAATTAGAGTGGAATGTAGGCATAAGGTGATATCTTCCCTGTCAAGTCTGAATGGAAAACAGAAAAACTACTCACTAAAATAAAGTTTATATACTAAATAGATACAGCTCATAATTAGTAGGAACAGCCATTCTAAAATATGTCACCCAATCCCTATGATTTCACAGCCACCAGTTTAGAAGATGTTCTGGGAAGAACATTGCATACTTTTGTATGGCACCTCCAACCCTGAATAATTGGAAAGAGAGACTTTCAAGTTGGCTTCAGGTTTTAGGTTGTTATATAAATAAGTTCACAGGAATCTCAAATGCTTTACATAAATCTGACAGCAACTATAAAAGGTTTTTGAACATTTTCATTGCCAAAGTCCCAGCGATTGCTGGAATCTTAAACAGCCTGTTTTAAGCTTCTATTCCAAAGCTTTTTTGTCATGTTTAATAATGTGGTGAATAATTCCTTCTCTGTAATAATCCACAAGGATCTTTGAGCAATGAGATGGATATTTTCCAAAAGTATAAATTTAAGGGCCTTTCTACCCAAAACACACAAGTTCCTTTACACGTTGTCAGTTTTGCAAGTCTGTCTGTTTTTGTCTGTCTCTGTCTGTCTAGTCTGATCTGAAGAGAGTCATTAAAACATGCTGATTTGAAAGGACGCTGTAGGTGTACATCATGTTTGATGAGAGAGTTCCATACTACGCAGGATAATTGCATCCTAAAGCCAGATGTGCAGCATCAGCCTTAACATGAAGAATCCTACCAAGAGCCTAATGGTTCTCTGGAGGCAGGACCCATAGTACAGATACAGGCCAGAAAAGTCGTGTGCCACAGAGGGGAGATGCCGGGTTTCCTGCTGTCTCATCTCTGCATGTAGCAACTATCTCCATGCAGACGTTGTGAGCAGAAGAGGCAGCTCTGCCAAGTTTGGGCAAGGCTCTGTTCACAGGAAGGGTGAACTTCCCAAGGGAAGTCAGGGAAGGGCCAAAGGGACATATGTGCAGGGACGACTGAAGTTGCGAGAGAGAGAGAGAGAGGAGATACTTGAGCCAGATTCAGAGGGAGATTCAAGGGATTGTTCTGTATGCCCTCCTCCAGCACCTCACATTCTGGCCCTCTGAAACGCCCTGATGGAGTAATTCAAATGGCCAGTGTGTAACATACAGCTCCTTGCACATCATCTCTGAATTTGGGCCTAATCGTTATGGTTGCACTATAGGGTTTTTTACCAGATAAATACTGAACTTGAAATTTAAAAAAACAAAAGAGGGGTGTTGCTGGTGTGATCACTGATGCAACCACTGATGTGACAACATGATGCTGTGTAACACCATTATTTAGGGCCAGTTTGTTCCCTGGGAACACAATGCCTCCCAGGACTCTTGGAGAGCACAGAAACTGCACCTTCTCTTTGGAGGGTGCAGTCTGTGCTTCATTTGATGAATAAACAACCTATGTTGACTGGTGGTTTTGAAGCCTAAAAATCCATCTGATAGGAGGATCCATCTGGCTTGTTTGAAGAGAGAAAGGAGCAGCCCACTGCTCCCAGGAAGGTAGAACCTGTTGCAGAAGTGCAATTAACAATTTTAAGTGTGCAATTTAATCTAGGGAAAGTCTTTGTGGCCCCCAAATAATTTAGGGGTGGTTTATACGTGTGTTCTTAGTATGATTAACATCTACAGTAGGGTTCCCAAAGCAAGACTGTTACATTTTCAGAGTAGCCTCAGTCTGACCCTTAAATATGCTCCAAATTTGCCTTGACATGTACTCAGCATGCTTCCAAACTAGGTAGTTACCAGCAGGTTTGAATAGGCAAGCACATGCTTTGTCCAATGTAAAATTTGAATGTACAGAATTAGAGCTCAGTCATACAAAGGTTTATGAACATAATGAAGTTTATGCACTGTGACTATTTCTTAGCAGGAGTGGGGCTTAAGAGGCCATTTTTGAAAAATGTATCCCTAATGATTGAAAATGAAATGGATCGTCCTTTGCAGTTGTCTTTAACTATTCTCCAGTGAATGAAGTACTTTTAATCCTCAGGTTTCAGAGTAGCAGCCGAGTTAGTCTGTATCCGGAAAAAGAACAGGAGTACTTGTGGCATCTTAGAGACTAACAAATTTATTTGAGCATAAGCTTTCGTGAGCTACAGCTCACTTCATCGGATGCATGCAGTGGAAAATAAAGTGGGGAGATTTTATATACACAGAGAACATGAAACAATGGGTGTTACCACACAGAATTAACAAGAGTGATCTGGTAAGGTAAGCTATTACCAGCAGGAGAACGGGGGGGGGGGGAGGAGGAGGTCCTTTTGTAGTGATAATCAAGGTGGGCCATTTCCAGCAGTTGACAAGAAAGTGTGAGGAACAGTGTGTGTGGGGGAAATAAACAAGGGGAAATTGTTTTACTTTGTGTAATGACACATCCACTCCCAGTCTTTATTCAAGCCTAAGTTAATTGTATCCAGTTTGCAAATTAATTCCAATTCAGCAGTCACTCGTTGGAGTCTGTTTGTGAAGTTTTTCTGTTGAAGAATTGCCACTTTTAGATCTGTAATCGAATGACCAAAGAGATTGAAGTGTTCTCCCACTGGTTTTTGAATGTTATAATTCTTGACGTCTGATTTATGTCCATTTCTTCTTTTACGTAGAGACTGTCCAGTTTGACCAATGTACATGGCAGAGGGGCATTGCTGGCACATGATGGCATATATCACGTTGGTAGATGCGCAGGTGAAAGAGCCTCTGATAGTGTCGCTGATGTGATTAGGCCCTATGATGGTGTCCCCTGAATAGATATGTGGACAGAGTTGGCAACGGGCTTTGTTGCAAGGATAGGTTCCTGGGTTAGTGGTTCTGTTGTGTGGTGTGTGGTTGCTGGTGAGTATTTGCTTGAGACTGGGGGGCTGTCTGTAAGCAAGGACTGGCCTGTCTCCCAAGATCTGTGAGAGTGATGGGTCGTCCTTCAGGATAGGTTGTAACTTCCGTTACAGTGTGTATGGTAACACCCATTGTTTCATGTTCTCTGTGTATATAAATCTCCCCACTTTATTTTCCACTGAATGCATCCGATGAAGTGAGCTGTAGCTCACGAAAGCTTATGCTCAGATAAATTTGTTAGTCTCTAAGGTGCCACAAGTACTCCTTTTCTTTTTAATCCTCAGTGCACCATAGAGGAATAATCTGACATCAGAGTTATTTTAGAAAATATCCTACTATAGAAACATTATGAAATGGTAAAAATGATGGTCTGCCAAGCATGCCTTTTACTAATGTATATACCAAATGATTTGTTGTTTACTTCTGACGGATGAAGTCCAACCGAAGGCTCTCTACACAGCTATAGAAAACAAATCACTAGCAAACACAAACAGTCTGAAAAGCATCTGGAAACCAAACCCACTGAATTTGTCACGCGTTTTCACTGTCTAATCACAATTTTTTCAAAATTTTAAATGACAAATGTGTACCATAAAATGGTCTTAAAGATCCATCTAAAATGAAGTTTATTTAATAAGAAAATATATAGAAGGAATTTTCATCTTGTGATTGAATAAAAGGTATATCTGACTATATTGAAACCTATTACTGAGTCTGTCTGTGATATTAATGCCCTGCATTGTAGAGCTCTCATCAAAAGACACAATAAAATTTTCTTTTTGTGAATACCTCTACTGTTTTGCAATCAAACCTCTTAGCCATTTGTCATTATATTCACCATTTTACAATGTCACTCTTTTTAATAATGTTCTTTTATTCACAGTTGTTCACTTTCTGGGAATAGTTTTTCCATTTCAGAGAGAAAAGTCCTTCTGGCTTATTGTAGTTTTTCCGATTTCCCTTTTTGGATTTTCAGACTCATGCAGCACTGTCACTCTTCCCCTCCGTTTTATCATATACCCTCCTCCATTATACATTTCTTACTTTAGGACACATTTTTCCTGCTTCCTTTTGCAATTATTTCAAATAGATTTAATATATAGTTGTCCACATTCACTTTATGGTTATGTATAATGTGTGGATGCCACTACTGTTCCATTAATTTTTAACAGGTTTCAGAGTAGCAGCTGTGTTAGTCTGTATTCGCAAAAAGAAAAGGAGTACCCGTGGCACCTTAGAGACTAACAAATTTATTTGAGCATAAGCTTTCGTGAGCTACAGCTCACTTCATCGGATGCATTTGGTGGAAAAAACAGAGGAGAGATTTATATACACACACAGAGAACATGAAACAATGGGTTTATCATACACACTGTAAGGAGAGTGATCACTTAAGATAAGCCATCACCAGCAGCAGGGGGGTGAAAGGAGGAAAACCTTTCATGGTGACAAGCAAGGTAGGCTAATTCCAGCAGTTAACAAGAATATCAGAGGTTTCAGAGTAGCAGCCGTGTTAGTCTGTATTCGCAAAAAGAAAAGGAGTACTTGTGGCACCTTAGAGACTAACAAATTTATTAGAGCATAAGCTTTCGTGAGCTACAGCTCACTTCATCGGATGCATTTGGTGGAAAAAACCTGGTTTTTTCCACCAAATGCATCCGATGAAGTGAGCTGTAGCTCACGAAAGCTTATGCTCTAATAAGAATATCAGAGGAACAGTGGGGGGTGGGGTGGGAGGGAGAAATACCATGGGGAAATAGTTTTACTTTGTGTAATGACTCATCCATTCCCAGTCTCTATTCAAGCCTAAGTTAATTGTATCCAGTTTGCAAATTAATTCCAATTCAGCAGTCTCTCGTTGGAGTCTGTTTTTTAAGCTTTTTTGTTGAAGTATAGCCACTCTTAGGTCTGTGATCGAGTGACCAGAGAGATTGAAGTGTTCTCCAACTGGTTTTTGAATGTTATAATTCTTGACTTCTGATTTGTGTCCATTCATTCTTTTACGTAGAGACTGTCCAGTTTGGCCAATGTACATGGCAGAGGGGCATTGCTGGCACATGATGGCATATATCACATTGGTAGATGCGCAGGTGAACGAGCCTCTGATAGTGTGGCTGATGTGATTAGGCCCTATGATGGTGTCCCCTGAATAGATATGTGGACAGAGTTGGCAACGGGCTTTGTTGCAAGGATAGGTTCCTGGGTTAGTGGTTCTGTTGTGTGGTGTGTGGTTGCTGGTGAGTATTTGCTTCAGACTGGGGGGCTGTCTGTAAGCAAGGACTGGTCTGTCTCCCAAGATCTGTGAGAGTGAAGGGTCGTCCTTCAGGATAGGTTGTAGATCCTTGATGATGCGTTGGAGAGGTTTTAGTTGGGGGCTGAAGGTGATGGCTAGTGGCGTTCGGTTATTTTCTTTGTTGGGCCTGTCCTGTAGTAGGTGACTTCTGGGTACTCTTCTGGCTCTGTCAATCTGTTTCTTCACTTCAGCAGGTGGATATTGTAGTTGTAAGAATGCATGATAGAGATCTTGTAGGTGTTTGTCTCTGTCTGAGGGGTTGGAGCAAATGCGGTTATATCGTAGCGCTTGGCTGTAGACAATGGATCGAGTGGTATGATCTGGATGAAAGCTAGAGTCATGTAGGTAGGAATAGCGGTCAGTAGGTTTCCGATATAGGGTGGTGTTTATGTGACCATCGCTTATTAGCACCGTAGTGTCCAGGAAGTGGATCTCTTGTGTGGACTGGTCCAGGCTGAGGTTGATGGTGGGATGGAAATTGTTGAAATCATGGTGGAATTCCTCATGAGCTTCTTTTCCATGGGTCCAGATGATGAAGATGTCATCAATGTAGCGCAAGTAGAGCAGGGGCATTAGGGGACGAGAGCTGAGGAAGCGTTGTTCTAAGTCAGCCATAAAAATGTTGGCATACTGTGGGGCCATGTGGGTACCCATCGTAGTGCCGCTGATTTGAAGGTATACATTGTCACCAAATGTGAAATAGTTATGGGTGAGGACAAAGTCACAAAGTTCAGCCACCAGGTTAGCCATGACAGTATCGGGGATACTGTTCCTGACGCCTTCTGGTCCATCTTTGTTTTTAATTTTTAATGAACTGGCTCTTTATCCAGCATTATCTAATAAAGGTAATATCAGAATGCATTGTCAAACTGCAGAGCTCTGGAAACTTTTTAATATTCTTTACTGCACAAGCATGGTTCCAGCCTCTCTCTCTCTCTCTCTCTCTCTCTCTGTCTCTCTCCTTCCCCCCAATACTCAGTATCGCAGCCATATTTCCATTATTTAGTCAAGAGTCTGCACATTTCACTCCTAATTCCTGGCAGGTCAAGATCAAGTTACAGTTAATTGGTAGGGATGTATGAAGAAGTTCTAAAAGTTCCAGGCTATACACTGACTGACTCATTGTTTTCATTTTCTGTTTCTCTAGAACTGACATTTGTTAATTAAATGAAAAGTAATACCAATCAACGCCTCCTGTGCCCATTCTTTACAGTTCTAGCATTTTCAGCTCTGGCAAGATGGGCACTTTATGAGCATCTAATAAAATAGAGCTTGTGGTTCTGCCAATGTCCATTGTGCATCTTGTAAAATCCGACTATTATTTGAAACAGGGAAAGTGACTTGACTGAGGAAGTAGCAGTTGCAAACACATACTAGCAAAAGGAATATTGGAGCCAGAGTGAACACACATTTATCCATTTATTATGATTTCACTGTTTGTCCAGAAGTTCACATCTTCTTGTTGTTCTGTAGTGGTGGTTGTGCTGCTGGCAGAGGGATTCAGAGTGTTCTTTTGCATCACTGGCATCCTAACTTTCTGCCTGTGCCCTTCATTTGCCGTAATTCATTTGTGAACTATGGTGATCTTCTTGATCAGTACGGGCAGAGTGGATGGATTGGGGCTAAGACATTGATGATAATGGACTTCAGGTTATTTATTCTGTTATACTAACCCATCAGCGCTTTGGTCTTGTATTTGTTGGGCTTTTTCCTCTAGAGAGAGTTGAAACCTATGGAGTTCAAAAGTCTTTGGGAATAGACCAGCTCTGGTTGCTCACTATTCTTCTGATCTCTGTCTGGATAAGGTGGTCGTCCGACTAGGAGAGTTGTACATTGATGATGACGCCAATATCCTGTCCTAGGCTGAAGATAGGATCCAATGTATGTCTCGCTGCATGTGTAGATTCAGAGACTGCCTGGGAGAATCCCATGGTTTCCATATAGGCTAGGAGTTCAAGTACTTCTGTATCAGAATAAATGTGTATAGAATATACAATATCTCCTCCCAACTACCCCTGCCCCAAAAGAAGTTTATAAAATGTCTTCATTTTCAGAGCAAGGGGGACAATTCTCCTTTATTATATCTATCTTCTGCCCCATTTTGAATGTCTGCATCTTAAAGTGTTTAATGAAATTGGGACTGTTGTCCCATGGGGAAAAAAAAGAGGAAGTTTAGTCAGTGGTAAGAAGCCTGGTTTATCCTGCTGCTTTGCCTTGTTTTCTGCTGAGAAAAGAGCCCCAATCTGTTGAGTATATTGTAAAAAGGGGGGTGTGGGGGAGGTCCCAGGGTGCGTGGAAGCCAAGTCCTTATTCTACACTGTTCCCATGGGCAGAAAGCTTTATCAATTTTAAGTCCTTTTAACTGCCTCCACGATTCCTTTTTATCTTAAAAAAATCGTAATTAGGCATATCTGCAACTTGACAAGATTCAGAAACCAGAGCAGTGATTTTACTGGAGATACAAGTTGTTTCTAACTTATTCCCCAGCTGCATGTGCTCATGCTTTTCTCTGCTGCCTTCTCTCTCCTCCTCCTCCTCCTCTTTCAGCTCTCCAATACTGTAGTCCCAGGCAGCCCTAACTTCTGGTGTCATTTGCATAATCTTGCTGTAAGGAACAGCCTACTTTGTGCTGTTTTCCTAAAGCTCTTTCAAAAAGCCCCCCTAAGGCTACCTTCTAAAAGAGTGTTGTTATATAAGTTATTGCTTTTAAAAAAAAAAGTTTCCTGAAAATAAGAACACATGAGGCGAAGTGTTTCAAACCTGGCTTCTAATTCTGCATGCACAGTTTGCATTCACAGATGCTGTTCTTGTGAAAATTCATCAATCACACAAAACTGCACACACAAGTACTGTGTGTACTTGTACAAGTAGGGGCTCCTTTCAGAATTTCTGCCCACACTGTTCCTGTTGAAGCCAACAGCCAATCTTTCATTGACTCCAACAAGAGCAGGAGCCAGATTTTCAGCACATTAAAATCAAACACAGGCCCTGGTCCTATAAACTTATATGTGTGGGCGGATCCCTGGGGCCATGTGGAACAGCCCCGTCATCCTGCCTGGGCATAAATGTTTGCAGGCAGAGATCAGCTTGCATTACTGGGAACTAAAATGGTATAGTTTAAAAATGAGCTTGTAACTAGAGCTTGCAGTATTGCTTGATCAGATCAGCTGTAATTTTTTAGAGCACATTCAGACTTTTATCCCCACCCTGAAACTGCTGCTCAGCTTTAATCCTCACAAGACAGGCAAAGCCAGAAATATCCAGAGCAATGCATAACCAGAAAAAAGGGCATGCTGAGACTTTTGGGGTGGGGAGGGACAGGAGAGAGAGGGGGGGAAAACCCTCTCTTGGTAAGAGTCAAAACCCTAGTGCGCACACACACACACACACACACACACACACACATATCCAAAGACGACAATAAATATCAGTGCACAGAATGTGTCCTAGACAAACAACCAAGGATTCATCCCAGTAGGAAGGATCTGCAAATCGATCCAGAAATGAATGAGAGTCAACAAGAAAACTTACTCCATCCTCACAAAGGCCTAAATGCAAAAAAAAGAACCCCAAAGCAGCATTCTACATTAAAAGAATCCAGGTATCAGCTAGTGCCTAATCAATCCGAAGTGACTTCATTTTTATCTTTTACATGCATAAAATAATCTTAATGAGTGTAACTGTTCTTAAAAGCTGAAAATCAATAGCCAGCACAGTGGTGTGTAGTTGAGTGTACTGCTACCCTGGCAGATGTATCTCTACAGCTCTGTGCTGTGTTTCTAAATTAGCTCAAATTCCAAAGTACATAGCATTATTCGGGTGCCACTCCTTTGAGTATCACTGATTTTTTTGTATAGCGCTAGAGACATGGTGGGTGCTTTACAGACAATTGCGCTAAGAAGGCTCATGCCATGAGTAGTTTACAGTATAAATAGGTGGCGTACCGAAGGAGGAGAAAGTGAAGCAAGAAGCAAGCAAATGAGCGGTGACATTTAGTATATGGCTTGTTAGTTCCAGATGATGGTGGTGATCTTTATCAGTTTTGTTGACACTTTGAAGAGGGGATGGCTAAGGTGCAGAGGCCTTCAAGTGACGTGTGTTTTGAGGAGTCTTGGAGAGGTGAGGGGCAAAGTGTAGAGGGTTGCAGGTGGAGAGAGTCACGTGATAAGGGGATGGCAATATGAGTAGAAGGAGAACAATAGGGCAGTTGAGTGGCTTTGGTGGAATCTGAATGAGGAGACTAAAGGAGAAGCATATGGCACGGGAAGGTTGGTATATGAAGAGGGGAATGGCCTGGTCTGAGAAGTGGGGAAGAGCGATTGTGTTTTGTGGCTGCGTTTTGAATGGGTAGAAGGCAGGTATACGTATCTATTGATGTCAGTGGGACTATTCAGAGTTAAACCCATTTGTAAGTATCTTGCTGAATCAATGAGACGACTCACGTGCTTAAGGTCAGGGACCTGACTGACTGTATCAGGGCTGTTCAGAGAAAAGGGTCAGCAGTTGCTGTGTGAAAACTATCAAATGACTTTGATAGACATAGGTTGGGTACAGATCAAATGATAAGGCTGTATGTGGGTGAAGGCAGAATTCAGCCTCCTCTCCCCCAAGCAAGGCCCAAGATGCAGGTCTGCAGTTCAGACCCTTGCAGCTGTTAACACCACCTAGAGCAGTGGCTGTAGTGCCCAATGCATCGAGGCCACTGGATCCTCATGAGTGCAAAATCTGAGACCCTTTCTTCAGCCTGACCTAGTTACTCGTCTCTGGCCTATGTGGAGCTGCCAAAGGCCCCCCTAGATGATAGCCATGGCCCTGCCTCACTCTACCCTGTCCTAGCATGGGGTTCAAGTGTTGCAGAGGTCTTTACGCTGGTTTTCCCCACCAGAGTGAATTTCACCCTGGGGGGAAAAAGTTGCTGCTAGGATTTGGGATTAGAGATGCATTGTTAACTAGACAGTTAATTAAATGTCAGAAATCTTGTTTAAATTGGCTGGGTAATGGATATGAATAGAGACTGCACTTACCTTAAATCGTATTTGTTGATGGCAGGGGGAAAAAACCCTGTTCTGGGTATTGAAAGGAGTCTCTTCATGTCTAGCTCCTGTGGCTTTTGTTTAGAAGATTTCTTTCTTCAATCACTACAAGAGTTGACTCTTATTTTATGTACATGTTTAGCCACTTCAAAAAAAGTACGGCGTTGCCATATATGTACATATTATTTTACATATGTCAATTGTTTATATCAGAGATAGCAAAACATGAAACTGAGTTTGGAGAACTCCTTATGGTGAAGTCATGAATCTTACATCTTTAATAGATGTTAAACCTATTTGTACGCATTACCAGCATCTGTATGCAAGCCAGATGTCTCCCTCTCTGCATTCTGCTTCAGCTTTCGTGGAGCACTGACTTTCCAACAGAAACTTGGACTATTTCTTATTTAAGCACTTTAATCCTTTATGGTACTTTACTGATAGTAAATATAACCTGGGTCAGTGTTTTGTTTTGTTTTTGTCATTGTAACCCCAGAATCAACCTAATTACTTGTTACTATCAGTCATTCAATCACAAAGCCTTGTACAAATTGATAAAGTGAGTATCATAATATCCTTTGTCCAAGCCCTTTAGTACATCATCTACCACCTTAATTGCTGCTGATTCAGTGTCACATGATGTTTTAAATCTGGACTGATTTCTTTTAGCAGTGACATTTACTCACATAATGCATGATCATTAACATCTCCTTTCATCATTTTTCCAGTTATTGACCTTGGAGCAGCTGTTCCTGGTTTGTTTAGAAGAATTGTGATTACCCTTCGTCGTGTTGTTCTGCCTCTTCTTTTCAGGTTAATATTGACAACAAGAATCTAAATTGTTACAGAAAGAAGTCTTGTTTGATTGGTGGGTTTATATTTCTAGTTGCACCTGAATCATTTTTGCAGTAATACAGTTCTTATGGTAACTGACCACAATTAAATTGCTCAAGTCCATGATACTACCCATCACAAGGCTTATGGATTAGCTGCAAGAATCTGAAAGTAGTCTACTGCGTATCTCACATCTGTGACTCCTACTAATGCTTATTAATATAGAATCCGAAAATATTTGCAACTGCACTCTCAAAACTACTAGTGAGGAATTGTGACAGATTTATTTTGTAAATAAAGTATAAAGCCATTTGGATTAACCAGTTCACTGCTATGCAGCGTGCCAGGTGGCTGAACAGACTAAAGCAATAGCATTCACTGGGTCTTTGCTGTATTCCAGAAATCCTCTGTGTTTCACAAATCTGGCATCTCTGCTGGGTTTAAAAAAACTGTGTTAAAAAAAAAAAAAAAAAAAAAAAAAAAAACGTGCTGTGGCACCTCCCTGGCTGGGATGGGGCCCCTTGCCATGCCCTGTTTCCAACATGGGGTTGGCCACAGGCTCTTTGCCCTGGTAGTGGCCCCACCCCGGTGGGCCTGCTTGCTTTACTTCTGGGTGGGGGGGAGCAAAAGTTCATGTTAACATAAACCCAACCCCGCATAGGTCAATAACAAGGAAAAATAAATCTGAGGTACTTCCTTATTTCAGGGGTGCCAGAGGAGCAGCTTTGTTGGGGTCCTTCTGGCTCAGCAGCCGAGTCAGCCCCTCCTTAACAGGCTTTGCCCTGGGGTTTGCTGTACTCATCAGTGCTGTTCCAGGAGCTTCTCTAGTGACACTCTCTCAGGCTTCTCCACTTGTGTGCAGCAGCTTCCTCCTTTTAAAGCCGTCCTCCCTACCATGCATGATTGACAGGGCTGGAGGGACAGGGCTAGGCTACATTACTGCATACAGCCTCCCAAGCCCCTCCTTTCAGTGTGGGGTCTGTATACCCTGTCACGCTCTCAGGTTGCAATAGGCCCACCACTAAAGAGATTTACAGACTTGGAAAAAAAAAAACATGCAAGGAAATATGTTAGATTCAACAGACCAAATCCTAGTCCCATTGAAATCAATGGGAGTTATGCCAGTGATTTAAATAGACCAGAATTTGGGCCTGTGTTTTTTTACATCAGTGGAGGCTGAAAGACAGTAGATGAAAGTAGATGACAAGTAAAGGTGAACTCAAATCCAATTTATGGAGGGGAGCAAAGATCACAGAGTATCTGTCACATAGTTAGTATGTTGATTAGCACTCTAAGTATCTACTGGAGGGTATATAGGACTGACTTGAAGCATGCTAGCTGAAACCTACTTTGTGCACCCTGAAGAGCTTTTGCAAATTGACCCCTCCTTGCCAAGCAAGTTTTGAAGCATAACACATTAAAAGAAAGTAGCTGAGATATTTTAGCTGCGTTCATTTGTTTCAGTTGAAGAATGCTGTGTCATAGACAGAATTGTTCAGTTCTCTGGTACGTTCAAGGCTTTTATGGTATGTCGGGATTTTTTAAAAATAAATTTCTGCTTTACTCTGTTACTATGACAGCGTTTTACAGAATTGGTTAGGGGCTGATATGTCCCACCATTTATTACCTGGAACAGGGTCTTACAGAAGACAATTTGAGAGCATTTGCATATGCTTAGATAGACCAAGAACCTTTCATTATATTTCTCTCTAAAGCTCCATTCACACCTGCAGAATAACACCAATGAAAACATGACACCCTTATGTCAACATACCCAGACATCAATCCAAAAACTTAAGATGGTGCAAAACATAGTGACCCTCCTAGTAAGTGATGCTTCTCAAGGGCAGCACATGACACTAGCCCTCCCTGAGTTTTGCTGGCTGCATGTTAGTTTCCAGACTGAATTTAAAGTATTGTTTTTGACCTATGAAGCCCTAAATGGCCTGGGAGATCACTTGAGAGACAAACTCTCTCCCTGTGCCATGATAGACGTGATCATTGGAGATGCTCAGCCTGGATGCCCCCCCAACTTAAAAAAAGGGGCTGGTGTCGAACATTCTCCAGGGAGGTACCCATGCCTCTGGAACGAGCTTCCCCATCTTGTGTTGAATAGCTCTGGGTTCAAGAGTGAAAGGAAATTGCAAGATTCATATACAATAGAAACTCAGAGTTCTGAACACCTTGGGGATGGAAGTTGTTCGTAACTCTGAACAAAGTATTCTGGTTATTCTTTCAAAAGTTTACAACTGAACATTGACTTAATACAGCTTTGAAACGTTACTATGCAGAAGAAAAATGCTGCTTTTAACCATCTTAATGTAAATGAAACCAGCACAGGAACAGTTTCCTTATCTTGTCAAATCTTTTTTTAAAAGGTTTCCCTTTATTTTTTTTTTTAGTAGTTTACGTTTAACACAGTACCATACTGTATTTCCTTTTTTTTTTCTCTCTGCTGCTGCCTGATTGCCTACCTCCATTTCCAAGTGAGGGGTGTAGTTGACTGGTCAGTTTGTAACTGTGAGGTTCTACTGTATTTATGAGGGCTGCAGTGTGTTTGTGTGTGTGGGGGGTGGGGGGTAGGTGAGGACAGGTCTAATGACTGGTGGGGTGGGTTGCTTGCTTGGGAGAGCAGGGGATAAGCTGCTATTTGATTTCATTCTTCTAACTTATACCAGGGGCACATGGAGAGCTGTGTGAGTGCCCCATTTTATTTGTGTACCAGTCCAAATAAACAGAAGATAAACATGTGAATAGGTAAGAAACCGAGTACAGTCCTGAGGTCCTGAAAGACCTTCCTTTTTTCCTACTGGGATTAAAAAACAAAAGAAGAAAATATAAATGTTCCTGTCAGGTGCCCAGAGTAGAGCTGGCCCCTCACATTTGCATCAACCACCAGCACTGGTAATCCTGCCAGTTCAAAGCCTGGCCTGCTTCAGGAGAAGTGCTGGAAATCTGAACAGGAGGGGAGTGGGGGGGGGTGGCAGGACTCTGACCTGTCATCAGGGAAGGCAGGTGGATGCTGAGGCATGGGAGTGAAGGCCAAACATGAGTAAAGGAGGCCGGGGTGGGCTCTGAGCAGAGGACTGGGCCATATAGTGGGGTGGGCGGAGATGGTGGCAGGTCAGTGGGGAAAGTGTGTCTCAGCCAGCGCTGCTGCTAACAGCTGGGGGCCAGGAGGAAGGATGTGCGACTTTGAGCGGGAGCCTCTAGTGATGGGTAGCGGGACAGGACCGGAAGGTGGAGTCTGGGGGAAAAGGCATCAAGAATTGGACCTAGCTTCACTCCTGGACCTTAATAAGGCAGGTGTCCTTGAAAGACCGTGAATCTGGTGGGGATGCTGGTAACTAATGGGCTTTACTCCTGCTGCTCACCCTTCCAGGTATATAAGACTGGGGGTTCCAGCCATATCTAGTCCCAAACCTCTTTGAAATGAGCCTTGTGCAAGTCTGGCACTCCCAGCGAGGCAAAGGGGACATCTCTCTCCCCTCAGTGATCTTCATGGAGCTCCAAATAGTGTCAGAAAAGCCAGTGCATGTACAAAGGTACCCAATTTTAATCAGTGAAACAGCAGTGGATTGGAGAGTCTTCAACCTTTATATCAATTGTAAATCACAGAAAAATACTGCCACACAGTAGCCAAGCTTTACTTTTTTAAACTCTTAAAATCTCAGGTTTCCCAGGGATCTAATAGCCCCTGGACTCCCAGAAAGTTTGTTTTTTAAATAGCAACCTCCAGTGGCCCCAGCCTTATCCATGTGCCATCCAAGAACGGGACCTTAGAACCATCTCTGCCTTGCAATGGTAAATTCCATGCTGCTCTCACTGCTGCATGTGGCTGGCTGGCATGGTTTGGTTAGGAACTCCCCTTCAGCAGGTAGCCACGTACCCTTTTACCCATGTAATGGGACATGAGACACTTTGCTGCTGCAAACAACACATCCCAAAGAAGGGACTGACTACTGCATTTGGCGGATGGGTAGTTGCTTTCCATGGTTTTGGCTACTTTTGCTTGGTGGGAGAACTTGACCCTTCATAAGTTTCACTGTTTAATTCAGATCCAAAATGGTTCCATAATGAGGAGAAATTCAACTAGATCAAAATCCAAGGAAACATAACTGTTCATTAAGGTCTGTTAATTAGTTGCAATTTGCAGGCTTTAAAACAAAAGTAAATATACTGGGTATTAGTTTAGCATTTAGCTGTCTTAGCTACAGAAAAACAACCTCAAAATAATCTTCTATTAAGCCTGGAGAGACGTGTCTACCATATTTCATTCTCATATTTACACAGGCTAGAAAAAAAAATCTTGAACCAAGATTCCGTATCTCATCTCTCTGCGTGTTTTCCTCTGATCCTGTATAATTGGCAAACTCCATTGTTAGGAGACTTCAGTAAATACTAAAGCATCTTTCTGGTGCCGTAAGTATTCAGTCCCTTCTACTCTCCATTGAGCATCATGATGGTCCATTATGTTCTGCCAGTGTTCTCTCAAAGACTCAGAACTGTTCTGCGGTAGCTGCATCCATCAGACCTTTTCCTTTCTTTTTCCCGTTTCGAGCCTTAAATGCTTTCCGTGATTATGGAAATGTCTCAGCCGTTCCTTCTGGTATTGCCAGACCCTCAGTCTTGGCCTAGTGCTGAGGGAGTCCTTTCTTGAGGAAGCATGTCCTCCTAGAGATGAACCCGAGGCCCTGGCTCTACTTGTTAAGCGTAGTGTGGGTTTTGGAGGACTAGTAGTGACAACAGCAAAGAATTTCTGTTTGCACTATAGGGAAAGTAGTGCAGTTCTGTGTTAAGGAATTATTTCCCCCTCTATTACAGGGAGATTCTAGTAGGTAGCAATCAGAAATAGAATAGCCTGTATCCACACTCTCTTTCTTACAGCACAACTTTTATTTGCTATGCGCAGTAGTTGTCAACTGTAGGCCATAGTGCAGCAGTAGATTTTAAGCCCAAATCCCTGTTGAACTGAATGGAGAGTTCTGTTCAAAAACCAACAGTATTATAAACCCCAGTGATATCTGGGATATAATGTGTTTTCACTGCATAAATAGCCAGAAATAGCTGTAACTTTGTGGCGTCTTTTGACAAACAGAGATTTTTTAATAGCAAACATTGTGGTTTCTTATGGCAGGTGTGACTCCATTGATATTGAAATTGGCTATGTACCTGCATTGGGTATTTTCAAACCAAACATTGCAAGAATAGACTTCTCAGACTCCTTTATGTTGAGGGGACGTTTTCTCATTAGGGATGAAACCATAACTAATATCAACAAACCAGCATTCCCATAAAGCTAGCAAAACTTATGCTTTTCATTACTAACCCAAATTGTAAAGAAAAGTTATAACTCAACCATCTGTTACAGTTTGTAAAATCACTGTGGTAAACCTAGGCTAATGTAAAATACATGTCTTAGCACTAATTAACCCAAAATCTTTTTAATTCTCCTCTGCTAACGAAAAAAAATGTCGAGTACATGATTTCATAAAGAAAATATTCACAAGAGTCAATTAAATCTTTAAAGAACCTCAGTCTTGTGCTTGGGAATATAAGATTAAGAATAGTCATGTTAAATACTGAACATGCAGGTGGATACTCCCAAAGCTACTAGCTACAGACAATTCCAATTTTATTTAAATTCCTATTTTCACTTAGATATCATTGTCCTTTCCAAGTGATACAAGGTTTTACTATTGATTTTTTTTTAAGGGAACGTCAAGAGTGTCTGTAAATCTACAATCGATTTAATGTCACAGACCAAATACCACATTACCTCTCAGAAAATCTAATTAATTGAAATATATGCCATTTTAACATATTTATATCAAATGTTGTTAACCACTGGGTGTAACAAACCTTTTAGCTATATTTCCTACACTAATGGAAATAGTTAGTTAGTAATTCATGGACAATATTGTCTCTCATATGGGCCTAGGATTTCTGATGGGTTTGAGTTTCCTGTTTGGGACCAATGAAACATGGATTATATTGGGACACTAAGTATGTACAGGTTTCAGAGTAGCAGCCGTGTTAGTCTGTATTCGCAAAAAGAAGAGGAGTACTTGTGGCACCTTAGAGACTAACAAATTTATTAGAGCATAAGCTTTCGTGAGCTACAAAAAACAGAGGGGAGATTTATATACACACACAGAGAACATGAAACAATGGGTTTATCATACACACTGTAAGGAGAGTGATCACTTAAGATAAGCCATCACCAGCAGCAGGGGGGGGAAGGAGGAAAACCTTTCATGGTGACAAGCAAGGTAGGCTAATTCCAGCAGTTAACAAGAATATCAGAGGAACAGTGGGGGGTGGGGTGGGAGGGAGAAATACCATGGGGAAATAGTTTTACTTTGTGTAATGACTCATCCATTCCCAGTCTCTATTCAAGCCTAAGTTAATTGTATCCAGTTTGCAAATTAATTCCAATTCAGCAGTCTCTCATTGGAGTCTGTTTTTGAAGCTTTTTTGTTGAAGGATAGCCACTCTTAGGTCTGTAATCGAGTGACCAGAGAGATTGAAGTGTTCTCCAACTGGTTTTTGAATGTTATAATTCTTGACGTCTGATTTGTGTCCATTCATTCTTTTACGTAGAGACTGTCCAGTTTGGCCAATGTATATGGCAGAGGGGCATTGCTGGGACATGATGGCATATATCACATTGGTAGATGCGCAAGTGAATGAGCCTTTGATAGTGTGGCTGATGTGATTAGGCCCTATGATGGTATCCCCTGAATAGATATGTGGACAGAGTTGGCAACGGGCTTTGTTGCAAGGATAGGTTCCTGGGTTAGTGGTTCTGTTGTGTGGTGTGTGGTTGCTAGTGAGTATTTGCTTCAGATTGGGGGGCTGTCTGTAAGCAAGGACTGGCCTGTCTCCCAGGATCTGTGAGAGTGATGGGTCGTCCTTCAGGATAGGTTGTAGATCCTTGATGATGTGTTGGAGAGGTTTTAGTTGGGGGCTGAAGGTGATGGCTACTGGCGTTCTGTTATTTTCTTTGTTGGGCCTGTCCTGTAGTAGGTGACTTCTGGGTAGTCTTCTGGCTGTGTCAATTTGTTTCTTCACTTCAGCAGGTGGGTATTGTAGTTGTAGGAATGCATAATAGAGATCTTGTAGGTGTTTGTCTCTGTCTGAGGGGTTGGAGCAAATGCGGTTATATCGTAGAGCTTGGCTGTAGACAATGGATCGAGTGGTATGATCTGGATGAAAGCTAGAGGCATGTAGGTAGGAAAAGCGGTCAGTAGGTTTCCGATATAGGATGGTGTTTATGTGACCATCGCTTATTAGACCGTAGTGTCCAGGAAATGGATCTCTTGTGTAGACTGGTCCAGGCTGAGGTTGATGGTGGGATGGAAATTGTTGAAATCATGGTGGAATTCCTCAAGGGCTTCTTTTCCATGGGTCCAGATGATGAAGATGTCATCAATGTAGCGCAAGTAGAGTAGGGGCATTTGGGGACGAGAGCTGAGGAAGCGTTGTTCTAAGTCAGCCATAAAAATGTTGGCATACTGTGGGGCCATGCGGATACCCATCGCAGTGCCGCTGATTTGAAGGTATACATTGTCCCCAAATGTGAAATAGTTATGGGTGAGGACAAAGTCACAAAGTTCAGCCACCAGGTTAGCCGTGACAGTATCGGGGATACTGTTCCTGACGGCTTGTAGTCCATCTTTGTGTGGAGTGTTGGTGTAGAGGCTTCTACATCCATAGTGGCCAGGATGGTGTTTTTAGGAAGATCACCAATGGACTGTAGTTTCCTCAGGAAGTCAGTAGTGTCTCGAAGATAGCTGGGAGTGCTGGTAACGAAGGGCCTGAGGAGGGAGTCTACATAGCCAGACAATCCTGCTGTCAGGGTGCCAATGCCTGAGATGATGGGGCGTCCAGGATTTCCAGGTTTATGGATCTTGAGTAGCAGATAGAATACCCCAGGTCGGGGTTCTAGGGGTGTGTCTGTGCGGATTTGTTCTTGTGCTTTTTCAGGGAGTTTCTTGAGCAAATGCTGTAGTTTCTTTTGGTAACTCTCAGTGGGATCAGAGGGTAATGGCTTGTAGAAAGTGGTGTTGGAGAGCTGCCTAGTAGCCTCTTGTTCATACTCCGACAAATTCATGATGATGACAGCACCTCCTTTGTCAGCCTTTTTGATTATGATGTCACATATCTGTTCAGGGGACACCATCATAGGGCCTAATCACATCAGCCACACTATCAGAGGCTCGTTCACTTGCGCATCTACCAATGTGATATATGCCATCATGTGCCAGCAATGCCCCTCTGCCATGTACATTGGCCAAACTGGACAGTCTCTACGTAAAAGAATGAATGGACACAAATCAGACGTCAAGAATTATAACATTCAAAAACCAGTTGGAGAACACTTCAATCTCTCTGGTCACTCGATTACAGACCTGAGAGTGGCTATCCTTCAACAAAAAAGCTTCAAAAACAGACTCCAAGGAGAGACTGCTGAATTGGAATTAATTTGCAAACTGGATACAATTAACTTAGGCTTGAATAGAGACTGGGAATGGATGAGTCATTACACAAAGTAAAACTATTTCCCCATGATATTTCTCCCCCCACCCCACCCCCCACTGTTCCTCAGATATTCTTGTTAACTGCTGGAATTAGCCTACCTTGCTTGTCACCATGAAAGGTTTTCCTCCTTTCCCCCCCTGCTGCTGGTGATGGCTTATCTTAAGTGATCACTCTCCTTACAGTGTGTATGATAAACCCATTGTTTCATGTTCTCTGTGTGTGTATATAAATCTCCCCTCTATTTTTTCCACCAAATGCATCCGATGAAGTGAGCTGTAGCTCATGAAAGCTTATGCTCTAATAAATTTGTTAGTCTCTAAGGTGCCACAAGTACTCCTTTTCTTTTTAAGTATGTACAGTAACTCTCTTTCCGTGTTAACCTTGCAGTAGTCTTTGCTAGCCCATTTATTAAATGATATTTGCCTACAGTAAACACTTTCCCCACTTAGCTACAGTAAAAGCAGCAAGATAATAATAATTAGTGAGTAGATTTGAGAGGACAAATTTTGGAGGAAAATAGTCACAAATGAGGAGAAAAATTCTATGGAAGAATAACTGGGTCAACAGTGGCTAACTCACCGTATATCCCCCTCATTCCAAAAGATGTTGATGGGAATTGGTTTCAAGAGCTGAAATAGTTAGTGAAAATACTGAAAATAGTTTCTTTCATGTGATGGGCATTGGGCTATTCAAAGAAAGTAACCTGAAGAAGATCATCTCCTTAGAGAGCTGCATAAGCACACTGGAAACTACACCCTAATGTTCTCTTTCCTGCCAAAGGTTAAAGAACAGTTTGAGTCACAGCTTACTGCACAGCAGCCCCGTTCCATTTAACTTACGGAGTAAGAGCCGCTTAACATGAGTACTGATATTGGAGTCTGCTACTGAAGTGGTAGTCACTTGCTGAGTTTTAGCAAGGAACCAAAGTCTTGGATCCTGCAGGGTGAAGGAGAATTTTTTCATTGGTTTCAAAGGGATTAGAATTTGATCCCAAATGTATGGCAGGGAAATGCTTCCATTTAGTTTTGTTACTTCATTTTAAAATTACATTTTACTAACTTTTTTTTTTAGATCAAGCTTAGACGAGGCAAAACTGTGGTCATAGTCCTTAGTCAGGCAAACTCTTATTGACTTGAATGGAAGGTTGCCTTCATGAGGATTGACTACAAACTAAGGATGGAGCCCAGGAATTGGCTGAATAACAGTAAATTCTTTGCCCTTAAGTAGTGCTCTTCCATTTCAAAGTACTGCACGTGCACTAAACAATCAAAGCACATAACATCTGTGTTAGGCAGGGTAGTGTTAATATTGCCCTCTTAATGATGGGGAAACTGAGAGATTAAGGGAGAAATCCAGAGCCAATTCAAATCGATGGCAAAACTGCCATTGACATCAGTCACTACAATTTCACCCTATGCTTTTTTCTATAGGCTATGCAGGAAGTGAGGGACAGAGTTGGGATTACATTTTGTGTCCCCAACTCAGTCTACTTCTCTCTTCTAGACCAAACTGTGTTTTTTGTTAATCCTGTATTCACTAGGGTGTAGAATGAATGTACACCATATATTTAGGTACTACAGTGATAGACACATTCGAAATGCAGAGAAAGTTAGATTAGAGAAGTTTCACTGAAGTCAGAGGAACTATTATGATGAACCACTAAAGAATGCATTTTTTAAAATTGTGCAGTGGGTACGCTCCATCTTTCATAACATTTAGCTTTATTTTTGTCAAATTAAATGTTTTTGAAATGCAGCATATACTCAGCGTCCTGAAGTAATTCTTGCACAACCTGAGGCTGGCCTTTTAATTTATGCTAAATTAATATCCAGCACAACTCCCTCCTTTGTACTTTGGAGCACAGTGGAATAGAATAGAATTTTTATGGCTGATAAGTTTACTTCAGATGTTTTGTGCTTTCATTATAATACATCCTTCAAATTCTCTGTTTTTCATTGGAAAAACAAAGGATAAGTTCATAGCCCATTAGTGCAAGCCCTTGTATGTGGCACTCTTGCTCAGGTCAATAGGAACAGCACGTACACAGCACCTCTGTAACATTGAGGCTAAGAGCTTCAAGTTGGGCCGCTAAAATCAGTGGCCACTTAGGGAAGTTTTAACTTAAGTAACTGGCTCATGCCCTCAGCAGATATCACTGGCAGAAGAGGCTGTCTCTTTATCTGACAGTTCTCTTCCAGTTCTAATCAGTAATAAGATAATTACAATGCAAAACGTATTATAAATCATAAGATTATTTTGCAGCTTGGTCACTATAAACAATGGGATTTAAAAAAATATGATTTCTGAGTTGAATATGTCCTGGGAACACATTTTACATTGTAGTCTGCCTCTTTGTGCACTTCCCAAAATGGCATAGCTGACCTAGTACATTCTCTTTTTATTTATTATTATTTTAAGGCTTCATGATCAAATTTTCTACTTTGCTATAAACTAATACAGTCGTGAGTGGAATCTTTAATTATATTGGAAGATGTAAGGTAATGGACATTGATGCAGTTTGCACTGTTTAAACACTAGAACAAAATAAATTTTAAAAAGATTTAGAAATGTCTTCTTCGAGCTGTTGTGTCTGCAATGCATGCAAGAATCCCATAGACGGCTAATGGTGTTCTCTGCACATTTCTCATGGGACATTTTGAAACTGTACACCTTAGGCATAATGATGTGGAGATACAATAGTATGCTGTCACCATCAATAATATTTATTTTTCATTCTGAGTTGATCAGACATGCAGACAATTTAATGATTTTCTTGAAGAGTCCAGCCCAGTGGAAACTATGCATATTGCTGAGTTAACTCATTTGGAGGATGGCTGCATACATCAATATTTGTTCCCCAGCATGCAGCATAGAAGTAACATTAGTATTGGTTGCAAAAGCACATTTCTTTCCTGTCCTGACCAAAGAAAGTTAACATGTAGCAAGGAGTGTGAAAAATGAAAAAGAGAAAACACCGAAATTGCAATATAGTCACTTTGGAAATCCATGAGATCAATATACAAAAGTATCGGTGTTCTCTAATGTCAGCACGATTTAGCCCAGTGCCCCTGAAATTCTCAACTGTAATTGACACTAATTACATATAAACCTACTGGTGAGAACTGAGCTGTTCTATAAGCTTCGTTGCTGATGAACTTGGTTAACAAGTCACTCATGACTTCAACAGATGTTTATACTTTTTGGCCAGTGGGAACCTTCTGAGCCAGCTTTCTTCTTTCCGGTAGCACATAATAAACTAAAAATAATTGGAGCAGATCTTTGCTGTTTAAGAAATGGAAAATGCCTTTCTATCGATTTGACCAGCTCACATGTGCTGCATCTTTAAAAAAACAAAACAACCCCCCCCCCCCAAACTCTCTCCTTCTACATTTCAAGTGCTATAAGACATCAGACCCATCAATGCTGAGCACCAAAATTCCTTTTGATGTCTCCATATTGAAACAATGTTGCTTTAAAAATAGTACATACGGAATTTCAAATGGAATCTAGAGCTCATTTCCATATCGCTGTTTTCTTTACTCTTTTTTTTTCCTTCAGAAAACAGTCTAGGAGTCATTATATTTTCCAGCAAGCTGTCTTGTACGCCCTGAAGGGAATATTATAAGATTAAATGCAGAGTAGCATTCTTCTAGCAAGGTGAATGTTTCTCATTACAGAGATCCCTGGTTGATCTCCTAAATATAATTCCCTGTAATAATGTGAAACTTCTGAATTATTTATTGTTTCATATTAGATCAGGAATATAATTTCTGAAAATTTGTCATCAGCAAATCAGCTTATGAAGGTCATCTATAATCATGGAATGAAAGAGCAGATGCTGTTCTCTGAGAAACTATGGTAGCTACTTTTTGACTTTTTAGGAGGAAGCATTAAATATGGATTTAAAATTTGATGAGCCACAGTTCTGTTAACGTGGGGTTTTTCTGTTGTAACATTCTTTATCCTTTAGCATTTTGCTTATTTGAATGAAAACTTTACCTTCTTTGAATTCCATAGTAAAGATTGATTGCTTGCGTCGCTCTCCAGCTGACATTGTTGACGAGGATTACATTAGCCACACTTAGCTATATGTCTGAGGAGGCAGTGCAGTGTATTAGCATTTGGCATGGTGCTCTGAATAGAAGCGTTTACCAAATGTTTCATGGAGACCTCACGCACATCTTACAAACCAGTGATGTTATGATGAAATTTGAATTAGTAGCTCTCCCCAAAATGGTCCCGTTGATGATGCATATGACGTTCCCTGGGCAACATACTCCACCACACACATGAAAACACAATAGATCAGTTCCCTGGTCTTCCCACAAGTCCATCTGACATTCCATTACCTTGCAACTCACCTAGCTTCTCTCTCTCCAACACTTCCGTGAAGTTTCTCTAACTGGCTTCTCTTCATGGCAGCAGTGGTGGTAGGCAGTTGTCCTGTGGTCATCAGTTGTGCACTGGTCAGTCAGGTGAGGTGATGTGGCAGGCCTCCGTGGCCAGCTGGGGCTTGAGTCTCCTTTGGTGGCGGGTGCCTCACTAGTGTGAGGGTTGAAGCAGATTTCATTAGGCAGTTAGTGCTTGGTACCTTCCACGAGCATCCTTGGGCCAACCCTGCAGGCTGGAGCTGGTAGCCACTCGGTGCAGAGTGCTCCCGTAAAGTGCAGCAGCATCTTGGTCCCATCTCCTCTGTGTCTGCTCTTGTGCTGCTGGAGTGGATGGCAGGTATAAGGGAAGGTTGCAGAGAATGTGGTGCATTCCCCATCCACAACTAGAAGCACTGTGAGGGACTGATGATGGGTTTCTCCTTGGAGCTGCTTCCATGCTCATGGCAATGGTGGATGCACTCAGAGAGAGCTGTGCATTTAAATAAGCAGAGCTAGCCTTAGCATCTTTTGTTGGCATGTGAACCGTCCCCACTCCCACATTTTTTGCTAGCTGTCTTTCTTCCAAATGTTACCAGTTTTTGTCCAATTATCTTCCACCTATGCACCGGGCTGGTGCAAGGATTTTGAGGAGGGGTGAGCAGCTGATTCTGTGAAGCATGCCCATTTAACAATAGCTCAGACATAGGTGAGGTTTTTCGTAGGAGTGGGTGGGTGAGATTCTGTGACCTGCGTTGTGCAGGAGGTCGGACTAGATGATCAGAATGGTCCTTTCTAACCTTAGTATCTATGAACTTTAGGTCCCCACAGCCGTCTGGTGCAGAAGTAAAGCCCACCCATTTCAGGATTTGCAGTTGGTTTTCAATCAGCTGACATTTTCAAGGCATTCTTCATAAGAGGCTGACTGTGTTAACAAGCGTTGTGCACAAACAACCCCAGTCTAGCTCAGCGCTGTTATAAACGAGTCTGACTAAGACCAAGCTTTGGGGGTCAGATCGTGTGGAGTGCTGAGCACCTCCCACAAATTCCTGTGAGCGTCCTTGTCGAGAGGGACGGATTCCTGCCAGAAGTTGCTTGGAATGCGATCCAGGAAGCCTAAACTACAGATTTAGATGCCTGCGTCTCTGTGCACAGCACCACTGCGATCCACAAAACTCCTACTTGACTGCTGCCTAACCCTGTCGGTGCTTAATCTCACTCAGCACCTAACTTTCCAGTGTAAAAGGTCCCTAGGTACTGAAGTTTTAAACCCTTGATGTGCACAACACTGCCTCCCTTTAGGCATCCTGCACCTGAGCCCCAGAGTTGTTCACAAACCAGGAGAAGATAGGTGTCCATCTGCATAAGCCGTGTACAGGGCTCAATCTGATAAGCATCCCCTGAGCACATCTCCTGGATCAGGGTCTGGGGGGAGGAGGAGGAGGTGGAGATGGTGCCCAAATTACAGCTTTTTAGCCCAGAGCACTCACCTGGGATGCGGGAAATCCAGGTTCAGTTTGTCCCCCCCGACAGAGGGAGAGGGAGCATTTGAACAGGGGTCTCCCACCTCTCAGGAGAGCACTCTAGCCACTGAGCTATGGGATATTCTGACGTGGGACTTGTGCAGTCTGTCCTGTTGGAGATCTTCCGTTGTGGGTAAAGAATGAAAGAGTGATTGGAGCAGGGGGACTGGAACTGGGGTCTCCCACCTCCCAGGTGGGGGCCTAAGCAGCACTGCTCCACTCTGGAGAAATATTTAAACAGTTAGAATGAGCATGAGAATAACCAGCACCATCTCTCCACCCCCACGCCCATCTTGTGTGGAGCATGATAGGTGCCCAACTCGTTCTCTCAAGAATCAGCTTATGCATCTACAGTGTGATTGTGTGATTCCAGGTAGCAGGTTCCTATTCATGGATAGCAAAACATATCTAGGCACCTCCTTTCAGCCCCGACCTGGATGCCTGCCTCCAAGAGAGGGGAGTAGCTTAACACACCCTCCTCTCATCAGCAGCTCCCATTGGCTAGCTTAGGCAGCTGCCCGCCTCACATGCTGGCTTTTGTGAATGGTGTTCTTAGGCACCTGTCTCTCCCCCCATTCGTTAGATAGGGAGCCCAAGTGCCTAGCTCAGCTTTGTGGATTGCAGTGGTGTTCCTCTGGTTTTCTAGGTACTTAAAAGTTAGGCATTGTGATACTCAGTGTTGCAATGCCTAGGTCCTTTCATGGATCCCCTGGGCACCTTAAAAGATTGGCCCTTTTGTAATTTTACATCTGATCAGATATTCAGAGAAGAATAAATTACTAGACACATAGAAATATATTTTTGCTAGACTCGAAGGCTCAGAAGGTAGAGTGCTAGACCTATATCTGTGACAGAGGTTAAAGTTGAAGTTTCAATTAGTGTGAGTTTGTGGTTTCCTGCTGTGTCTCTAATGGATAATAGTTCACATTAAAAAGAACTAAACATAATTTAGCACATTTTAGTACAGATGGCTGTCTATGCAGAAGAGATGGCCACCTGGTGACTATATTATCCTTTACCCCTGAAGAATAGTTCTCTAGGTCAGGTCTGTGATCACTGGCAGGGATATGTAGAGAAGCTTGTTCTGTGACTCTGCATGCTACCTGGCTTGTCTAATTAAGGACTACCATTTTCTGCTCTGATGGTCCCTTAACCTCGGTATAAACAAAATTCACAGGAAATTTAGTATGATTACAAACATCTCTAACTAATGATTCTTTTAGGGTCTGGAAAGATAACTCTGGTGATTTTTAGCTCAGTTTGTTCTGTTTGGTAATTAAAAATATAGAAGTTGAGAAGACAGAAATGTTTTGTTCTCCTGAGTAGAAGTTTCAGAGTAGCAGCTGTGTTAGTCTGTATTCACAAAAAGAACAGGAGTACTTGTGGCACTTTAGAGACTAACCAATTTATTTGAGCATAAGCTTTCGTGAGCTACAGCTCACTTCATTGGATGCATTCAGTGGAAAATACAGTGGGGAGATTTATATACATAGAGAACATGAAACAATGGGTGTTACCATACACACTGAAACCAGAGTGATCACTTAAGGTGAGCTATTACCAGCAGGAGAACGGGGGCGGGGGGGGGCCTTTTGTAGTGATAATCAAGGTGGGCCATTTCCATCAATTGACAAGAATGTCTGAGGAACGGGGGTGGGGGGGGGAATAAACAAGAGGAAATCGTTTTACTTTGTGTAATGACCCATCCACTCCCAGTCTCTATTCAAGCCTAAGTTAATTGTATTCAGTTTGCAAATTAATTCCAATTCAGCAGTCTCTCATTAGAGTCTGTTTTTGAAGGTTTTTTGCTGAAGTATTGTCATTTGTAATCGAGTGACTAGAGAGATTGAAGTGTTCTCCAACTGGTTTTTGAATGGTATAATTCTTGACATCTGATTTTTGTCCATTTATTCCTTTACGTAGAGACTGTTCAGTTTTACCAATGTACATGGCAGAGGGGCATTGCTGGCACATGATGGCATATATCACATTGGTAGATGTGCAGGTGAACGAGCCTCTGATAGTGTGGCTGATGTGATTAGGCCCTATGATGGTGTCCCCTGAATAGATATGTGGACAGAGTTGGCAACGGGCTTTGTTGCAAGGATAGGTTCCTGGGTTACTGGTTCCGTTGAGTGGTGTGTGGTTGCTGGTGAGTATTAGCTTTAGGTTGGGAGGCTGTCTGTAAGTGTCATTCTGGAAATTAATCTTGCTGAGTTGGGGCAAACAACTGCACAAGGCATATGTAAAGCCTGTTCTCAGATGCCATCAGCTGATTTGCAAGTTTGCAAAAGGTGCTTCTTCATGTTCATGCAAGAATTTTATTACAGAAAGTTTTAATTACGAGCAATTAAGAAGTTAGCAAGGAATCGATAAATGAATCTTCTGCTTCTAATTTCTCAGTTTGGTGAAGCCTTGACCATAATTTCAAATGGAATACCTTACATAGTGCATGTAAAAGATCTTCATTTTTTTGTATTAAAGTACAAAATTATATTTTCAACAACAAACTGGGAAATGATTCATTATTTGGATAATCAGAGAAACAAAGATGTGCTGGCTCAGATGTATTGCGATCCCTTTTGTGAAATTCATTAAATGGAGTCCCTGACTTCTAGAATCCCTATCACTGCTCTCTGTTTTAGGAGGATTAAGCTCTGAGATAGAATATATTTCACTCAACCATAGTGGATTAGTTGCAGTTTTTACCTTTTAATTAAACAGCTGCTGTAACTAAACACAATTTTGAATTATTTAATAGTCCACATTATTTAGTCAACCCACACTGCTTGGATTTTTTAATTATATGAAGCTATACATTTTTTTATGATGAAGGCTTTCCTAAAATCAATCGACAGGCACTAATAATGTCTTTTCTTGAAGTCTAAAGCTTCAAATAATTAAAACTAAATTAAAAGCCAAGACTATCTAAGAAAAAGATCTATGCTTTCTAAAATATGCTTTGTGGCTTTTGAGAACTTTTTTTTTTAAGTACACCATTACTGTAGCATGTTGTCCAATTAACAATGTCTGTCTCCTTATATCCAATCAACATACAACTATAAACATTGCAGTGAACAATTCAAAATGCAGTAATTGCGCGATATTAATGAGCATCAACTCTTATCAAAGCATCGTGACATTGAGGATTTAATTTAAGTGTTGAGATGAATATACATTTAGGAGTTTCCTCTTGTAAAATCCAGTACAGTGAATGCAAGAAATGTTTCGTTATCACTTCTAATCACAAGTAAATCAATCAGTCAAGTATCTGTTATCAACATGAATTAGTTTGTGTGACTGAGATAATTCCTTTACAGATGGCTTAGATTTGTAGATAGGCCAATGCTATCATTTTTAAGTAAGCAGGGCTGAATAATTCAGTAAATACAAGGAGAGTGTAAATCCTGAAAAGATAAGTATTTCAAAGTAATAGTACCAAGAAAGTCTCATTTTGCATTCTTATGGGAAGGAATATGCTAAATATTGTGCTTCTATTGTTAATTTGAAAAATGCTAAAACACAAATCAGCTTAAAAGTAGAGGTGCTTTATTGCTTACAGTTTTAGGTGAAAATACAGGGTGTAATCTGTAATCCAGTAAAGGAAAAGTTTGACATGTTGTTGGAGTTCTGATACACATTTGCAAACATACATTATTATCTCTGAAAATAAATTCCCTGTTTGTGATCACAGTGGTACTGTTTCAGAGTAGCAGCCGTGTTAGTCTGTATTCGCAAAAAGAAAAGGAGTACTTGTGGCACCTTAGAGACTAACAAGTTTATTAGAGCATAAGCTTTCGTGAGCTACAGCTCACTTCATCGGATGCATTTGGTGGAAAAAACAGAGGAGAGATTTATATACACACACACACAGAGAACATGAAACAATGGGTTTATCATACACACTGTAAGGAGAGTGATCACTTAAGATAAGCCATCACCAACAGCAGGGGGGGGAAGGAGGAAAACCTTTCATGGTGACAAGCAGGTAGGCTAATTCCAGCAGTTAACAAGAATATCAGAAGAACAGTGGGGGGTGGGGTGGGAGGGAGAAATACCATGGGGAAATAGACAAGCCATTTACAAAACACACTTTGCTTCTCTACAAAAGAAAAAGGACACTAAGCTATCTAAACTACTATATGCCACAAGGGGCCACAACAATGGTTCCCGTAACCCACCCAGCAATATTGTTAATCTATCCAACTATACTCTTAGCCCAGCGGAAGAATCTGTCCTATCTCGGGGCCTCTCCTTTTGCCCCTCCACCCCCACGAACATGATACAGTTCTGTGGTGACCTAGAATCCTATTTTCGACGTCTCAGACTCAAGGAATATTTCCAACACACCTCTGACCAACATATTAACCCACAGAGACCTTCCTGCCAACACTACAAAAAGAAGGATCCTAGGTGGACTCCTCCTGAAGGTCGAAACAGCAGCCTGGATTTCTACATAGACTGCTTCCGCCGACGTGCACGAGCTGAAATTGTGGAAAAGCAGCATCGCTTACCCCATAACCTCAGCCATGCAGAACACAGTGCCATCCACAGCCTCAGAAACAACTCTGACATCATAATCAAAAAGGCTGACAAAGGAGGTGCTGTCGTCATCATGAATAGGTCAGAGTATGAACAAGAGGTTACTAGGCAGCTCTCCAACACCACTTTCTACAAGCCATTACCCTCTGATCCCACTGAGAGTTACCAAAAGAAACTACAGCATTTGCTCAAGAAACTCCCTGAAAAAGCACAAGAACAAATCCGCACAGACACACCCCTGGAACCCCGACCTGGGGTATTCTATCTACTACCCAAGATCCATAAACCTGGAAATCCTGGACGCCCCATCATCTCAGGCATTGGCACCCTGACAGCAGGATTGTCTGGCTATGTAGACTCCCTCCTCAGGCCCTTCGTTACCAGCACTCCCAGCTATCTTCGAGACACCACCAATTTCCTGAGGAAACTACAGTCCATTGGTGATCTTCCTAAAAACACCATCCTGGCCACTATGGATGTAGAAGCCCTCTACACCAACATTCCACACAAAGATGGACTACAAGCCGTCAGGAACAGTATCCCCGATACTGTCACGGCTAACCTGGTGGCTGAACTTTGTGACTTTGTCCTGACCCATAACTATTTCACATTTGGTGACAATGTATACCTTCAAATCAGCGGCACTGCGATGGGTACCCGCATGGCCCCACAGTATGCCAACATTTTTATGGCTGACTTAGAACAACGCTTCCTCAGCTCTCGTTCCCTAATGCCCCTACTCTACTTGCGCTACATTGATGACATCTTCATCATCTGGACCCATGGAAAAGAAGCTCTTGAGGAATTCCACCATGATTTCAACAATTTCCATCCCACCATCAACCTCAGCCTGGACCAGTCCACACAAGAGATCCACTTCCTGGACACTACGGTGCTAATAAGCGATGGTCACATAAACACCACCCTATATCGGAAACCTACTGACCGCTATTCCTACCTACATGCCTCTAGCTTTCATCCAGATCATACCACTCGATCCATTGTCTACAGCCAAGCGCTACGATATAACCGCATTTGCTCCAACCCCTCAGACAGAGACAAACACCTACAAGATCTCTATCATGCATTCCTACAACTACAATACCCACCTGCTGAAGTGAAGAAACAGATTGACAGAGCCAGAAGAGTACCCAGAAGTCACCTACTACAGGACAGGCCCAACAAAGAAAACAACAGAACGCCACTAGCCATCACCTTCAGCCCCCAACTAAAACCCCTCCAACGCATCATCAAGGATCTACAACCTATCCTGAAGGACGAGCCATCGCTCTCTCAGATCTTGGGAGACAGACCAGTCCTTGCTTACAGACAGCCCCCCAATCTGAAGCAAATACTCACCAGCAACCACACACCACACAACAGAACCACTAACCCAGGAACCTATCCTTGCAACAAAGCCCGTTGCCAACTCTGTCCACATATCTATTCAGGGGATACCATCATAGGGCCTAATCACATCAGCCACACTATCAGAGGCTCATTCACCTGCGCATCTACCAATGTGATATATGCCATCATGTGCCAGCAATGCCCCTCTGCCATGTACATTGGCCAAACTGGACAGTCTCTACGTAAAAGAATGAATGGACACAAATCAGATGTCAAGAATTATAACATTCAAAAACCAGTTGGAGAACACTTCAATCTCTCTGGTCACTCGATCACAGACCTAAGAGTGGCTATACTTCAACAAAAAAGCTTCAAAAACAGACTCCAACGAGAGACTGCTGAATTGGAATTAATTTGCAAACTGGATACAATTAACTTAGGCTTGAATAGAGACTGGGAATGGATGAGTCATTACACAAAGTAAAACTATTTCCCCATGGTATTTCTCCCTCCCACCCCACCCCCCACTGTTCTTCTGATATTCTTGTTAACTGCTGGAATTAGCCTACCTGCTTGTCACCATGAAAGGTTTTCCTCCTTCCCCCCCCTGCTGTTGGTGATGGCTTATCTTAAGTGATCACTTTCCTTACAGTGTGTATGATAAACCCATTGTTTCATGTTCTCTGTGTGTGTGTATATAAATCTCTCCTCTGTTTTTTCCACCAAATGCATCCGATGAAGTGAGCTGTAGCTCACGAAAGCTTATGCTCTAATAAATTTGTTAGTCTCTAAGGTGCCAGTGGTACTGTATCAGTGTTTAGTGAATATAACAGCAAATGCATGAGGACACCTTGGTTGTAGGTGGCCAGACAACTGCTTCAATTATATTAGGTGTGTGAATGGAGAGGTCTCCCTTAACACATGAAATTAACAGTGAAATAAGGATCATGAGTAGGAATTACTCTCATAGGTTAGGTTTCAGAGTAGCAGCCGTGTTAGTCTGTATCTGCAGAAAGAAAAGGAGTACTTGTGGCACCTTAGAGACTAACAAATTTATTTGAGCATAAGCTTTCGTGAGCTACAGCTCACTTCATCGGATGCATTCAATGGAAAATACAGTGGGGAGATTTATATACACAGAGAACGTGAAACAATGGGTGTTACCTTACACACTGTAACAAGAGTGATCAGGTAAGGTACAGTTATTACCAGCAGGAGAGCGAGAGAGGAAAAAAAACTTTTTGTAGTGATAATCAAAGTGGGTCATTTCCAGCAGTTGACAAGAACGTCTGAGGAACAGCGGTCCTTCTTTTCTTTTTTCATAGGTTACTTACAGTGGCAATAATGTGGTAAACTATGGGGGGGGGGGGGGAACAAATCAGAAGCATCCCTATTGAGTGCTTATATACAAATATATATAGTGCTTATATACAAATGCACAAAGCCTTGGAAACAAGCAGGGAGAACTGGAGGTCCTGGTGATGTCAAGGAATTATGACGTGATTGGAATAACAGAGACTTGGTGGGATAACTCACATGACTGGAGTACAGTCATGGATGGTTATAAACTGTTCAGGAAGGACAGGCAGGGCAGAAAAGGTGGGGGAGTAGCACTGTATGTAAGGGAGCAGTATGACTGCTCAGAGCTCCGGTACGAAACTGTGGAAAAACCTGAGTGTCTCTGGATTAAGTTTAGAAGTGTGTGCAACAAGAGTGATGTCATGGTGGGAGTCTGCTATAGACCACCGGACCAGGGAGATGAGGTGGATGAGGCTTTCTTCCGGCAACTCACGGAAGCTACTAGATCGCATGCCCTGATTCTCATGGGTGACTTTAATTTTCCTGATATCTGCTGGGAGAGCAATACAGCGGTGCATAGACAATCCAGGAAGTTTTTGGAAAGCGTAGGGGACAATTTCCTGGTGCAAGTGCTAGGGGAGCAAACTAGGGGGAGCGCTTTTCTTGACCTGCTGCTCACAAACCGGGTAGAATTAGTGGGGGAAGCAAAAGTGGATGGGAATCTGGGAGGCAGTGACCATGAGTTGGTTGAGTTCAGGATCCTGACGCAGGGAAGAAAGGTAAGCAGCAGGATACGGACCCTGGACTTCAGGAAAGCAGACTTTGACTCCCTCAGGGAACAGATGGCCAGGATCCCCTGGGGGACTAACATGAAAGGGAAGGGAGTCCAGGAGAGCTGGCTGTATTTCAAGGAATCCCTGTTGAGGTTACAGGGACAAACCATCCCGATGAGTCGAAAGAATAGTAAATATGGCAGGCGACCAGCTTGGCTTAATGGTGAAATCCTAGCGGATCTTAAACATAAAAAAGAAGCTTACAAGAAGTGGAAGGTTGGACATATGACCAGGGAAGAGTATAAAAATATTGCTCGGGCATGTAGGAAAGATATCAGGAGGGCCAAATCGCACCTGGAGCTGCAGCTAGCAAGAGATGTCAAGAGTAACAAGAAGGGTTTCTTCAGGTATGTTGGCAACAAGAAGAAAGCCAAGGAAAGTGTGGGCCCCTTACTGAATGAGGGAGGCAAGCTAGTGACAGAGGATGTGGAAAAAGCTAATGTACTCAATGCTTTTTTTGCCTCTGTTTTCACTAACAAGGTCAGCTCCCAGACTGCTGTGCTGGGCATCACAAAATGGGGAAGAGATGGCCAGCCCTCTGTAGAGATAGAGGTGGTTAGGGACTATTTAGAAAAGCTGGACGTGCACAAGTCCATGGGGCCGGACGAATTGCATCCGAGAGTGCTGAGGGAATTGGCGGCTGTGATTGCAGAGCCCTTGGCCATTATCTTTGAAAACTCGTGGCGAACGGGGGAAGTCCCGGATGACTGGAAAAAGGCTAATGTAGTGCCCATCTTTAAAAAAGGGAAGAAGGAGGATCCTGGGAACTACAGGCCGGTCAGCCTCACCTCAGTCCCTGGAAAAATCATGGAGCAGGTCCTCAAAGAATCAATCCTGAAGCACTTAGAGGAGAGGAAAGTGATCAGGAACAGTCAGCATGGATTCACCAAGGGAAGGTCATGCCTGACTAATCTAATCGCCTTTTATGATGAGATTACTGGTTCTGTGGATGAAGGGAAAGCAGTGGATGTATTGTTTCTTGACTTTAGCAAAGCTTTTGACACGGTCTCCCACAGCATTCTTGTCAGCAAGTTAAGGAAGTATGGGCTGGATGAATGCACTATAAGGTGGGTAGAAAGCTGGCTAGATTGTCGGGCTCAACGGGTAGTGATCAATGGCTCCATGTCTAGTTGGCAGCCGGTGTCAAGTGGAGTGCCCCAGGGGTCGGTCCTGGGGCCCGTTTTGTTCAATATCTTCATAAATGATCTGGAGGATGGTGTGGATTGCACTCTCAGCAAATTTGCGGATGATACTAAACTGGGAGGAGTGGTAGATACGCTGGAGGGGAGGGATAGGATACAGAAGGACCTAGACAAATTGGAGGATTGGGCCAAAAGAAATCTAATGAGGTTCAATAAGGATAAGTGCAGGGTCCTGCACTTAGGATGGAAGAATCCAATGCACCGCTACAGACTAGGGACCGAATGGCTCGGCAGCAGTTCTGCGGAAAAGGACCTAGGGGTGACAGTGGACGAGAAGCTGGATATGAGTCAGCAGTGTGCCCTTGTTGCCAAGAAGGCCAATGGCATTTTGGGATGTATAAGTAGGGGCATAGCGAGCAGATCGAGGGACGTGATCGTTCCCCTCTATTCGACACTGGTGAGGCCTCATCTGGAGTACTGTGTCCAGTTTTGGGCCCCACACTACAGGAAGGATGTGGATAAATTGGAAAGAGTACAACGAAGGGCAACGAAAATGATTAGGGGTCTAGAGCACATGACTTATGAGGAGAGGCTGAGGGAGCTGGGATTGTTTAGTCTGCAGAAGAGAAGAATGAGGGGGGATTTGATAGCTGCTTTCAACTACCTGAAAGGGGGTTTCAAAGAGGATGGCTCTAGACTGTTCTCAATGGTAGCAGATGACAGAACGAGGAGTAATGGTCTCAAGTTGCAATGGGGGAGGTTTAGATTGGATATTAGGGAAAACTTTTTCACTAAGAGGGTGGTGAAACACTGGAATGCGTTACCTAGGGAGGTGGTAGAATCTCCTTCCTTAGAGGTTTTTAAGGTCAGGCTTGACAAAGCCCTGGCTGGGATGATTTAACTGGGACTTGGTCCTGCTTTGAGCAGGGGGTTGGACTAGATGACCTTCTGGGGTCCCTTCCAACCCTGATATTCTATGATTCTATGATTCTATGATAGTTATGTGATTAGAGCTATTGAAAGCAAGTAAGTTGGCTGTTCCTCCTTCACGTACTTTCACATAGAATCATGGATGTATAGGAATGGAAAGGACCTCAGTGGGTCTGTAGTGTTAGACTCTAATACAGTTCCCTGGACTGGATTCCATCAACTGAAGATGAAACAGAGGTCACTTAGCACCCCAATTACTTGAATCCAATCCCCGTAAAAGGGATGTGCACATTATGTGTGTGTGAAGAGACACTAAATTCAGTGACTTTGACTTTTTATGTGTATTAAGAACAAAAATAATCCTAACAATGGTGCTGGTCCATTACTAGATGGAAATGGTAGAATTATCAATAATAATGCAGAAAAAGCAGATGTGTTCAATAAATATTACTGTTTTATATTTGAGGAAGAAAAGAGATGATGTAGTTATATAATATGATAACACTCTTTCCATGCCACTAGTATCTCGGGAGAATGTGAAGCAGAAGCTACTAAAATTGTACATTTTAAAATCAGCAAGTCTGGATAACTTGCATCCAAGAGTTTTTAAAGAGCTGGCTGAGAAGCTTGCTGGACTGTTAATGTTGATTTTCAATAAGTCTTGGAACACCAGAGAAGTTGCAGAAGACTAAAAGAAAGCTGATATTGTACCAATAATATAAAAGGGTAAATGGAGCGATCCTGGTAGTTATTGGCTTGTCGGTGTGACATCAATACTGGGCAAGATAATAGAGTGGCTGATATGGCACTCTATATTAATAAAGAATTAAAGGAGGGTAATATAAATAATGCCAATCAACATGTGTCTATTGAAAAGAGATCCTGTCAAGCTAATTCAATATCCATAAGATTAAAAGGTTAATAAAAGTAATAGAGCTAATGTAGACTTCTTTAAGTGTTTGACTTGGTACTGTATGACAATTTGGTTAAAAAACTAAAACAATATAAAATTAACATGACAGGTATTAAATGGATTAAAAGCTGGCTAACTGATGGATCTCAAAATGTAATTATAAATGGAGAATCATCATCTAACAGTTGTGTTTCTAGTGGGGTCCCACAGAGGTCGGTTCTTTGCTCTATGCCATTTAATATTTTAATTAATGACCTGGAAGAAAACAAAAACATCACTGATTAAGTTTGCAGATGACACATAAAATTGAGGTAAATAATGAAGAGGACAGGTCACTGATTCAGAGAAACTCAAGAAGCTCAGTCTGTTCAGTTTAACAAAGAGAAGGTTAAGAGAGGGCTTCAGTGGGGTCTCTACGTACGTCCATGGGGAACAAATATTTAAGAAGATAAGAAAGGCCATACAGGATCAGACCAAAGATCCATCTAGCCCAGTATCCTGTCTTCCAACAGTGGTCTATGCCAGGTGCCCCAGAGGGAATGAACAGAACAGGTAATCATCCAGTGATCCATCCCCTGTCGCCCATTCCCAGCTTTTGGCAAACAGAAGCTAGGGACACCATCATTGTCTATCCTGTCTAATAGCCATTAATGGACCTATCTTCCATTAACTTATCTAGTTATTTTTTGAATCCTGTTATAGTCTTGGCCTTCACAACATTCTCTGGCAAGGAGTTCCACAAGTTGATTGTGTGTTGTGTGTTGTGTGGAAAAAATACTTCCTTTTGCTTGTTTTAAATCTGCTGCCTATTAATTTCATTTGGTGACCCCCAGTTCTTGTCTTATGAAAAGTAGAAAATAACACTTCCTTATTTACTTTCTCCGCACCAGTCATGATTTTACAGACCTCTATCATATCCCTGCTTAGTCGTCTCTTTTCCAAGCTGAAAAGTCCCAGTCTCATTAATCTTTTATACGGCAGCCGTTCCAGACCTATAATCATTTTTGTTGCCCTTTTCTGAACCTTTGCCTATTCCAATACATCTTTTTTTGAAATGGGGCGAACACATTCGCATGCAGTATTCAAGATGTTGTTATACCGTGGATTTATATAGAGGCAATATGATATTTTCTGTCTTTCTTAATGATTCCGAACATTTGGTTCACTTTTTTGACTGCCTGTTTTCAGAGAACTATCCACAATGACTCCAAGATCTCTTTTTCTTGAATGGCAACAGCTAATTTAGACCCCATCATTTTATATGTATAGATGGGATTATGCTTTCCAGTGTGCATTACTTGTTATTTATCAACATTGAATTTCATCTGCCATTTTGTTGCCTAGTCACCCAGTTTTGTGAGATTCTTTTGTAGCTCTTCACAGTCTGCCTGGGACTTAACTATCTTGAGTAGTTTTGTATCATCTGCAAATTTTGCCACCTTACTCTTTACCCTTTTTTCAGATCATTTATGAATATGTTGAATAGGACTAGTCCCAGTACAGACCTCTGGGGGACACACTATTTATCTCTCTGCATTCTGAAAACTGACCATTTATTCCTATCCTTTGTTTCCTAACTTTTAACCAGTTACATATCCATGAGAGGACCTTCCCTCTTATCGCAAGACAGCTTATTTTAATTTAATAATGGGCTTTGCAATCTAGCAGAGAAAGGTATAATATGATTGCATGGCTTGAAGCTAGACAAATTCTGACCATGGAAATAAGATGTACATTTTGAACAGTGAGAGTAATTAACCATTTGAGCAACTTATATGGGGTCATGGGGGAATCTCCATCACTGGCAATTTTTAAATCAAGATTGGATGTTTGTCTAAAAGATTTTTTTTGTCTAAAAGATGTGCACTAAGAATTATTGTGAGGAAGTTCTATGGCCTGTTTTATAGAAGAAGTCTAACTACATGAACACTATGGTCCATTCTGACCTTGGAATCTGTGAATAAATCTTAGAATGTCAAAAAAAAAAAAAAAGTAATTGTTAGAACTGAGAGTACTTTATGGGCCTAGGACCCAATTCAGACAAGTACCAGTCTAATTCAAGGAGTAAGAACACTGATGTCAGTGGGTTAAAGGGGCACAAAATCAGTGTAAATGAGAAGAGAATCAGGGCCTGTATATGAGATTTGGTGTCTGTAGAAATACATTCTGAATCTCACATTATTATGTTGCTAATAGGACTATTGGGAAAAAAGAAAACAGAGAATCATTGTAAGTGTGAATATGAATCTAATGGTGGATGTTTCAAGTTAGGCTGTACTTAGGAGATTAGTGGTTGACTTTATTCACTGACATAGTAGAAGAAAGAGATGAAAAAAGATTAAAATAAGGAGAAGGAAGCATTCTTAGCAGCAACAGGAGTAATATTTAATGCCTTTAAAAGACTATGGAAAAGACAGAAGTGTCTAGATCTTATGTATGGCATACTGGAAGAGATTAGTGATCACTCTTGTGATTTTTTTCATGAGTCTTGCAATGTTTGCTGTTTTTCCTCAAAGCTCCAGCTTCTGGAGTCATGTGATTATGAGGGAATCTCAGCTTTCATTTAATAAAAGTAAAATTCTTTAGCCCTCATGATTGCAGAGAAAAGCTTGAAAATGTGACTTGTGCATGCTAAAGATTCAAAAACCAGGATGCAAACAAAAAAAGTACCTCACACATGATTTTAAAATCTCATGATTTTAAGCCAATCTCAATTTTTGGGACCTGATTAATTAATTTTAAATGTTTTCAGTTGGTAATACTGGATCAAGCAGGGAAGCGGAGAGTAGGAGACTACCGAGTCATGGTATATGAAGAAAATTATGTCTTAATTGGCATTACAGAGACATGGTGGGACAACTCCCATGATTGGAGTACCAGCATTGATGGGCATAGCTTGTTCCAGAAGGACAGGTGTAGAGGGAAAGGAGAAGGAGGTGTTGTGCTCTCTGTCAAGAATGTATACACTTGCTCCAAGGTCCAACAGAAGTAAGCAACAGACATACTGAGAGTCTCTGGGTAAGGATAAAAACGGAAAAGAGTAGCGATGTTATTGTCGGGGGTCTATTATAGATCACCAAATCAGGAAGAGAAAGTGGATGAGTCATTCTATAAGCAGGTAACAAGATTGGCCAACACACATGAGCTAGTATTAATGGGGAGTTTTAACTTCCCTGATGTCTGTTGGAAGACTATTACAGTAAAATTTAATATGTCCTCCAAATTTCTAGCATGTGTAGGGGACAGATTTCTGATTCAGAAAGTTGAGGAAACAACTAGGTTATCCATTTTGGACGTGGTTTTGACCAAGGGGGATGAATTAGTTGCAAAAGTGAAGATGGTCGGGAACTTGGGAGAAAGCGATTTCAAAATCCTATGGAAAGGAGGACATGAGAACAGCAAAATAAGACACTGGACATCAGAAAGGTGGATTTCAACCAGCTCAGAGAAATAATAGGCAAGATTCCATGGAAAGACCATTTAGGGAGATAACTGGCCTGATAGCAACACTGCTGATAAGGATCTGGGAGTTGTGGTGGGTCATAATCTCAACATGAGTCAGCAATATGATGCTGTTGCAAAAAAAAAAGTGGAATTTTAAGTTGCATTAACAGAGGCATAGCATGTAAATCATGGAAAATGATAGTACTACTCTGGTTGAGAGTGGTTAGGCTTAGCTGGAGCACTGTGTCCAGTTTTGGCCACCAATGTACAGAAAGGATGTGGAGAAACTGGAAAGGACCTAGTGGCAAACAACAAAAGATGATCAAAGGGATGGAAAGTATGTCGTATGAACAAAGGTTGAAGAAACTGGGTACGTTTAGTTTGGAAAAGAGGAGATTGAGTAGAGACAGGATAGCTGTCTTCAAATACTTGAGAGGCTGCCATTAAAAAGATGGAGAAAAGTTGTTCTCTCTTGCCACAGAGAGCAAGATAAAGAGGCAATGGGGTCAAACTGCAGCGTAGCAGATTTAGATTAAATCTCAGAAAAAACTTCCTAACTGTAAGACTAGTAGGACAATGGCACAGACGCCTAGGGAGGTCACGGAAGCTCCTTCACTAGAGGGTTTCTAAAGGAGGCTGGATGGCCATCTGTCTGGGATGGTTTAGACACAACAAATCCTCAACTAGGCAGGAGGTTAGACTAGAAGATCCTTGCAGTCCCTTCTAACCCTGTGACTGTCTTCTATGATTCTAACTGAAATCAAATCAGAAGGTACTGCAAGTAGTCCTGGGAAAGGGAGGTTGTGGAAATAGAAGAGGCAAACAGAAAAGCTGGCAGCAAGAAACTGTGAGGTTGTAAATGAGCTTGATAAAAGGAGAAGTAGAATGATTGTTGGAATCAACTGTGTGGGGTAAAAAGAGAACAGTAAGGGGTATGTATGGCAATAATAGTTGTCTGAACTTATGTAACTATGGGTCTGATTCTGCAAACCAGCAAATCCCTGGACTCTCACAATGCCCTATTGACTTCATGCGGGAAAAGCTCACAGGATCAGTTGCTGTTGCTGAGATTGCCTTTTGTATCTGGTTTCAGAGTAGCAGCCGTGTTGGTCTGTATCCTCAAAAAGAACAGGAGTACTTATGGCACCTTAGATAAATTTATTTGAGCAGAGCAATGCCCCTCTGCCATGTACATTGGCCAAACCGAACAGTCTCTTGCAAAAGAATAAATGGACACAAATCTGACATCAGGAATCATAACATTCAAAAACCAGTAAGAGAACACTTCAACCTCTCTGGCCACTCAGTAACAGACTTAAAGGTGGCAATTTTGCAACAGAAAAACGTCAGAAACAGACTCCAGTGAGAAACTGCTGAACTTGATTTGCAAACTAGATACCATTAACTCAGGCTTGAATAGAGACTGGGAGTGACTGGGTCATTACAAAAAGAAAAGGAGTACTTGTGGCACCTTAGAAACTAACAAATGGGTCATTACACTAATTGAATCTATTTCCCCATGATAAGCATCCTCACACCTCTTGTCAACTGTCTGAAATGGGCCATCTTGATTATCAGTACAAAAGTTTTTTTCTCCGGCTGATAATAGCTCATCTTAATTAATTAGCCTCTTAGAGTTGGTTTGGCAACGTCCCCCTTTTCATATTTTCTGAATGTGTATATATATCCTCTTACTATATGTGCCATTCTATGCCTCTGATGAAGAGAGCTGTAGCCCACAAAAGCTTATGCTCAAATAAATTTGTTAGTCTCTAAAGTGCCACAAGTACTCCTGTTCGTTTGTATCTGTATTCCGTTTCTTCTATCTCTCAAAGACCTTCTTGTCAAATTCCTCGGAAAGCTCTCTCCTGACTCCTAATAGCCTGCTAATCGCTCTCGTCACCCCAAGGACTTCCTTCCCCTGTGCCTTTTCTACCTCTTGGGTAATGGGCAAAGGAGTCTATGGGGCTCTTCTCAGGCCATCCCAATCCACCAGTCAGGTACAGCTTTTCCTAATCAGGGCTACCAAGAGCAACTACTTGTAGTTGCAGTGACCAGAGTGTTTCATCAGTTGCTATTTCTGAGCATTCTGTCACAGTATAAAAACAAAGTGAGGAGGAAAGGAAAAAACCCAACATTTGCCTTCATTACTTCATTTTAAAATATTTTTCATAGTTTATTAAAATTTTAAATATTTCCCCTTACTACTTGTCCTGATTACCTAGTTAGTGTATTTGCATATTCATTCTACTGAGAAGATATCATGAAGTAATTCTTAAAATGCTTTATTATTACCTTAAAACTATTTGGAAAAACATGTAAAAAATTCCCCCACCAACCTGACAGACCATTTTTAAACTTCTCTCTCTCTCTCGCCAACAGATTACAAAAATACACGTGATTGATTGATAATATGAACTGACTGCTTGCAAACCTATTTTTAAGAAATACATCTATTATAGAAGCTCAAAATACTAAATGAAAAATCCTAACTTCTGTTTTCTCTTTTTTAATGTTTGCCATTTTGTACCAAATAGCAACTGGAAATTCCTAACTGCTGTGTGATTTATTGCTAGTTTTTTTTTTTCCGTCTTCATCTTCGTCGTCTTAGTCAACAACACACACACACACACAAATATCTTTGTTTTTTAGGTTGAAATGTTTGGTAAGTTTCAGCTCACAGCAAGTGTTCTCAGTCAGGTTATAAATCTGCCAGTAGGTGCTTACAATGGAAATGACTGTGGAATCTAACTATGATTTTGGTCCTGGAAAACCTTTCTCAAAGAGTTGTACTAGCTGAGTTCAACTGGAGTTTTCAGAACTGCTTGCATAAGTAAGGGTATTCAAGGACCAAGCTACTTGGGTGTGTCACGGTGTCATCGTCCTGTATAGACTTATCATAAATATACTTATCACTGCATATATTTTCATAAATATGTGCACTTCCTACTTTCTTACTCTGTTGAGAATTAAGAAACCAGGGACCTTAATGTCCCATCACATTAAAATTTGATGTCACTCTTCCGCTTTTCATAGAATCATAGAATATCGGGGTTGGAAGGGACCTCAGGAGATCATCTAGTCCAACCCCCTGCTCAAAGCAGGACCAATCCCCAATTTTTGCCCCAGATCCCTAAATGGCCCCCTCAAGGATTGAACTCACAACCCTGGGTTTCGCAGGCCAATGTTCAAACCACTGAGCTAGCTTTTATTTCCTCTCTCTTTGGGCCCCAATTCATATATGTCTCTTTGAGCATGTGAGTTGTTCTACTGAAGCTTTGTTACCTAGATAAATCAAGGTTATGTTTCTTTTACTTTTTTCATTCATACTGTGATAGTTTTAGTAAAAAATATAATTGGCTTATAATTTGGGGCAATGAGAAGAACTGATTTTCTTGGAAATGTCTTTGGGCATCTAGCGCGGGACTCTTCCTTTATTTACAGAAAGGAGGAGGGTGATGGATTAGGCTACAGGTACCCTATAGGCATTTAGCTGGTTGATTAATGCATATCTAACAAAGAAATAATAAGATGAAGTTTAGTGCAGAACTTCTTTATGTCAACATGGAAGTTAGTTTTGTTTAAAATTTGTTTTTATTAACTCTCAAATGCAATAAAAATGAATATACATGAAAAAATGAAGGAAATTAATAAGATCATTTTCATTGGAGGTTTGCTATTAGCTGGAGTGAGAGAGGTTGGAGGACTGGGCGCCTATAGGATTTTGGGGCAAATCCTAGCAGGCTTGTAAATATTATAGGACATACATGAAAAATATTTCAAAAGATTAGAAATCAAAACCCCTGAACCCAACATTACAGCCCAGTATAGACACTCAATACCCTCTTTAGAAGAGAATGAATCTGAACATCTGGAAACTTGGGAAAGTTTAGATTGGAATCTGGATTTCCAAGTACCCAAGCACCGGGATTTCGGGTTGTGGATTGGCTTATTCTAGAAAGATGTAGTTCAGATCTTGGATTCTAGTTTGGGCTTGTTTTTCAGAATGCACAAACCAGGACAATTGGCTTCATCCTTCTTTCTCTTACCCTTGTCCTTCCCTCACAAACTGGCTTTCAGAGAATATTATCAGGAACTGAGAAGAATAGAATTGAGAATTTCAGTTTTTTAAGAAAGGAAAAGGGAAGAGAGGGGCTTTCAACCCAATGTATATGAACTTTTTTTGCCCATCCCAAAAGGGTAATTGTTGAGGAGCATAGTAAAATTTGCATATTGCTCAAAGATGTTGCCAATCTCTTTGTGCCCTTTGGGTGGTGGCCAGGCAGCAGCATCCTCTGACCTGGAACCGAGATTTCATAGAGGAGCCATGTCAGGCAGTGACTGAGTGGCGCGAAGCTTATTTTTGTAACTTTTCCTTTGCAAGTTTTCCTGCCTTAGATTTTATTATTATTTATTATTTGTTTATTATTAAACTGGATATGATGTGTACACTTACGTTGAAACCTCGTTTATAAAGGCAAGTATTTCTTAGGCATCATGGGCCACATCCTGAACCTCTCTTCTATAGGAATCAGGGCCACGGTGGCTCCTGTGAGTGAGGACCCTGCACCAGCCAGATTGATCATGAACCTGATTGAACGAGGCAGAAGGGGACATGGTTCAAATATTATTCCAGCCCAGAGACTGTACTTCAGAGTAGTCCAGAGACTACTACTTCACTGCATAGCTGTGGTCATGGAAGTGGGTTTGAAGGTGAACTGCTCCCACCCCTGATTTTAAGAGAAGTGCATCATGTTTATTCTTAGTGCTTAAACCCAACTTTGACCAAATCCCCAGTTGGGGGAAATTGGCACAGGTTCATTGATGTCAAGGGAGCAATGCTGATTTATACCAGCTGAGGATCTGGCCTTTACCTTTGCATGATGTGTCAGAAAGAGCTCTTTGCCTGGCAGGGTTTTTTTAAAAGACTGTAGACGTTTGTTAATGTGCAAAAAAAAAAAAATCTAAAACATGTATCCACTTGGAAATCTCTTCAGAATGAACACCTGTCTGGCGCAAAGTTATTGTGGGACACTACTGGCCTGTATATTTTTTTGGGGGGGGGGGGGGGGGCTGAATGTTTGATTCCAGTGTGAATTTGGTTTACAGCAGCAGATGTGGATATTTTGGCTTTGGAATGTCAGAGTTTACCTGAATTAGTGATTATTTTTAAATAACACAATTTTTGGCATGGACTATTTGAGCTGGTATTTCAGGATGAAAATTCCCATTGAATATGCATTCAGTGGATATTCTGTTCCCCTTTACATTCTGTATATTAGTGTACCTTCCAGCAAAACAAACAGAATGAGAACAATGGTCTTTCTCCCCTCTGTAACGAGGGTAGAGTAGAATGTGTGGTATTGTTCCAGTTGCACCAGATTTTCAGAGTAACGTTAGGATTAACTGAATATATTACCCCAACCTGTAATTATCTTTTGAAAGAGAATACAAAAAGAAGAAAAACAAGAAAGAAAGAAATATGACTAAATATTGTTGGCACTTGGAAAAAAAAAACAGTAATTTTTTCAATGCCTGCAGTCATTCTTGGATTTTTAATACTTTTCTGCTTATTGGACCTTTGCATTGCATTCATGTTATTTACTAAATAATTTTCAGGCCATTGTAGTCAAACCGAGAATGATGGCTTCCCAGAGTTCCATTTTTCCAGCCTTCAGTATGTGAGTAGTAGCATCTGGCTGGGGTGCTGCTGCCGTTTGAATCATTTGAGTGTAGGTTGAATCACTGTAGCATGCTTTCCTTTTTGATGCTATGAATGCTTGGAAAAAGGTAAAACTAAGAAGGCATTTATACTTTTCTCTTCCCTTTAGTTTCCATATCTGAAAAGTAAAACTCTTACAATTATTCTTAAGGTATCATTAAGAGGGCTGCACAAATAACTTTAACTCAAATTTTAAAAAATCTCATAAATCTCTAACTGTACACAGAGTGCATTTCACAGGCAGTATTTGTGTTAATTTTTTTGTTCTATTATTTGGACAGCAGGGCTCATTTTAGGCTCTCTCCTGCACTAGCTCAAAATGCTCATGTATTTGCTACATGAATCTTTTTTTCATTCAGCATAGTAACTGAAAGAATCATTTTTGTTGTTGAAGCAGAGAGCAATAAGGTATAGGCATCATAACTCATGTTTGCCTGCCCAGAAGTTCTCTTGTTACTAGGAACAAATCTCCCATTTGACTGGAGCTGGGGGAATGATGGATTTTTTGGTTTTCAAGCGGTTCTGGAAAATCAACAAAAGGTTTTGTTTCAGGTAAAACAAAAAAAAATCTAAATTTGGGGCAAATCAAAAAATCAGAAAAATTTTGACTTGGATTGAACAAAATGTTTCATTTGACATGACTTGAAATTTTTTATTTTGATTTGAGCATTTAACCAAAGTAAAGGAAGACTAGATTCAGAAAATGGGGAAGGGAGAGAGAAGGAGTTATTTACAACTTTTAGCCAAGTGGTTAGGGTGATCACCTGGGATATGAGACACTCAGGTTCAGTTGCCCCCTCAGCTTGATGGGGAGAAGGGATTTGAACTTGGTTCTCTTGCTGTCCTAGCCTTTGGCTATAGCAGGGGTCGGCAACCTTCGGCAACATCCGGCCGTGCCACTTCCCACAGCTCCCATTGGCCGGGAACAGCAATCCACAACCACTAGGAGCTGCAGGCGGGTCATGCCTGCGGACTGTCAATGTAAACAAAATGTATCACGGCCCGCCAGAGGATTATCCCGATGGGCCGTGTGCCAAAGGTTGCCAACCCCTGAGCTATAGGATGATCTGGTGTGGGTTTTCTCAATCTCTCTTGCTGAAGTGTTCCACTGTGTATAAATAATAAGGTGTTATAGCTCTGACAGTCCCCGGATATTAGATAAACAAAGTGAGTGAGGTCATATCTTTTATAGGACCAACTGCTAATACTAAGAGAGCTTGCCTCTCTCACTAATAGAAGTTGGTCCAATAAAAGATACTGTCTTACTTAGTCTCTTTATAAATAATTAGTCATTAGAGCTGGGATTGACCTTGGGTCTCTCACATGCCAGGATAGTACCCTAAACACTCCAGGCTGCAGAGTTATACACATACCTTTCCCTGACCCAATGACTGTTCATTGTCATTCATAGTGACAATTCATAGTCAGGTTTCAGAGTGGTAGCCGTGTTAGTCTGTATCAGTAAAAACAATGTGGAGTCCTTGTGCACCTTAGAGACTATGTCCAGCTGTGGACACAGTTGAGGTCAGCTGGGACTCTCAAGTTTATATTCCCTAACATTCAGGAGATTGATAGATACTAAAGCCAGAAGAGATCATTATGATCACCTCCTGAATTAACACAGGCCATATAAGTAAATGTCTGGGGCTTAGTATTGACATCGGTGCGTTCTTGACTCAGGAATTGTCCAGCATTAGTTTATTGTCCTCTAAGCTAAAAAAGAGTGCAAGACATCTGAGAACTTTTAGTTTTGTTTTGTACTTAAAGTCACGTGGTTTGTTAGAAAATGTACATGCACCAAGAGACGTACATACTGGGAACATTTTATAAACAAAACAATAAGTAAAATAAAACTAAAGGGAAAAACTTCATTATTGGGAATAGTAATCAGGAGAAGTACGTTTGTTTTACTGCCTGCATCATGAACATTTAACATTTATGAAGAGGGCACACCTCACGATGCCATATCAGAAGGCCATTTCCAATGGAGCTTGACTCCACCTGCAGCTAATTTCCCACCAATAGATTTGTATTTCTCAACTGGTACTGAACATAAAGAAGTGAGCTTTACAAATGAGATGTGGACAGCAACCCAGCACGTAAGATCTTGTTATAGTGGAGATTCATCCCAAGGAGACCCTTAAAGGTCATTGATAAAAATCTTAAAAATCAATTCTTTGCGCAACAGGGAACAACTGAAAGAAAATCAAAGTTTACTTAATATGCTGAGGTTGCTTAACACCAGATAAAGCTCTTGCAGCTGAATTTAAAGCACGATGAAGTCTGGCAGAAGAATATTTCTGTAAGCCTGCTAATAGGTATTTAATAATCCAGACATGATGTTTTACATTTACCATATGAACAAACAGCTGCCACATCATGTTCTTAGTACTGAAAAAGTCAGCCTGTGAATTCTTCTTCATCATCTTTTTGATTAAAGTGAAAATCATTATAACTGGCTGCAAATGAGTGTGCTTAAAAATAGTTCCTCCTGTGGTTGAAATCTTCCCTAGCTCCTATTAATCTGCATTTATATTTCAGTCGGGAAGAACAGAGAAGTTTTTGTTTTATTCTGCGATGGGTTACATGTACTGTAACACTATATAACTTAATGAGGAAGAGCTGACCTAGTTTACAGGATATTATTTATCTGTTAGAAATGTCTCCTTATCTAGTATATGCCATACAATCAGATGTTTCCTCATAGGCTCTATGGCTTTGATCATAGTCACCAAAGGAACATAAAGCTGGTTATTATTAGCACCAAAACTGTAATTCATGTTGTTGTGAATAATATGAGTAGGAAACAGAACTGTAGTACATGAATATATTGGATGTAGTGAGCAGCTTTAATGGAGAGTACAGAGATCCACTATGAGAAATAAGATTTCCCAGGTTAGCACTTTACCTGGCATTTCAGAACTCTCTCTCTTAATCCTGACTGACTGAATATAAATAATTACCTGAAAGAAAAGAGCCAGTCAATCAGAAGGATATCAAACTGCAAATCAAAGTACAATCTTATATCAACGACTTTTTTTTTTAAGATTGTATACATTTATGCTTATGGAAGAGAAATCTGGTCTAAAATCCCCTGTGTTTTGCCTCAAGCTCAACACTAATTAAACTTTTCTGAGAAAGAGTTTGTCAGACTTATTTTACTCATCAGTTGCCATGTTTGTGTACCTGGATTCCAGCAGGGACAGAAGGAAGTAGAAATACCTAGAGACTATGAGAGAGGCTGTTCCCATGATTTTGCAGCCTGGTTTCCAGACCTCACCTCATTTCTTTGAACCAACTCTCTAAATCTTTTGACGTCAACCAAGTGCTGATTCGTATCTTCCCATAACTATAGGAATTGTTGATGCCCTACCTAGTCCAGTACCCAGTCTCCAACCCTGTGCAGCGCTAGATGCTTCAGAGGGAGGTGCAAGAAACCCCACAGTAGTCAGATATGGGATAATCTGCTCCACTTGAAGGTTTTGTTCTAATTCCTAATAATTAAAGATTAGTTTAACCTCTGAAGTTTGAGGGTTTGTATCTGTCACAGAAGTAGTCCTCTTCATTATTTACCGCTTCCCCAGTTTTTGTGTCATCTGCAAACGATATCAGTTATGCTTTTGTTTTCTTCCAGGTCATTAATGAAAATGTTAAATAGTGTAGGGCAAGGACTGATCTCTGTGGGACCCCACAAGAAACACACTTGTTTGATGATGATGATTCCCCATTTACAATTACATTTTGAGACCTATCAGTTAGCTGGCATTTAATCCATTTACTGTGTGCCATGTTAATTTTATTTCATTCTAATTGTTTAATGCAAATGTCATGCAGTACCAAGTCAAACACCTTGCAGAAGTTGAAGTATATTAGACTCCTGGATGCAAGTTATCCAGACCTGCTGATTTTAAAATGTCTGACTTTAGTAGCTGCTGTTTAACATCCTTCTGAGAGACTAGTTGAATGGAAAGTGTGGTATTTCATGACATAACTACATAATCTGTTTTTACTTCAAATACAGAAAAGAAATATTTATTAAACACTTCTGCTTCTTCTGCATTATTATTTTTATTGAGAAATCTACCATTTCCATTGGGTAATGGACCACTACCAATGTTAGAATTCTTTTTGTTCCTAATATATTTTTAAAGCTCCTTATTGACTTCAACTCTGCTAGCCAGAGATTTCCTCCTTGTTCCCTTTGCACCATTAATTATTTTTCTACAATTCATAGCTTCTGATTTATATTGATTACTATCAACTTTTTTCTTCCATTTTGGGTGTATGTGTAATTTTTTTTATAGCTTGTAGCCTTTTATTTTATTTAAAGTCAATTTAGTAATGTGGTATTACACCACCGTGGGTTTGGCTCTACAGTGGCTTTGGTTTCAAGTTCAACAGCATGAAAGTCACCTCTGTTACTTGCTTCAGATTTAGAGTCTCTAGGAACACATACAGACCAAGGGTAGTGACCACACAGAGACTCTCAAGTACAAGGTCTAGACCGTTTTACAAGTTTTATTAAAGTTACAATTGAAGTTATGATTACCTAAGCATATAAAAATTTTATAAAGACCTATGAGCAAGTTACAAATATAGTTACACTATCTAGGGGGATGTGAGTATAAGGGACTAATGGGTGTCTTATGGATTGGTCATCAGTAGAGGTATGGTTCCTGCTGGAGTTTCCCATAGGGAGCTCAATTTTCCTAATCGGGGCATCCTCTTTTTATTATGTGATTCTGACTATACCTCATTAGCATTTATGCACATTGTGCACCCTGCGGCTAGGGCAAGTGTTAGAAAAATGTGACTACCGGTATCTTGTAAGCAAAAAATTACTGTTGCTGTTACCCATTGGTACATCTTTTTCCTGTAATCTTGTGACATAGGGTCATTCTTTGATCACTTACTTATGTCAAGCATTTCTTAAACCTATGATCTAGTCTGGCGAAGCTAAAATCTTACAAGCCTCAGCCTGTAGGCCTTGCATTTCAGCCCTACTTACTTACATATTTAATACATAATTACCTCTTCTAAATACTGATCAATCTTGTACTTCTATAACCCTACAACTTCAATCTCTTTTGCTTACAATGATTATATGTGACATAACATCACCACAAATGAACAATAAACTCAAATCATTGGCTACAAGCTGCTTTCTTTTTCCCTCTAAACAAGGTTGGCTTTTTAACACTCCAGCCTTCTTTCTCAACTGTGGGATTGTGGCTTTTTGTGCATTTAGTCAAGTGTTTTTGAACACTCCCCAATTATCATTCACATTTTTTGGATTAAATTCTTCCTCCCTCCTGATTTGGCTCAAATTGTTTTCAGTTTTGTGAAACTGGCCCTTTTAAAGCACAAGTATATATATTACTGATTTGGACTTAATTCTGTTTGCACATTATAAATGTGATCAAGTCATGATAATTTTTACCTAAGATACCGTTAATTTTTAGTTCTGTGATCAGTTCTTCTTACTCTGTCAAGACAAGTGTTAATATAGAATTCTGTCATTTTGGATGCAACTCTTTTTGAATTAGAAAATTGCCATCTATAACATTTAGAAATTCCAAGAATGTTTTAGACTGGCAGCATGAAATCTCTAGCATCACTCAAATTGAAGTCCCCCCTGATCACTCATTTAGTTTTCCTACACTTTGTAGGTAGGCACATAAGGAGACAGTCATTTTGTTCCCTAGTATGACTGAGTGGTCTGTAACAGATACCCCATCTTGAGCTATATTTGTTAGGACATTGATCCATAAACATTCAAGATTATTTTGTTCTGAGTTATCAATGTCTCAGAAATGGGTAATGTGATTTTTGACATCGAGTGCCACTCGCCCTCTCTTTTGCCCAGTTGAGCCTTCCTAAATAGGTTTTAACCGTGGATTTTAACATTCCAATAGTGCAAACCATCCCACAAGGTTTCAAGAATACTGATTAGATTAAATTTATGCTAATAAATGAGCAATTCCAGTTCCTCTTGTTTGTTACCCAGGCTCTTGCATTGGTATATTGGCAATTAAAGAATTTCTTCTCTTAGTGTCCTTTGGTTCCTTGATTAATTTTCGATTTTGTGCTAAATGTGTGCTCATATCTTCCCTCTTTTTACCGTCCCCTTTTATTAGTTTAACCCCCCTCTTCACTACTCTAGTCAGCCTGTGCCTGAGGACATTGCTTCCCCTTCTGCTGAGGTAGAGGCCAGCCAAACTATGCAGAACTCTTCTCATTATAGAATTTGGACCAATGTTCTGCAGAACTAAAACCCTCCACCACTTAGCTAGACATCGATTCACTTCCAGAATCTTCTGCATTTTGTCTTCTTTTGCTCATGGGACAGGAAGGATCTCAGAGGAGATTCCTGGGACATTTGTCCTCTGAACATTTCCGAGTGCCCTGAAGTCATTTACTATCTGCAAGCTATCCCTCAGCACAGTGTTATTAGTGCTTATATGAACAAACACTAATGGATCCTTACATGTCAACTTCAGAAGCCTAGCCAATCTAAGCGACGTCCGTTGACTCCGGGAAGGCAGCATCGTCCTGGTGTCCATCTGTCCCTTGCAGAATGTTCTTTTGATTCTTCTGAGTATGGAATCCCCAACGAGAATTCTTCTGATGGCTTACCACAATTTAGCCATCAATGGCTAGCTACAATGTTCAGTGCCTTTAGCTTCACCATAGATGTTTAAATCCTCCTCCTGTCTACCTAGCCCACATTCAGTCCTAAGTGAGCAATAATGGCTGTTAGAAAATTCATGATCAGTTAAGTCTGGGGATTGCTGAATGAGCAGTGTTTGTTTAAATTATTATTGCAGCCTTGTGTGTAGTGGTTGGTTGTACCTCAGCCCCCATATTTGTGAGAAACAGAAATCAGTAGAAAATTAAGTGAAAGCAAAGTAGTGTGTTGCTCCATTAGCGCACATGTGGAGAAAGAAAGAAGAGAGACAATCTCATTGTACTTGCATTTAATTCTAGCAATCAAAAATACCAGACAAATAAATCAACTGCAGCAGTCAGATTAAAAAAAATTCCTCCGAAATAATGGTGTTAGAGGTCCCTCAAGAAACTTAATCTTGAAGACAACAAAAAGGGTACGGGGGTGAGAAACAAGGATGATAGAACCAAGTAACATAAGTTATAGTGAGCCAGTTACAGTTTTAGAACGATTTAAGCCAGGGGAGGGAGGCAGGAGTAAGGGACTCTGAAATTTTTCAGAAATAGCCTGCCTTGACCTCAGTGGCTACTGTTGGGTGCTCAGCACTTTTGAAAATCAGGCATTATATGCATGGACATAAAAATACTTGCTTCAGAAATTTCTCTGAAAGCCCCATTGGCCAGGATTGGGGAGCTGTGGCCAAAGGGAGCTGTGGGGGTGGTGCTTGCAGAGAGGGGCTGTGCGCAGAGCCACATGCCCCTGACTCCCCACAGGGGCCATGAGCATGTTGCTCCCTTCCAGGAGTGGCATGGGCTGGGGTAGGCATGGAGCCTGCCTTAGAGGTAAGTGCTGCCTGGCAGGAGGCTGTACCCCAAACCCCAGCACTGAGCCCCTTCCCAGAGCCAGGACTCCAAATCCCCTCCTGCACCCCAAGCCCCAGCCCTGAGCCTACTTCCAGAGCCAGCATCCCAAATCAGCCGTGACCCCCTCCCAGAGCCAGCACCCTGTACCCCCTTCCTGACCCCCAACACTCTGCCACAGCCCAGAGTCCCCTCCTGCATCCCAACCTCCAGCCCCAGGCTCAGCCCAGAGCCCCTCCCACACTGCGAACCCCTTGGCTCCAGCCCAGAGCCCACCCCAGCCCCCTACCCCAGCCTGGTGAAAGTGACTGAGGGTGGGGGAAAGTGAGTGACTCGGGGAGGGAGGGGGATTGAGTGAGTGAGGTGGGGCTTTGGGGGAGGGGCGGAGCCGCAGGGAAGAGGCCGGGTAGATCCTGTGTTGCCTTTAAATTCAAAAAGTGACCTTGGGTGTAAAAAAGTTGGAGACCCCTGGTCTAGATTATGAATATTGCCAGAGGGTGAAACTGGTTTCAGTGCACAGCTTCTGCTCAAGGTCCTACATACCACCTGTGCCCCCACTGTGTTTAAGTAGCACACAGGGTTTCATACAGCTGTTCTACACTGAAGGGATGAGTGTCCCAGTATCCTTAAAAAAAAAGTTGGAAAAATATTTCTTTTGCAGATTTTGAAAATATGATCAACTTAAAAGTAGCACCGTAACCTGTGTTTTCTTCAGCAAGTATCTTTCAGCAATCTTGTTGTAGAACTTGGGTGGTTGATGGATTGGGTTTCCCTTACTCTGTTGTCCCTTATTCACTGGTAGCAACAGAGCTCTTGAGTCTTTTTATAGTAGAGGCCATTGGTAGCTAATGTGGACTATATAGTGCCAGGTTGCGCAGAGCCGTGCCTGCTATCTGATGCAGAAGAAGCACCAAGTATTGGGTATCTACACATTCAAAAACAAAAATCTCAGTCCTAGTAAAATGTATATGCTAGACAGTCATGGAAATGAAGAAGCTGAGAATCCCAGAGGGGTTAACCCCTTCCCTCCTAAGCAAAGGAAATTATTTGAGTTTTTTGAACTGTCTGCTGAAATGTAATAAGATATGAAAGGGGTAAGGATCTTCATTTCATTAACACAGAGTCCCAGCAAATGTCATTTTCTGGTGCTAAGCTGCTTTGGGAAATGGGATGCTATTCAGATTCCAGCGAATAGTTCGCAGTCCAGCACATTGCTTCAGATGCACAATTCTCTTCCTCATACGTTATCTGCAGTACACTTTAAACAGTAGAGTGAGCTTATTTTGACTTCATTCCTTTACATGAACAGAGAGAATTTTGATTTGTTATATATTTCACAGCTACTGTAGATTCCCTCTCCATCTTAAATGGTAGTTTATTAAGATTAAGTGCTTTCTTATGTAGATGTATTGAAAGGACCTTTTGATTTGGTTTAAATTAAATTTGATTCAATTAAAATGTAAGATAGATTGAAGCGCTTTTGTGAAAGGAAAATTAAAAAGGCTCTCTGAAAGGGAAGCAAAGCTCCAGTAGACATGGAATCAGAAGATTGCTATCAAATAGAGAGGCCGGTTTTGAAAATTGGGTACCAACAAAATTACCTGCACGTACGAGTTTAACCTTATGGTATCTGCTTGGCACACACAAAGAGAGAGTCATGTGATTGTTACCCAAAGAAATTATCCAGGAGTGAGTGAGTGACTGGGTCAGAGCAAGTATTGCCTCATTAGTATTCAGCACCACTGCTCGGGCATGAAGGAGAAAGAGAAAAAAAACATGAAAGGGGAGATTAAAGGAGAGCAATGAGAGCAGGAAAAAAAGGATTTGTTTCTGTGCTATGAGCCCATTCTCTCTTTCAGTTCTCTAACCCCATTTCAAACTTTGCTGAAATCCATGTATCAGATGTGTGGCAGGTTCCCCAGACAAGGCAGGAGAGAACTCTGTTGTAGCATATGTGGGAAACTGAGAGTCCCGCGAGTCCCCTCAGAAAAAGCCATCGGATATGAGCAGAAGGGACTGAGCATAACATCTCACCCCAAAGAGGAATATGTACTCTATTTAGGGGTTCCGTGGTGGGACACTGGTCCATTTCTACCACATACTGCATGTTTTCCAGTCTTATTTCTTACCTTTTGTTGCAGTAGCATGCAGTTGTGTCATGTAGTTGCACTTAGTTTCTTGATATTTCTTCCCCTCACTAAAGCAGGGAGGTATGGATAAGATGCCACTGTGTTTTGTGGGACAAGATTTTGAGATGGGGAGAGAGTTGCTGTTTTCTTTCCGATCTGGTATCCTTGGTATCCTCGGTCTCCCTATGGAAGCTCTGATCGTTTTTCAGCACTTTTTAGCGTAGTGCCAGAGTGTGATACCTTCACTCATGCAGAGTAATTCCTTACTCCACAGTAATCCTGTTGAGTTCAATAGCACTATTCAGTGGTGAAGGGTCCTATTCACTGTGAATAAGGGTATTGAACTCTTGCCCTTATGTTGAAACTACCATCCTGTTGGGCCAGGGCAGTTGGGTAGGATTTCTTGCAGCTTATCAACACTGTTCCTGTATTAGCAGTAACGTTGGCTGTTGGATGATGTCAGGCTTTTTCTCCTTCTTGGTGCTGAACCTGCTGCCCTTTATATTATTATTATTATTTCATTTTATTGCTGTAGCATCTAGGAGCCGTCATTGTGGCCAAGGGCCCCATCGTGCTTCGCACTGTCCAAAGATGTAAGAAAAAGGCTTCCTTGCCCCGAAGGTTTTACAATCAGACACTAAGTCAAGAGATAGAAAGTAGATATAGACAGATGAGGAAGTACAAGGAAATAATAAGACATAGTTTTTCTCAGTCCTGATGGCATTTAAAGTAAGGGAATGAGACCAGCTCTTCTCTTCCATTTGATGCTACATCACTGTGGCATTCCCCAGGGTACAATCTGGATTGAAAAGCTGTGTCCCCTTAGTTCTCCCACCTGGGGTGCCTTTTACATGGCTTTGCTGTGAGAGCAACCAGTCCTGGCCTGCTCACACACTCCTGGCCCAGCCTCCAGCATGTAAATTACTCCCAACTATACAGTATGAATGCTGCAACCAGCCATCCTTCAATTACACTGCAGGATAACACCAGCAAATTCCCAATCCTAGACTTTCCCCCAGAAATGTGTTACTTGTACTGCCCAGCACCTTCCGGGACCATGTAATCTCATATAAAGTCCATCATGTCTTAATAGAAAAAGATGCACACAAACCTTGTTTCAAATGAAGTTTCCCAAACACTTCAATCCAAACACATACTGGTTTAGATAAAATGATAAAACAAGTTCATTAACTACACAAAGATAGATTTTAAGTGATTAGAAGTAATGAGGCATAAAAGTCAGAATTGGTTACGAAGAAATAAAAGTTAAAACACAAACTAATACCTAAGTGAACAAGCTAAGTGAATTCAAAGCAAAGGTTTCTCTCACCACATGCTTTAGCAGTCTTATTGGCAGGAGTTTTTTCAGCTAGGACCTCTCCCTCAGTTCAGTATTAATTTCCTTGTCTTTCTGGTGTGGTTGTTGAAGGGATAGATATTTGGGCGGCTCTGTTCTCTTTTCTTATAGCTCTTTTTTTTTAAAAAAAAATCATCTCCCGCTAAGATTCAGGAGACAGCCAGTCTCTGGAGATGGGAACTCCAGCTGTTCATTGCTGAGATGTAAATTTCTTGCTCACATCCTTTTTCCTGCCAAAGAATGGCCACTTAACCAGGTGATGGTCCATTTAGTTGACACCTGCCTGAGTTGTCAGTTGTCAGAGACTTTTGTCTCTGAGGAACTGGTTTGTGGCTGTTTCCCCAGATTTAGAATATGTCTTAGTAACATCATAGAGTAAAATATTATAACTTTATATATACTATTACCACACACATTTTACCAGGACTATAATGATCAGCAAATTATGAGTTTTCAAATGATACTTCACAAGGTATACTTTGTAGAAAATCCATTATAGTTTTGTAAAAAGTGTGAGCATAGGGATACAGACTGTCACAATCACATAGCAACAAGATCACCAGAGAACCATTTATTTGTTGTTGGGTTTGTTTTAAAAACAAAATCAAATCTTAGTGTTCATTAAATTTTCTGGATTGACAGCCCTGATGACTGAAATTGGCATCCAGATATCACGGTGAAAGGTGTCTTAGAAATCTGTGCATAACCAGGAAGAGAGGAGTCTCTCTTTTTATCCATGGAACAGATACACCATGGGCAGCAACACTGTAAGCACCACAGACTGTGTCACTTTGTCCTACAATCCTGAGAAGGTAATTAAGTCTCCATGCTCATACTTGGCCGAGACTTCCAGCAGAGGTGCTACATGTTGTAGAAGTTTGGAGGTGAGAACGCTTGTCCACTAGGAATTGAACTGAGACACCAACTCATGCATAGGCCACATCTGATGGTGGTAGCCTTCAGTCGCTACCAGCGTAGACTAAATTAGCTATAGCCAATTTCCAGTGAAAGGCTCCATATTCAATTACCAATCTCTAGAGCTATCCAGACACCCACTACAAATATTTTTTGTTTTGTTTTTACAAAAGTTACAACTGTGCCTGCACAAACTTTATCTCAGACATGGAGATGATATTATAAGTCACTTATTAGTGACTTATCTTTAGCAGCACTGATCCATCACTGATGAACCATTGTGTTTTGTTTTGTCCGTTATGTACAAACTACGAGGGAATTTCATGTTCTTGCTTACATAATTTTCAGTTTTAGAAGTGTTTGGATAGTTGTTAGCAAAATATCAGGAGTGTCAAATATTTCAACTCTCAGAAACATCTTTAAAGGGTATTTTTTCCTGTTAGTTTTGAGGGAATCAATCCTTCAGAAACATACATTTAAAAAGTGTAACTAATGTTACAAAAATTATATATAGTTTTATATCTTAACATTATATATAATGTTATAATATATGATGTTATTTATGTTCTATATATAGACAGCTGCAGCGGCACAGGAGCTAGCAAACAGAACTCTAAACAGGGGAGTTTGAGTGGGAGTTCTGTTGGAGGAGAAGGTAGTTGTACTTGGTTTTGTATTTTTAGTATTTGTGTGTGTGTGTAGGGGTTTTGTGCTGGGAGAGCAGCTGAGCCTGATTAGGGGGTGGGGCTTTGTGCTCAGAGAGCAGCTGAGCCCCGCTTAGGGGGTGGGGCTTCTGACTAGGGGCCCTATAAAGGTAGCCAGCCAGTCAGGCAGCGGCACAGACAGCTGCAGCGGCACAGGAGCTAGCAAACAGAGCTCTAAACGGGAGTTTGAGTGGGAGTTCTGTTGGAGGAGAAGATTAACAGGACTTAGGTGGGAAGGTGATGACAGATACGGAGGCAGCTGTGGAGTGACTCCTGTAGTGGAATACACATTGAGGATGACTGGATGTGGAAGCTGTGGTATGTACATGATCCTGGAGGGGGGAACCAGTAAGAGTTTTTTCTGCATGAAATGTCATCTGATAGAGCTGATGGAGGAAAAGATCCGAGGTTTGGAGATGCAGGTGGAAAGTCTGATTGAGTTTAGGAAGGGGTTTGAGCAGATGATGGAGCAAAGATATGAGGTATCTGAAGGGAAAAGCTCAGACTCACGGATGGAAGCAGGGCTGGGGAATTTTGAGGAGAGACTGGATGAGGAAAGTGGTCAGTGGAAACATGTGACTCAGAGAACCAGGCAGAGGCAAAGACGGGCTAGTGAAGGAGAAATAGAGCTTAGGAACAGGTTTGCAGAGTTGGAAAATGAAGAAGGGGCTCAGCAGGTACTTGTTGAAGGTGGAAGGGTAAGGAAGAAGAGAAGAGAGGCTAGTCCTATAGAAAAAGGGGAAGAGTCAAGGGAGACTACACCAAATATGAGCCCCAGGAGGATACAGGATGGGTTGAAGAGGAGTATAAGAGAAAACAGGAATGGAAAGAACTTGCAGCCAGAGGGAACAGGGGAGACACTGGAGAATAGCACTGTCACCAGGAAAAGGCAGGTCTATGTGATCGGGGACTCTTTATTGAGAAGAATAGACAGGCCTGTAACTAGAGCTGATCCTGAGAATAGAAGGGTGTGCTGTCTTCCGGGTGCTAAGATACGGGATGTAGACCTGAGGTTGAAAAGGATCCTAAAGGGAGCGGGAAAGAATCCCCTAATTATCCTTCATGTGGGAACAAATGATACGGCTAGATTCTCGCTGGAAAGTATTAAGGGAGACTATGCTAGGCTGGGGAAGATGCTTAAGGAAATTGAGGCTCAGGTGATCTTTAGTGGGATCCTTCCTGTTCCTAGAGAATGGCAACAAAGGTGTGACAAGATTATGACTGTCAACAGATGGCTTAGGCAATGGTGCTATAAGGAGGGCTTTGGGATGTATGGCCACTGGGAGGCATTCACGGACAGAGGTCAGTTCTCTCGGGATGGACTTCATCTGAGTAGGGAAGGAAATAGACTTCTAGGATCGAGGCTGGCACAACTGATAGAGAGTTTTAAACTAGGAATTGGGGGGAGATGGATGGGAGATGTCCAGAAAATCTCCACGCCAGATTTTAGCATTGAGAGGGAAGAAGATGAAGTAAGAAAGGATACAGCCGTGGGTAGGAGAATGTATATAAGGAGCGAGGGCGGTGTGGATACTAGTCTAATAGGTTATACTGGCTGTAGAATGACTGTGCCTAATAGGGTACAAAATGTGAGTGAGTCCAAACAGCAAAAATTAAGATGTTTGTACACCAATGCGAGGAGTCTAGGTAACAAAATGGAGGAACTAGAGCTACTGGTGCAGGAAGTGAAACCAGATATTATAGGGATAACAGAAACATGGTGGAATAGTAGTCATGACTGGACTACAGGTATTGAAGGGTATGTGCTCTTTAGGAAAGACAGAAACAAAGGTAAAGGTGATGGAGTAGCATTGTACATCAATGATGAGGTAGAATGTAAAGAAATAAGAAAGAGTCCGTCTGGGCAAAAATTACATTGGGGAAGAAAACTAGTAAAGCCTCTCCTACGATAGTGCTTGGGGTGTGCTATAGACCTCCGGGATCTAATTTGGATATGGATAGAGCCCTTTTTAATGTCTTTAATAAAGTAAATACTAATGGAAACTGCATGATCATGGGAGACTTTAACTTCCCAGATATAGACTGGAGGACCAGTGCTAGTAATAATAATAGGGCTCAGATTTTCCTAGATGCGATAGCTGATGGATTCCTTCATCAAGTAGTTGCTGAACCAACTAGAGGGGATGCCATTTTAGATTTAATTTTGGTGAGTAGCGAGGACCTCATAGAAGAAATGGTTGTAGGGGACAATCTTGGCTCAAGTGATCATGAGCTAATTCAGTTCAAACTAAATGGAAGGATTAACAAAAATAAATCTGCAACTAGGGTTTTTGATTTCAAAAGGGCTGACTTTCAAAAATTAAGGAAATTAGTTAGGGAAGTGGATTGGACTGAAGAACTTATTGATCTAAAGGTAGAGGAGGCCTGGGATTACTTTAAATCAAAACTGCAGAAGCTATCGGAAGCCTGTATCCCAAGAAAGGGGAAAAAATTCATAGGAAGGAGTTGTAGACCAATCTGGATGAGCAAGCATCTTAGAGAGGTGATTAAGAAGAAGCAGAAAGCATACAGGGACTGGAAGATGGGAGGGATCAGCAAGGAAAGCTACCTAATTGAGGTCAGAACATGTAGGGATAAAGTGAGACGGGCTAAAAGTCGAGTAGAGTTGGACCTTGCAAAGGGAATTAAAACCAATAGTAAAAGGTTCTATAGCCATATAAATAAGAAGAAAACTAAGAAAGAAGAAGTGGGGCCGCTTAACACTGAGGATGGAGTGGAGGTTAAAGATAATCTAGGCATGGCCCAATATCTAAACACATACTTTGCCTCAGTCTTTAATAAGGCTAAAGAGGATCTTGGGGATAATGGTAGCATGACAAATGGGAAGGAGGATATAGAGGTAGATATTACCATATCAGAGGTAGAAGCGAAACTGAAACAGCTTAATGGGACTAAATCGGGGGGGCCCAGATAATCTTCATCCAAGAATATTAAAGGAATTGGCACCTGAAATTGCAAGCCCATTAGCAATAATTTTTAATGAATCTGTAAACTCAGGAGTAGTACTGAATGATTGGAGAATTGCTAATATAGTTCCTATTTTTAAGAAAGGAAAAAAAAGTGATCCGGGTAACTACAGGCCAGTTAGTTTGACATCTGTAGTATGCAAGGTCCTGGAAAAAATTTTGAAGGAGAAATTAGTTAAGGACATTGAAGTCAATGGTAAATGGGACAAAATACAACATGGTTTTACAAAAAGGTAGATCGTGCCAAACCAACCTAATCTCCTTTTTTGAAAAAGTAACAGACTTTTTAGATAAAGGAAATGCAGTGGATCTAATTTACCTAGATTTCAGTAAGGCATTTGATACCGTGCCACATGGGGAATTATTAGTTAAATTGGAGAAGATGGGGATCAATATGAACATCAAAAGGTGGATAAGGAATTGGTTAAAGGGGAGACTGCAACGGGTCCTACTGAAAGGCGAACTGTCAGGTTGGAGGGAGGTTACCAGTGGAGTTTCTCAGGGATTGGTTTTGGGACCAATCTTATTTAATCTTTTTATTACTGACCTTGGCACAAAAAGTGGGAGTGTGCTAATAAAGTTTGCAGATGATACAAAGCTGGGAGGTATTGCCAATTCGGAGAAGGATCGGGATATTATACAGGAGGATCTGGATGACCTTGTAAACTGGAGTAATAGTAATAGGATGAAATTTAATAGTGAGAAGTGTAAGGTTATGCATTTAGGGATTAATAACAAGAATTTTAGTTATAAGTTGGGGACGCATCAATTAGAAGTAACGGAAGAGGAGAAGGACCTTGGAGTATTGGTTGATCATAGGATGACTATGAGCTGCCAATGTGATATGGCTGTGAAAAAAGCTAATGCGGTTTTGGGATGCATCAGGAGAGGCATTTCCAGTAGGGATAAGGAGGTTTTAGTACCATTATACAAGGCACTGGTGAGACCTCACCTAGAATACTGTGTGCAGTTCTGGTCTCCCATGTTTAAAAAGGATGAATTCAAACTGGAGCAGGTACAGAGAAGGGCTACTAGGATGATCCGAGGAATGGAAAACTTGTCTTATGAAAGGAGACTTAAGGAGCTTGGCTTGTTTAGCCTAACTAAAAGAAGGTTGAGGGGAGATATGATTGCTCTCTATAAATATCAGAGGGATAAATACAGGAGAGGGAGAGGAATTATTTCAGCTCAGCACCAATGTGGACACAAGAACAAATGGGTATAAACTGGCCACCAGGAAGTTTAGACTTGAAATCAGACGAAGGTTTTTAACCATCAGAGGAGTGAAGTTTTGGAATAACCTTCCAAGGGAAGCAGTGGGGCAAAAGATCTATCTGGCTTTAAGATTCTACTCGATAAGTTTATGGAGGAGATGGTATGATGGGATAATGGGATTTTGGTAAGTAATTGATCTTTAAATATTCAGGGTAAATAGGCCAAATCCCCTGAGATGGGATATTAGATGGATGGGATCTGAGTTACTATAGAAAATTCTTTCCTGGGTATCTGGCTGGTGAATCTTGCCCATCTGCTCAGGGTTTAGCTGATCGCCATATTTGTGGTCAGGAAGGAATTTTCCTCCAGGGCAGATTGGAGAGGCCCTGGAGGTTTTTCGCCTTCCTCTGTAGCATGGGGCATGGTTGACTTGAGGGAGGCTTCTCTGCTCCTTGAAGTCTTTGAACCATGATTTAAGGACTTCAATAGCTCAGACATGGGTGAGGTTTTTAATAGGAGTGGGTGGGTGAGATTCTGTGGCCTGCGCTGTGCAGGAGGTCGGACTAGATGATCAGAATGGTCCCTTCTGACCTTAGTATCTATGAATCTATCTATGAATCTATATTGATTTCAAAACACCGACTGCAAGGAAATTTGAGTCCTGGTTGACACTTCATCCTAATTTAATTGATTGTACTAGAGTATTGCATAGTCTCAGTTATAGTGAGACATTGCACATTACATAAACATTGAGTGCTTATTTTAACTCAGATCTTTCACATTTCACAGTGGTAACATTATTTAAACTTACAGTAGTCTTCCTCCTTATTGCTTGACGGTAGTGCATAGAGGAAGTTCCCTGACCATGCAAGTTTTTGAGTTTTCTGATTAAAATAATCACATGGACTTTTAAAATGAAACCCTACTGAATGCTGAATTCAGTTGGTAAAGGGAAAAAAATTAAATTCAGGTTTAAAAAGCAGCTACTAACAAGTACATTTCAAAACAATTTTTTCTGTGCCGTATGTTGGGTATGTTAAGTACTCAAATATGTACTTCTCTTAAGAGCTGCAATGGTATGTTAGGTGAATGTGCATTAAGAATAATAAATAGACAATGGTTAAATGCACTAGATATTATGGAGCCCTAATATACAATATCTATTATTGTTAATTCATGTAGCCAGCATACATTTTAATAGTTACAAAGAAATCCTTGTTGGGCATGCTGTGAAGACATATTTAAACAGTACACAAGCGTCACTTAAATTCTAATGGGTCCTTTGACATAGAGTAATGCTAGATCCAAAATAGTAGATCTACGATTCTACTCTGTGTTAATGGCACCTATTATATGTTTTTATTTTTTGCAATTTTAGCATAAAATAAATCATAATCCCAAATTATAGCTAGTGTATATCCTATACAATATGTATATATATATAGCTAAGTTGCTTTGAATTTGGCAATATGGATTATTTTAGAATAGAGCAGATCAAATTTATCTCTGTACCTTTATGATGAAAGTTGAAATAACGGTTCCTGGCAATATGGGGATGTTAACTACTTTGAAGATTCTTCACTGATTTTTAAAAAAAGTAGTTGGGGATGTTCCTTTTTAACAGCTGGATGTCCGATAGACCAAATAACTTAATGCATTTCAAAGATATGAAATGTCCAGAATCTTTGACCTCAATAAATGCAGTAACCCTTGGATAAAGAATTTTTCAATTACTGGAGACCAAAACTTGGTGGCTGTCTTTAGGTCAGATACAGTATCTGTTGTACCAAAGGAAAAACGGGCAATGAACAATGCGGAAGGTTAATAAACAGCACAAATAAAAAGGATTCTGTTTCGCTGGTGTAATCCCTTACACAAATCCCGTACCTTAGAAACATAATGCACAGAAGCAGTGATCAATAATTAATCAAATATCAGGTGGAAAGCAGAACTGGGGCTAAAAAGGAGAGAATTAATAAAGCAAAGTGTGAGATAAAATGAAGTATTACGCTGGAAATTTGTTGGTCAATTAGAATGATTGAATAAAGGTATAGAGATAAAATCCAGAGTGCTTTTAAAGTTGCAATAAGTTCATATCCTACAAAAGAAATACTGTGATATTTTCTTAGCTCGAATAGTTAAAATAATAATAATAAACTTCCTTGGGGTATTTCAACACTGTAAAAAAACCAAAGAACTAATCCTTTTACTGTAGCACTATGAAGAAAACCTGCTAATCCCCATGAATGACTCTGTATCCTGATGCCATATCTGCTCAAAATTTCTGACTGACTTCTTCCTTGCAGTCATACCTTTTTTGGAGACCGTATGTGAGCTTCTGGTCCTAAAAAGGCTGCTCTTTCAATATGGAGATGCATGTAGCCCTTTTGAAAGTGCATCCAATGTATTTCTTTTTACAGTCATTGCTACTTGGTTATTTACTGCCATTTGTCTTGGCTGTACCACAGCAACACTGAAAGTTCAAAAGGGTGTGTCAAAATTTAGAACTATGGAGATGCTGATAGTCGACCTCCAGTCTGTCCTGCCAGATGAGATTTACAAACCTGTGTGCTTGGAACTTCTCTTACACACTATGCAATTTATGAAAGCTTTGATACGTTGTCAGTAAGAAGTTCAAAGTGAGTTATTTGTGTGGCAGAAGATATTTCCTGTCACCAACTCCATTTTGGTTGTGCTCACTGGGAACAGTCCAAGTTGCTTAGGTTTAACTGGGCTTGGCAGAATTCAATTTTCTTTTTTTTTATCATTTCAATGGATAATATTGATTATTTTTCTAAATTTTTTTAGATTGTTATCAATTTCACACCTGTGCAAAAGTATGGGATTTAAACCCTTTTTTTCTGTTTTTATTTATTTAAATTTTCCACAGTTTTTGGAAATTATCGTGAGTGCAGACAATTATTTAATGATAGACAGTGTTATTATTTAAAAAGTTGAAGCTTTAGAAACCATTCAGACACAACTTGTCATCATCAAATGTTAAAATATACAAAGTAAATTTCCTTAAATCAACAAATCATATCTGTTGTTACTATGCATTCATTGGCCCATTTGTAACAAGCCTAAATCAAAAGTCTAAATCACTGGATGTTGACTCTTAAGTTTTCATACATTTTTCTTACTTTGCCTATCTGTAAATTTCAGTTATCAATGAAAATACTTTTTTTCACATTTATGGTGTACAGTGAAACCAACATTTACTGATAAATTTCTAATTCTTCCAATCCTAGCTTTAACTAAGTAGATAAAATTGAATTTGTCCATTCTAAAGAGCAGATTCTCAGATACCTTCTGCTGGAGACTGTGACTGTTCTTTCTCTCCCATCTGTTAACTTCTGAGGAGCAGCACTCTTATCTGATTCCCTATTATTTGTCTTCAGGGGGTACCAGTAAAGTGGTCCGAAGGTGCTGGGAAAGTGTTGTGTACCAGTCTACCTCCTCCTCCTAGCAACACACAGGAAGTGTCCTTTTTCCAAAAAGTAGATAGCATTGAAACCTCCTAATTTCAAATGTAGACCATTGGTGTGAGTTTGAAACAAAGGAAAATGTGTTTGCCCACCTTTAACCATTTCTATCCTGATAACGATTCCCTTTAGGTGTAAATAGCTTTCTTTTGCTTCCAGACTAATTTCATTGTCTTGTACCTCATCCTAAGGTACTAGTGAGGATGGGATGAGGTGTAGTTTATTTTGTTTTTAGTACAAGCAAAATGGGGATATTAACTGATGGGAGAGAAAAATGTACCTTCAAGGAATGTCTGGCATTGAACTATTCCTTATGTTGTTGTTTTTGCATCTGAATTGGAAGAAATCCACAAAATGGTGGCATCTAGTTCTCTCTTTCAATAAAACTCCATGCAAATTCTAGCTATTCGTTTTCTCCCCTCTCTTATGGCCCAACAGAGTTTGCCTGTTTTTGTGCTGCCTTGCTGTTTTGCAAGCTGCCAAGCCTGTACTACCACCTCTGCATCTAAAAAGGAGCTGACATCAAATGCAAAGGGGAACCAGCAAGTGCTTTTGACTCGGTGAGCAGCAGAATGAGAAGGGATTACCATGGCAGCAACATTAAGTACAAAGCCTCTTTTTCAATCATTTTGATTACCCACCCACTCCAATAGTATTCTTTTCCCCTAAAGGTGGCAAATGTATTAATAGTCAAAACCAGGCACAGATGCCAGGTTCAGGAATGCATTACTATGTTAGTTTTTTTTTTATTGGGTTTAAAGCTATCTTGTAAGATCTCTGTTTGGGGCCTCAGGTTGGAACAGTGAAGGATGTGGACAGAGTTTATAGGTGGCGTTAGGTTACCCGACTGCTGGGTTGCCTTCCCTGTCCAGATGACATTTTTCTCTTTTCTTGCCTGACTACTCTGAATAGCTGTACAGAATAGCTTGTCAGTGTATCTGGTTTTGCAGTGAGAGACAGCAGGGAATGAGCTCATGAGTGAGATACCTTAGGAGCTAGTTACATGAAACACACTTAGATTTCTCATAAAGTCCTACAAATTTATTTGAACATAAGCTTTTGTGAGCTACAGCTCACTTAATCGGATGCAGCTTATGCTCAAATACATTTGTTAGTCTCTAAGGTGCCACAAGTCCTCCTTTTCTTTTTGCGAATACAGACTAACATGGCTGCTACTCTGAAACTTGTCATAAAGTCCTAAAACTGTAATAGGTTTGAGATAATTACACCACTATTATGCTTGATTGCTTAAATATACTTTAAAGAATTCATAAACAAGCATGGGATGTTCATGAAATAATAATGAAATAAACATAGAAAATACATATTTCCATTGCAAATGTAAATTACGCACCTCAGAGTTTAGTTCATCATTCATTTTGCTAAAATACAGTATTAGTAATATGATGATTTAGAGGCAATGACCTGCACTGTGCTTGTTGGCCTACTCTAACTGGCATGAACACTGCTCACTCAGTTATTTCCTTCTTTGTATCACTGTTTATTTAAGTAACAGTCTCTGGCATTGCAAGTGTGATAGGCTAACTAGTGTGTGTGTCTGTATCGCTGCTCCCTAATGACTTGCTTACAGAAGCTACTGGGCCTAATTCCAGGCTTCCCTGATCCTTGGGCATTCATTGAATCAGTGCCAAACAAGTATTTAAAATAGTACCAAATCAGGACTATTTACACCCATGTTGCGTAGGTGTAAATGACTACACCAAGGTGCAGGATAATGGAAAATCAGGCTCAATATCTCTATTACTGTTGCTGGCTAATGGAATTTCCCTTTTAGCTCAAGTACAGAAGGCCTATGGTGGTATTCCCTGTGTTCCATGTACACAGTTCAGCTGGCAACTAGTGTCCATTTCTTTGCAACCATACATTCATTACACAAATACCTCTGCTAGATAACTGACTGTGAGTTAAGCTGTGCCTTGGAGGCACATAATGGAAATCAACGGATCAATGGAATCAACGGAAATGGATCACTTGTCACCCAGCCCAGTTCCTTTCTAATTTATGGCGTTTCCATTACGCCCAACACTACCATAGCACCCAAATGCTGAACATGGACTGTTCGATCTCTGCAGCAGAGTGTGTAGTGAGAGCTGTTGTGACGGAAACCTCATGAATGTGTTAGCTTTTTCTGATGTGAAATGCCAAATTCTGTTTTAAAATGATAGCTTTTTTAACAACATGTTTTCTACCCTCAAAAGTGAACTTTCAACCCCAACCTCGGAGGAAAAGAGCTCCTGTGGGAACATCCAGGCAACTGTAGTTATTTCCTCTTTCAAAATGTATATTTAATTATCTTCCAAGTGTAACCCACACACCTCCTGGGTGTGATGTTCTGTCCCATCTAGTGGCACCCAGACCACTTAGAGAGAGAGAGAGAGAAAGAGACTAATGAGTCTGCTCTACAGCCTTAGCTAAGGGCCATGTGGCTTTTAGCTCATGCAGCAGAGGCTCACGCATTTAGCTTTAGAGGTCCCCAGGTTCAATCCCATCCGCTGACAACTGGGGTCTGTCGGGGTTACAAGTTTGTGCATTACACAAGGTCATGCTAACTCCCCAGTTTGAAGTCCTTGCCTTACGCCCTTCACTCTGATTTCAGGTTGACCGGGGGGGAGGCAGTGTTCTCTAGTGGATAGAGCACTGGACTGGAGCACAAGAGACCTAGGTTTTATCCCCAGCTCCTCCATTGGCTTATTGGATGACACTGGGCAAGTCAATTCACCTCTTTGTGCCTCCATCTGTAAAATGGAGCAAACATAACTCTCAGACCAGTACACCCCCTGTTAACTGCTCTCCTCTTCCTTTGACACACCCTGCCGAGAGCTATGCTGGCCCTGCGGAGGGCTGCCTCTTCCTCGAGACTTCCGGCTAGGTCACTCTTAGTACTGCCCTTTCTGGGAAAACCTGAGTCCAACATGCCAGTGGACTGGCAGCATCATGCCAGAGGTTCAGCCCAACTTCTGGCTTTTGTGCCTTCTAGCCATTGGTTTTGGCATTTTCGCTCTCCCACCCTCCGTGGATCAGGAAGGGAAGCCACCCTCTTCTCTGGGTTCCAGCCCAGAGAGCCTGTTTGAAGCCGGTGAATCCTGTATGCAGCAGGGTCTGATCAGACTCTCTTCTGAATCCTGGGGCTGCCTCTTACCAGGGTCTGTAGCCAGGACTTTTTCTGTTCCCTGGCTTACTCTTCTGCTAGTCTCAAAACATGGGGGAGCCAAACTAGTTATGAGGAGCCAGAGAAACAAAAGGTCCTGCACCAGACTCCTGATATTTAGGAGTCTCTAATCTAGTCCACCCTTTTAGGTAGCTTCAGGGCAAGCTGTGATTAGACTCTGGCCACAGCTGGGCCTTCTTTCCCAGGGCTAGCTCGAGAGGTCTACTCCCTCTCCAAGTCAGGTAGCACGGAGCTCATTTTTTCCCTCTTTTATCTCCTTCCTCCTGGCTTGATACCTGCTGCAGATGTAGCCGGGTGAGCAGATTGCTCTCCCAAGCTCATGAATCCCTTCAGTTCCCGTGTGGAAATGGTAGACTTCATCACAATGAGGACAGTCATACTTACTGCCTTGCAAAGCACTTTGAGACCTAGTGATGAAAATTGCTACCTAAAAGCTAGGGATTATTGTATTTTATTTTATTTCTTTGGAAGCTTCAGAATGGGTCAGCAATTGCATTTGGTGCTTACCTCAGGATGTCTTCTTCTGAAAACGTCTCCTAGAACAGACCCCAAATCTGCCTGTATTTTCATTCTCTGTAATGGAAATGTGTGAGATGGGTCATCACTGGGGTCTTAACCACAGTCCTTAGGCATGCTAGCACAAACCTTTACCATTTCAGCTAAAGCAATAACATTGTCAGCTGGTAGCAGTAATAGGCTGTTACCCTCTGGACTAGCTACTAGAGGGCAATCTATACTTTGCCAGTGTGTTAAATAAACAGTTAGATTTTCTACTGGTTACAGATATTTACTACTCATATGTTCCTTTGTTGTAAATAAAGGAGAATGCCTTTCCAACTGGTACAGTAGTGACATGGCTAGAATGCTTTGCTCCAAGTCAAACACTTGAGTCATGCAGCCCAAGAGTAAGGCTCTGTTGGGATTTTTGTTCTCAAGCAATGGTAATTCTAAGTAATTTTCTTCTCATCTCTCCTCCTCCTCCTCCATTTAGATTGTCATCCTCCCTGATATCAGGACCCTTACTGGAGCAACATTCTATGATTACTCTGCTCATGGATGTAATGCTGTGAAATCACTGTCTTCAGGGGAACTAGCCAGCAAAATTGATAAAATCACATTTTTCATGGACTGATTGTATACATCAGTATACACTGCTTTTGTACCATATTTCACAGAATTTACTGAAAACTGCCTCTTAACTCTGAATTTTAAATGAGCCACGGAATTTCGTAATAGATTCTCAGGTTGCTGTTATGCCCTGTTACTTTGCATGTTGTATTCAGTTGCCAAAAGTATCAATGACTAATCTGTCCCAGAAAAAATCAAGACGACACAGCTTTAGAACAACGTATGGCAGGTGAAAAGCTACATTTTAGTAAAACTAGCCAAGTTTGATTTCGGTTTTGTCTTTAAATAAAGCTATTTCATCTTATTTTCTTCCCTGACCTCCAGAACCAAAGAAAGGTGCTTCAGCTACTTTACTAAGTAAATGTTTATGCAAAAATTCCAAAAGAATCTCAGGAAAAGTTGCTTTCTTCCTCCTTCAAACACAGAACTTTATTAGAACCTGGAAACCAGTATTATCCCTAAAACGACTCTGTCTGCTTCACTGCAGACCTTCTTCATGGAAACATCTCCAGCTCCACTTCTATCTCTTCACTATTGTTTTAAGGAAAAAATACACACAGCCTCACAACCTTGCCAACAGGAAGGTGTTCAAATGGGCATGGACCTACTATAACGCCAATGAGTAGCAGCAAATGTTCATAACAGAAAGGAACAAAGAGATTAAGTGAATTGCCCAAGGGCGTGAACACAATGTGGCAGAGCCAGCAATTGGCTTCAGCTTCCCTAACTTCACAGTCAGCGCCTTAACCACAAGATCATTTTTCCTCCCTGGGAAGACAATGTTGCACTTATATTTCCAGGCATAGGTTAAGATATAAAATATATACAGTAGACCAGATTTTTGAACAGGCAAGTGCACATGCAATTTTTTTTTTACCCGCAACTAAGGCATACACCATCACTGAGGCACACCCATAAATTATAGTTATGTGCACGCCCCAGTCCTTTTCTTGCATGCAGTACCGGGCATTGTGTGTGTGCATAGACACAAAAAATGCCTTCAGAATTGTGCAAGGGACCATTTGGACCACTATGTGCGATTAGGGTGAGTTCTGTTATGCTATGCTACTTTTTGGCTTTGCTACATGTTGCATGCAGGTAGTAATAGCATATAACTCACAGTCCAGGCACAGGGGAGCTATTGTGGCTTTAATCCACCTTTGTGCCCTCCCAATCCTGGGAAGCCACCCCCCACTGTTCCTCAGACGTTCTTGTTAACTGCTTGAAATGGCCCACCTTGATTATTACCACAAAAGGTTTTCTTCCTTCTCCCCACGCCCCCTCCTGCTGGTAATAGCTCATCTTAAGCGATCACTCTCCTTACAGTGTGTATGATAAAACCCATTGTTTCATGTTCTCTGTGTGTGTATATTAATCTCCCCACTGTATTGTCCACCGAATGCATCCGATGAAATGAGCTGTAGCTCACGAAAGCTTATGCTCAAATAAATTTTAGTCTCTAAGGTGCCACAAGTACTCCTTTTCTTTTTTGCAAATACAGACTAACACGGCTGCTACTCTGAAACCTGTTAGAAGCCCCCAGTGTAACTTTGACAGCCTTGGGGGCCTGGCTAAGTTACAGCAATCTCCCTAGGCTGCCCTATGGGCCACAGTGGTCCTGGAATTTCTGCAGCATTTCATGATGTGACCCTGACCACAAGAAGCTCCCTACACCAAAGGGCCTCGGAAAACAACTGTTTTCGCCAGTGCCTAGGCTGGAGAAAGCTTCCCTGGCTGGATATGGGGCTTTTAGGATCTCTTTATGCTGCTCTGGTCCTTTTATGCAGCATAAAGGGGCCAGGGGGTGAAGACATTGCCCTTAGACTACAGTGAACTATGTTACCTATGTGAAAATTCCTGTTGTTCTATATTTAATATTTATAGATAACTATCTTTTTAAAATGGCTTTTTTGCACTTTGCAGATGAGTATATAATATACCATCAAATGCACTCATTCTGAAGTTAAAGCTTCTGTACTATCATTGCAGGTTTTGACTTTCACTCCAAGTTAACCTCTAATTTAAAAAAATTAGTTTACGATTAGAACTGGGTGATTCCAGGGCACAATTGGATCACCTTACACTTGGCAAGACATTAAGAAAATTTGTCAGGTTCTCAAAGACTGCTTATATTAATAAGGCTGCCCCTATAAAAATGTGATTAAAATGCTTAACAGGGTTAGGGTTTTGCCCACAGCATTTTGAATTTCTTTGGCTTAACACATCTTCAGGATGACAGGTCTTGCTTAGCTTTCTCAGCACGTCTTTTATGCAGATTAAATGTAAACACATCTTCAATGATTGATCATAAGTACTTTGTATATGTGTAATTTATATAGTTCTCTCCTAATGGCATATATTGTGGATATCTCACAAACCCCTTACATACGTTGTGATATCCATGTGATAGATTGTATTTATCATGCCTCGTTGATAGCCTCCCTTACTCCCATTCTCCCTGGGGCAGCTTTTTAACATTTCAAACCTTTGAGGAACTTCAGATTCCCTTTATTTTATTTTATTTTATTTTATTTTAAATCACCTTCCCTTCCAAATTTTACTGGTCGGAGGCAATATTCAGTCTTGAATCAATGGGAGGTTTAAAGACTGGTATTTTGCAATCTGCCAAAATTATACATTGGGAGCTTTTTACCACTAGATGGGAGATTCCCAACTTCCCAATGTGGTACATGGCCTTTTCTCCTAGTCTTGGAAGGTTCAGAAAGACTATACTTTAAAACTGTGACACATCCATCTATAGACATCAATTTGGGTTCTTGTTGCAGAACCAGGTGTAGAACAAGAAGAGATGAAAATTTCACCAGAGGTTCAGGTTTGAACACACACATCAGCCTCTTTGTGTATGGGTTTATTGCAGTGGCTCTGGACTAATCCATGTTGACATTAGTTTGAGAAAAGTTGCTAGCTGAATTCTTTTTGCAAACTCAGAAATACAGAACAAAAATACAAACCAGATCGCATAGCTTTTATGCTTTCCATAACCCTATGCCTTTCCTGTTAGGCAGTTTAGCCCAGATAGGCTCCTATACACTGAACTAGCGAGCAGCTGTTGGAGTCTCCTTGAATTGCCTCTGAGCCATGGCCAAGAGTTAAATCCTCCATCCCCAAGGTTATTAACCGGAACCATGGAGGCCTCCTATATTGTCTCAAACTATACATCCAAACTGAAAACTAATCTCACTGCGTTGCAAGAAAAAAAGGCCGATGTTGTAATGTTTGCTGACTCATGGGGAGTGATCCTTGGTTCCTTTAGAAGAAACCAGATTCCAAACAGGTGGACTAAGGGTATAAAACAGGACACAGTGGCCCCATGCTTGGCCTTTTCTCCTCCCCACAGGCATGTCTGGTGGGCATTGCTGAGTCACCAGGCAAGGTTGAGCAATTCCCCTGGTATGGCCTTATGCAGGTGAGTTACTGAATTGTAGCTCCCTCGCTGGACAGTGGCTGTTGATGGTTTGACACCTGCCTGGGTGTTGGTTATCCCCTGGGTTATCCCCTGGGTTACTGTCTTTGGGGAGCTAGTGTCTAGGTGCTTCCCAAACCGATAGCATATTTTAGTTACAATCATACAACACAATACTCAGAACTTTATATGCATTAATGATGTACATATTTAAATGGAACAGTGGGTTTCAGCAGCTCATAACCTTTCCCACAATAACTCACATGGCATGTTTTATATGAAATATCACAATTCTATACAAATGATGGATATGGGCGCTACAAGGCCCTCCCCCAAGGTATAGAGTTTCACAACGACACTTGTGCATAAACATCCCTGCAGTTACACTTCACACCATCTTGTTTTCACTTTCTGAATGGATATAATTTACACACTATTTGGAAAAAGAGGTAGCTTACAGTTCCATGGATGGAATCTTTATTTGAGTTAATTGTGGTGAACAGTCTAATATTCTCTGTATTTCCTGTATGTGGTGGCCTGATACTCCTTTCTAGTCAGATCTTCCAAGCACATCTCAAGTCCCTTCTTTAAAAATAAATGTAATTTCTTAATGTATTGCTCTCCCCAGGTTATAAAATGATACACATACAAAGCTAGTTAAAGTCTGTAGTTTGGCATATTTGCCTGAGAATCTGAAAAATTTCACTGGCAATCATTCTTAAACCCTGTATTGTTCAATGTATACCATTCTTCTGAGGCTTTCTTTTGTTTTAAATCATAAAACTAGAGATTCTGAGTTGGTTTGGATTAACCAGGTCTCGTGGTATACTGCTATCGAAAAATGCAAATAGAGGGTATATTGAGCACAGCAGGCCAGTATGAAATCTATGTGCCACTTCTTTCTATTTGTCTATCTGTCTGTCTGTCTTAGGAGTTTATGCTGATGACTATCACTCTAGTATATGAACTTCTGTGTAAAATTGATTGCAGTAGCAATATCCCATCCCTTAAAATATTCCTGAAGAGGGACATAAATGTTGCAGAGGTCTTGTCCTGGCTGTCTGCAGAGAGGAGAACTTTCATCCTCTGTTTAGTTCATAAAATTATGTAAGCAAGGGTCAATGTGACTCTTCAGGAGTGAAAAGGGCAGCTAAATTTAAGGACATAATCTCTTCTCTCAATGTCGGTGATTAAGTCTCAGAAACATTAATGAAAACGATATGCACATAACAAGAGAACAACTTAGCTTTCAATATTTCTAATAATTTATTTTATTTATTTTATTGGTAAAACTAACAATACAAGACATGAATTGGCATTTCAGCCAATAGTCTGAATATAACAGGGTGCTAGGGTCTGCTTGTTGTATTCAGGAAAATTAGTATGATTTTTTTTCTGGTACCTAAAGGTTGTGATACTGCTTGAGACAATTACTGTTGTCTTTCCACCCTGCCTTTTACTAAAAGATAGCAAGAGGTGCCTCGCTTTATAAGATAGGAAAAGATTTATATATTTTATAGGCTATTACTCCTGTTTCTTAGCACCAGAGAGCTAAAAAATGTAAATATCTTAGAAGAATCTGGGACTCCCAGCCAATCAGGCTGACTATATTTTCGAAATATATTCTCTTTTTGAAAATCCTAAAAATTCTAAATTAGTTTCAGCCTCATACAATAGAGGGAAAGATGGGATAAACTGGTTTGGAAGTGTCTGAGTAGCACTTTATCTAATCAAAGCACGTTGGATACTTTGGATTAATCTTCCCCAAAAGCCTCCGAAGGAGCTTTGAACGAGACTAGCAGCATATCTACATTATGGAGACTATACCAGCATTGCTACTTTGACACAGCTCTGGCATTGCCCTGCCGTATAGATGCTACCTCCACTGACAAAAGGAGTTTTCCTATCGGTGTAGGAACACCACTTCTCAAATGACGTTAGTTATGTCAATGGAAGCCCTCTTCTGTCAACATAGCTACATCTACTCTGAGTGTTGATAGACCAATATAGTTATACCAATAGGCTTTGTCTAGATTGAAAAGTTATAGGAGGCATGCTGACCATAGGCAGCGGACATGCTGTTTTATTGCACTTTCTTAACCATGGGCTGGAAAGAAACTTCTCCAAAGTTCAAGTGTGTTTGGATTTGGGGTTCTGGCAAGCCCAACCCTGGGGGTATTTTATGTTGAGCATGGTTGATTTAAAAGATCCTGGTAATTACTCTGCTAAACACATATTGTGTTTGGTATTAAAGAGCTCCAGAGCAAGTACTTCACAAAGCTAAAAAAGGCGAACTCTGTGTGTTTGTGTGTGTGTGAGAGTGTGTGATTTAGCTGAGATTCTATGGTGAGGCTGATCTTCCTTAGTTCCTTCCCATCTCCTTGATGATCTCTGTGGGCCAAATTCTTTGCTGGTGTCAATCAGTGCTACTCCATTGAAGTCAAGTAGAGAATTTGGCCAGGTACTTTTAGTTTTGAAGCTGCTGTGGAAAACAACAGGATGGGATCGAATTTCTTTTAGAACCTTCCATCCCCGTTCTGGAAACAGGCCTCAGGACTTGCTATAAAGAGGTGTCTGAGGCTGAACCATCCCTCCGTAAACACAGTGCAATGGGTCATACTGACCTTTTCAGAGGAGAAAAGGCCAGTAGACCCTGTGTCACAAAGTTGGAACAAACAAAAGCCCAGGAAATGGCCTTCTGATGGAAGAGAGGAAGTGTTCCCAGGAAGCTAGTAGATGGAGAGGAGGAAAAACCCAGAACACTATTCTTTTAAGCGCCTGGAATTAGGAGACCTGTAGTTTAGGGTGGAACAGAACTCCATTTCTTCTGGGAGGAGCTCTCTGGAAGCCTTTTCAGATCGGGGAGATGCTGGGAGGAGCCGGAAGCCAGAGCCAGAAGGGTGAGCACCAGATTGAAACAGCTTGGAGTGATAACCCAGTGAAGAACAGACTGAGGCAGGAGAATTGCTCCAGGAAGGGAAGGGGGTTAAACCAGCCCCAAGTGGAGCATGGTGATACTCATGAGAGACACTGGGGGGAGGTTGTAAGAGACCCCAAAAGGGAAAACAGAGGGAGGATGCTGCAGAGGGACCTCTAGCTACAAAGGGGCACTAAGTACACTGATTCCCTGATACATACAAGAATAATTTTAATCCTAGTGTTCCCTTTCTGCATTAGAAATGCTGGAAATTGGGACGCACTACGTTTTCAGTAAATAATGTAATAATCTGGTAGTGATCAGTTATTCTCTGATAATTACATATTTAAAAATCAAATCTCTGGTTTGGTGCCTTTCAGAAAAATGGCAAGCAGTCAGTAAGGGTACAGTAAGGCTGTCAAATTTTAGGCTGTCCACCACAGACGGCTTTCCTAGTCTGCATTTTGATTGTCTAAATGCACAGTTCAATGGCAAATCAACCTCCCTGCTCTGTATTATGCTAATTCTGAGAGTGAAACTGTATTTTAAGATTTATAAAATTCATTTGGGCACAGCACCTGCCAGCCACATCTCTCTGAGAGTGATGCTGCAATATATAATGTTAAACTCTCAAAGAAAGTGCAGGCAGAAAAGAAACACTGGTCTTCAAGAGTGCTGACAGACTTTTATTTATGGACACCATGTGCTTTGTGGGAAAAGCACAGTACAGTATTCTGAACAGGACTGTATTAAACACACCATGCTGTGCCATTATCATTATTGATTCAGGTGATGGTAGAGCTCCTAGGGTCACAAACTGGGGTTGGGGTTCCGCTGGCCTAGGTGTTGCACAAATGCAGAGTGAGAAACAATCCCTACCCTGAAGCGGTTACAAGCTGACTAGCTAAGACAGAAGAAGAAGTAGGAGGGGAAACTGATCCAGAAAGGTGAAATGACTTGGGCAAATTCTTGCAGCAGGTGAATGGCAGAGCTGGGAGTAGAATCAAGGTATCCTCACTCCCGCTCCAGTTTCCTACCTCGCAGTAAATAGTAGACGATCAATACATTGGAGGGTGCCGGGGAGTATACCCTCAGATCCCCTGTGTCCAGCTGGGTGTTTCATTTTAACCTAATTTTTAATTCAAGAAATTTTTAATTCAGAAAAATGGCGGTGTGATGGTGGCAGTCATTACAGGCAGTCCGTGCTTTCCTATTTGTAAGCTGGGCAGAGAAATACTGTGCTTACAGTTCTCATTATTATCCCAACAAACAACTCATTCAGGTCAAACTATGAGGTTAGTACTCCCAATTACCGGGACATTTACAACCAGCAGAGGCCAGGGAAATAGAAATGAGCGACTGCTTTACTGGCTTTTACACAGAATAAGTGAAGTCAGGCAGTCTAAAGATTCACTGTGTTCTTACTGTGATATGTTCTTCTGACTACAGTGACACCTGCTGAGATTGTATTGGATTGTGATTTTATAATAGCCTTTTTCAGAATTAATTACATATCTGTAATCAGGGAACCATGGCTGCTGTTTATGAGCAACATCTTCTGTACAACTCTGAACAAGTGAATTAGTGCCAATTAATTTCTGGTTGTGTTATTTAAGGCAGAGAATGCTCGCCCAGGAAGCACTATCCCTCCTGCTCTTTATAAATAGTCTCTTGTGAGATCCTTAACATCCTACGAAATCAAAAGGAAGCAGATACAGAACCATGACTCCATAATGTTACCTTGTAATTGTTTGCTTTTTCCAGAGAGGCAAATTGCAGCATTAGAATTCAGGAGGATTCTATCAACACAAGAAGGACTTAAACTAGCAATCCTTGGGGATAGAAAGGAATCATGAGGATGCACAGTATATAAAATGGCCATCTTTATAAAAACAGCACTATGAATAATCACTAAAGTGACAGTGTCTCTTATGTTTCCTTTTCTTTTCTTTTTAGACATCATAAGTTTAAGATATGATGATTCTGAAAGCACTCAGAACTCTTAGATATAAACACAGGTCAAAAAGTGATTATGTGGAATAATTTATTTCCATTACATTACATCCCAGTTTGCAGAACTTAATTTGTTATTTCTTGAACATTGAGATAGGGCTTTAAATGGGGCACTCTAATATGTGAAGTCCAAAATCTGACCTTTTCTAACACAGTTAGAACCTGGAGGGGAATGTGCAGCTACAGAGCCAGTGAATAAATGGGTCTGTGTCAACATCATGAATGTATCTAGTGCACAAAGAGGATTGTAAAAGAAGCTGAGCTATGCTGGTATGTGCTCTGTAAGAAACGTATTTTCTCAATGATGAAAAAAGAGAAAGAGAGAGAAAGAAAGAAAGAAAGAGAAAGAGAAAGAAATGTTATTTTCAAACGTCTGTGAGGACACTGAACACATGGAAAGCAACAACATGAAAGAAATTAAAAAGTACATCCATGTGATCTGCAATGCCTATTTAAAGATTTTAAAATACTAATCTATAAAATGTTATACTTTCGGCAGAAAGTCTATTTAGAATTGAGGATAACAATTATACTAGCAGGAATGCAATATAGTTATAGAGCAATTTCATCATACTTCTATTTTTAGTATTTATAGGGCTTTATGTATAGTACACTGAAATTGGTACCCTTCCCTTTTATTCTTAGACATACTAGCCCAATTCTTTATTAGTACTAAATGTTGTTATGGTCAAATGCATTTGCTTAGTTTATATAAGCCTCTACATGTGCATCTCACTAACTGTCTTGCCAGAGATCTAAGACAGGGGAAAAAAACACACAAGTTGCAATTTCAGAATGTAGAGTGCTGGCAAAAGTTGTGTTTGGATACTTTTGTAGCAGTTTCTTGCCCCATCAAAAATCTCACATCAGTCCTGCATTAGACTATCATTTTCGCAAGTGTTAAATTAATTTGTTTCAGAGTAGCAGCTGTGTTAGTCTATATTCGCAAAAAGAAAAGGAGGACTTGTGGCACCTTAGAGACTAACACATTTATTTGAGCATAAGCTTTCGTGAGCTACAGCTCACTTCATCGGATGCATTCAGTGGAAAATACAGTGGGGAGATTTATATACACACACAGAGAACATGAAACAATGGGTTTATCATACACACTGTAAGGAGAGTGATCACTTAAGATGAGCCATCACCAGCAGCAGGGGGGAAAGGAGGAAAACCTTTCATGGTGACAAGCAAGGTGGGCCATTTCCAGCAGTTAACAAGAACATCTGAGGAATAGTGGGGGGTGGGGTGGGGTGGGGTGGGGGGGGAGAAATACCATGGGGAAATAGTTTTACTTTGTATAATGACTCATCCATTCCCAGTCTCTATTCAAGCCTAAGTTAATTGTATCCAGTTTGCAAATTAATTCCAATTCAGCAGTCTCTCGTTGGAGTCTGTTTTTGAAGTTTTTTTGTTGAAGAATAGCCACCCTTAGGTCTGTAATCGCGTGACCGGAGAGATTGAAGTGTTCTCCGACTGGTTTTTGAATGTTATAATTCTTGACGTCTGATTTGTGTCCATTTATTCTTTTAAGTAGAGACTGTCCAGTTTGACCAATGTACATGGCAGAGGGGCATTGCTGGCACATGATGGCATATATCACATTGGTAGATGTGCACGTGAACGAGCCTCTGATAGTGTGGCCGATGTGATTAGGCCCTATGATGGTGTCCCCTGAACAGATATGTGGACAGAGTTGGCAACGGGCTTTGTTGCAAGGATAGGTTCCTGGGCTAGTGGTTCTGTTGTGTGGTGTGTGGTTGCTGGTGAGTATTTGCTTCAGGTTGGGGGGCTGTCTGTAAGCAAGGACTGGCCTGTCTCCCAAGATCTGTGAGAGTGATGGGTCGTCCTTCAGGATAGGTTGTAGATCCTTGATGATGCATTGGAGAGGTTTTAGTTGGGGGCTGAAGGTGACGGCTAGTGGCGTTCTGTTATTTTCTTTGTTGGGCCTGTCCTGTAGTAGGTGATTTCTAGGTACTCTTCTGGCTCTGTCAATCTGTTTCTTCACTTCAGCAGGTGGATATTGTAATTGTAAGAATGCATTTGTAATATTGTATGAGTTGGGGAGAATAGGAATATACCATTTACATAACAGACAGGAGATCATTTGTCAGGACAAAAACAATATGGTAGTGTAAAAAGATTTCAGGTTCTAGGACCCTGCATGGAGATGCAGAGGTATTGCTTTTGATTCCCACTAGCAGCCAGATCAGGTGAGGGTCTATTTAGCTGTAAGCCAGCAGCTAAAAATGTTCTGAATATTCCTCTTTGAGGAAGAGAAAACTAAGAGCAGGGGCAGGCTAGGACTTAGTGAAAGGAATAGGCAGAGCAAAACTGAAGATAGTGCTTATGCTGAAAGTATTGTTTTCTCTGGCTATTTAACTTCACAATAATGGCATACTCCAGAAAGTTTGGATTAGATCCATTGTATGTGTACTGTGCTAGAAGCAGGATGGGAGCTCCACCTGTTTTACATGTAGATAATGAGATTATCCCTGCTGGAAGTAATGCTCTTTTTTTAAATGTAATAACAAAAAAACTAAAAAAGCAAAATGTTTTCCAAAAATATATTCTAATCCCTGGTTTGAGCACTGCAGCATATTTAGTTTGGTTTGTTCGGTAAAGGAATATATTCTCAATTATTAACAAGCTCCTTCCTTGTAAGCACATTTTCTTTGTATTCTGACACGAATGGTAATCTATTGTTCTGTAAAAAGAAAAGGAGTACTTGTGGCACCTTAGAGACTAACAAATTTATTAGAGCATAAGCTTTCGTGAGCTACAGCTCACTTCATCGAATGCATCCGATGAAGTGAGCTGTAGCTCACGAAAGCTTATGCTCTAATAAATTTGTTAGTCTCTAAGGTGCCACAAGTACTCCTTTTCTTTTTAAGAATACAGACTAACACGGCTGCTATTCTGAAACCTATTGTTCTGTGTACCTATAGAACTGGTCTATCTAAATGGAAAGAATTTTCCTGGTTAGAAAATAGCATACCAGATAAGCCAAGTCCCATGGGCCTTGCTTACAACCATAAGCTGGCATTGATAGTATTTTGCAGATGGTGCTTGGACGAACAAAAGAGGTGAACGTATACAGGTCTAATGAACGCACTGAATTTGTATCTGTTCAGCATGTCTCACTGGACTACCGGTGAAAGGAAATTAAATCAACTCACGACAGCTATCTTGCACATCTCACCTGGGAAGGTATACATGAGGTAGGACAGGCACTGCTTAACAGTAATCAGTCTCCTGAAGTCATTACATTCATGAGGAAATGTAATTCACATGTGATTACTTTTTAATTTACTCTGTAATCACATTCCAAGTGAATGGGGCAAGCTTAAAATGAAATTTAAAAGTCAAATACTGCTTTGTATTAAGAATTCACAATTTTATGTGCACTTAGGTTAATAAAGATTTTACAATAACCATTTGTGGCTGAACATACGATAATTTTTTTTATGAAGCTAGTGTCATACCTTGGATGAGAAGTATTTGATTTTTGTCCAAGCACTATCCTGGACCCTTGGAGTTTCAGGATTATGTTTCATGCTAAATTTCCATCTTATCTAAACTTTTCTTTTTTAAATAATACAACACAACAAAATGGATCTATCCCAGGTCTGAGCTTGCATGAATTAATGCATTTTTAATTTCTGGTGCGCCTCTGAGGCAGAGTGTACATTTGTTTTATTCATCATCAGGAAATGCAGACAAGACCTCATAAGGTAATTCAGTTTATAAATGAGGAATGTGGACATTAGTAATCTCCTGTTTCCTCAAGAATTCTGTTAAACTTTGGAACTGATTCTGCTCCTGGTGTATCGGTGACAAAACTCCCATATGTCTTCAGTGGAGGCAGGAACAGGTACTTTTTAGAATATCTAAGATCCTTGATGTGATCTTGTAACTCCTGCTTCTTTTGTGCTCTCTTTTTTTTTTATTTTCATTTCTGTAATTTTTTTTTTTTTTAGTCTAAGGTGGCCAGAAGAGGTCACAGTATTCCAAATGAAACGTTATGTCACATGTCCAAGCATTGCTAGTCAACAGAAGGTGAGGGGGGTGAATTTAAAAACAAAACAAAACAAAAAAAACAACAACCCACCCTGATTTGGCTTGGAGTCTAATAGGAGCTTGTGTATATCCTTAAGATCTGGCCCCCTACTCTAAGGAGCCCCACATACCATGAACTTCCAATGTCAAACCCAGAGGTTCAGGCTGAGGGGGAGGTGCAGGAAGGAGAAGAGAAGGGTTTGTGTTTAATCCATTAGTTATGTATTAATATCTAAAGGAATGAAAATAAAGCCTGTGTTGTTTTTCTTCTCATAAGGATCTTGAAAGAGATTAATAGATATACCGACTCTATCAGTTCCTACTTTAATATTTTAAAAAATGCAGTATTTATACACCTACATAAATGTGTGTGTTTGGACTCCTGTTTTCGGCTCATTTCTGATCTGTGTGCACCCCCGAGTCCCCTGCAATGGTTACTCCTGCACAGAGGACAGGCAAGCCATGAGTTTGGAATAATGACTTTTCTAACTCATTTTTTCTCTTGCCTCTCTCCCTTCATAGAACAGGACAGAGATTCTACCCCTCAAGCCCACAGATTTCTGAAGGGCCACTGAGGCCCCGGGCCTCCTGCCCCCTTTGACAGCCTAGCTCCCACTGATTCACACTGCTTATGGAGTTAGAGTAACAGGCTTTGGGTGTATCTCCTCTTTCCTGGAAACTTTGCCAGCAGCAGGCAGCTGGTTAGTCAGCAGCTGTCATATCTGGGTTCACTAATGTTTTGGCCTTTTCTGATCAGCAGGGCTGGGACAAAAATGCTGAAAAGCTTATAATGACAAATATCTAAAATGCAAGCAGCAGTTGTGTCTATGAAACATAATGTTGAAGATGCATATATACATACACAATATAGACACTGACAAGATTAACTTTAAAAAATTGACTTGCAAAATGAAAATATTTGCCCAGCATTAAAAATCAGGTAGTCTGTCTTTCAACCATACATTTTGTTTAAATTAATCAGTGCTGCTATGCAAAATAAAATACAGACTACTTATGTCTTTCAAAATCAACAGATAATTGCTGCCCAGGCATGGCTGCATGTCTTCGTTTGGAATGCTGATGGGAATAACAGTGGATGAGCCTGTAGGTCAACTTTTTGGCCTAAGAACCTTGAGAAGTGCCCTTCAAAACGTAAATTGTTAATTTAAATCATACCCATCTTTGGGTGTGGTCATTGTTGTTGATTAGCTGTTTGCCTAACTCAGTGCTATACTGATGCATTAAGGGCTTTTGCTCTGTAAAACTTCAGTAAAAGGATGAATAACTGCTTTATCTATTTCCAAAGCAGATATCCTTCATAAATAAGGGCATGGAGCATTCCATTGCTAAATTACTTCTAAAATATGGTGAGATATTTGAAATTAGGTTTCCTATGTGCTTGAACTGTGCCCAGCTCTTCCTGTGTGTTTATGGAGCATGAATAATGGAAAAGACTTTGTACACTAACATCTGGGCATCCATAAAAGGATATTTATTGCCACCCAAGATAGCAAACCTAAAAAAAAATGTTTAGGCCTTGTATGAGTAGCAGTAATAACCGAGGAGCTAGATTCAGTTGCTAAAGCTCTCATCCATGTTTTCTGCAATATTCCCCTAGTTATCTGATTATCTGATAATGGTAATGATAGTGATTTGTATACAGTAGAGTCTTTCATTCCAAAGGATCATACTGTGCTTTAGAATCTTCACAGAATTTTGGGATTAACTCAGGGTCAGTTCCTGCATTACTTAACCAGGCCAAGCTCACATGGAAACGTGTAGGTGTTAGGTGGGAATTTAAGATTTGATCCAGTGTTATATAAGAATTAGTTTGGTCACCATCGAAGGTCAGCCATTTCTGGGGTGAAACATGGCAATCTTTCAATTGTGCACGGCAATACTTCACAGCAATTTAGAACTAGGAATGGGGGAACACATATTGGATACCATTGAAACTGCAGAAGCTCTTGTGGGCAGAATGTAATTACCAAAACTTGCCAGAACACAAAGATTAATACTTCATCTTATAAAAAATGGACATGAGCATTAACAACTACAAGTGGTCAAGACCATATCTTTTCTAACTCTTCAGGAAGACTTTACCTTCAACAGCATGATGCAGCCCTAACACCATGCTGAGCTATCAATTCTTAAGCATCTCAGAGGGAAGAGGACCACCTACTGAGTTTTCAACACTGATCCTGCAACATCTGCATTTGAAGCAGTAAGTCAGAGTCTTTTGTGCTCTGGTAACACAGCAATGGAAAACTCTTTTATGGTTTCCACTTACCTCCTTCTCCCAAATATCCACAAAGTGGACTGGACAATTTTTCTGAATGCTGGGTTGAGAAATCTTTACTTTGCAGGAGTTTGAAAAATACTGGCAGTCTATTAATTGCATGAGGTTTAGTGCTATTCACAACACCACATCAGTTGTCCTTTCCTTTTTTGGAATGAATTTAGGCACTACTTTTACCACTGTTGAATGGATGAAAAACATCTTACCCAAAGATTTTCATATAATAATAAATACCCAATTTGTGTGTAGTCCTTTTCATCCATATATCTCAAGGCACTTTACAAAGGAAGTAAGTGTCATGTAAAATAAACCAAGCTAGAAGAACATTCAGCCATATGAAAATGTGATATCTTTAAGATCAGCCATGTTAAGAGAGACCCATTTAAAACGACAAGTTAAAAAAGCCACTGTTAGGGCTAAATTGGCTTCCATGTTGGAACTCTCATGGGGGAAATGAATTTGTGAGGAGATTAATTCTAAATCTTGGTTTGCTTTTGGAAAATTAAATATAAAGGTGTATTTTCATCTGTCTGGTTAGAATCATGAAACCTTTATTCTCCGATTTATACTCTGTCATAATTATTCACCTTTTCACCAATGGTTTACCTAGCTACAGCACTAGCTTCAGAACTGAAACTAGGGGGATCCTGACAACCCCACAGAAGGGCTTTTGATACGCTGATATAACAGAGGTGAAGTTAGCTGCAGTATCTCTGGGCAGGTATATTCTGGTTGCTGCTGTTACAAGGTGAGGGGTCAAGCAGCTTCCAAACCAATTGAAGATGTTTCTGGATTTTTTGTGTCAGTGACTTCTCCAGATGTGCTGCCCCCCGCCCCCCTAATGTAGGTGGATGAAGTTCGTAGGATAGGGGCTGTTGCCCTGAGGCCTGATCCAATGTTCATTGTAATCAATAGGAGTCTTTCCATTGACTTCAGTGGGCTTTGGTTCAGGCCCCTGAAGAGAGGAAGCTGAGTGAGTTTCCATTTAACAGCCCCTTGAAATTATTTCTAGGAATAGGTCAAGTCCCACCAGCTGTGATAATTAGCAGGGAGTGGCAAAATATTAATCAGACAAATGTTTCTGGGTATTGTTATGAAACATTTGACTCCCATGAAAAAGACTGACATTTTAGTCATTTGGGAATTATTTAGTTTGATTTGCCCATCCCTTGCTTACCAGGCAATGTAGAAATACTTGACTGAGAGGTATTATCCACTAGGTTACATTGTCTTTGGTTAATAAACATGTTGTGGGATTTTAGATGTTTTAGGCTAGTCACCAGAGGGCTTTTGTATATTTCTATGAATGTAATAGGAAACATGGAGTATCTATAAATTTTATACTTTGCAAACTTTGAAGTTCAGGCAAGTGTATTTCCCAGCTCTCTCGAGTTCTTTATACATGACTTGGAAAATAAAAATTATTTTGTGTTTTGTTTATTCAAAATAAAGGCCTAAGGAAATGACCAAAAAAATGCTTCACATTTTGGTTTCAAATTTTGCCTGTGAATAAGGCAACTATTGACATAGTACTCATGGCCATTTTGGATTCCCTCTCACTGATAAGGGAGTCTTGGTGCTGGTGTCTGAAGCTGAGCGTTTTAGAACAAATATGAATCCTCTAAAATTTCAACTATCGTTACAGAAATTCCTCCCTCAGGCCCTATTCCTGCAATCAGTTACTCAGGTTGACGTTAATGGGACTACTCACACCTGTACAGTTAAGCATGTTTGCAGGATTGAGGCCTAAGGCCCTGATTCTCCAAAAACATATCCTGGTGCTTAACGTTACTCACATGAGTAGTCCCAGGGAAGCCAGTGGGGTTACTCATGTGCTTAAAGGGAAGCATTTGTAGGACTGGGGCCTAAGGTAGCCACAGTGTGCCTGGAGTCACAGGACATGGCAAAATCCTGCACTTGCCCCAGGAGCCTGTCTAACAGATTCAAGTGATGGTGCCAGACTCAATATTTTTTGACCCTATAGCAGAGATTTGCCATCTCTAACTATGTAGCATTTTCCTCTAAACTAGAGTTTATGGTTCCAGTGAACACAGTTACTCTGATTCTCATTTTAAAAGTCCCAGCATATGCCAACAAATCAGAAGGAGCACTGTTAATGTTTACAGTTTAACAGTGACCATGAATGCTGACGCAAAAATAACGGAGCAAGTGGTGAATGTGAATCTCACCATTTTCCTGTGTCTGTCATGCACAAGACAACTTCAGAATGCCATTTCCTCTTTTCTTTTGGCACAGCTCTGGTTGGCACTAGTCAGGTTTGCGCTGCTTTCAGTCAATGTTAGGAATTTCCTTTCCTTTCAGGAGGCAGACACCAATATTCCTGAATGGAATAAATTTCATGCAATTGAAGACTAGTCATGAGCTGACCTAAATGTTGGCCAGAAGCATTTCTAAGGGAACAGTTGCTCTTTGGTCCATTTGATGTTTTTGAAATCTTTAGAAGTGGCAACCTTGGTCTATAAATGGTTCTCACTTCTAATTAAGAGTATTGCAGAAGAGGTGCAGGAGTATGGAGAAGCTAACTAACCCAGTATTAAGAGGATATAATTTTTTTGAAGTTTGGCTTTCATTAGGAACTAGGTAAGGTGTTTCCAGCAGGGGCTGGGAATAAGCAGTGTGATGTTGCAGTGGTTCAGGAGAGGACATCCCAATGTGGTCCTCTGTAACCTGGCTATATAAGTGCTGGGAAAGAGACCAGCAAAGTTGTGCTGCTCAGCAAAACCATCAAAAAGTAAGAAACATAAAGCTGAAATGATTGATTGTGAGGTTATTTCAGCAAATGATACCAAAATTAAAACATTAAGCTAATGACTTTACACAAAATTACATTGCCACATGCAATTGATTCAATGGAGAGAAAGCAAATGTGGTTTTACTAATAATACAAAGGGAGTGAGATGTAGTTGGGTAAAGTAACCTTTCCCCCCCCTTCTCTCTGAAGCTTCAAAATTGAATTCCTGTCAGAATTTTTCATCTGTTTGACCTGTCAGAGAAAAGGTCATCACTGATCACTGACTGTACTTTTTAATAGACAGAGGACTGTAATTGAGAATAATTCCTCTTCAATTTGGTAGGCGAGGGTTGTTTCAAACGGGCTTTCATAGGCAGTGCCAGAATGGAAATGTTAGAAACTCCATAACTGAATCAGTTCTTATTCACTAGGCTGCAGATTGTTTCTGATTTTTCACCGAAACGCTGCAAAGCGGCAGCACTCACGTTTTAGATGTCAGTGTTCCTTCTATTGATGACTTGAAGTGTAATCTATTTTTAACATCTAGGGTGCCTGGCAGCTAAAATGAAAGGTAGCCCACAAATGCTGTGGTTAGTAATTCTGTATTCTTAAAAGCACACAATGATTTTTTTGCAGAGATGCTGACCTCTGTTTTCAAGATGAACTTTAGATTAAAATATACTCAATAGTCCTTAATGACAGAACAGAATATTCTGCTACACAATTACTTGTATGTGCTATGTTGCAAATAGTAAAGTTTACCTTTTAACTAGAGTTCTGGAGAATGGTTCATAGAAGCACTTGATGTCAGTTTATAAAACTACACCTCAAGTCCCCTTCCATAGGATATCCTTTTTTTTTTTTTTTGGTCCAAAGTAAGTTGACGTTCAGTTGTTTTGTGTCTGGGATTTTCACAGAAGGTCACTTCCTTGGGGAGTTCTGTTCATATTGGTAGTGTGAGTTCAGAGTGAAATACACATGTTTGGGCATTTATAAGGGCCTGCTTTCCTTTGCCTTGTGTGCAGATGGGAATGCTATTGCCACGATTAGAATAAAATAAGGAAAGAGAAACCAAACATGAGAACATTCTGCTGGCCATCCCTATGGCAAAGTCCACCAAAATGAATCAATTAAAGCTTCCTCTCTCTTCAAAGTTAAGAGTGCTAGTGAATGTCAGAATTAAGATAATGTGGAATACTATTAGTGGACAGTAAACTGTGTTGAAATAGGGGAAATGTTTGTGCTGCAGTATCACAAGCTTACTTGTCAACTTGGCTATGTAAATTGAGCTGATTCAAATACGTATCCAAGCTGAATACAACAATCTTACTGGGTTATCCCTTACCAGCTCCAGTATCTGATTGCATACTCCTCATAGGCCAAAGAGCAATTAATTTGGAAATATAATCAAATTCAGCAATCATTAGTGTATGTTTGCTCACAATCTCCAGAGACTACTGATAACAACAACAATAGGCTAATACATAGTAGATCTCTCATACAAAGTCTAATTACAGAATTACACACTGCCTTTGTTCTCAGAGGGACAGCCTTTCATCCGAACTTCAGAATCATGAACTTTTATTGTGTTGTCCTCTGTAACTTCATCCATCCATCTTTCTTTCTTTTCCAAAGTGTGGGTAGCAGAAGGCTTATGATATGTTAATTCCAGTGTGACAGTATGAATCATTAAGGGCTTTATCATTAAGGGACTGACTCCAGCATGATTTTGTGTGTGAGAGAAATCTTTTTTTATCATCAGTAAACAGGCACATGGAAGGACAGTCAAACAGTTCAGAATTCTCAACACTTTATTCCCACGGTGCCCTCAGAATGGAAAAGCATTTCTTTGACCTTGTATTGGATTTATTTGCTTCCAGCAGACTCTAATTATAATCTTTCATTTTTCATAAAAAAAAAGCTAGAAGTCTAGCATAGCTGCAGACCAGTGAAATGCAAAATGATCACACGGCTTTAACAAGTAGTATATTTTCATTTTTAGAAGAGAATTTGAAAGAGTGACTGTAGTTATAATTTAAATCTCAACTGCCTTTATAATGCCTAGTGAACTGCCTTTATTTATGTTATATACAGTGTGGTTGTATCTGTGTCTGTCCCAGGATATTAGAGAGACAAGGTGGGTGAGGTAATATCTTTTTATTGGACCAACTTCTGTTGGAGAGAGCTTGTCCAATAAAAGATATTATCTCACCCACCTTCTCTTGATTTATGTTGTCATTTCAATAGTTCAAATACATTTGGACAGTTTTAAGATAAAATTAATATTTCTCTAGATCAACCAGACTGAGTATCATATCATCTTTGCCTGGGTCATCTCATTTAGCCAAATATTCATTTACCCCGAATTCCTTCCCCATCTCCAGCATTTCAGAATAGAGAGATTACTAAAACCATAACAGGCATATTATCGCTGTTCTTTTAGGTGTCTGTGAACTGCTCACTTGCCGAAGAAATAACACAGACTCCTGCATTCAATTTAAATGTGTTTATAATATTTAACGACCCAGTCCTTCAAAGACGTTCACATGTGCTGAGCTTAGCACTCTTATCCTCAGTGACATCAATGGGAGTATGTAGGACGTGGTTACGCGATAGCTTATGTCGACATAAGTTATGTTGCTCAGGGCTGTGAATTAGCCACTCCCGAGTGATGCCACAACTGATGCCAACTTAAACACCGGTGCAGACTGCACTGTGTTAACAGGAGAGCTTCTCCCACAGACATAACTACTGCCACTTGTGGGGGCTGGAGTAATTAAGCTGTAACCTCTCTAGTGTAGCCATAGCCTCATTTTGCGAAAAGTTTAGCACGTGGGAAAATCTTTGCATGAAAGTCTTTGCAAGTCTAATGGGGCTTTTTGGTTTCTTTTTTCTCCCCAGAAAAAAACCTTCAGATGTTGATCCTTCAAGATGAAATGCTGATACTACTACACCCATATTTTGTGTTGGTTCTTGAGTTACTGTACACTAAAAAGCAAGAGAATTTATATCTCATATAAAAATCTAGCTGACCCTTCTCTGAACACTGATGAACTGTAAGGAGAACTATGTGACTCATGGTTTTGGCAGTTCACTGGCAACTCCCAAAAAAAACTTGGGGGAAAAAATAATTTGTGGCCAAACCAAAAGTGATTTTTTTTTTCAAAATTTTGGGTCAATCGATATTTAAAAAAACCATTTTGGGACAAACCCAAACAAAACATTTTGTGTCAATTTTGATAATTTTAAAACATCTTTGATTGTTTTAAAATAAAATTAAAGGAAATTTTGAAACTAAAAAGGCATATTGAACCAAAAAATGGAAATGTTTCATTTCGCAAATGACAAAACTATTCTGTAAAACGGATATAAATTCATGATATATTTCTGTTTTTTCTCTGGGGAAAAAAAAAGTTTTGTATAAAAAAATGTTCTTGTCATGAAATTTCCCCCCAGCTCTAACTTTAAATTCTTTGGTTTCAGAGTAGCAGCCGTGTTAGTCTGTATTCGCAAAAAGAAAAGGAGTACTTGTGGCACCTTAGAGACTAACGAATTTATTTGAGCATAAGCTTTTGTGAGATACAAAAGTGAGCTGTAGCTCACAAAAGCTTATGCTCAAATAAATTTGTTAGTCTCTAAGGTGCCACAAGTACTCCTTTTTTTTAAATTCTTTGTTACTAAAAGGTAAAGCATGAAGGATGGCTAGGATTGATGGGCTATGCCCTGAGAAACTTAGCTCTTCCTGTAGAAAGTGCCAATTTGGAGCATTCATTTCCTGTAATAAGGATGTTCTCATCTAGGAAAAAGGTAATCAGGATATCTTAGAACTCCATTAAAAGGTACTTATGTGATCAACTACAACAAACTTGATGTACAGTACAAGCAGTTTATGCAATATTTGAACAGCTGTTTGACCATTATAGCTTTTAAACCATAGTGTAGTTTTGCCGCAAATCCCAGGCAATTCCATATGCATGGAGAGGAGGAAGTTTTAGTAGCTGTAAAAGTTACAGGGGCAAATCCTGCTGGATGAGCTCAGTCTAGGGAAATTAAAACCAGAATGGAGGCAGTAGGGTTATATGAGGGAAGAAGATGGCTCACTGGTTTTGAAAATGTACAAGAATCCCCCCTCAACCTCCTGCTTCTTGGACGACATGGGTATTTAGAGCCTGAAAGTCTTTGTAGTAAATATACACTACATATCATAGACATCATAGAACATCAGGGTTGGAAGGGACCTTAGGAGGTCATCTAGTCCAACCCTGCTCAAAGCAGGACCAATCCCCAATTTTTGCCCCAGATCCCAAATGGCCCCCTCAAGGATTGAACTCACAACCGTGGGTTTAGCAGGCCAATGCTCAAACCACTGAGCTATCCCTCCTCCCCCCATATATTATTTGATGCATATATTAACTATAGTGGCTTGGTGGAAGCACCACTGCGCTGGGAATGCCATATCTTGAAATATGGGTGTGCTGGGTGACCCATGAGAATCCTCTGCAGACCGATGCACCTCTGTGATGTGCTGAGCCATCCCCCGGGATTGTACCTTGCCATTTTACCTTAGGCCACCTCACTTGTTATGGGCATATTTAATGGTGGTGATCTGCGCAGAAGTTTTATTCCTACATCCATCATCTTTATGTTATACTATAAAAGGAGGTAAAGGAACCTTTCAGATCTTCATAAAGATCTTAATGCTTCTGGACATACATTGATCTGGGTTCAGTGCAGATGTTTGGTTTGATTGCCCTTTTCTCTTTCTTTACTCACTCTTTCTAATAAAACAGCCTTGGTTAGCCATGTTACCCTCCCTGGCACTAACCAGTTCTCCTAGCAGTGCTGTTCTTGGCAGGATATTCTGGACAAAGGTCTAATTTTAACCCTGCACTGATATTTAGTTAGTTGGTTAGTTGGGGAGAGGGTTTTCTCAGTCATGAATTTCAGGGTGGAAATTTGCTCAAGTTCCATTGCCACTCAATTGACTTTACATGTTAAATTGAAAGAGAACTCAGAGTAATATAGTGTCACTCCTGCGATACTGTGACAAAGTCTCTGCCTAAAGAAATCCAGCGATGCGCTATATTATAATTTACAATTCAGTGATTCACATTTGTAGTTATCAGCACTGGCTGACACAGCAGAATAAATTTCAGCAATTCAGATTGATGATAAGCATGTGCAAAGGAAGATACCAAAATAAATAAATTTGTATTGTGTGTTGTAAAAAAGATCGCTAGTTCAATTCCTTCTCCAAATTAGATTACCAAACGAGCATCAAACATCAAGATTATCAGTAATCACAATAACCATTAAAATAGTTTTCATATTTTTTCCCTCACTGTTGTTTGTAACTCCTCATGAAGCTTGGAGTTGGAACTGGATTCCTTACCAAAATTGTCTTCTCTCATGCCATTGCTGAGAAATTTGTGAAAGAAGATATTGGGCCAAATCCTGCTCACTTCATACTACAGCTGAGAGAAGGATTTGGCCTGTATGTCTCCTGACCCGTCCTCAAGTTCCTTCATGAAGGTATTTAATAAGACTGAACCTACCACTAATCTCTCTGATACTCCAGTAGGCACCACCAGTTTCAATACATTTCTATTGATCATTGCCCTTTTTCTGCAGTCCTATAGCCAGTTTCCAATCCACATGACTCTGCTCATATCCACTGATACTATATTGGGAAGTGTTGCAAATCCCAGTGAGAATATGGGACAGAGGGGAGGAAATTCAGAGGGTCATAGAAAGGCTACGAGAATGGACATTTCAAGGATGAACAGAAACCAGAGATTCATCTTGGAAAATTGCAGGGGGAGAAAATCGAGGAACAGAGTGGTCATTTCGAATACCATGGCAGACTTGGGAATAGAAACTTGACTCCTCTCCTCTGCTGTAGCTGCAATATCATCCCCTCCTAGACCAGTCTTCACTTCTTGGAAGTGTAAGATCTGAAATGGTGAGAGACTGTGGAATGCTGAAGGATTTGTGGGGATGAGAGCAGAGAGGAAATGAGGCATTAGCTTGCAATATGATAATGGCATCAGAAATGGCTGATGGAAGAGGCATCTGCAGAGAGGCACTCTTCTGAACAGTGCATTCTATGGGAAATTATTAGGAGAGTATACGTCACCAAGGTCTTACCTCTATATTTCTCTTCTGTCAGACCTCCCTCATCATGCATCCTGGAATCTAGGTTCCATGCAAAAATAATTTAAAAGGCATAATGTCTGCCGCAAAAAATATTTTTGCCTATCCCATTGTATTGTTTTCTTCTTAAGTGAGTATTTTGATTTTGCTTGGGGTACAACTGGGCTATTCTGCAGCTGCCATTACTGGGGCAGATTACTGCCATTACTGGGGTCTCACATAGCACTTTAAAGTTGTCAAGATGTGGTTTCATCCTGTTCCCTGGTGTAATTTATGGCCCTCTTCTGAACATGACCTGCCCCCTGTGAATTTCAACAGGAGAGCTAGCTGCCTTTTCCATCTCAGACTAAAGAAATAATTAGACTTTAAATTCTTTGGAGCAGGGGCTGTCTGTATATATGTTTGCACAGAGCCTAGCACCACAGGAGTCTTACTGTGGTCAACATCTCTGGATGCCTCTGTAATATCAATATTAAATAATAGCCTTCTTATGAACTGATCTATATGGACTTTGTCCTGCAGACCTAGGAACATACAACTGCAAGGGACCTCTTGTGTCATTGAGTTTAATCCCCTGCTGTTACAGGCAACCCTATATGATATGTCTCTTTATAAACGTATTGCGCTCCATCCTCAAATGAGTTAGATGGTTTGTCTCCCCTACTACTATTGGAAGACTGTTCCACTTGGAGACAGATCTTCAGCTGATGTAAATTGTCATAGCGCCATAGATGAGGATCTGACCCCTTGGTATATGAAGAAATTTTCTTATGGAGGAAGAAGAGGAAGCTCCGTGTGTTGGTAAAGTAACTCATGTACCTCAGTGTTCACAGGATCTACATTTGTGTGTTTAATAATAAATCTTCTAGGGATCACTTGTTTTTCATACTGTTTTTAAATATAACATTTGCTTGATGCTGAGGATGGAAAATTTGATTAAAAATTGATGTAAAGATCACCAGGACTTGAACCCAGGTCAGCAGAGCCACCAGGCAACAAGCACCATCACACTCCCAGCCGGGAGAAACTATAACTTGGTTGCTCCCCATGACCTGCAGCAGACATACACTCTGGGAAATCCCACACAAGAGACCTGATTGGCAGCTGTCCTGGAAGTTCTGATAGTGAAGTTAAAATGTGTGAAGAACAGGGCCCAGTGGAATCTGTCTTTGGTTTAGTGCAGGGATCGGCAACTTTTGGCATACGGCCCGTCAGGGAAATCCACTGGTGGGCTGGGACGGTTTGTTTACCTGCAGCGTCTGCAGGTTCGGCCGATCACAGCTCCTACTGGCCGCGGTTCGCCATTCCAGGCCAATGGGGGCTGTGGGAAGTGGCAGCCAGCATATCCCTCGGCCCACACTGCTTCCTGTAAACAAACCGTCACGGCCTGTCGGCAGATTTCCCTGACGGGCTGCATGCCAAAGGTTGCTGATCCCTGGTTTAGTGCCTTACCCTTGCAAAGATATCCTAGATTTTTATGATCTGTGTACATCTGTACTGGATGGCAGGCCCCTTCCGCGTACTGGCACCACTCTTTGAAGGTGACCTGGATCACTAGAAGTTCTTTATCTAGGATTTTATAATTTATATTACTTCAAAATAAAGGACAAATTATGGACTATGTGTTGGGTTTTTTAACTTTACAATGTAGTTTTCGTATTCCTTTATGGAACATATTTGCTAGCTCTGGAAAACCATCAAAATTGATTTGTTTGTAATTGTTTTAACTGAAAAAAAAAAGATGTAGATGCAAGCTATGTAATAGCTTTCTTCTGTAATACCTCAATTATATAGCCTTGGGATGTTCCAGCTATTTACAAAGCAGTTCAAAACCAGCTACCTGACATTGCATTCTGAAATTCTTTTGTTTTCTCTTCTCTTCTCTTGTCTGTATCAAATGCATTTAAATTTCATTTCACACTCTGTAAGCTAACAGTAATATTTTCTATTTCACAGAAGTCAACTCAATGATTACTGTATTTATTTTTCTTTAAAGTCTTGATAATTTTCACATTATCCATAATCTTTTAATACTTTGTCTCTCTTCTTGACCATTCAAATGCTCTTAACAGTCTTACTATTATTACCACCTGCTTGATCAGCTCTTCCCTTTCATGAGTGTTTCAGTGTCCAAAGAGAAGATTTTGTGTTTGCTTGTTTGTTCAGGTCATGTGACATGTTAGTGAAATTACCAGAAGCATAAAGAACCATTGATATCACTGGGTCCTCTTGTGGAGTAAGATGTTTGTCAACATGAGGAATGGTATCGGAAACAGGCCCAATATGAATACTTCAATACAGAAACTGACCTAGAGGTCACCTTGAAGACTAACCATTTGATTTAGTCATTGCTTTATCAATGACGAGCATTGAACATCCTTTCCCTGCAGACAGAGAAGGAACACATATCCCATGATGGATATAAGTCATGTTATTTAATGCATCATAGGAAGGTGCTCAGATACTAGAGTGAGGAAGGTGGTATAAGAACCTATAGAGAAGAGAGGAGAATGAATCTGCTGTGCTGCAAAAGTGGTAAAAGAAACCTGTACATAATGTAAAAGAGTAGAATGATTTTTAAAAGCTGGATGAATAGACATTTAAACAGTGAAATCTGGTGCCTGGCTCAGTAGTTTACAGGCTACCAAAAGTTGTTATAAGAGAAATTGCTCACTGCGTTATGGTACAGCAGTCACAGTTCCTTCCTCTTTCTCCTCATTTTCTCAAGTTAGAAGATTGGAGAGGAGTGAACTACGGAGCAGCAGGCAGCTCCGTGCCTCTGACGAGCCAAAACCGTGTCACTTTTTAATGATACCATTGCAGGTGTGAAGGGGATTTTTTTTAACTTCTAACATATGCACTACTTGACTGATTTCAGAGTAGCAGCCGTGTTAGTCTATATTCGCAAAAAGAAAAGGAGTACTTGTGGCATCTTAGAGACTAACAGGTTTATTTGAGCATAAGCTTTCATGAGCTACAGCTCACTTCATCGGATGCATTCAGTGGAAAATACAGTGGGGAGATTTATATACACACACAGAGAACATGAAATAATGGGTTTTATCATACACACTGTAAGGAGAAAAGGAGTACGTGTGGCACCTTAGAGACTAACAAATTTATTAGAGCATAAGCTTTCGTGAGCTACAGCTCACTTAAGTGAGCTGTAGCTCACGAAAGCTTATGCTCTAATAAATTTGTTAGTCTCTAAGGTGCCACACGTACTCCTTTTCTTTTTGCGAATACAGACTAACACGGCTGCTACTCTGAAAACTGTAAGGAGAGTGATCACTTAAGATGAGTTATTACCAGCAGGAAGCGGGGGGGGGGGGGGGGGAAGAAAACAGATTGACAGAGCCCAAAGTCACCTATTACAGGACAGGCCCAACAAAGAAAATAACAGAACGCCACTAGCCATCACCTTCAGCCCCCAACTAAAACCTCTCCAACGCATCATCAAGGATCTACAACCTATCCTGAAGGACAACCCATCACTCTCACAGATCTTGGGAGACAGGCCAGTCCTTGCTTACAGACAGCCCCCCAACCTGAAGCAAATACTCACCAGCAACCACACACCACACAACAGAACCACTAGCCCAGGAACCTATCCTTGCAACAAAGCCCGTTGCCAACTCTGTCCACATATCTATTCAAGGGACACCATTATAGGGCCTAATCACATCAGCCACACTATCAGAGGCTCGTTCACGTGCACATCTACCAATGTGATATATGTCATCATGTGCCAGCAATGCCCCTCTCATGTACATTGGTCAAACTGGACAGTCTCTACGTAAAGGAATGAATGGACACAAATCAGACATCAAGAATTATAACATTCAAAAACCAGTCGGAGAACACTTCAGTGTCTCTGGTCACTCGATTACAGACCTGAGAGTGGCTATTCTTCAACAAAAAAAGCTTCAAAAGCAAACAGACTCCAATGAGAGACTGCTGAATTGGGATTAATTTGCAAACTGGATACAATTAATTTAGGCTTGAATAGAGACTGGGAATGGATGAGTCATTACACAAAGTAAAACTATTTCCCCATGGTATTTCTCCCCCCAACCCCCCACTGTTCCTCAGATGTTTTTTTTTTTTTCCACCAAATGCATCCGATGAAGTGAGCTGTAGCTCACGAAAGCTTATGCTCTAATAAATTTGTTAGTCTCTAAGGTGCCACAAGTACTCCTTTTCTTTTTGCGAATACAGACTAACAGGGCTGCTACTCTGAAACCTGTCAGATGTTCTTGTCAACTGCTGGAAATGGCCCACCTTGATTATCACCACAAAAGATTTTCTCTCCCCCCCCCCGCCCCGCTGGTAATAGCTCATCTTAAGTGATCACTCTCCTTACAGGTTTCAGCTGTGTTAGTCTGTATTCGCAAAAAGAAAAGGAGTACTTGTGGCACCTTAGAGGCTAACAAATTTATTTGAGCATAAGCTTTCATGAGCTACAGCTCACTTCATCAGATGCATTCAGCAGAAAATGCATAGCTCATCTTAAGTGATCACTCTCCTTACAGTATGTATGATAAAACCCATTGTTTCATGTTCTCTGTGTGTGTGTGTATATAAATCTCCCCACTGTATTTTCCACTGAATGCATCTGATGAAGTGAGCTGTAGCTCACGAAAGCTTATGCTCAAATTTGTTAGTCTCTAAGTTGCCACAAGTACTCCTTTTCTTTTTACTACTTGACTGGTTCCCCTCCCCCCAACCCCACCCAAGTCGTATGACATTTTTTTCTACCTTTAATTAAAAATTAGAATTACTGCTTTTAATCTTTCTAAATAATCTTTTAACTGATAACCGCAGCTGTGCTACAGTATCATGTTCTTGTGGTGTTTCTACTCTAAACTTATTTGTGGGGGATTCACTGTGGAAGGTTTAAATTTATGCAGGGCTTGGAGTACATATCAGGTAAGATTTCCTCCTCCCTTTCCCACCCCCAAAATGCCTTTAAACTTGCTTTGTCATTTTTTAAACAAGAAACCGACAGTTTGGAATGTGGTTTTGCATCTATTTTATTTTTTAAAACTTGTAATTTTAGCAACGTAATGAAATTTAACCCTCCCTATTAAATGTGTAGAATACATGAAAGCCATTGAGGCAGCCGGTTTAATTACCTGTTGTCCATACTAATTGGAGGTATGTTAATTTATTTTTCTCATAATGCTTTACTCTGCATTTCTGGCATGACCTGTTTTATTTCCTCTTTAAATTCTGTTGATATACCTTAGCATCAGTCATATTCCTAGTGTTCATTACAAATGCAGTATTCAAATACGGTATACACTGTAGCTTTGCCTTCCAACTACCCAGCTAAGAAAAATTAATAGCATTCTAAACATAGGCCAAATGGTCTCAAAGATTTTTAGACTTTCATCATTTCCATAGTTAGCCTAAGAACTATGGCTGCAGTGCTGTTGCTCTCCTGCTGTCCTGACTGATTAAGAAATAATCTAAGTAATCTTTTTGGCTTTTCAGCCTATTTTTAGAGTGCTGTTTGTTTTGCATTTATCTACATAACAAGTATGGGAGATTTAATAGAAGGGGGGATGGAGTGGCTTGCCCTACATTAAGTCTATGATGCGTAGCAATAGTGTGTCTGATTGGATCTGACAACACCTGGTTAAATTGCGGCATTATCTGTTGAAGCTGTTACTCTCTAAGAAGCTGCCTTGTGATGCTCTCTGCCTGTTTTCTGTCTTGCCCATGCTCAGCTGCTGGTGGCATTCCATTTCTGTGGGAGACAGCATCTACTAGTGTGGGTCTGGTGACCCTTCCCTAAGCTGTGTGGAAAGATAGTTCTTGTCTGTCTTAGACGGAGACCGTTCCTTTTCCTGTGTCTCTGCTCATTTAGCTGAAATTCTCTTCCATTTGCATTAACTGCTGTAGAGTTTATGACAGGGAGCCCTGGAAACCTGCACACCTCAGGAATATAGATGTTCTAACCACATTGGCATAAAGATAGATACATATCTCCCACTGCAGAGCTCCCTGAATCTTTAACCCTTTCTTATATGCAAGGGCAGCTTGCTAACACTTTCAGATATTCACAGCCTATATCCTACCCAACCTATATCCTCTCTCCCCTCCCCCCCAAACCTCCGCTTAGTGATGCTTCTTTAAAGAGCTGCCAGTGTGGCCTCGCTAATGCTCTTCTGTGGCTTGTCTCTTATTTTCAAAACCTGTGGGTTTTCCTGTTAGCTCCGAAGAACGCCAGCAGAGTGAACCTTACTGCCGGACTTACTACAGAAGGGTTCTTGGAAGAGCTATATTTATCTGTGGACTGAATGGGCCAAGGTCCAGGCCAACAGTAAGACTGAGAGGCAGGATGCTGAGATAAATTTTAGCCTTGTCTTAAACTGTGGGGAGTGACCGACTTGTCCACACTGTTCTCTGTGAATGAAGCTCAGCATTTCTAGGAGAGTGCTTAAATAGATAGTTTCAGAGTAGCAGCCGTGTTAGTCTGTATCCGGAAAAAGAAAAGGAGTACTTGTGGCACCTTAGAGACTAGCAAATTTATTTGAGCATAAGCTTTCGTGAGCTACAGCTCACTTCATCGGAGCTGTAGCTCACGAAAGCTTATGCTCAAATAAATTTGCTAGTCTCTAAGGTGCCACAAGTACTCCTTTTCTTTTTAAATAGTGTGTCGATCTTACTCTTGGATCAGTTTAGCTTTATCTTAGCCTTAACCACACTGGATCTGTGGGATGGGTTGTTCTTTAATGCGCCTGATAAAGGCAAGAGTAACATTTGCCTGGAGAGCATCTCCATGGGCCTTTGACTTTCAATATTTGTTCACTTTGTAAAGCACCTTTCTAAGCCACCAGTGCTACTATAAATGTAACTCTGCACAATGCATCCTACCCAACCAGCACCCATGCACAAGGTGCAAAATATGGAGCCATCTAAACAATCAATGCCCCTGCCCTGATAACCGTCTCCCATCACATATGGGCCTAGCAATAGATCAGCCATGCAGCAAGTCCTGAGTGTGGACTGATGTGGACCAAGGAAGGAGTGAATTCTGGCCTTCATTCTCTTATTGCAGTGTCTCTCTCTCTCTCCCTCCGTGTGTGTGTGTGTGTATGAGATTTCATTCACCTCCTTCTGTGAATGTACAAACAATTTCTTTCTGTTCCCCATCCACATTTCTATCCATACCTCTGCTTGTGTATGTCTGCCTCATTTTGCCTTCTTATTTATTCCATGTGTGTATCTGTCTCTCCCCAGCACCTCTTTGTGCGTGTCTATCCTCCGCTTCCCTCTGTGAAAGCCTCTGACAAGATTGAGTACCTCTCCTTCTGAATCTTCCTTTTCCCTCTGTTTCCCCCAGTCTTGGGTCTGTCTATCTGTGCCTCATCTCATACACCTCTTTACCTACCAACCACATGTTTGTGCTTCACCTCATCCGTCTCTCTCTTCTTTCCTGGCCACTGACAAAATCCTGTCCCTCCTTGGTATTGATACCATAAGAGATAGACAAAGCCATGGAGAGATGAGATGACAAGTGGCTTGGACTCACCAAGAGAGACATGATCTGTTAATCTTGCACTGATTACTGTGGCATCTCCAACTATGGTTATATTTTGTTGTACCCTGCTGAGATCAGATTCCCGTGGTGAGCATTTTGTTTCTCCTGACTGAATGGCAAGATGGCTACATTTTCTGGCAACTGCAGCACTCCACATCCTTGAATGAGCATGAGTTATAGCATGTGTCTCTGGAACGCACATGCTCACACACACTCTCTCGCTCTTCCCCTCTGTCTCTCACACAAACACACACATGCTATTATATGGCTTTAGGGAGCTGTCGCTGACTGCCCAGATGTTCCGTTATTTCAACAATACATTTGAAAGCGTGTGCATACTGCTGATTGTCAAGTGGCTGTCTGTGCCTTGAGACTTCTCTGCAAGTCTGAATTATTTTTTGTTCAGCCATTGTGCTTTGGGCTATTTTTAATACCTTTGCAACATCTGGGTGGACTTGCCAAAGATCATCTCTGAGCTCTCTAATCATTAATGTCACAGACTAGCCTGCCTCGTATCATGTCTTCTGACCCATATCCTTCTGATAGGCTGCAAAGGCCTGTTGCGAATGCAGTAATCAACATCCTGGCCAGGCCTTAATGTCTACTGTGTTTAAAATGTTTCTAGCAACTATGGTCTGTGGTAGTTTGTGACTTGCCACTGTAGCTTGTTGCAAGATTTGTTTCCGAGGATATGAGTCACTACCGAACTTTTAACGAGACTGTACAGTATGGATTTTCTCACCTTGCAAATTTCCTTCAAAATATTTCTTGTCATATTATCCTCGGTACAATTTATGAGAGTTTCTGTATATTAAATCCAGCCTCCCTGTTCGGAGTTTCAGTGTGTAATTTCATTAATGTTGCAGACAGGGTCTCCAACTTACCCTGCAGGTGATTAGAAATAGTTTAGTCTTTTCTTTTTTCTCTTTACTTTTTTTTTTTTATCACTGCCACTCTAAGAAATTAAAACCAGGGACAAAGAGAAAGCACGTGCATGGTTACATCATCGTCTCAAATCCTGAAATTCCCTGTCTCACCTACTCAATATAATGTATTTACTTCCACTATAATATCACAAAAAGAAAAGGAGTACTTGTGGCACCTTAGAGACTAACAAATTTATTAGAGCATAAGCTTTCGTGAGCTACAGCTCAATCCGATGAAGTGAGCTGTAGCTCACGAAAGCTTATGCTCTAATAAATTTGTTAGTCTCTAAGGTGCCACAAGTACTCCTTTTCTTTTTGCGAATACAGACTAACACGGCTGCTACTCTGAAACCTATAATATCACAGACTCACGTTCTGTAACGTGAGTGCTGTCTTTCGACACAGACGTAACGTTTGTTTTTTTTATTGAATATGGCAGTACGTCTGGCTTTAGTGTTTCACTCAGTTTTACAGCGGTGATATTCAGTGTACTGAGATTGTTCATTTTTGAGTGCTGCATAATAATGCCAAATCTGGCTTTGTGGGTATGAACTTTTTGTTTTATGAACATATAGGCACAGTACTTCACTGACATTCATAGGTAGGCATAACTTTCCTTTTTGACTTCAGAAGATAAAATTTGAGACTGGAATAATAATGCGGTTTGATTTTGAAGTGAGTCTATTCTTGGGACAAGAAAGCAGCGAAGACTAGAGGAGACAAGGAAGCAGGTTGCTCTTTCCCTTGGGGGGGTGAGAGAAATCTCTTGCCTTATGTAACTCAATAACAGTCCCTCCCACCAGTTGGCAGAGCAATGTTGTTTGGAGGAGTGGGTCAACACAAAGAGGTTCTGGTTTGAGGTTTGGTTTCAAAATAATGGTCATGGCGGGCGGGTATAAGAGGCCAGAGGAGGCTAAGCCTCCTCAAACAGCAGCCCCGCCGCCTTTGGAATGTGCCACTGCCAAAAGGGCGCCCGGGGCCAATGCTCCACCTCGGGGCCACACTCCCTCTCATCCTCTTCCCCCTAAAGCCCCACCCTTGCTCCATCTCTTTCCTTCACTGCTCCGCCCGCATGGGGTGGGGGGGTTAAGGTGAGGGGTCTGAGTGGGGTGTGGCTTCAGGGGGAGGAGGCCGAGTGGGGGTGGGCCATGGTCTGGGCGCACCCAGCCTCCCCAAGTGGAGGAGTCACACTCCACCCATACCACAAATCCAACCTCACAACGATTACATTGTGATTTTTGCCATTCAAAGTTACATTGTAAATATCACCCTATTTCAGAGACAGCCCTACAGAGCATAAGAAAGGGATGGCTGCCATGGCATTGGCAAGCCTTGTGATTCATCCCAAATTCCACTGAGGAGTATAGGCACTGCTGAGAATTTCCTGACCGGCTTTTTGCCCAGGTGGCCAGCCCACTCCATCTGCTCTGCTCCAGAAGCTCAGAGATAACTTGGAGAAAATATAAGAAACAATATTTGCTGTCAAGATTTTGTGTGATTAGCTCTGAGAGCTTGTGCCTGTGAATAAGTAATATACTGTGGGGAGCACAGTTTGGAAGATGCATAGCATTCCAGAACAATATTTTGTAATTGTTAGTTAGGAAGTGTTGCTATGGAGATTTTTTTCCCCATGAACAAGCCTGGTCAGAGAAAGGAGCTTAAGCATCAAACTTCAGTTCCAAATTCAGATTCCCCCAATACATCTAGACCTTGCATTCAGGTTTCCCTCAACATATCACACATGAAAACAAAACAAAAAAAAAGGTAGTTGAAGTCCTTTTGCAGGTGGAGAGGATACCGCCGAATATCTGCATTCCACATTAACCATAATGCCACAAGGAGCCTGACAAAAGGTTGAGGCAAATCACGGACAGCTGATTAGACATCAGAAATTGCTGTGCAAAGTATTGTGAAGGCAAATTGAACATCTGTTCTACTTGGAAAGCTATTGTGTCCTGTTCCTTGGCGTCTCCTTTTTGGTAGTCTGGCTTGTGCTAAGAAACACAGGGACAGTTTAGCACAGCAGGAGTGGTCTTTCAATATGCCATATAATCTGTACCTTAAGAGTCCAGAATCGATAATAAACCTTCCTGTGCCAGACCATTGTCCTTTCCTCCTTTGTAGCACAGGGAGAAGTAATTATTCTGCTGAACAAGTAAAGCCAGCTGTCTTGTCAGAATTATATCTAAAAGGCACAAGTTTTCAAATTAACGAAAGGCAGGAAAGAGAAAAAGGAGCAGTGCTCAGGAAGAGAGCACAGAACTGGAGATTAGAAAATTGAAAAATTGCAGTGAGGCTGTAGTATAAAACGGAAAAGCTAAAAGTTTCACTGAAAGCAACGCATGGTCTACATGCATGGAAGATTTCTCCTCTTAGCAGGACTGCTGAGCCAGGTATTAGCCGTCACAGACATCTCTGAGAAAGTGTGTGTGCTTTTTTCTGTCCCTGTAATTAAACCTTGAAAATTATATATATGTATATTAAAAGATAAATAAATGAGGTACTCTTAAAATGTGATATGCTTCTGAGAACTGGATTTAGAGCTACAGTATGTGAGAAATTGCAAGGAAAGAACCAGGCTGAGCTTTGCATCCATAAACTCAAAATTAATTTGAACTTTTGAGATTTGAAGAAGTTTAGGGTAACTTTTTTCACTGTTTCATTTTAATGTGTTTCTGCTTCCTGGGTGGACTTAGAAGGAACTATGGGGCATGCAGCCACCGACAACATCAGTATTCTCCCCACCCCCACCCCCATGCCCTGTACCCTATCCCCTTCCACTCCACCCTGCAAACCTTTGCTATATCTTAAACTTCTCATCACTGGTGCTGTTGCATGCCTGCCTCGTGGTGGGAGGGATCTAATCATCATGCAGCACTATTAATCCACCAAATATCACTGTCTACCTACCTAGAGTTGCAACCTTCTCAACTGCTGAAAGGTCAGCGTAGGATGTTCCCACACCAACTTGGAGCACAGTGTTGCACGGTCTCAAAATTAAATGCCCCCTCCAGACTCAAGATTCAGAGCCTGATGCTGTGAGGATCAGGTGCTCTTTGCTGTGAGCTAGTGACCCCTTATGGCAGTAGGGTCACTGTGGGTTTGAAGTTATCAATATTTGGATGTGACCTAACACCAAGCTCCTGGGTTCTTTTGGTCATTCTTGTGTGCACTTTTTTCAAGGCTTAGTGAACAGTGGGTGTTAAACCTGACATTCCTCCTACAGTTTCATTTGGAAAGCCTATTTTTCTTTGCTACCTGGCTTAAACTGTTGCATAGAGTTAGTACCTGAGCATCTTCAACTCCTATTGAAGATAGGCATATTCTGGATTATTTTTGTACCTCAGAGTATGTGACATTTCTAAACATCTCAGCCACTTTACTGACACAGGGATGTGAATTGAATTGCTTTGAGGTGAAAATAACAAATTGGAAAAATAAATTGTAAAATTTGATTGATTGATTGATTGATTGATTGATTGAGCTTTGTCATAAATATAAAGGGAAGGGTAACCACCTTTCTATACAGTATACAGTGCTATAAAATCCTTGGCCAGAGGCAAAACCCTTTCTAAACCCTGTAAAGGGTTAAGAAGCTAAAATAATCTAGTTGGCACGTGACTCAAAATGACCAATGAGAGGACAAGATACTTTCAAATCTGGAGAGGGGGGACAAAGGGTCTGTCTGTCTGTGTGATGCTTTTGCTGGGACCAGGTCAGGAATGCTTGTCAGAACTCCTGTTAAGTTTTTAAGTAATCTAGCTAGAAATGCGTTAGATTTCCTTTTGTTTAATGGCTGGTAAAATAAGCTGTGCTGAATGGAATGTATATTCCTGCTTTTGTGTCTTTTTGTAACTTTAGGTTTTGCCTAGAGGGATTCTCTGTTTTGAATCTGATTACCCCGTAAGGTATCTACCATCCTGATTTTACAGAGGTGATTCTTTTACCTTTTCTTTAATTAAAATTCTTCTTTTAAGAACCTGATTGATTTTTCATTGTTCTGTCTGTGTTCACCTGTATAAATTGCTGAGGATTCTTATCAAGCCTTCCCCAGGAAAGGGGGTGTAGGGATTGGGGGGTTATTTTGGGGGAAGACGTCTCCAAGTGGGCTCTTTCCCTGGTCTTTGTGTAAGATGCTTGGTGAGGGCAGCATAGGGTTCAAGGACAAGGCAAAGTTTGTACCTTGGGGAAGTTTTTAACCTAAGCTGGTAAGAATAAGCTTAGGAAGTCTTTCATGCAGGTCCCCACTTCTGTACCCTAGAGTTCAGAGTGGGGAAGGAACCTTGACAAGCTTCCTTTCATAAATCTCACATATACAACTTCTCCTCCCCAGGTAACCACTGTACAGAGCAAGCTATACCCTGCATTTAGGGACCTGGAAGCTATCTCTTCACCCTGGGTACAGTTTGTTTTGTGGGAGATTTGGATCACATTTTGCAGGCTTAGATAGTATAGGCTAACTCAAGCATGTTTAGATGCCACAATGGTTAATTTAACAATGTCTCAGACATCTCCATCCTGCATAGGGACTCTCACCTCATAGTACTCCTCATACAATCTACATTTTCTCTATTATTTCTCACCCCTTTCTTTCTTAAAAATAATGTCTAAAATCAACCAGTGGAGAAAGTTTTTTTTTCATATGTGGCACTAGGAACATTTGCCATTTTGGGTCAGACATATGCTTTCACTGTGTGTTACAAAGCATCCTTGAATTTAGCTTCAAGCATGCCTGAAAGTGCTTGAAGACATCGAGGGAGCTTGCATCATGAATCTCAATATGTCAAGTTGGTCTTTTTAGTTTGATTTCAGCTGGGCTTTCGCTGCTGTTCCTTGGGAGCTTTAAGACAGTATTCACAAAAGCAAAAAAAGAACTGTTAAGACTCAAGTGTTTTCTTAGATACAGTATCAATTGTTACAGAAACAACCTTCGACCTTTAAGCTTCAAACAGCTTTATGTACCATTCCATTGACAAGCTAAGGGATATAGATATACAGATGCTGAACACACAAAGTTTCCTTCAGTAGAAAACAGAATAATATGAACAACTATTTTATTTTATTTTATTTTATCTCGTCTTGTTATTCAGATGTTTGATAGGTCAATAATTACAACCAATATTAATTAACAGACTGCATTTTAAGGAAATCAATGCACTGGACTCAGGGAGAAGGGAGGATGTTATAATTCTTTAAGTGATATGTTATCAGATGGGAATCAGCTGTGAGTGCTAAAAAGACAAATGAGAGGATGACCCTTCACTTTGGAAATGGCAAACATGTCATTGGCTCAGTGGTTGACATTGGTATGGATCTGTTATAGAAAATATCTTACATAATCTGTGTGTTCATGGAAGCTGATAATAGACGATGTACTTGGAATTGCATGGCAAAACCTGCTCAGTGTGTTAGTCATTTAATTAATCTGATTGCTGTACAGTGGCTGGGAGGTAACTCTCCAGGGATGGCGAGGATACATCAGTAACTCAGCTAATTCAGTCCTTTTTAAGTGCAGCTTGTGAACTGTGAAAAGTTCATACTTTTGGATGATGTCTAGAGATCCAGAAAGAGACACCTTTCCACCAGTTTAAAAGCAAAGATGACAACATGATTTTTCCAATAAATGTAACTGGCTGTAATTAGTTATTAATTATTAATGAAAATTATTAGTTAAATCAGTAAGATCAGAAATGGTTTCATAAACTCTTTTTCCCTCTTCTGCTTTGATTATCCTTTTTTTTTTTAAGTTGGCATTCTAATTAAAGAAAAGGACAGGTAGAAAAGAGAGGAAACTAAACCAGATCCCATCTTCTCAACATATGGAAATTAAAATGAAAGGCATTCATCCTGTGGGGGGAAAACTTGATTTATTTCAGCTTTTACTGGGGAGACTTTAGAGCTAAGGTCAGGAGATAACATGCTTATTCACTGTTGACTCACAGGTAGGTACTGGCTATAAGTGGAGTACAAATCTGACCAATCTAACCTTCAATTGACTCTTCACAGCACTCTTCAAATTAAGCACCCTACAAGCAAAATAAATAAATAAAAAGAATCCCCTTACATATGCATTCCCATGCTTGCCAAATCATCCATCAGATACCCAGGTAGCAAAACTATTGATGTGTGCTATAATCTCTATAAAACAGAAGTGTATGAGGTTTCTTCTTCAACTACACTAAAGTCTGATTCATATTCCCCTGTATGTTTGTAAATGTCTTTTAAGCAGATTGAGCACTTAATAATTTTAGAGACTGCTTAGCTTGATATAGACTCATGTCTTTTAGAGGTTCCTTTTTATTAAATGAACAGATAAGTACTTGCAACATAATTGAGCAGAAACTAGGAAATTCAGCATTACATAAGTCAGGCCTCCATGATATTTCAGTGATAACTGGATGAGGTTTCCACTTCATGAATTTATAACTACCTCCTGCCCTAAATAAACTCACAGGCCAAAGTCCATGTTCAGTGGTCTGCTGCAGGTTTGCCTGCTGAGGAAGTGGGGCAAGACAGTTGCTGAATCAGGCTCTTATTTTAGCTTGTATAAATATGCATTAAGGAGCTCCACTCCCCTATATTGGGAAATGGTACACCTCTGTTGAAAACTCAACTTCTCAGGTGCTCGAACCCTGCCTGAAGGCATGGTGGAATTACTGCTGAGTCATTCTAGCCAGCAGATTCCAGTGGCTCCAACTAGCCTCTTTCAGGAGCATTGGGAGGTAGGCTCTGAGGAAGAGATCCTGCAGAAAAACCCTCGAAACAGCCAATCTCTGGGGAAATGTTTTGGCTGAAGCTGATGTTGTTGAGTGCATGTTGGTTTGTTACTTGGAAAGCCAAACCCGAGGGAGGGGAAGTTTGGAATTTCTACAATGTGGGTATATTCTGTTTTAGAGCACTGAAGGAACTACAACTTCATGTTCGTACTGTTTACATGATTATAGCTATGTTATGGTGTGCAAATTATGCGTATTTGGTATTTTTACCAGTAGGGTGTAGCAAACTCCAGAAGAGCCCTTGTTTTCAAGCATGCGGCTACACATTTAAGAGGTTAAATTTTGAGCTAGGAGCAAAAACAGTTGCTTTGAAATCTTCAGTTTTCTGTTTATAAATCTCTCAGACCATAATGGCTCCTTAGCAACTTTTGGTCTGTTGTTCATTTGCTCACCCAGTGAAATCAGTTGTTAATTCCACTGTGCCCCAAGTTTTAAATAAAATCACTGGTCCACTATGACCAGCATTTTCAGAAGGATTCAGCACCCATATATAGGGCACGTTGCATGAGCATTTTTGAAAATCTGGCCATAAGTGTCACAATGGGGCTGCTGCAGGGCTGGCCTTACCATGAGGCGAACTGAGGCAGCCACCTCGAGTGCCAGACTGTGTGGGGGGCGCCACTAGGACTCAGAGTTTCAAAGTTTTGGCCGAAGCAAGGGGCATGGGGGTGTCATTTGGGCTCCCTGCCTCAGGTGCCAAAATGTTGTGGGCCGACCCTGGGCTGCTGAGTGCTTGAGCACTCTTGGAAATCTGGTTGTCAGTCTTGTTGTCAAATGTTAAAAAACTTTTGAAATATTTGGCGTAAGAGCACTGGTGGGTGAAGTTTACTCTGTTTAACCACAAAACATAGAGACCAATAGTTTTCAGAGTAGCAGCGGTGTTAGTCTGTATTCGCAAAAAGAAAAGGAGTACTTGTGGCACCTTAGAGACTAACAAATTTATTAGAGCATAAGCTTTCGTGAGCTACAGCTCACTTCATCGGATGCATTTGCTGTAGCTCACGAAAGCTTATGCTCTAATAAATTTGTTAGTCTCTAAGGTGCCACAAGTACTCCTTTTCTTTTTGAGAGACCAATAGTGGCAGTGAAAACTTCCCCCAAAGTCTCCCAATGTTCTCTGATTTGAGGGACCATCATTAGGGTTGTCCAGTGTCCATGCCCATAAAATTAATGGTTTCTTTGCTTGTTTGCCAGCAAAGATGACAGTTGGTGCCAATTGTGATGTGAACAGCTGTTTGCTGGGGATGGGACTGAGATCAGCTTCCATCAGCTGTCAGGTGGCAATGACTTTCAGTTGCTTCTGATCTGAGCTCGAACTGAACCAGTAACTGGAAAGGGAAGACTCTTGCAATCCTATTACCAATTCCCTGATGCTTTTAGTCTCCCACATATTTTTTCTAAAATACTCAGACACTAGCATACATTTTGAGTTATAAGAGCCTGTAAAGTAATATGAAACCATTACATCTCTCTTCTTCTCTTACACTTTGGTACCATAAAATCAGACAAGACCATTAATACCCAATTTGGTTTATAAAAAATGGCCCTTGTGTTGAGACCTTCTGTGTCAAGTTCCAGCTTGTAACACATTTTTATAGTTGAGTTATAAATCCTTGAAAATTGGGGTTTATAATGGTAACACGACCTTAACTACTGCATCCTGGCATGAACAGTGCTACTGTAATAAATAAAACTAGCCAAACTAATGGAGCCAGATATAAGTGGACTTTTTTTTATTGGCTCTTTAGTTTTGATCACTGGAAGCTACAAAAGTACATATGGGATGTATCAGTTTCAGAGTGCTAAAACCCAGAGTGCTAAAAATATCTATAATTTTTAGGTTAACCCAAATAATTAACTTGACAGTGTTTACAGGATTGTGCACTTTTTTTGACCAGTTGCTTTCAATAATGATGGCAAGTAGGTTTCTACCCCTGATCAAGTTAGAGACTGTAATGTCAAGAGGTCCTTTGTAATGTCTTCTATGTCTTAATAAACTTGTCAGTAGAGATTACATTATTTTCTCATTTTCTCAGTGGAACATGCCACTGCACAGCTGAGGAGAGATGCCCCAGATCTTGAGCAGTTGCTTTTGTATATATCTGCGCATTATTACAAGATCATATCCCAGCCATAATGTTCATCATGGCAGAGTTTTAAAATACAGGCAACTCTGTTCTTTAAATGTAAGTTGTTTCTGGAGATCTGTTTGCATGCTTGCCTTTTGACTGATCTGTTTTTGTTTTTGTTTTTGTTTTGTTGTTGTTGGTTTTTTGCAGCTGGTTCATAGTCAGGTTTTTTCTTCTTTATTTCCCAGCAACTCTACTAAAAGCATTGCTAAAATGCAGCACAGCTGTTTTCTATGTTATGTGTGACTACGGATCTTTTGGTTTAAAAAACAAACCCCAGTTCAGTTTTTGTTCAGGAGGGAAAACTACATGACTTAAGGGATGGGATATAGAGCCTTTTCTCTGTAGATAACCTGGTAGGTGTGGACCAAATGTTATCATCTGGTGATAAGTGCTTGTAGGATGAGGAACGCATTATAAAAATCTTGATGTCTGGCTGGACAGTTGGTGGTGTTAGTCTAGCTTTCAGAGAACAGGTGGCTATTTTATAAAAATTGGCCCCACCGTTGCCACTGACTAGGTCCCTGGTTTGCCATCTCATCAGTAACACCAAGAATTGAATGAGCAGGTCCCTAGAGGCAATCCTTCCAGGTCTCTGTTAGTGCAGCACTGTTTATTCAATTGGTGGCTCCTCCTGGTCACTGTTGGTGCACATTGTAAAGGAAGTTTTCTTCCTTTGTTCCACCTGTTCTGTGAACAGCAGTTTCCAGTCAGAACAGTCCAGCACCTTTTATAAATGCTGTATTCACACTCAATGTAAAATGCGTGTCTAGCGTAATCCAATCACAACTTCACAAGGAGAAATCTCTTGTTCACATATAAATGTGTCTCAACAGTCATATTAGGTGGGATATGGAAAGTGGAATATTTGAACAAAAAATACTTTTGACTGTTGGAGAAAAATACCCTTTTAGTTAATCACACGATCAACAACTAGAATATATTGTAATTATGGACTGGCATCATTCAAATGATTTGACAGCAGTGAAGAAGCAAAATTACTGAACTCTAGTCTTAATCCTAATCTTACTATGCCCCATTAATTGTTGTTGGTATCTTGATTTATAATGTCTGATCTGATCATCTCATGCTCCCCCCTCCTCTTTTTCCTCATTTTGTTGGCTTTACCATTTTTAGCACAACAGAGAATAAATGTCACTGACACCAGTTGGCACCCAGTAGTAACTAATACTAGCAGCTGATATCGAGCTATTGGAGAGAGGGGCAAAGGACTAAAGAGTATAGGAGGGTGAAGCATGAAGAGAATCAGCAACCATATCAATGGAAGAAAAGGAAGAGAGGGCAGGGAGAAGATGGCTGAGAGCAGATGGGAAGCAGTTAACACAGATGGACTGGGAGTCATGGAGAGAACACGACAGGGTGAGGAAGGGGCTGGGGCTGGGGGGGGATGATGCTGGAAGAGACCAGGTGATGGCTGGAGAGGGAGAACTTAGGAATAGAAAGATTAGAGAAAGCACTGCTTGGTGAAGACCAAGTCAAGTGAAATCGATGTTTTGGTGAGTGGCAGAGTTGAACCTGGGCATCAGGTCAAGTGGCTCAGCAACATGGAAATTGAAGTCACTGGGGTGAGTGTGGGAGACTGTGAGGAGAGAGCCAGCAATTGAAATCAGAGTGGACTGGTGAAGGGGAAGGAGTTGGGTTGATGGTAAGTGACAGCAACGTGGAACAGGAACAGAGAGGAGAAAAGAGTCAGATGCAGTGGTGCTCGAAAGAGTGGGAAGGGGGAAGAGAAAGGGGCTGGTGGCAGGAATGGGAGAGAAGAAGCCCAATACTCCCATCATTGTCAGAACCACGGTGGTGTGTTAGAGAGAAAGAGTGCCCTCGATAAGAGAGGGCGGCTACAGAAGCAGTGTTAGATGAAGAGACCCAGGGCTGGAGGGAGTGAACTATGAAGGAAAGATGGAGCTGAGGGGGGGGGGTGTCTCCTGTGCTTTGTCCAGGAATAAAGAGTGATTGGTTTAGAAATTCATTTATGACGTCTCTGTATGTTACTTGATTCAACTGCCATGTGTCCCTGAAGGGTTGAACTATAAACTGGAGTGCCCATGAGGGTGGAGCGCTGGGAGGGAGAGGGTTCATTCTGTTGCTGAGGGCTCAGGGCAGTTGGACCACAGCATCCCGATGCCCTAAAAATGGTACCAGAGAGAGAATATGTGCCCAGGATGTGCGCCCATGAGGCCAGACCAGGAGACTGTGGCTGGAGTCTGTGCAGACCCAGGGAGCTTAGATGCATACAGACCCAGCTGCCTGGTGAGCACCCTCAAGAGGTAGGTCAACCAGCACCAGATTACATTGGAATCACTCTAGCTTTAACTGCTTTCACAAATACAGTGTAGTCAGTTTCCCCTCCCCCTTGATAGTGTTTTTAAACTTGCTGGAGCAGAGCTAATCAATGAGTAAAAATGGCTTACCCCGTTCTCAAGACATGGGGATTATTGGCATCTATGTGTTTAAATAAGCAGGTACTTTACAGCTTGAAAATAGCATGTGCCTCAGGTTTTACCGCAACAGCTGACTTCTGGAGAGCAGCAGCAGCTGCAACCTAAGAACGCGTAACTCCCTGATTATACGTTGTGGGGGCAATGGGGCAAAAATAAATGCTGCTGTATTAGTCCCCTTCTTTATTAGAGCTGGCCGACGTTTTTCCATTGAAACATTCTTTTCAATGGAAAGTGGCTTTTTTAAATGTTCAGTGAAACAGTTCCTTTTCATTTACAGTTTGGGGGATTTTGTCTTGACTTGGGTTAGCGCACTGAGACTCAATGAGACTTGTGAGCCTAAGTCACTTCAGTGCTTTTCGAATTCCCACCTTAAGACATTATTCCAATCCACAAGTTTTTCATTGCACCCAAATTTATATATTGCTGCTGACTTAAATCTTTTGTCCTTTATTTAGTAAGCAAGGAGGCACATCTATTTGCTTACTTCCTCCAAATCACTTTTTTACAATACGGGAGTCTCTTGTGACTAACCTTGCCTTGAATCTCTCTCTGCTTATGTAGTTTACTTTATGCTTCTGAAAGGCAAAGGAAAATGTATTGTCCCCAATCTTTCCGGCTTACATTACCTGTGTTTTAATTCCAGAAATTAGGGTGCCCCTCTAAATAAGTGCTGTGCTATAACAGATAGTTCGGATTTCACACTATACGTAATATTTGTTTTTTTTCAGGTCAGTTCAGACATTGAAAATGTCCATATTCCACTAAATAGACTAGCTGCCCAGATCCAAACTCTTAGTGACATCATTGGAAAGTCAGTAACGTGATTTCCAGTTTCATTTATTGCTGATAGCTTTTTTGACGCGCTTTTTGTAAGTGTCAGAGTAGCAGCGTGTTATTCTGTATCCACAAAAAGAAAAGGAGTACTTGTGGTACCTTAGTAACTAAGTGAGCTGTAGCTCACGAAAGCTTATGCTCAAATAAATTTGTTAGTCTCTAAGGTACCACAAGTACTCCTTTTCTTTTTATAAGTGTGTTACCCAATACGATGGCATTCATATTAACTGCAGCCATAATCTTCATTCTGTAAGGATGCCATCAGTGACAATGCTGCTAATGGGTCACGTCCTAATCATCCAGTAATTATAAATGATGGGAATACAAGAACAGGATAGTGAAGCAATAATACACAACAGGCATTATTACATTGCTTGATGATTAGAGCACACCTTGGGGGTATTATAAGGCTTGAGGCCAAAGGCCAAGTCACTTTAACCACCTGAGGGATGCTTTAATTGCCCTGAAATGCACAGCCTGTCATGTCCTATTGCTATTATGAGTATATTAAAGGAGTAAAGGTGGTATTTATTTGTAAGAGAACTTAGTGCAGATGATATTTTCCCTTTATTAACTAAAAAAAGAGGTGGTTTTTATTAAGAAATCTGATATTCTGTTTTTGTAGCCAAAAAAAAAGTATAATTTGTACTTTAATTAACATTCCCCGCCCCTCTCCCTCCCCCCCCACATTGCAACCTCTTTTGCAACTAACTGTGTGTTATTGGTTTGGAATTTATTTTGGTGTCATATGTTGTCATTTGACAAAACAGTTTTACTAAGCTGTTTGACATTACAACAGCTGGTAGTGTCACTTTTGTTAATGTCTTTAACCACATTTTTAACAAAACAGCAGATGCTCATCACAAAAGCCATTTTCCTATTCCATCCAAATGTGTAAAATCAGCTAACTTACTGCTTCAATTAAAGCTGAGCTTCCTAAACAGGAGAATTGACCTGAAAAAAGGGCACCGATTTTCGGGATAGAGTGCCTTGGGTATTTAGTGATAATAAAAAGGCTCCCATAAGGAAGCTCTCTGCTATGGAAAGAATACCTCTCAGTTTGGTGGATGCTAGGAAAGGACCCCAAAATTCTCTTGTCTGACTTAAGAGCATCTACATCTCAATACTGAAGTATTGAGCAGTGGCAGAAAAAATGTGATGTCTTTATCACTGTTACACATGCAATACTCTGTTTTAGCAGAGCTTTAACCTCCTAGTTGATATAAATCTGTCATTCAATGTGTGTATTATCTTTTGAACTAAAGATTTTTAAAAATAGGTTTATGTTTTCATCCAGGCTTATCATAGACCCCAATTTTTCACCAACAAAATGCATTCCAAATACTAGTGCTCACAAAAAAGTGTGTGTGTATGTTTTGTACACACAAAAGAACATCTTTGTCCTGATTTACACATGATAAATGCTTGTTTTCAAGAAAAATGAACAAACTAGAACCCCAGAAATGCTTCACGTGCATTTTTGTGGGTGCCAAATCTGAAGTTGCAAATGAAAATTTGACATTTTAGGATTTGAGGTGAAAACAAAACGTAACATGTATTTTTTCTCTAACGGTTCTTTAGTCTTGCTGTATGCAGTTTCCCAGACACCTGGAATTCACTTCAATTAGGTTTCAGTTTGACTTTTGCTGTCAAGGTGACAAACTCATCCTGTCTGTTGTGTTTTAGTAGCACTTCATAATATCTTAACCTGGAATGGGAAAATGAATTAATGGGGCCATAATTTTTTTAAAAGTCTGGCCCTGCCAATAGGACCATGTTAAAATGAGCCCTTAGAGATGGCAACTTGAGGCAGTTTTAAAACAACTTTGTGTTTTTGATGTATAAATAATGTAACACTAGCTTTTTTTTTTTTTAATATTGTTTTCATTTTTAGTCTGGAGGACAACTCCTGCAACGGTTACTAGGCAACAATTAAAGTGAAATTTCTAACGTTTTTTAAAACTACTGTTTACTGCATAGAAAATTGTCCCACCTTGTACCACATTGATCATTTTTAAAAAATTAGCAGATTTTGCTCTGAAACCAGAGAATACCAAAAAGTAAATTACCCCATAATCAAAGGACATCTAGTTCACAATGTATAATGACATTAAAATATTCCTTAATTTTTTACTGATAATACATATAACATCAAGGTTACATCAAGGATCAGTAATTCAACTTGGTTATATGGGATTATTGACATTTTATTATTGTGAAAATAATACTGAAAGGTGTAGTCTTTTACTGCATTTAGCTCTTGTAATACCTTTAAATTCCATGATCGCTGTAAAATATTCTGCAAAATCATTTTAGCACTAAGGGTGGGCAAATTTTCCACCCAGTCCCTCAAGTAATTGTTCATGTGTTTAACTTTATGGACTGTGAGATGACTTCAAGAGAACTGCAAAGTCAAAGGCTGACATTCTGGCTTCACTGAAATCAGTGGCAAAACTCATTCACTTCAGTGGGGCAAAATTTCATTCTAAATTATGTGAGTGCATGTGCTTGCATGCTCACAAGTTATGGATGCAAATTTCTAAAAATCTGAGGTCATTAAAAATGAGATCAGAATTGAGTCTTGCAGTACTTAGGCAAAACTCCAACTACAGTTAATGTGAGTTTGTCCTGAGCCTAGTGGTGTTATATTTAGAAGTCCTGTCCTAAAATTGTGTAGTGTGAGGAAGTTTAATTTTAAGAAGCTGTGGTTGATTTCAATGCATTTTGAATTCCTTTCCCGTATTGGAATGTTTGAGATTTCCAGTAAACTGCAGGTCTTGACATTGAGGAGTGGTTTCATTCCATAATATTTTTCTGAGAATCGGCTGTATAAAATCAAACAATTAAGATGAGTTTGTTCTGAAAGCCTTATGAAACACCATGCCATAGCTCTCTTCATTATAAAAGCGTTCCATTTGCTGCAGCTTGTATTTTGTGGATCTTTCTTGTATCTGTGGATAGCCAGCAAATTAAGAGCAAAATCAAAGAATTAGTATGCTAATGCATTAGAGCTACTGTAGCCCACTTGCTTTATAGTGCAGCACTAGACTTTGTTTTCCCAGGGAGGAGAAGAGAAGCAGAGGGGAGGAAATGTATTTTAGTTGGATATCCTGTCTCTGTGCGCATGCCCAGAGAGCAGGGCACGGCAAACTGAGCTGTTAGGACCCACGACTACCAGAACAGGGTGTGGTGCTTACCTGACATGCTCAGTAGATGTTTGTGGGGCTGTTTTCTTTGTTGGCGCTTCAGGTGGCACTCTGAGAGCTGAGACAATCCGAGCACGAGGGGGGAAAGGTTATAAATACAGGACAGGGATCCCTTCTGGGGATGGTTTGCATTACCTTGTGAACTGTGACTTCTTAATGGACCCCTGAAGAGATGGGAAGATCATTCTGTGCTGTAGAGTGACCTCTGACCACGAGGGGGTACTTGAGAGGCAATATGCGGTCACACTGCTAGTTTGTATGAGGAGCTCCAGTAGATTTACTATCTAAAATAGGGGTCTCAAACATGTGGAGTTACTTGTTGCGGCCTGTCACGCTCCCCGCCCCCCATGGAGTTATTTCCTATGGCCGCCAAGCTCGTCTCACCCACCGCCCCCTCTCCACCCCGTACACCGCATCCTGCTCCTCTGCCTACTTCCAGGGACTTCCCGCCACCAAACAGCTGTTTGGCGGTGCTTAGCGCTTTCCTGGAGGGAGGGGGGTGGAGCAGGGAGCTGTACGCTCAGGGGAGGCGGAGAAGAAACGGGGCTGGAGCGGGGATTTCCCGGGGCAGGAAGGGGTTGGAATAGGGGTAGGGAAGGGGCGGAGTTGGGGCAGGGACTTTGGGGAAGGGGTTGGAATGGAGATAGGAAAGGGGTGGGAAGAGGCGAGGCAGGGGTGGGGCCTCATGGAAGGGGTGGAGTGGGGGCGGGGCAGGGGCTTTTGTATCTTTATATGAAAAGGTGTCAGTGATGTGACCCTCAGGCCAATGTACTAGTCCTCATGTGGCCCTCATGGTGATTTGAGTTTGAGATCTCTGGTCTAATAGCTTGGTTTAAAAGCTATTCACGGTATTCCAAAATACTATTTACCATGTTTTATACTATTTCTGAAGTGGTTTGTATGCATTAATATTAGCTTTACTCAGAAAGTGTATGGTTCTCTCTCTCGCTTAAATTGATGGCACTTTGAAGATGCTCCCACAGACAATTTTGGATCCTTTTTTTTAATAGACTTGCTTTTTTCTGTGGAAAGGTCTTCTCTGCTTCCTAAATTCTTGTGCTTTTTTATTGTTTTTGTTTTCTCCTTTCTGCTCTCAATAGTTTGTTTCCCCTCAGGTATCCGGTTCTTCACATTTTGCCACTTTGGCCCAAGCAGTTAGCCAGTATTCGGAGCCTTGCTGGTTTGTTTCTGTTAGGAGGAGAAATTGATTATATGAGTCGATATAATTAATGCTAAGATTCTGTCATGGTTATTTTTAGTAAAAGTCATGGACAGGTCATGGGCAATAAACAAAAATTCACACAAGCCATGACCTGTCTTTGACTTTTGCTGCTGCAGCTCCATGGTTTCTCCCACCACCGTGATGGTTGGGAGCTGTGGGGTGACCATATTTCCCAAAGAGAAAATGGGACACCCCAGCCGCTTGCCCGAGGTGTCCCCCTACCCCATGCGAGGCTGTCGCCCATCACTAGAACCCTGAGGTGAGCCCCCTCAGGAGTCTGTCGCTGGAGGCCCCACTGGCTGTCAGCCCCAGAGTCCTGCAGCCCCCGGGGCAGAAGCAGAGAATGTCATGGAGGTTTCTGGAAGTCACAGATTCCGTAACTTCCATGACCTCCGTGACATAAACGTAGCCTTAGGTATAATCTCTGGTGCAAGCCTGTTTATTTACCGAGAATGTACCCAGGGTCCTGTTTCCTTGAACACAGAAAGAAAGAAAGAAAGAAAGAAAGAAAGAAAGAAAGAAAGAAAGAAAGAAAGAAAGAAAGAAAGAAAGAAAGACAAACAATAGTAGGCATTTTCCTTGGTCAGCAATCTCCAAGTCTGTCTATCCAGCACATTCTGTGCCCAAAGAGATTGGTCTCTCTGCTTCCTCTCAGGGCCATCATCACAACTGCTTCTCTCACTGTCCACTACACACACACATACACACACACACACATACACACACACACACACACACACACACTTTGCCAAACGGTCCCTTACACCTGGCATTTTGAAACAGTCCCTGGGAAATCCCCTCCTATTCTCCCTGAGTCAGTTCTGCTCAGATCTTGTAGCCCTGTACCCTGGGCAGTGGCTTCTATCACTTCCAGCTATCACTGCATAAAAAGGGCTTAACTTCTCCTTTGATTTAGCCTGAATGAAAGCTGCTTAACCAGTGACTGTCTAATGACTAAAGACCCACTTGATGGCAGCACTTAACACTTTCCAGCATAAAGAAAAGGAGTACTTGTGGCACCTTACAGACTAACACATTTATTTGAGCATAAGCTCTCAGGTCTGTAATCAAGTGACCAGAGAGATTGAAGTGTTCTCCAATTGGTTTTTGAATGTTAAAATTCTTGACATCCGATTTGTGTCCATTTATTCTTTTACGTAGAGACTGTCCAGTTTGACCAATGTACATAGCAGAGGGGCATTGCTGGCACCTGATGGCATATATCACATTGGTAGATGCACAGGTGAACGAGCCTCTGATAGTGTGGCTGATGTGATTAGGCCCTATGATGGTGTCCCCTGAATAGATATGTGGACACAGCTGGCAATGGGCTTTGTTGCAAGGACAGGTTCCTGGGTTAGTGGTTCTGTTGTGTGGTGTGTGGTTGCTGGGGAGTATTTGCTTCAGATTGGGGGGCTGTCTGTAAACAAGGACTAGCCTGTCTCCCAAGATCTGTGAGAGTGATGGGTCATCCTTCAGGATAGGTTGTAGGTCCTTGATGATGCGTTGGAGAGGTTTTAGTTGGGGGCTGAAGGTGATGGCTAGTGGCGTTCTGTTATTTTCTTTGTTGGGCCTGTCCTGTAGTAGGTGACTTCTGGGTACTCATCTGGCTCTGTCAATCTGTTTCTTCACTTCAGCAGGTGGGTATTGTAGTTGTAGGAATGCATGATAGAGATTGATAGAGACCTGAGGGTGGCTATCCTTCAACAAAAAAACTTCAAAAACAGACTCCATCGAGAGACTGCTGAATTGGAATTAATTTGCAAACTGGATACAATTAACTTAGGCTTGAATAAAGACTGGGAATGGATGAGTCATTACACAAAGTACAACTATTTTCCCATGTTATTTCTCCTCCCCCCCCCACTCTTCCTCAGATGTTCTTGTTAACTGCTGGAAATAGCCTACCTTGCTTGTCACCACGAAAGGTTTTCCTCCTTTCCCCCCCCCGCTGCTGGTGATGTTAACTCATCTTAAGTGATCACTCTCCTTACAGTGTGTATGATAAAACCCATTGTTTCATGTTCTCTGTGTGTGTATATCAATCTCCCCTCTGTATTTTCCACCAAATGCATCCGATGTAATGAGCTGTAGCTCACGAAAGCTTATGCTCAAATAAATTTGTTAGTCTTTAAGGTGCCACAAATACTCCTTTTCTTTTTGCGAATACAGACTAACACGGCTGCTACTCTGAAACCTTTCCAGCATAACACTCCAATTCCCAGTTCTGTTAATGCAAGGGGCTCCACACTTTTAAAATGCCAACAGTGTGTATGTCTGTATATTGACAGGTTTCAGAGTAGCAGCCGTGTTAGTCTGTATTCGCAAAAAGAAAAGGAGTACTTGTGGCACCTTAGAGACTAACAAATTTATTGGAGCATAAGCTTTCGTGAGCTACAGCTCACTTCATCGGATGCATTTGGTGGAAAATTTTTTCCACCAAATGCATCCGATGAAGTGAGCTGTAGCTCACGAAAGCTTATGCTCTAATAAATTTGTTAGTCTCTAAGGTGCCACAAGTACTCCTTTTCTTTTTATGTCTGTATATATGTGTGTTAGATTATAGTATAATTGCTTTCTTGTGGGTTTTTGTAAAGAAACAACCCTGCTCTCTAAGGGTCTGATCCAAAGGTTACCTGCCCCATCCGCAGTTTCGGCCGATCGCAGCTGCCACTGGCCGCAGTTCGCCATCCCAGTCCAATGGGGGCTGCGAGAAGCTGTCACCAGCATATCCCTCGGCCTGCGTTGCTTCCTGTAGCACCCATTGGCCTGGAGCGGTGAACCGTGGCCAGTGGGAGCAGTGATTGGCCGAACCTGCAGCCGCAGCAGGTAAACAAACCAGCCCGGCCTGCCAAAGGGCCAAAGGTTGCCGATCCCTGCTCTGGCCAGTCTCTACTGATCATGTTTGAACTGTGATTTTTTCAAAAGCTTATGGCTTGGCCATGTTTGCATATGAACAAGAAAAGGTACTTCCCTGGTACAAAGGCCACCACCAGTGCATTTCAAATCCCCACTGCAAAGCATGTTTGTGCTAGACCTTCTCCAAGTAAAGGTTGCTAGAATTCAACGTGGGCACAACAAAGTATTTTCTTCATCTTCCTTCTTGGAAATGGCTGAAATTTTCTAAAAACATTGAGCCTGACTTCGACACACAACATGGAACATTTCAGTCCAGATAGTTAAAGTTTGGCAAAGTTAAAAGAAATTGAAAGCAGGGTCTTATAATGGGAAGGATAGGGCAACTTGATCATTTCCAAACGTTCGGCATCAGTTACGCAATGTATTTTTGTTTGGACCTTTGAAGGGCGTTGCAAACATATCCCTCCCACTGCTTAGACAGAGGTCAAAGTAGCCTAACAGCATGATGCTGCAGGAACACAAGGAACTCTCATAAGAAATAGTCTAAAACCTTTCTTTTAAACACTTAGGCCTTGTCTATACACCGACATTCCCTGATTTAATTATGCTAATACAAATCCCTGTGTGGACACTAAGCTGTCTGGTCAAGAGTGGCTTGTTTTGGTTTAGCTTAAACCTGTTCCTGATCAACTTAAGCTAAATCAAAATGAGCCTGGTCTAAACTGAAATAAGTGTGTCTCCACAGTTATTTGTCCCGGTTCAACTAAATCAGTGCAAATCACCACTTTTAGATAAATAAGTGCAAATCTGCAGTTTACTAACTAACTAGATGACAGTGGCAGGAAAAAAAGTCAGGAAAACCTATACTGGCTCTAGTCATGGAGAAATAATCTCTGTGCTCACAGCAGACTGGAAAGGATGGAACCAATGTGGTTGGAACTGCATGGCCCTTTTATACCCTGCTCTCTAAACAGTGAAGAGGTGAGGCATCGTTTGTGTGGTCCCAATCAGTGCTGCTTTCCAACATGCAGAAGCAGTTTTCAAAAACACATTTATATTGCAGCCCATCCCAGAAGGTTTTCAGATGTTGATAGCAATATGTTGTAGTTTTTTTCTGATGCTATTCAATTCAGCCTTTTAAAAGAGTTGGACTAAAAAGATCTTTATTAAAGGTGGCAAACATTTTTACTGGGTAGGAGTGAGATGGAAGCTGTTTGTGTATGGGGGCAAACCGAAGTGGATATTCTGATAATATGGGCCACGCAGGGTGCAGTGTAGCTTTTGTCACCTGTGACATTCTATTTACTTCAATGGTGGTGCTGCGGGCTACAGAGGAAGATAAATGCTTGAATGAGGACTGGTTTCAGAGTAGCAGCCATGTTAGTCTTTATCCGCAAAAAGAAAAGGAGTACTTGTGGCATCTTAGAGACTAACAAATTTATTTGAGCATAAGCTTTCGTGAGCTACAGCTCACTTTTCAAATAAATTTGTTAATCTCTAAGGTGTCACAAGTACTCCTTTTCTTTTTTTGAATGAGGACTGTTTACCAAAATCCCTGTATTGCAAATATTCTTTTGAAGGTAACCAGGTCAAACGTAAACGAGTTTCTGAACAGGTATGAATGTGTGCATTCTGAGGAAAACTGCAGAGCTGAGACAGAGATTTTACTAGTAACCTTAGTTAATCTTTATTATATTACAGATGGAGCCGCCCAGACAATCAGAACGCAGAGCTGCTATACAGCCATTCCCACATAATCATTAACCATACAGCAGACACAATTAATCTCTATGCTTTCAACTCTCTCTTTATGACCTTGGGAGAAGTTGATGCATGTGTGCATATTGATGGGGAACTTTTTGCTGAATGACACCGCAAACAGAACTTCTTAAACCAGCCTGCAAACCACCTGTGCACTTATTCTCCATATCTGCAGTATTTTAATCAATGCCTTTTCATAGATTTTCCTGATCCCTCTGCACTAGACACTCTTCACTGGAAAGACAATATCCTGCAGCACACTTGGAAGCATCTGCAACAACTACCATATCTCTTACTGGATTTTCTGGCAATCAAATGGAAATGCAGAAAGGTTTTCCAAGCCAAACATTGTCTGCTTTGGTCTGTATCAATCCACTTCACATACCTTTGATGTTTTATGGTTACTTGCAGTAGATAGAAAAGGAGTACTTGTGGCACCTTAGAGACTAACAAATTTATTTGAGCATAAGCTTTCGTGAGCTATAGCTCACTTCATCGGATGCATGCAGTGGAAAATACAGTGGGGAGATTTTATATACACAGAGGACATGAAACAATGGGTGTTGAGTACTTGTGGCACCTTAGAGACTAACAAATTTATTTGAGCATAAGCTTTCGTGAGCTATAGCTCACTTCATCGGATGCATGCAGTGGAAAATACAGTGGGGAGATTTTATATACACAGAGGACATGAAACAATGGGTGTTACCATACACACTGTAACAAGACTGATCAGATAAGGTGAGCTATTACCAGCAGGAGAGTGGGGGCGGGGGCGAACCTTTTGTAGTGGTAATCAAGGTGGGCCATTTCCAGCAGTTGACAAGGACATGTGAGGAACAGTAGCGGGAGGGGAAATAAACAAGGGGAAATAGTTTTACTTTGTGTAATGACGCATCCATTCCCTGTCTTTATTCAAGCCTAAGTTAATTGTATCTATTTGTTAGTCTCTAAAGGTGCCACAAGTCCTCCTTTTCTTTTTGCGGATACAGACTAACAGGGCTGCTACTCTGTAACCTTGCAGTAGATAGGGTTTTAATAGCTACAGAAAGGATTGAGCAGAAGAGGCATCAACGCTACACCTTTAAATGCCACTTTAGATCCACTTGAGACTTTCTTTGTCCTTATCACCTTTTACAAATTTTATGGAGTTGTGGTAACTGCTGCATATTTGAGCCTGAAGCTAGCTCCCCCTTATATGCCCTGATTCAGCATTGCACCCTTGTTCTGAGAAGTATGAGCAGTAGTCACAGAGTTAAGTGCTTTGTTGAATAGTGATGGATTTCAGCATGTATTTTAACTCCTTTGTTGAAATGGGGTCATGAGCCCAATTTTCAACACCCTGCCTCAACTCCTACTTCTCCCAAAGCAAACCACTCTCCCTGAAATTTCACATGCTACATTTCAATCCTGGGGTAGCTTCCCCCTCTCCCCCCGATAAATAAAAAAAGAGTTTAAAAATTACCGTGCTTATGAATTTTGGCACTACTCTAGAGAGGCATGTTGAGTGGTGCAAGGGTTTGAGAGCATAGGGTATGGGAAATGAAAGTTATGTACAGGGACTAGGGGGAAGGATGGTGAAAAATGGACTCATTTAATCTTGTTCATCTTTAAACAGTTATCCCTTTCCCAGCTATTATATCTCACGCACACAAAGACCCAGACTGTATTGGGGGGTGAGGAAATCTGCTTTGGAGAGACTCCTAAACTCTTGTGGAGCTGGGCTCCCTTACTGAAGACCTACTCTGTTTTTAAAATAATAATTATAATAATAATTAATAATAAAAATTTAAAAAAACAGGGACATTTACAAACAAAAAACTTTGTTAAAAAGTTGAAAGTATGTTTTAATAGAGTATTGTTAATACACAAAATAATGTTGTGCAATTGTTAGAAAAGTTCTCCACCTTTTGAGAAAAAATTGAAATATTGGGAAATGAATAGTTAATGATTCCAGCAGCTTTTCCCTGGCATATCATCCTTCACTGACTATATTCTGTAATAATACATCTTGATAATAATAGTGCCAACCCCATCAGTAGTGTTGGTTGAATCCAAATGTATCATGTTCATTATGCTGCATTCAGACGTCAGAATTTGAATGCGTAATAAGCTTATTACCTAGACATCCAAAGCTGGTATCATATTTTTGCTTGAATAACACATAAGAAATATTTTACATATTTTAATGCTATTTTCTTGTTCCAGCCTTTCAACTAAATCCTGCACAATAGTGACAACAAGAAAATAGTTTTTGCAAAGATATAGAAGTATTTTCTGACAAAAACACTGTTTGGAGTAATAATCTGAAAAAGCAGAGACACTTCCACCTCCCCTCTTGTTCCTCTCATTAAGGCTTCGAGAGACTTCTTGTGCTGTGTCTCTCTGTTGAAATACCTGTCTCCAAACAGCTTTCTGTAGTGGGAAATCCAATTTAATCTCAAACAGCTTTATCAGTTCTGCACTACTTTTCCCCCCTTCTCATTGGAAAATAAAATAAAAAAGATCATATGTCAAACTGACTACCGAGTTTAAAGCTTCTGAGTTTGCATTAATAAATTATACATCAATTATATGTTTGCACATTTTTGGATGTATGGCTGAAGGCATCTTCTTTCTAGGCTGAGGTTTATTTATGCTGCATAAAGTAGCTTATTCCAACCTTTAGTGCGCTTGAAAGGCATATTTCTTCAAGAGACCTTTTGGATCTTCATGAGATACAATGAATTTCCTCTTCAGGGCAAAGGAACCTGAAAAATTAAATAAAATTCTATAAAAATAGAAATGCATTATGCATTTATTGGCTTGAATTTTAATTCTAATGTTTACTCACTTTTAGTTATAAAGATGTGTCTTGTGCATGGACAGATCACTGTACTTACTCAGCCATGCTGAGCTTTCCACAAATAGCAAGGCGCTAAAGAGAATGGTAATGGGTTAAGGAAACTTTCATTTCTGGATCTCCAATTCTAATCTAGTTGAGGTCAGCAGGGGTTAAAAGTTCCAAGGCAGAAATAGTTGCATGGGAAAATAGTACAAAATATGCTGTCATCTTATCAGTGATCTCACTCAGTGTCAAGGTAACAAACCCCAGCACCATAATTGGCATGCCTCATCAGTGAGATTCCAAGAACAGAACAGATCTGGAGACTGCACATCTCTGTCACCCAAAGAGAGTGGGTCAGAGCCTCAGTTGGTATAAATCGTCCTAGCTCCACTGATTTTAATGGTGCCATACTAAATTGCACAATCTGCAAATCTGGCCCAGCGTCTCCAGTTTACTACTAGGTCATAGTTAATATACACTTGGAGGAGGCAGTGAGGGAAGGCTTGCACTACTGCTGCACATACTGCTCCTGTGCTGGCTAATGTAGATCCCTTGATCACCAACATGCCAGTGCTTGAACTTTCACCAACACAAAATTCATTTTAGCGAGGAAGGAAAATTTGGAAACAGAAGCGGTACCTTTGCTTCAAACAACTGCTGTATAAAGTCATACCCTTAGGAGAAAGAAACTACAGTACCTTGGTAGTGAAATAATATCCGTTGCTAAAAGATTTTCAACATTCTCAAAGCTAGAACACATTTCATTTTCAAGATATTTTTTTTCTTTCCTCCAGGCAATATTGTACAGCTGTATTCCTCAGAAACAGGCATGAGTTAATACTGGATCAAATGCTTCAAAGTAGCATTAATGCCACGTTGAGATAGCGAGAAAAACACTCTAAAGTCAGGCAAAGTTATGGTGTTCTGGAAATATTAACTTAGCCATAATGTAGATCTTGTATATTTTGTTGTATAACAAATAGCAAACTAATTAAGGTTAACCACCAGACTTGATAAGGTTACCTGTAACAAGAGAAAGCTTAATAGAAAATAGTACTTAAGTGCAATATGGCTCAGTTAAAATTGTTAGAGTAATCTGAACTTTTTGGAATTTCCTAATGTTTGGGATAATATTGCATCAATCCTAAACTGTTTTGCATAGAATATCCTATTTTTTTCTTTTCACTTTAAAAAAGAGGAGAGGAAGACAAAGAAAATGAGGCAGTAGTTTGCTTCTGCACTTCACAAGATGCTCGGCAAATCCAGGCAGATTTTTAAATTCCTTGCCTCTCAACTGGTTGTCTTATGCACCTTAAAAGATCTGCTGGCTTTGCCATTCCTACTTTACCATGGTCAAGCATAAGCTATTCACATAAATTCACCTGAAGATTGAGACCAAGAATGGAAATTTTCAGCGCAAAAGGTGAATGTGTCGGAAACACAGCTGTGAAATGAGAGGGGACATTTTATATGTCAGTTTCTTTTGATGCTCATATTAAAAATAAACTTTATTGAAATGGCCAATTTGTGACACTTGTTCATGTTGAGTAGAACCTTACTCTATCAGGTTCTCCAAACTGCACTAAAATGTGACTAAGGGTACTGGAATCTTGTCCTAAGTAGTTATTAAGAAGTGATAGAAAGGACTAAACATGTGGGCTGTATTTGCAAAAATATTAGGAAAATCCCTAATAGCAGTTGCCATGAATCAATGCCTTGAGCTGGATAAAAGTGTTACGTTATTTGCACTTGGATATTAAGTGCTAATTAGTATTCTGTGTGATCATATCACAAATTTAGAATTCTATGGTGCTTCATTTATTCAGAATCTTTAGAAACTCTGGCAGTCCTTCACTTTGTAGTCTGGGCGACATTTGAGTAAAATGCTGTTTGCTTGTATTATAAATGTTTATTTCCTGTCTCCACTGTTTTTGAATTTAATTTATAATGATCCATTGCTGGTTATTATCATGTACAGTATGCTCCTTTGTCAAAAATCATTAGAATAATATATTAGCCTTAGTTGTGAGCCTTTTTGGTAATGTGTCGATGGATTTGCTGTTTTTCACTGTGTTTCAGACAAAGGATAAAAGAGGGCTAAAGCAATATTTCATCCTTCTGCTATAGCAGTTCTCAGCTACCTGAGACACAAAAACCAGCCTGTTTTATTTACTTATCAGTTGACTTTTCAGTTGTTTTGATAAAACATTGCCTCTAGGCACTGTAAGTATTTTGAGTGACTGTTTGTTGACATATCACTTAGAAACCAGAACATTGACAGATTTTAGGAATTGTATGAGAGTTTGAGCTGCAGGAAAAGGCCATCTCAAATTACAAGAACTCTTTCTGCATAGACTCAACATAGTCTTGACCTTGGTTTTTGCTTCTTTAGAGGTAAATCTGTTTTATGTGTTTCTGCAAACACTCACTTGTTTGTTAAATGATTAGTTCATCAGAATGCATTCTAGAATCTTTGTGGTGAGCATGCGACTGAAATCTTTACAGAACAACTGAGGCCACCACTTTGTCTGGAAATTATTTCCTACATTTCTGACAGGTGAAGTGGACTCTGCAGAAATAAATTCTATACGTCTCTTCCCGCCGCTTCTGAATAACCAAGATACCATCATGCGAATTGTTTATTTGATCGCTGTGTGATGCTGGAATATTCCTAGTTTCTTTTGACACGTACAGTTGAAATGAAAGCAACCAAGGATGTTTGTGATGTCACTAAAGCCAATGGGCACATTTAACAAATACAAGCTAATTCTATTAAATGAAGGCCTTAGTTCAACAAGGTACTTAAGAATGTGCCTAAATGGAAACGTGTGTAGTCCCATTGACGCCAATGATCTTACTTGGCCTTCATTGTCATAACAACCCATGCAATCTTAGGCCTGATTCCTGCATTCTGGCCTATGTAGGTAGACCATTAAGTCACAGAGGCATTGGAAGGGCAGATTGGAATTCACAATCAGAACCATTATGACATCATTACATAATAAACAGCAGGAACTCCCTTCTCTTCCCACTCTCCCAATAAACCCTCTTGTGTTTTAATTAGGGCTGTTAAGTGATTACAAAAATTAATCCCGATTAATCACGTGACTTAAAAAATTAATCCCGATTAATCACACTGTTAAACAATAATAGGATACCATTTATTTAAATATTTGTGACTGTTTTCTACATTTCCAAATACATTGAGTTCAATTACAACACAGAATACAAAGTGTACGGTGCTCACTTTATTATTTATTACAAATATTTATCATTTTACAGTGCTAATATTTGTAATAAAAATAATATAAAGTGAACACTGTACACTTTGTATTCTGTGTTGTAAATGAAATTGATATATTTGAAAATGTAGAAAACATCCACAAATATTTAATAAATTTCAATTGGTATTCTATTGTTTAACAGTGTGATGAATCGCAATTAATATTTTTAATTGTGATTAATTTTTTTAGTTAATTGCTTGAGATAATTGCAATTAATTGACAGCCCTAGTTTTAATAAAGTAATGTATAAGAAAAGCAAAATCTTCCCAGGTGAAATCTCATGTACAGTAGGTAGGTCAATTTTTCTGAACTGTTCTGTGCATCTAATCAGTATATAGAAATAAACACACAATTCTTTTGTCTTGCAAATGAGAATAATGATTGCTAGTTTGCCCTTCTCTTAGCCCTCTATATTCTTGGTATATAGGGGAAATTATACACTTCTTTGCTGAGTAACATCAAAAGAGATGTCATGTTCGCATCAGTGATCAGCACTGGGCATCCAGTAGTATTCTGGAAAGAAACTGGCATCTCCCACAAAGGCATATCAGGGAAGTGTGAATGGCATTTAATAAAATAGATTTTCCAACAAATGACAGGCCAGAGCGTTGAAGCAAAAAGTACTTCTTCCCTGTGTCAGTCATTCACCCTCTTCTAGTTCAGTGTAGTCCATGCTTTTTCCTAAGGAAGATTCTGATGTATTTGAACAATAGTCCATGCTGTACAAATGGTAGTGAATCAAACCCCTTGCTGAAGAGAGGGCAGTAAAATAGTAATACCACCATGCTTAACAAAGTGGCTTTGCTTTTTTACTTGCAAAAACTACTGTCCAGCAATTAACACATATTAAGGGTACTCCTATGAAAAGGCATTATCACTTTATGTAGCTGCCTTTGTTGCATTCTCAGTGGAAGGGAGGGTTTCATAGATCTGTAGGGTCCCATTGAAGTCAGTGGCAAAACTCCGGTTGACTTCAGTGAAACCAGTATTTCACTCATAGGTTTTAAGGCCAGAAGGACCACTACCATTATCTAGTCTAGTCTGTTACCCAACACAAGCTAGTACACTGAGGGGAATGAATAGGCACAGACACTCACTCTTGTGATGTTGAATAGAGCGTTATTGCAGTAAGACTGACGTAATCACAGTTACTTCTTCTGGTGCCTTCTGAACTTCTCTGGGTAGGGTTTTCCTTTCAGAACTTCTTTGGACTGGGTTTCTGTCACAGGGCTGTTCTCCACTACGGGGAGATCGACGCTGCTGCAATTGATGCAGCAGGGATCGAATTAGCGAGTCTAGTGGAGACCCACTAAATTGATGGCAGAGCGCTCTCCGGTCAACCCTGGTACTCCAGCTCCCCGAGAAGAGTAAGGGAAGTTGACCAGAGAGCATCTCCCATCAATTCAGTGCAGAGAAGACACCGGGGTACGTCAACCTAAGTTGCGTTGACTCCAGCTACATTATTCACCTAGCTGGAGTAGTGTAACTTAGGTCAACTTACCCCGGTAGCGAAGACAAGCCACAGTGTACCCAGTAAAGGGGCGAAGTCCTGAAGCATGCTGAATGGCTTTGCTACACTCTCGCTAGCCCCTTTTCCCCCATTTGGGTCCAGTTTTGTGCCTCCTCCCGTTGCCTTTTTTCCTGGAGTGAAGCTGCTGGACTGCCAGACTGTCTTCATGAGACAGAATGTCAGGTTAGTTAAAGCTTCTAATATCCTGGTAGACAAGTCAATTTATCATTTTCATATGTGTTAAATTGTCAAGCTAAACTGTAGGTTCCCCACTACTAGTGTCTACCTCAGCCAGCTAACGTGTTCAGTCTACAACTTGTGTTGTCTACACTATGACTTTAAAATGTATTAAAAATAATTTTTTTTCCTAGTGTAGACATGGCCTAGGTGGCAGATGCAATTTGTTATGCACACAAAGCAGTTAGATAAAACCAATAAATCCTGTTGCTGGAAGGTTGCAATGTACCACTGCTTTATTTCTTAGAATTCAGAATATAAAATATGAGAACTAAAAATAGAGAGACAAAGGAGGCTGCTCCCTAAAACAGAGAGGAATAACTCAACCCACCCTTACTCTAGGCTGGCTATCTACAGAACTGATTCGAATTGCAGGTGTCTCTGCATAATCCTCTGTCTGCCAGCAGGACCAGGAAAACACCAGAGAATTTAAAGTGACCATCTGTTTAACAGTTTTCAAAAAACCACACAATGAACTCTACTCAGTGGTCAAGTCTGGAATTATGCTTCCCATTTTAACTTTCCCTTTGGACATAATCTTCCATTTAAATGTTGGTTTAAATATGATTCTAGAATATGAATTTCACGTCCTCTACATTAATAAACGTCAATACTGAAAATGTGGCCTTGTTCTTCCAAGTTTCCGTGCTCTTTTTTTCTACTGATCACATTCATTTTCCATTAAAAAGTAATGCATTGCAGAATATTGTACTGTTAAGCAAGTTCAGTTGTATTTCACCGCTGTTAATTATCCTTACAAGGTGGATAAGAAGTCTGGGGGGAATTCCTTAAAAGAAAAGTATTTTGCCCTTGGGATGTGTATTACCATATGGAAAGCAGACTTCTGTTCTCTGTTAATTATCTTTGTTGTTTCAGTGCATTTAAAGGAAATGTAATAATTTCTCGCTTGTTAGTACCTGTGTACTTTAAAATAGGAAATTGTTAAAATAATAGAGATCTCTGGGGGATGCTTACAGTATTCCAGAAAGACGCATTGTTTCCCCCTTCCCTGGTATTAATGTGTCTGAGTAAAAACTGACAAGCGCCAACTTTCCAATGTGCCATGCTTGACCCATGGCCCAGGCCAAGGCCCTGCCCCCACTCCACCCCTTCCCCTAAGGTTACACCCCGCCTTTCTCCAACCTGCCCAGCCTTTTCCTACCCCATTCCGCCTCCTTCTCCAAGCACGCCATGCCTACACTCCCTGCCACTCCCAGCGCCTCTTGCATGCCACGAAACAGCTGATTGCAGCAGGCAGGAGGTGCGGGGGGTAAGGGAGAGGTGCTGATCAGCATGGCCTACCTGTAAGTGGGAGGTGCTAGGGGGATGGAGGGAGCTGATAGCGGATATTTTTTCCCCATGGGTGTTCCAACCCCAGAGCACCCACAGAGTCCGTGGCTATGGTGAAACTGACAAAATATTAAAATGTGATATATATAGCTCCTTTGGTAAAAGAGTAGTAGTAGGGGGGTTTTCTCCCCCTCCACATTTTATTTCTTTTCTTTCTTTCTTTTTTTTGCATGTATGGTTGTAAACTTTCTTATTGTCTAATAATAATCGTGTTCATATTTCCAATTTCTGCATGACCGCAACAGCATTGAATTTGATAGCTTGGAGCACTAGATTCTTAAAACCATTCAGAAACAAAATATCAAAACAATAATAGAAATTGGGTTGGGTGATAATTCTTAGTCTTGTCTTGAAGAGATGTGAAGGTCATGGAAAGAAGCAGGGGAAAAGCTTGGAGTTATAGTAATAAGCCAACGGTTATGGATATGATCCTATTGAACAGAGTGCATGGGATTATTCCACCTGACTTGAAACAAGGTACTGGGTCTGTCATTGGAAATTAACATACTTAGATTTGTACAGTCCAATAGAGCTTTTGATGTAGTTGTTGGGACACTGTTTATGCACTTTGGAGCTGTGTTAGAAGCACATGTGTATCAGAGATGGCCAAACCTTAAAACTGATTCTAAAGAGGCTGATGTCCACATGGCCGATCTCTAATGTATATAGAATTATGTAAAAAGAAAAGGAGGACTTGTGGCACCTTAGAGATTAACAAATTTATTTGAGCATAAGCTTTTGTGAGCTACATGTCAAGGTTCCTTCCGCATTCTGAACTCTAGGATACAGATGTGGGGACCTGCATGAAAACCTCCTAAGCTTACTTTTACCAGCTTAGGTTAAAGCTTCCCCAAGGTACAAACTATTTTACCCTTTTTCCTTCGACTTCCACTGCCACCACCAAACGTTTGACTGGGTTTACTGGGAAAGCGTTGTTTGGAAACGTCTTTTCCCCCAAAATCCTCACCAAAACCTTGCAACCCCTGCCTGGGGAAGGCTTAATGCATCCGATGAAGTGAGCTGTAGCTCACGAAAGCTTATGCTCTAATAAATTTGTTAGTCTCTAAGGTGCCACAAGTACTCCTTTTCTTTTTAAGAATACAGACTAACACAGCTGCTACTCTGAAACCAGTCATAGAATTATGTGTAGCTATTGGGAGTCTTTTCCCAGTTGTGTTGCTTTTGGTAATACTCGAGAAAGTCATTAACTTTATCCTCCAGACAATGATAGGGTGAAATCTCCCAGTCATTTACTCCATGTGATTAGTATTTATTATTATTTATAATTTGTCTAGTGTCAACAGCTAGCTAGGTACCTCATGGGTAGTTATGAAGATCAGGGGTTATATTCTGCCCAGCTACACAGGTGAAAATTCGGAGGTAACTCCACTGAAATCAACAGAGTTACTTAGGATGCACACCGGTGTGAGAGAGAGCAGAAATTTGCTCAATCACCCTGCTGTTTGAGAGCTGTATAGTCTAAATAAACAATAGCAATTATTTCCCAGTCAGAAATTGAAGTTTTTGGGTTTTTTTGCAATATAGTAGGAGAACAGTAGGGAGTTGGCTCAGGATTGTACTCATGGGTATTACCCAGGCAAACTGTAATGTCCTTCCAATGACAGTTTAGAACTAGCTGCATCAGTCCCAGGCTTGAGAACTAAGTCTATTCATCTCTGTCTGATTATAAACCGGGAGACTGATCACTATGTTAATGATAAAACATGTTCCAGAGAAAAGGGAATAAGATGGCTACCTGCTCTGGCACTTCCATGAACCACAGATGACTATAAAGAAGGGATTCTGAAATGAAAACTCATGATTGAAAGGAAATTAAAGGATGAGGCTTCCCCCCATCTACTTGTCACTCAATAAACAATGTAACTAACAATGTTATTGCTCTTTAGGTGATATACAGGTGATAGCTGTTGCTTACCTCCAAAAAGGGAGGTTTTTCTGGTTTAGAGATCAACAGTACAGCTTATAGGAGTTCTCTCAGATGGCCTATATTGGATATCATTCGCATTTCCTTTATAAACAAAATGTGGCATAATATAAGACTCTCTAAGCCTTATGATGAGAGGCTATAGGTACTACGTACTACTGCTCGGTATTCCAATCTCTCATGCAGGCTCGGAAGATAGCAGCTGCAGCAGAAGTAAATATATGTATTATGAAAGTGCATAAAGGCTCAGTCCCCATCGTGCTAGGGGCTATACAGAGAAAATCTACTCTGAAGGGTCTGTGATAGAAAGACACAAAGGCAAAGATCTTCCAAAGCATTTACGAGCTTAACTCTCATTTAAATCAATAAAAAAAACGAGGAGTACTTGTGGCACCTTAGAGACTAACACATTTATTTGGGCATAAGCTTTCGTGGGCTAAAACCCACTTCATCGGATGCATGCAGTGGAAAATACAGTAGGAAGATATATATACACAGAGAACATGAAAAAATGGGTGTTGCCATACCAACTGTAACGAGACTAATCAATCAAGGTGGGTTATTATCAGAAGGAGGAAAAAAACTTTTGCAGTGATAATCAGGAATGCCCATTTCATGCAGCTGACAAGAAGGTATGAGAAATAGTGGGGGGAAAATTAGCATGTGGAAATAGTTGTTACTTTGTGTAATGACATAGCCACTCCCAGTCTTTATTCAAGCCTAATTTAATGGTGTCCAGTTTGCAAATTAATTCCAATTCTGCAGTTTCTTGCTGGAGTCTGTTTTTGAAGTTTTTTTATTGGAGAATTGCGATTTTTAGGTCTGAAATTGAGTGACCAGGGAGGTTGAAGTGTTCTCCGACTGGTTTTTGAATGTTATAATTCTTGACATCTGATTTGTGTCCATTTATTCTTTTGCATAGAGATTGGCTGGTTTGATCAATGTACATGGCAGAGGGGCATTGCTGGCACATGATGGCATATATCACATTGGTAGATGCGCAGGTGAACGAGCCTCTGATAGTGTGGCTGATGTGATTAGGCCCTATGATGGTGTCCCCTGAATAGAAATGTGGACAGAGTTGGCAACGGGCTTTGTTGCAAGGATAGGTTCCTGGGTTAGTGGTTCTGTTGTGTGGTGTGTGGTTGCTGGTGAGTATTTGCTTCAGATTGGGGGGCTGTCTGTAAGCAAGGACTGGCCTGTCTCCCAAGATCTGTGAGAGTGATGGGTCGTCCTTCAGGATAGGTTGTAGATCCTTGATGATGCGTTGGAGAGGTTTTAGTTGGGGGCTGAAGGTGATGGCTAGTGGCGTTCTGTTATTTTCTTTGTTGGGCCTGTCCTGTAATAGGTGACTTCTGGGTACTTTTCTGGCTCTGTCAATCTGTTTCTTCACTTCAGCAGGTGGGTATTGTAGTTTTAAGAACACTTGATAGAGATCTTGTAGGTGTTTGTCTCCATCTGAGGGATTGGAGCAAATGCGGTTGTATCGTAGAGCATGGCTGTAGACAATGGATCGTGTGGTGTGGTCTGGATGAAAGCTGGAGGCATGTAGGTAAGTATATCGGTCAGTAGGTTTCTGGTATAGGGTGGTGTTTATGTGGCCATCGCTTATTAGCACCGTAGTGTCCAGGAAGTGGATCTCTTGTGTGGACTGATCCAGGCTGAGGTTGATGGTGGGATGGAAATTGTTGAAATCATGGTGGAATTCCTCAAGGGCTTCTTTTCCATGGGTCCAGATGATGAAGATGTCATGAATGTAGCACAAGTAGAGTAGGGGCATTAGGGGACGAGAGCTGAGGAAGCGTTGTTCTAAGTCAGCCATACAAATGTTGACATACTGTGGGGCCATGCGGGTACCCATCGCAGTGCTGCTGATTTGAAGGTATACATTGTCCCCAGATGTGAAATACTGTATTTTCCACTGCATGCATCTGATGAAGTGGGTTTTAGCATACAAAAGCTTATGCCCAAATAAATTTGTTAGTCTCCAGAGTACCACAAGTACTCCTCGGTTTTTTTGCTGATACAGACTAACACAGCTACCACTCTGAAACCTGTCACCATTTAAATCAATGAGAGTTAGACATCTAAATATCTCTGGGGTTGTAAGTCAAAGAGACAGAATTGGGGATGTGAATCCCACTTACAAACAAAGTTCCCAGCAGCGATAATGAAGATCACAGGACAGACTCCATCTAGAATTCCCAACCTGGTCTCCGCTTTTAGCTCCGACAGTTCATAGGAATGGCCATACTGAGTCAGACCAATGATCCATCTTTCCCAGTATCCTGTCTTACAACAGTGGCCAGTGGCAGATGCTTTCAAGGGAATGAACAGCATATGGCAAATATCAAATGATCCATCCCCTTTCATCCAGTCCCAGCATCTGGCAGTCAGAGGCTTAGGGACACTTAGAGCATGGGATTACATCCCTGACCGTATTTGCTAGTAACTATTGATGGACCTACTGCCCCCCACCCCCCATGAACTTATCTAATTCCTTTTTGAACCCTGTTATAGTCTTGGCCTTCACAAAATCCTCTGGCAAGGAGTTCCACAGGTTGACTGTGTGTTGTGTGAAGAAGTACTTCCTTTTGTTTGTTTTCAACATGCTGCCTGTGAATTTCATCAGGTGACCCCTGGTTTTTGTGCTATGTGAAGGAGTAAATAACACTTCCTTGTTCACTTTCTTCACACCAGTCAAGATTTTATAGACCTCTATCCTATCCCCCCTTAGTAGTCTCTTTTTCAACCTGAACAGTCTGTCTTTTTACTCTCTCCTTGTATGGAAGCTGTTCCATACCCCTAATCATTTCCAGTTTTAATGCATCTTTTTTTGAGATAGGGTGACCAGAACTGCACACAGTATTCAAAGTGTGCACATCCCATGGATTTATATAGTGGCATTATGATATTTATTGTCTTATTATTTGTTCCTTTTTATCTTTATCCTTTATTATCTGTCCCTAGTCCTTTCTCCTCCCTGCCACACTGCTCTCTAGAGACTCTTAAGCCTGGTTTATGATCAGAAAAATGACTGCAAAAATGGCACTTTGTTTCTCCATGAGCCCGTCCATTCCATGTTTTCTCAGTCCCATGTGCTGGCTTTAGTCCCCAAAGCATCTTTTTACTGCTTTTTATTTCGGCTGGCATTCAGGATCACCAGTATAATGGAGGGCAGAATTTGGCCACCAGGATCTTCCTTTTTGATGATGTATAAACCAGAAAGAACACAGCCTGACTTTCATATCAGAGGTTGAGTCTGCTGGTTTAGTGGTTAGAAAACTGAACAAACCTGCTTGGGAAATTCTAAAGAGTTAAACTGCGATTCTCCTTTGGAGAGTAACTCAGCCAGTGGCCAGCTGTGAGAATATCAACTAACTCAGGCTCGTGTCCTAAAGGTTGGCACTTCTGCAATGCTAATTCTCATTAGGAAGGTCTGCCTAGTGCACTATTACTGTGTGATTTATGATTAATGATCAATAATAGTAGATCTTTCTGTCTGGATTTATCCTTCCAAAATTGATGAGGAACTGACTTAATTAGAATTGGAATGAGATAAGGTGTGGATGTACTGAATGTGTGATATTAAAGTACCTTCAACAGATGGTAACAGTGTGTTACTTAAGTTTTTCTCCTCTAATAGTTTGAAAGTCAAATTCTTAGCATCATTTGGAAGAAAAGTACGTAAATACTTATTAAATGTAGTGGAAAATCATTGTGGTGTTTTAAAGGAATTTCTGTGTTCCGAACATTATTCTCATCCCTCCTAACACAAGACTTTGCCAGAATCTGTCTCTAGTAGGCAAACACTGGGGACAGTATTTGAACTTAATTTTGTCTGAAAACAGTTGCATCTGTTTCTGAACAGTAGTTTTATACCTGCTTTTTAATTATATGTCTTTCCACAGCCAACAGCTCCCTGACTTAAACTGTGAAGTCTTTACCCTGTGTGTAGATTACTACTTAATGTCTATACTGTCAGGTTTTAAAAAATAGGTAGCATGTAAAACTGTGGGAGTAATAGCGACACTTGGTCGCAGCTGTCATGAGGCCTGACTTTAGACTGACAGGCATGCTACTGTGTTTTCTACCTTTGATGAAAACATGTGTTTTACTTTTTTCATGCTATGACCTGCTATTTTTAAACAGTCCAACTATAACAATAGTTGCAGTATTTTTACACTTGGGTCACATGGGATATTTTAGCTCCCAGGTGATAAAATAAATACAGGTCTAGGATTAATGCTGGTGACACTTTACTGCTTTGAACCGAGCATCCCATCACAGTATTAAAGACCAGAAGATCTCAGCTTGGCTTCTGTAAATAGCCAGTAGTCCCAGAGTCAGTCATTTTAATTAGCCTTTTCTCCCCGACAGCAATAGAATCACTTGCCTTATTTTCAGAAATGATTTGAGGGGTTAGTTAGCAGCTCCTTTAGGGATTGTTTAGTTCATTTTTAAAATTTCTCATTTTCTCTGTGGTAATCTAACAAGGAAACAAAACTAAGCAGGATGATTTTGTGGTCACTGCACTGTTTATTACCCTCAAGTAGTGCATAGGGATCAGCACTCCTCTCTGGTTAGAAGCCTGGGAAAAGCAGTGGAGGAAAAACACACTATAAAGGGCCCAGGCATACAGCAAAGTGGAAGGTGCAGCTATGTGGCATGCTGCGTCTCCACACAAGCCTTCAGGAGCTCCCAACTTGGACTTAAGGGCTCAGTGGGGCTGGATGGGAAATAGCCAGGTTATTTCCCATTTTAAGATGAAATTTAACTCTGTGCAGAAGCACAGGTCAGCACCAATGCACCACTTTAAGTCGTCCAAATAGAATATTTTAATGGTGTATCGGCCTTCTGCTTGCCCTTTGCACAGAGGAAATATTTCCCTGCTTAGGATCTGGTTTACGGTTGAGTGAAAATTAATGCTCTTCAGATCAGCATGAACTCCCCCGGGTCTTTCTTTCCCAATAGGACAGCAGTAGTGTATGGTTGAGAAGGAGGCAGCCATTGGGAGCCTGGCCCCTAGATGAAGCCAAAGAGCAGGGAGGCGGGGTTGACTGTCTTTGTAGACACCCTACTGGATTCTCCCAGGGGCAAAGGGGTCTCTGTGAGGGTTTCTCTTCTGTGCTTTCTGCAGCCTCTTCTTGGCTGCGTTTCCTTCTCTTTAGAAATGGGAATGTGGCAGCAACTCCATGAATTAACACCTGCTACACCTTTCAAGTGCTTTGTCCCTTGTTGGTACTCGGTGGAAGAGGGAGGATTTGGGGCTGAGGATTTGTTGGAGTTGTTAAACTTCATCAACAAAAACAGGCATGGAAAACAACTCACCAACTCAACAACTCAAACAACTCACTGGGGAAAGTGCCGTTCTCCTACGAGTGATTGTGCACGTATACGTTCCATTGCAGGTGGTATGTGTGCCTGGTGCACTGGAGTGAGACTTTTGCCAGCAGTACCACCAGGTGGTGCATGTCCCCCTGCTTGACTGTCCACCTGGCTTCCATACCTGTGCTACATCTGCCAGCAGATTTTTTTTTGTTTTCTCTGTCCCTCTGATTTTTTTTTGAATGATTGTTTATCTGCTTATGTCTGATCCCGTACCTGTATGAGACCTCACCTAGTCTTCTCCAGACTGATAGGATCCACCTTTCAACCTATGGCAATGACCTCACTACCTTTATTGTCTACGAAAACAGTATTTCTGGTGATAATTGCTTCTGCAAGGACGGTTTCAGAACTTCAAGCTCTCCTGACTGAACCCCCTTTCACAATCTTCCATAAATACAAGGTTTTCCTTAGGCCATACCCTAGGTTTATGCCTAAAGGAGTATCAGCTTTCCATCTGAACCAGACTGATCATCTTCCAGTCTTCTTCCCAAAACCCCATTCTTCCAAAGTTGAGGAAAAGCTCCACACCTCAGGTGTTTATAGAGCATAGTGTTCTACGTGGACCACCCTAGAACTTTCAGACTCTCTCCCAGGACTTTGGTAGCTTATGCTGAGAGACTCAGAAACCAATCAGTATCAGATCAGAACACTTCATATTGGATTTCTAACTGCATTAAGCTCTGCTATGATCTTGTTAAAGTTTCTCCTCCACTGAGAATCATGGCTTGGTCCACTAGGGCTCAGTCCACTTCATTAGCTTTTCTGAGCAATATCAAAATAGCAGCTATCTGCAAAGCACCAATGTGGTCATCCGTATATACCTTTCCCAGACATTATGCCTCTTGTGGTCATGCCAATGTGACGTTACACGCCATATTCTTCATAGAAATATGGTTATGATATGAATGTGGTAAAACTAAGAGATACTTTATGCAAGATGGGTGTTGTAAGATGCCATTGGAAAGGTTATAATTTACTGAATGTGTTTATCCAATTTGTGTGCATGTATCATTTTTGTATCTGAAGGTGGGAATATTGACCATGTCTCTGTATTTCAAATGTGCTACGTTGGATGAGGCCAAACAATGTTAGTGGCTTATTGAAGAAATGCACACAAGCATAAGATTACCCCAGAAACTGCATGCAATAGAAACATCTCGGGGATAGCCTTATACAATGGGAACTGTTGGATCCAGGTCAGATAGCTCTAGACAATGGGAACTGTTTGACCCAGATCACAGCAAAAAAGCTTTCCAACAAGTGTGGGTGGGGGGATATAAAAGAGGAACAATGACAACATGAGGGGGTCCTCACTCTCCCTACAACAACATACCTGAAATCACCTGAGGAACAAAGACTGAACTGTGAGAAGTGAGGGTCCCAGGCTAAGATATTTATCCTGTGTATGAAAACCTGAGAAAGCTAAGGCAACCTGTGCCTTAAGAATCTACCAGCCTGTTTCTTACTCAGGGTGAGAATTTGCTAATTTGTACCCTACCTATCTAGTGTTTCAAGCTCAGTTTGTGGCTTTTTTTTATTTACTAAGGTAATCTGCTTTGTTCTGTTTGATATTCCTTAAACCACTTAAAATCTACCTTTGGTAGTTAATAACCTTATTTAGTTTATTATTAAACCCAGTTTATGTAATTTCTAACTGGAGGGGACAAGAAGTCGTGTACATCTCTCTTCACATTAAAGAGGGCAGATTTTTATGAGCTTGCGCTGGGCAGATTTTTCTATACAGTGCAAGACAAACCCAAAATAATACTATCTCCCAATAGAGGTGTGCACATGACTGCAGGGGGAATCCTCTCACACAGAGCTGACTTCAGTCTGAATGTGCAGTGGGGTGTCGCCCTACCTGTGTGTGTGTGCTTCAAGAGGCCGGAGAGCCTAATTCAGCAAAGCATGGAGAGGGAGCCCAGGCTGGTTGAGCAGGAGAGGCTCAGTGAAATCCCAGTACATCAGATGGCATCCCAGAGGGGGGTCCAACCCATCACAGCCAACTTCAGCAAATCAGTGTTTTACTGTCTCTGTTCTGATGTCCCGAAGCCTCCACCTGGAAGGAAACTGCTGATGAGTCACCTGCAGTGGATCATATATGTGCACACTCTGTCAAAGGAGAAAAAATGGTTACATACCTATACAGTTTCTTTGAGATATGTGGTGCACAAGTACATTCCACGGCCCTCCCACCTCCCCTGTTACTTTGGATATTACATACAGTGATGTGAAGGAATGGAGATAGAGGTGGCAGACATGCTCCTTTTATGCCCTTGTTGGAGAGCAGTGGCACATGTGCCGCCCAGTGGTATTAATGGTAAAGGCTCAGATACCAGTGCATTGGGCACACACACCCCTGCAATGGACTATATATGTGCCCAGCACATCTCCAAGAACAACAGTTACTGTGCAGGCAAGTGACTGTTATTTTAGCTGAAGCATTGCTGCAGGGGAGCTCTAAATACAGCACATGTAGCACTTAAAGGAATACATCTGAGTTAGATTTTAATGAGCATTACACAAGATCTTCCCAAAGTATTGATTAACCAGCCATTGGGGAGTTTTGAACTTTAATCACCTGTGAAAGCATGCAGGGTTTTAAAGATTCATTGGTGGTCCACAGACAGTGAATCAGGTTCTGGATAAAACTACTGAATATCGCAAACTCTTTGGTGTAGCTATTTTGGCCTACAAAAAAGACTTTGGGTGTATGACAATAGAAGCAGTGTTGGACGCACTAGAAGAGGAAGGAATAGAAAAGCTACATATCCCGAAATCAGCAGCATGGCATTTAAGTTTGGCTACGAGAAAGTGAAAAGTTTCACTTTCAAGTTCAAAAATGGAGTTATATAAAAAAAGGTTTATCTCACTTAAATCCCCACTTCCTACTTGAAAGGCTTTTTGGAAACTATGAAGGGGAGAAAGAAGTGGCAACATTGATAATAGTAATACTTAGCATTCACAGTTCTCGGTGCTTCACCTCTCCAGACCACTTGGTTAGTTTGCACAACCCCCCTAGTACTTTACCTTTGGGAAAAGTGAGGCACAAGGCCCTGTCCGCAGCCCTTTATCTTGAGCAGTGTCATTAATCTCTATGGGTATGACTACACAGCCAAGAAATACCCGCGGCTGGCCCTTGCCAGTCAACTCAAACTAAAGGGCTGTTTAGTTGCAGTGTAAGCTTCTGGGCTCTGACTGGATCCCGTGCTCTGGGATCCTCCCACCCCGTAAGAATGAGCCCACAGAGAGATTAAGTGGTCATATCAAGGGCTCACAGAGAACAGAATCACTAGTCAGGGTTAGCAATTGAGAATCCCTGGCTTTGGGCCCATTTGAGCCACTGAATGTTTTCAGAGGACACTTCCATCCACTGAAACTTCTAAACACAATGGAACTATGATCAAATAGCTGAAAGTGAACAGCCAGAAAAGTGGAGTTTGAGTGCATATGAAGAACACCCAGGTCATGTTTAACCCAAACATAGAAGTAAGAAAAAGTTACAGTCGATGTAACTCAGTTAAATGCCAATTAAAGGTATGTCAGCCTGGTCAAAGGAAAGAAGGATCAAAGGTAAATTATAATTGCTAGAATTTCTGAAGTTGGCATCATATAGGACAGTCTTCATTTTTGCCAGGCTATTCTGAGTATAAACACTCAAGAAGATTAAATAAAAGCCCTGAAATTGGAAGATAAAGCATTGGAAGAGAATATTCCTGTTGTCACAATGAAGTCAGAAGCACAAATAATAGGAGAAGAGAGCAAACCAATCAGTGTAAAGGAGCCCATGAAAACTCTGAAGAAGCTAAACTAAAAATGACAGAAGATGGAGCACACATGTGGCAAAATAGAATCCCAGTGACGAAGTCTGGAAGAAATTCTGTCATAGGGTTTGCAAGACCAACACTTGCAAACATGTGTCATAATGATCTCTCAATCTAATCATTCAGTCCTTATCTTCAAGGAAACCTGCACAACACTTTCAAGCCTGGGAGCTTAAATTCATAACTTTGCTAGACACTAAAAATTATAGACTGAACAAAGACACTGAATTTATGGCTTATTACAACTACCCATAACTCACTAAATCCCCGCCCCTGCCCCCACCACCAGTCTTTTCCCCCTATAGTTGGAGCAGTGTTAATTGGCCACTTCACCTTGAAAGATCCTTTGAAATATGTGCTATTTATGCTAAACAATCTGTTCCACCTTGTATTTAGCTGTGACACTTTGAGAACATTTTGCAGGCCTGAAGAAGGAGTTCTGTGTAGGCTCAGAAGCTTCTCTCTCATCAACTGAAGTTGTTCCAATAAAAGATATTACCTCACCCTTCTTGTCTCTCTCTCATCCTGAGACCAGCATGGCTACAACACCACTACATATAGTTGTTATAATAATAATTTAGTGCTGATTTTATATATGTGTTCAATTTTTCTATATACGCAGGATAATTCATTCCTGGTGTAACCTCCTGCATTCATTCATTGGCTGACAACAGGTGTGAATTTGGTATATGTGTGTTTAATGTAATGTACACGTTTCAGAGTAGCAGCCATGTTAGTCTGTATTCGCAAAAAGAAAAGGAGTACTTGTGGCACCTTAGAGACTAACAAATTTATTTGAGCATAAGCTTTCGTGAGCTACTACTCCGATGAAGTGAGCTGTAGCTCATGAAGGCTTATGCTCAAATAAATTTGTTAGTCTCTAAGGTGCCACAAGTACTCCTTTTTTTAATGTAATGTGTTTGCAACTATTTACTATGTTGTCCTAGGAGGAGATGTACAGCCTAGAAAACAATCAAATGCTATCTTCTCAGCACCAAACTGAATATTCTTTATATTATATTAGTCCCAGAAGATAATTCCCTTCTCATGTGACAGGTTTCAGAGTAGCAGCCGTGTTAGTCTGTTTTCGCAAAAAGAAAAGGAGTACTTGTGGCACCTTAGAGACTAACAAATTTACTTGAGATCACGAAAGCTTATGCTCAAATAAATTTGTTAGTCTCTAAGGTGCCACAGGTACTCCTTTTCTTCTTCTCATGTGAGTCTCTCCTTGGAAAAATGACTTCCTTTTTACTTTCAACCTCAAACACCTCACTCACTATGTGAATCTGCCCTTGGACAATTATTCATCTAGAGTAAGCTTTGTCCTAATGTGATGTCCAGCAAGACAGCAGCCCAGAAAGTTCTAACTTCCATAAGATAATACAAATATCCTTTTCCTGGTGTGTTTTGTTGGGGAGAAGGGAGAATTTTCTTGTGTAACAAGAATAAAGTTGTTGATGTTGGACTATATTTGCAATTAACAACTTTTGCTGTTAACTAACATCTCACCTTTGCTTTCACATTTAATCACCTGCAAAAGCTGTTTGTTCTCTTGTAAAGTCCTCTGCCATGAACATTGTCCCTTAATTGTAACCTAGCAGGAATGAATTACTAGCAGTAGAGAAAAGAACTACAGCAAACCTAAAAGAGAATATATTTTCAAAAGATTTCACTTAACAAGCGTTCTTCATCTTTGTACCTACCAGACATCCTACATTTCAGCCACAGTGGCCTTCTCCTGGGAGCTTTCAGATTCATTGTCAGCCTGTAAAATTAAAAAGAAGAGTGTAAACGTGCCTTTTCTTATTACAAATCATCTCTGCCTCACTAGCCTATCTGCAGACCTATCCATTGCCAAGTGTCCTGAAGTCCTTTCATCCTGCCATAATCTCCTTCTCATACTCTGTTCAGTACATTTAACAACAGGGAAGCTTGATGCAATAGCGCTGCATCCAGCAAAGCCAGTTCTAATGGAGAAGACCAGAGAAAAGCAAAACAGACAGTGTGTGAATGAATCCATGGTAGTAGGTAATATTAGTGTGCAGATTACATTTCTATCTACATAAATGAACAAATATGTGGAAGAAATGACTAATGAAATTCATGAGTTATTACACATTTATAACAACATGGGGATGAAGCTGGTATGAATAGTGTCTTTCACACCTGTAAGTCTGGCACCTTTAACTTTAATGAGATGACATTCTTCTTTCAGAAGATGCACACAGAAGCATATGCCTATTATTTAAAGGCCTGATCCTGCCAAGTGCTAATCACCCTGCAGGACTGGACCTTTCATTTGTAGCAGAAGATAAAGCTTTGTCTCTTGTAAATGTAAATCACTTTCTAAGAAGGGATAACAGAGCAGCACACCAATCCTTTCCCATTAAGTACTAGCTTGGATTACTTACTGCATATAACAAAGGGCAGACACATGTAAAACTCAGCAGAGGGAGGAATTAAAACATCAGACCTCTACAGGAGTCTGTCTGTTAGGATGATTTCAAAGTAGACAACTGTCTGGCCAGAATAATAAATATTCCAGTATAACAATTCTACTGGGATTTGTGCTGCCAATATTTCAACAAGGAACTAGCACCTCTCCCCCAAATAACCCTCCCCTTAGCGCATGTCTGTACTACAAAGTTAAGTTGACCTAACTTACATTGGCATACAGCCGCCGCAGTAATTACCTTGTGTGTGCGTGTCTCTGTAATATAGACCAGGCCTTAGTATTGTGTTCTGGGGTGCCACTGAGCCATGAGGGAGTGGGATACTGATGCAGTTAGTTTTCCTCTTTAAATGACAGGTTTCAGAGTTGCAGAAAATCCCCGCCCCAGGAGGAGAGGCAGCATCACTGGTAACAAACTTCTGTTAAGTGCCCTTTGCTGAGAGTGTTTATACTTCGTTCCTGACATATCTACTGAACCTACTGAAGGATAAAGCACTGCGTTCGGGGGGGGGGGGGGGTTGGGAAAATACATATTTTGTTTTGTTTTTTTCTGGTCCAAAAACCAAAAAATAAAGTTCTTTGAGCCTCAGAGATCTATGGCAGGGCTTATTTCTCAGAGAGAATCCCATCAAAACAGAGAATTGATAACCCTTCCTTAACTTTGAGGGCAGAATTTTCACAAGAACTCCCAGAAACTCTGACAGGCCAGTGTGTGCTGCAGTGGTTCTGTTCATCACCTGGAAATGCCACTCACCCACTTCATCTGTGTAATTTTAAACTGGTGTTTTAATCTGCTGGAATAGTTGTAACAGTGGTGTCTCATAGATAGCTTGGTTCGATAGATTGATTCAGCCCTGAAGAAGTAAATACACGATAATCATTTCTGATATCTTCAAGTTACTTGGGGAAAAAAAAACCCTTAGCTGAATGCTGTAATAGATTTTACAACATTTTAACTGTAGTTTCTGACTAGGTTTAGTAAACTTACAGAACTCGGTTTTTATTCACTGCTGAGTACGAACACTGAATTAGTAGTATTGATAGTGTACAGAAATTGGAATGCAGTTTCAAAATTCTTCCATTCTAGCTGTGGGAACGTGTTATTGATTCTACAGCTCTTTTTGCAGTAATGCCTAGGTTGTGTGCCTTTGTCTCAGTTCTCATTGTATTGCCAGCTTTCTTACCATATCATATACTCTGCATAGTGGAGTATAACTCTTGAGAGGGGTAAAAATGGCAGCACCATTCTAGTGGATGCTGGTGAAGTTGTTGAGCCATTGAAAAAGGTAGCATGTCTCCTGAATGATGGCTTAATTAAAAGCCCATTGAAATCAATGGACAGACTCTGATTAACTTTAGTGAGCTTTGGATCATGCCCTGAGTGCATAAAGAAGAGTTGCAGGTTTCTCAAATGTGGCCCCCAGGGGCTTTTCCTGTGGCCACAGTCTCCTGGGAGGTGCGGGGAGGGTGGGGAGTTAAGCAGTGTTAACAAACATACAAATATCACAGAAACAGACTTACTAGCTGGCAAGTCTATTGAAAAAAGCAAAAGAAACAACAACAAAAAGACAAGAACATGCAAAGCACCTTATTTGTTTCTATTCTGTTTAGGTCCAGTAAAGAATAGAGACAACTGTACATTTTTTATTATTGAGTCTGCAATACAGTCCTACATAAATAAAATACAGTGATAGGACCTGGATATGTGCATATTGTTTGTTTTTCCTAAAGTTAATTAAGTATTTTAGGAAAAATTGTCAGAGCAGCCACCAGCAGGAGTTGGTGGTTGGACTCTGAGGCCACCAAAACTTTTCTTGAGACCCTGCTTCATCCTGGAAGTTGGGATATGGGAGGGTAGGGCATGGGGTTGCCCACACTTATGCCCCGACTGAGACAGCTTGCATAGACATAATCACTATCTGGCACGTGTCCTTTATGGTCCCTATGCTTGAGCTAGATTGTATTTTTTGTCTGCTTAGGCCTGCTGCATGGGAAAAAAGGCTGCTTATGCTCCTTTTCTGCTTTACTGTACCATTGCAAGGTGAGGCATGATTTTGCCCTTTATATCCACCTTCTTCTGTACATTTGACGTGCAGTACAATAGCTATGCCATCGACTAAATCTGATTTTTCTTAGGACCTAGTAGTTATTTTCTTATCAAAAGATCATTCAAAGCCTATTATTAAGACAATGGACTTGACTTTTCAATGAGTTTGTCTTTAAGGATAGTTTTCAGCAAATGAGTCAGCCATATGTTAAATCAAATTTAACATCCATTATGAAACACTGAATCATACTTTATATCTCTGTAATGATAATAAATGATCATCTCGCTCATGTTCCCCTCATTTGTACTACTTCTCATCAATCTTGCTAATATCACAAAGATTTATTAAATGAATAAGCTTCAAACTATAACTGTTTTAATACTAATCGCTCCATTTTATGTTTCTCTTACTGTAATTTCCATTTGTGTTTAAGCATGCTGACTTTAAAAGTAATAATCCTTTTTATAGTGAAATTTAATGAATAGAAAACCAGTAAATCAATAGTAAAGCCCTCCTTAATGAGATTTGGTAATTATACCAATACATTACAACATACAGTAAATTTCTTAGTGCCCTTCATATATACGAGAATCACAAAGGTGGACTGTGGCAAGTTAAGGTAACGATTAAGGGGCAAAACAGTTGAGCTGCCACTGAGGATAAACAGCTGAATAAATATATTTAGTTTAGATTTTAAAATACCCAGGGATAAAATTTTAGTGCAAGGCTCCAAAATTTAGTGGCGTAACTCCCTTTAATATAAATCCCTCAGCTACAAATGTACTTCTGGGTGTTTCAGTGCTCCTAATCTTGTTAGCCTAGAAACTCCCATTTTATTGGCATCATTTGGGCCTTCTTCCTTTTTTGGCTTCAAAATGTGTGCAAAAGAATTCTGCGTTATTTTGCACTTATTCTGCCTAGTCTGGTAGTGCTACACCGGCACTTTGCCGGTGCCCCCAAGGCTTATATCTTGTAACAGGAGCTTAAGTCACCCCATAGAGTAGGGTGCATAGGGAGCTGGTAAGGTATGTATGTGCTAAAAGATGCCATGGGAGAGGAGCAACGGAGAGTAATCTCTGCCAATCTTGTCTAAAGGAGCAAAAGTTGTACCATTCTAGGCACAGTCCTCTATATTTGGCATGAGGCCTTTAGTTGGACCGTATTGAATGTAAATGTATTCGTTTAAGTGCCTTATGGGTTCTCCTATTTGTAATATAGGTATATTGCATGAACAGCTCTGGTTCTGTGCTATAGCACTAGGAAACAGAGGTGAGTAGTTTGTCCCTTGATGAACTGTATGGCGGTAACCATGTCAGATCAATACAGATCACCAAACTCCATATAGCTGTATTACGGACTACTACAAAATTGGGGTGGGGGTGGGGAGAGAGGGGAACTAATGAAATAACCGCATAGTACAATGGCGTTTATTTGATCAGGGTTAAGACTGTTTTGTCCTTCACAGATTACATTGTTACATGGGAAAGGACAACAGGTACAACTGAGAGGCCAGTCTTGCTCCCACTGAAATCAATGGCAAGCTTCCCACTGGGTTCAGTAAGAGCAGAACTGGGCTTTTGACTAGTATGAGAACCGTTCTACCCAATCTCTCTGTTCCAGATGAGACTTGATCCATTCCAGAGGTCTGCCTGGCTGAGCTGCATAGGCAGGAAAAGCCCTAAAGAGCTGTCTGTTTGCCCTAGAACTCCTCAGAAAATATTCAGAGGGGTAGAAAGAAAATCAATATACAGTTCTGTAATGCAACTAGGGTACTGCCATAGACAGCTTTGTAACTGGCGTGGGGGCAAGGATTAAAAAAATCAATTCAAAAGCTCATGGGAAGTCAGCGTAAAGATCTCAACACCGGTATTATGGCTTGTGTTCACCGAGAGTCAGTGAGCTCTCCAGCTGCAGAATTCAGCGTACATTGTCATTTCTGAAGTGACTGGTCTGGAAGGCCCATGACCAATGAGTTTCAATAATCCAGCTGAGATGTAATGAAGGCAAGAATTGAAGATTTAGCCCCCTCATGAGACAGCATTGCTTAGAGCCTTACTATGCTCTGTAGATGCAGAAGTTTCTGTGATGGAACCAAACTGGTAATCAAAAGATGGGCTGGACTCAAAGCTGACCTCAAGGTTGTGACCCTTAGAAGCAGGCTGTCTAATACTTCCACCCAAAGTTGCTGCAAAGGATGAAGCATTGTTCTAGAAGTGATAGGGCCAAACCAAAATCAGCTCAACATTCTCTAAATTTAACTGCAGGAAATTTTTCTCACATCCGAGACCAAATGTCATGTAGCTACCTAATCAAACAGGAAATTACTTCTCTGGGGTCAGCTGTAATGGGAAAATAAGCTGTTGTGTCATCAGCATAACAACGATATCAGAAATTATACCTCTCAGTCATGACACTTAATAAAAACATGTAGACACACAGCTTGGACCTGTGAATTTAGCTCTGTGAGGCACCAGAGAACATCTTGATCACAATAACTCCCCCCCCCCCCAAATCTGCCCCTAAGTTTGTCAGTGAAACATTGGGGATGCTGAATTAAATAGGGTAATCCTGGAGTATGTTGAGGTATTGTAAATCAGGAACTAATTGAAATATTGTAGACGTGGTAAAGAATTCAATATTATACATATATCTTTTAATTCCGAACATATTGCACCCAGACATTTAAAAACCAAACGAGGAAGGGAGGTCTCAAGATTAAGGCACTAGAGTACATCTCAGAATCCCAGGGTTCAATTTCAAGATCTGTTTCATGTTTCCTATGTGACTTAAAATCTCTGTGCCTCAGTTTCTCACCCTTTGTCTTGTCTATTTATACTTAAACTCTTTAGTACAGGGACTGTCTCTTATTATTCATGTGTACAGCACCAAGCACAACGGGGCCCTGATCTTGGCTGGGCCTCAAGGTGCTACTGTAATAATAATAATAAAAATAATTCTCACCATCTTGAAATATGTTGTCCTTTTTTTGCTGTTACTCTATCCGAATGAAAAGAATAAATGGGTTTAAGTTAAATAAATGGGTTTCCCTCTTAAAATTAAGGGCGGAGGGGGTAAGAAAAATTGGCTATTGTTCTCATTGTTTTAACCATCAGATTTAGCTGATAACCTGAGAAAATTAGGTTATGGTCCCATACTGGTATGTGCTTTAATTTTTGAAAGCAAGATCTAATGGAGCTCTTTGTCTGTAGCTGACCTTACAGGAGACCCAGCAGAAACTGAAAGCCAATTTCTAAAGGCTCAGTAAAAGCTTCCTCTTTCTTACCAAAAACTACTTAGCAGCATAAAAGGTCCCTTGAGCTTCCACACTCTGTACCTAAGAATTAATGCTCTTCACCTAGTCCCCTTCTCTAGTCACCCAAGCGTCCCTCATTTGCTAAACTCAGACATTTTAAATGACTTTGACCTCCGGGGTTCTCACATCTATTCAGAAATAATCTTCCCCTTCTGGACCTCCAAACTAACTACTGGAAATCTTATCATCCATTTCGCTCAACTCATATTAAAATTTAGCAATTAATTATTTCCCATTCTAATCCAGTAAGCCTGTGCAATTAACATCTGGGATTCAGCACATCTTTTTGCTGACTTTTTAATTTAAGGACTGGGACATAGTAGATCCCCCTAGCTAGAGTTAATCTAACTAAAATCCGACGTTTATTTCAAATTTTCATTCTGCCCACCTCGGAACCCACTGCCCTGTTCACCGGATCTTTAACATGACATTAGTTCTCAGCACTCACAAGGTCACTCATCATTTTAACATGTGTCACTGACCTTTCATGAGGTGGTGTGGTTTAGATCAGGGCACCGAGAACTGGCTCTTCTGGATTCTATTCTCAGCTGCTTCAGTGACCTGCTGTGTCTGACCTTAGCCAAATGCCTCATTTTACCCACTTGTGAAATCGCCCTACCTCTTGGGGACATCAAACTTAATTAATCGATATTCTTGTATTCTTTGAAATCCTCACTGAGGTGCTCTACAAGTGCAAAATGACTACTAAGGTAGCAAATGCTTTCCTTCCTACCTAGCCATGCTGCTTAGTTCTATCTTCAGTGTCTTTTCGGGGAATTTTCCACAGAAAGTCCCCAGATATTGTGTGCATGCATGATGATTTGGGGGGGGGGAAGGAGACACTCCTATCCCAACTGGGAGCTTAATTTCCTGTGCACAATGTTGGATAATCTTATCGTTTTCTGTTTTAATTTTTGAGAAAATTTAAAATGTTTTAGGCAGAACTGAGGGAAAAACTGGACGAAGCCATTAAGTATATAAATCATTCCATACAGCCCACAGAACAAGCCCAGCATGGACAGCCACTGTGCAAGAACTGGGACACAACTTTTTTCGGGCGGGGGGAGAGAGAGAGAGAGTTACTAAGTAACGGCTATTGACTTCAGGGAGTAGTTTTGTACTATAATTAAATTTGTCCACTTTCTCAGAGTGAGATGAATGAACTTCAGTTCCAACCTTAATGTTTCCTTTATTTATTAATGAAATCCCTGCAGCCCTCACAAGCTTCACTGATGTCCTGCCCACAGGCCTTAGTCTTGTTCCAGTGGGAAACACTTCCCCTGGTGAGAACACGGTGTGGGATCCATGCTCGTCTTAGCACTTTCAAAGGGCTACATCCTGCCTTAAGATACATTGAAGACAGAGACTTAGGCACATGCTTCAGTGCTTTGCTGAATCAGAACCTCATGGAGGGCTGCACGGTATATCTGAGGTCAAAGTCACACTGGGCTGCTTTGGAAACTTGCCATTCTAAAATTCTCCACTTACACCTGCCAGTGAGCAAGCGCACGGTCACAGTTGTGTACCCATTATCCTTCCCTTAGTACTAGTCTTAATCCTGAAGAGTCTTTTAAATAATCAATATCCTGCATCAGTCTTTTGGGAAAGAAGCCATTCACTTTCTGCTGTGCACTTTTGAGACCACAAAGGCCATTTGTTTGAATAGGGTGATGCTGCAGCACACTGTGGTCATTTTTGCTTATTTGGATCTTTCTGAGCTGGCTTGTTCTTACATTCTCTTGGGCGTGGAATATCCTGTTTCATGCAGGGTTAGCATGCAAGATGAACTTGAGGCAAACCGTAGTGAGAACTGGCAGGCTTCTGTGTTTCAATAGGATTTTCCCCTTGCCTGGAGTGTGCTCAAGTTCAATGGGAAGGCCTTGGCAGAATATGTAAAAAGGCACATCTCATGGCAGTTGTGCAATTTGGTGTGCTTGCCGCAGCCCTGAGTTTGGGAGAACCCCTTATAGTAGTGCAGTGATTCATAGTAGCATGTCTGGAAGCTACAATATTGTGGAGAGGCCTGGGAGCTTGACTTTTGTAAAGATGGAATACATTTAAAAGAGGCAAAAGACAAATAAAACCTCTATTTTCAATCTCTGCTCCTGAGGGCCGTGGGCACCCGGAACATGTATGTGGAGCCTAAACGATAGCAGTGTCTAGCGCTGCAGAGCCTCTCGGGACTCCTGCGCACAAGCCAAAGACCATGGCGGCGTGGTTCATTTGTCGTTGTATTGTGCCAGTGCCTGGAGAGCCCAGGCAGGGGCCTTGGCTAGGTGCTCTGCGCACAAGGGGCAGGGGGACGGCTGGACTGGTGGTTGCTGGAATGATAGCAGCAGCCAGCCTTTAAAGGAGTTGGTGCTGTCTGGTGTGGTGTTGTGTTGGCACGTGTGGGGGCGGGGCCAGTGGTTGGGATATAGTATCCCTTTAAAGAACAGCACCCAAGGCGTTCACCTGTGTGGCCTAAATACAAACCCTGGCACCCACTTGCAGCAGGGGGACTGATAGGAACCAAGCAAAGTGCAGAAAATGAGAACGGGGAGAGCATGCGCTCTCAGTTAATTTGGGAATAACCATGTCCTAGGGTAAGAACTTCCTTAGCTTTGTAGCCCAGGTATGATTGTTACCTAGCAAACCCGGAACTCTTTCAAACTATCATTTCAATAATCCAGTAGGTGGAACCACCAACCTCAAGCCTTCAAAAATCCTGAGTCAGGCCCCCAAAATAACAGGAATGGTTTAGAACATCACAGGATTTAAAAAAAAGAATAAATGTTGTGATCTTTTTATTATCTCTACAACCATGAGGGCTAGGAACGTTTTGGTTTTCTTTTAAATGAAAGCTGAGATTCTCCTGCCTGTCTTTTCCTTAAAGACTCCATCGGCAGGGTCTTTAAGGAAAACTATGTTGGCAACACGGAGTAGTAGAGCATGGTGGGAAGATATAATGCCTAGCCATTTTGGATTGTTTTATGGATCATAAAGCTTCCTGGGATATAGCTTGGGAATAGTGCAAAATGGACTTGATCTATGCAAGATGCCTAGTAACCTTAACTCTCAGCAAAGCCAATGGGAGTGGAGGGTACTCAGCTATCGGCATGATTGGGTGGATTCTGGGGTTCAGTGCTCTAATCCAAGAACTGTGATGGGTGCCAATAAAATAAAACTTCACAGAATAGAAATGAGGCTACATTTCAATTGTGGAGTCTTCTGTTGAACGTGAATGGGAAAATCAGCTAATTTTAATGACTTAAAGAATGCTGTCCATCTGGAACATCACCTTTGTGTAGTTTTATTTTCTCTTTCTGCTGTGTATTTTAATTAACTCGTTTTGGTGGCCTGCTTTACATGCTGTGAGAGCCCTGTTTTATTTCGATATTTCTGAAAGCATGATATACGTGTAAATAACTGTTTTGCAGACAATATCGGTTTTGCAATCTTGGATGTGTGCAGTCTGTTTTTCTCATTTTAATTTGGTGGCAATGGGTAGAATATATGTGACATGATTAAAAAAAATGCAACAGTGCCTGTCAAGATTCCTTCCCCACTCTGAACTCTAGGGTACAGATGTGGGAACCTGCATGAAAGACCTCCTAAGCTTATCCTTACCATCTTAGGTTAAAAACTTCCTCAAGGTACAAACTTTGCCTTTCCTTGAACGCTATGCTGCTGCCACCACCAAGCATCTTACACAAAGACCAGAGAAAGAGCCCACTTCGAGACGTCTTTCCCCCAAAATATCCCCCCAAGCCTTACACCCTCTTTCCTGGGGAAGGCTTGATAAAAATCCTCACCAATTTGCATAGGTGAACACAGACCCAAACCCTTGGATCTTAAGAACAATGATCTTAAAAGAAGAATTTTAATTAAAAAAAAAAGTAAAAGAATCACCTCTGTAAAATCAGGATGGTAAATATCTTACAGGGTAATCAGATTCAAAACATAGAGAATCTGTCTAGGCAAAACCTTAAGTTACAAAAAGACACAAAAGCAGGAATATACATTCCATTCAGCACAGCTTATTTACCAACCATTAAACAAAAGGAAATCTAACGCATTTCTAGCTAGATTACTTACGAACTTAACAGAAGTTCTGAAGAGCATTCCTGACCTGGTCAGACAGACAGACAGACCCTTTGTTCCTCCTTCCCCCCTGCAGCTTTGAAAGTAACTTGTCTCTCATTGGTCATTTTGGTCAGGTGTCAGCGAGGTTATCTTAGCTTCTTAACCCTTTACAGGTGAAAGGGTTTTGCCTCTGGCTAGGAGGGATTTTATAGTTCTGTATACAGAAAGGTGGTTATCCCTCCCTTTAGATTTTTGACAGTGCCCTTGTCCAAGTAGAAAGGCAGGCATGTTTCACAATCATAAGTCTAAACCAAGTGACCTGAGTGTAACATTCCTTTGTAAAGTCTTATGCTCCTTTTTCATACCTTATTATTGATACACATTTTCTGAACATGATGTATAAATGACACCACCCTGATTAGAATGGGAAGGCTCTAACAATCTGAGTGCCAGTAACTGCTGTCTTGGATAGCTGAGTAGTGTCAAGTACTTAAGAACCAGGGTCCAAAGTGGGATTACTTGGGAGTGCAAGAAAAAAAAAGGCTACTTGAACAGCATTAATGCCTAGGGACTTACATCTGGAAGCTGCAGATGCCTTATATGCTGGATTTAGGGCATGTCTACGCTACAGACTTAAGTTGATTTATGTTAGGTCGACTTACAGCCACTGCAGTAATTCCTGCAGTGGCTAATGTCCACACTACCCTCCTTCTGTCAGTGGTGCACCAGGAGCACTTTCACCAACTGAAAGAGGTAGCGTGGGGGGCTCAGAGCAAGGAGTCTCAGCTCTGCGCAGCTCCTCTCTGGGAGCCCAGCTGCCCCTGTCTTCTCGCCTCCCCACTAGGAGCAGGGATAGGGTTGCCAGGTGTCTCATTTTTGGCCAGAATGCACTGTCAAAAAAGGAGCCTGGCGGCTCCACTCAGCACTCGGCCATTAATAGTCCGGTCAGTAGCACAGCGGGGTTAAGACAGGCTCCCTGCCTGACCTGGCTTCATGCAGCTCCTGGAAATGGCCGGCATGTCCCTGTGGCCCCTAGGCACAGGGATGACCTGGGAGGCTCCACATGCTGCCTCCGCTCCAATCACTGGCTCTGCAGCTCCCATTGGACGGAGCTGCAGGGGTGGGGCCTGTGGGCACTGGCTGCATGTGGAGCCACCTGGCTGTGCCTCCACCTAGGGGCCTCAAGAACATGCTGGCCACTTCCGGGAGCCGCCTAAGGTAAGCGCTGCCCAGAGCCTGCACCCCAACCCCCCACCCCAGCTCTGAGCCCTCCTCCCACACCCTAACTTCCTCCCAAAGCCCACCCTGCACCCCTTCCCACACTACAAACCCTTCGGCCCAAGCCTCATCCTTGCACCACCCCAGAGCCTGCATGCCCAGCTGGAGCCCTCACCCTCTTCTGCACCCTAATCCCTTGCCCCAGCAGGGGGGAAATGAGTGAGTGAGCAAGGGTAGGAGAGAGTAAGTGAAGGAGTGAGCAGGGGTGGGGCCTTGGAGAAGGGGCAGGTCAGGGGAGGGGCTGGGATTGGGGAAGGGTGTTCAGTTTTCTGCAGTCAGAAAGTTGGCAACCCTAAGTGGGAGCCAGTCACCCAGGCTTCTCAGCTCCCAGAGCGGGTAGCCAGGCAGGTGTAGCCCAGCAAGGAGCCAGGGGAAGCCAGGCTCTAGCTGCCTGGCTTTCTTGTCAATTGGAGCCCTGAAATTGACAAGACAGCCAACAGCCAATGTAAGTAACGCAGTGTCTACACAGACACCCCATTGCCCTAACTACACCTACATAAGCCGTACGCCTCTTGTGGTATTGGAGTTACGTTGGTGTACATTGGTGGAATAAGGCTATAGTTAGTACACTGACTACATGAAGACACCGTAAGCTGCCTCCCGTCGACTTAACTCTGTAGTGTAGACCAGGCCTTCCTGTACAACCCAGTCCTTTTGCTTTCACCATTTATGTATCGTGTACATAGTGAATAGCTTGAGCAATTTTGTCCTCATCTGTTTCGCTCATGATCGCTGTCAGCAACCTGCCTTTTATTCTCTTGTTGTTGGTTAAACCGCTTCTTTTAGCTACCACTTTCTTCTAGCTAAACCGAGAGCAAGAGACGCTGAGCTGGGATCACGAGCAAACCCTGAAAGGCCTCTAAGGATCCACTTTCAAAACTGCTCCAAGTCCCACAGCAGAGCATTTACCCAGCTTCAGCTTGTAAAAAGGGAGTGATTTTTAAAACAGCTTTGGAATGTGCAGAGAATTTGTAGAGACTGGCATACCAACCAACATTTCAACATTTCAACACTGGTCACCGCCGATCGCTGTGGAGCCATTCCGCTACCACTTTCCTGCCGGGCCCGTGCCATGCTGAGCCCCCGTCTTTCAGCTCGGGGTTGTGTCCCTCCCCATCCCTCAGCTTCTGTGCAGCCTCCGAGCATGCCCAGGAGCAGCTGAAGCAGCTGTCTTCCCTAGCCGTGCTGCTGCCCATGGTACTTGCCATGTGTAACGTGCAGACGGCTGCGGGCACAACTGAATGTGGGAAATGTTCTACTTCAGCTGGGACAGGGAATTTTGGAGATCAGTGTGGGAGAGTCCTGTGAAACTCGGGATTGTTGGGAGGAGGTGGTGGTGGTCTCGGTAGCATCCCCTGAGACTCCTCGCTAGATGGTGGGGAGCAATGGGTTGTGCCTTTATGGTTTCAGATAAGCAGTTCAGAAAGCACATGATGTATGAGAGTATTACTAGTTTCGCCCCTTTCCTTTCCCTTTGTGACAACCTAGCACTGGGTTGTCCCTGCCTCATTCTAATGGTCTTGTTGAAAGCAATTGTTAGTGTTTAGGGTTCTCAGTTAATTTCACTCCTAGATAACTATGGGTTCAGAGGCTCAGTTCAGATATGTCCACTGACGGTCTGATGCTGCTTGTCCAGAGTTGCTTAACTATCTGAACCTCTCTGAATTTGCATTTCTCCTTTCTTCATCCTTCCTCCCCTCTCCCAACCTCTCCCTTCTCTTCCTCAACTTCCCTCTCCCCAGCCCCTATCCTTCTCCTCTCTTTGTAGAGATTGTGAGCGCATTAGGGCAAAGGCTGTCATTTTATTACATGTGAACTGGGCCTTGGTACATGGTCAGGGCTTCTAGGCATCCTGTTCAAACAGGAGTTAATTCAGAGAAGTCTTATGGACTGTGTTATGCTGGAGGTCAGACTAGATAATCATAGTGGTCCCTTTCAACCCAGTAATGTATGACAGAAATAAACAACTCATTATTGTCATCATCATCTCTGAACCCAGCAATATATATGAGTAATTCAAATCATTCCTTCCAACATGCACATTCCCTTATGGCGTGTAGAATTTCCAGAATGGAGTGGAATGTGGTGTTATGTTTTTACATTTAAAATGAGGTTCTATCTATACATTTCAGCTAAAAATGCATGTTGTGAATGCTGGTTAATCTCACATTTCTTCTGGCTAGTATTTAATTATATATGGCAGAGCACTGGAAGCTACCTTAGGATAACTCTGATTAAGAGATTTTTCTAGATGCAGTAGCTACCATTAGCTGAGCAGCAAAGCACAGCTTTTGAGTGTCATATCCTTTCACATTTCCTGTGCTCTGATCACTAAGGAACATTAAAAGGTCACATTAGAGCTGTCCTCTTACAATATGAAACGCAAGAATTGGCTAAAAGCATGGCTGCAAAGTTCAGAACTTTAAGAGAAATGAATAGTTACGAAGAAGTGATTTGTCAGCTACCCCTTAAATGTAACCACAGACTACAACTTTATGCTCCAGCAGAGCTGCTGTAGGGTGAGAGGCAACAGGAACTCTATAATAAACCTCCTTGAAGAGCAGAAGAGCTTGCTCACTTAAACAGGCACTGTCAGCTACTTGTTGAGAGAACAGAGAGAGTTTCTTTAAAAACCACCCAAAGCACTGTATAAATAGGAATGCATTCATGTTTATAAATCAATAATATAATTCCAGTGAAAAATCTTTTAAAAAAACCTAATAGTCCTTTTCAGGAGTGTCAGTCCAAACAGCATTGTGCTCGAGCCCAATAGAGAGGATGTGAAAACTGACTGTAATTAACAGCAAAGCCAGCCAGTGACTGCAAAGATGTATTTGGGTTGGAAACGATCTTTTCATTATGTATGTGTACAGAGCTCAGCGCAGTGGGGCGCTGATCCTTGACTGGGGCCTCTAGAAGCTACCATAATACAAATATGAAGTGATTATTAATATTTTTTTTTGCCTTTAACCCTTTCAAATGACAAAGGCAGGGAATTTGCTTTTCAATATATGCATTGCATTGATAGTGTCTCTTTAAATTTGCTTGCGCCGTAACTCATGACTAATAGTAAGAAACTTATCTTGTTTGCACACCCCTAACGGCTAAGCATTGCTGAGTCCTAATGCTGGCTGTCTACTCGGGGGTGTATTTCATTACTGCATATCTTGACAAAAAATTACTAATGGTCTCCTGTAAATATGTGCACTAGATTTATGAGCATGCTGTATGTGAGAAATGGAACCTCTTACTGGACATTGGAATCTGGCCTTTAATATAGAAATATTCAACTGATTTTTTTCTATCTGGAAAATCTTCATGACATTGATTGGATCCTTATTTGTTTATTCCTTTATTAAAACATGATATAAGGAAAATACATACTCTGCAGCAAAAGGTTAGATTTCTAATATGATGTTTTATAAGTCCAGATTCCTGCTGTTACACTGGTGCCTTTTCAAAAATTTCAAGGTCAGTATATCAACACTGATTACTAAATAAATTCAGTTCCTTTGGTGATATATATATATATACATGCCACCAATGATATATTGTACTACAGTACATAATAGGGGTGCTGCATAGTGATGCAACAGGCATATTCTTGACCCCATTAAAGCAATAAGAGTTCTAATATTAATTATTTGTATGGTGGATGTGCCCATGAGCACCATCTGGGATCAGTGCCCCTTTGTGCTTGGTGCTGTATACATACATATCAGAGAGTGCCTACAATTTTACACTATTACAAGACATAATAAGGTGCATACCTCAGACCAGCGGGTTGAGGGTTGCCTTTGAATTCTGTTAGAGCAGAATCAGACTCGGCCAGTTTTTCACTTCAGTTGGCGTTTTGCCTAAATAAAGGGGAGTTCCTGAAAATTCAGACTTAATGCTGATTGACTATTTATAACCTCCATGTTCTTAAGACTTGCAGTCAGGAGGATTAAATGATATATTTGCTGTATTAGTTGTCTGAAATGAAGTGTATTAAGGAAGAAAGGGTAACCTACTCTTACTTACTCTATTTTAATCAGTCTAAATCATCACAATCTAGCTCGAATTTTACCATAGTAAATACATGCTTTTAGGCTATTTTTTGCTGGTCTGCATTGCAAGCAGATTAATTAGTAGCAAAACAGGTATACTACAAAAAGAAAAGGAGTACTTGTGGCACCTTAGAGACTAACAAATTTATTTGAACATAAGCTTTCTTGAGCTACAGATGCTGTAGCTCACTTCATCGGAGCTGTAGCTCACGAAAGCTTATGCTCAAATAAATTCGTTAGTCTCTAAGGTGCCACAAGTACTCCTTTTCTTTTTGTGAATACAGACTAACATGGGTGCTACTCTGAAACTAGGTATACTATAGATACCCTGCCCCCAAAAGGGTTTTTTTGTAAGTCACCTTTCGTGACAGGTGGCCCATAAAAATAGACTGCGATCAATAATTGCTAAGGAATATAATTTCTGTCTGTTGATGCAAAGCTTCAGCTGTGCTGCTCCCATTAATGCCAGTGGGAGTTGCATCACTAATGCACAGAATGTCGAGAGCAGACCGATAAATATCATTCACAGTTGCAAACAGATCAGCTTCAATAAGTATTCTTTCTGGCAAACCTAGGTATGGCTTTGTCCACACACGGCAGTGTAGCAAAGAGGAGGGAACTGTAAAAAGAAAACAGAAACACCCACTTAGGTTCTAAAACACGGGAGGTCTTGTTTGTCTGCATGGATAGGAAAATTTCTTCTATAGAATGAGTTCACTTCTTCTGCTCACTTTTTCATTGTATTTCTGCAGAAATCACTGTCATTATTAGATACTAGGTACAATTTTCAAAAGAACCTAATTGATTTAGGAGACCAAAGCTTAGCGTTCGGCTGCTGGACAGAGTTAACCTTAGAGTGTCATTGTGCAACTGAAAAGATGGTCTAGAGAGAAGACCCTTAAATTGTATTAGGCCCTCAGGGCTACATTCACTGAAGGACGTAGGTGGCTAACTGTCACTATAGGCGTCTAAGGCCCAGAATCAGGATTCACAAACCCCCTGTTCAGCCACTGCTGAGCCCAGTAGGTGCCTTAACTTGCTGACACCTACATTTTTGCAGTAAAAGTTCCCTAGGTGCCTGTGTTTCTGCCTCTGAGCATGCTCACTGCAGCCCCATGCCAGGACTGCGTTGGTGAGACCTAGTCTGAAAGGCGTGCTCTGAGCATGCCTACTGGATCAAGCATCTATAGGTGCACTCACACAAAATGCTAGGGGGTGGGGAGAAAGAGATGGGATGGATAAGGATTTATAAGATTGGCCATATTGGGTTACACCAAAAGTCCATCTAGTCCAGTATCCTGTCTTCTGACAGTGGCTAGGTTACTCACCTGGGAGTAACCTATGTCAGGTGCCCCAGAGGGAATGAACAGAACAGATGATCATCAAGGGATCCATCCTATTGCCCATTCCAGCTTCTGGCAAGCAGAGGCTAGGGACACCATTCCTGCCCGTTTTGGCTTCCCTCCTAACTTATAGCCCAGTGGCTAGGTTACTCACCTGGGATGTGGGAGACTCCAGGTTCAAGGCACCCCTCCACCCGATGGGGAGAAGGTATTTGAACTGGGCTCTGCCCTAACCACTGGACACAGGGATATTATGATGTGGGGCTTCCTCAGCCTCTGCTGTCGAAGCTGTTCAACTGTATAGAAAATTTTTTTTAAGTGTTTGGATCAGCGGGACTGTATTCTGGGTCTTTCACCTCCTAGGGGAGTGTCCTCCCCACCAGGTTACAGAGTTTTGGGCCAGAGAGAGGGCAGGCCTGGGAATGGCTTTGGGGCTAAATATCACCATAGAAATCTGAGCAGCTCAGAAACAAAACTAGGTGAACTCGAGTGCATGGCACTGGAAGATGACCTTGGGATAATGTGCATTCCTGACATCTCAGTGAGGTACTATAACACTTGGATGTAACATATATGGGAAGGATAGCTTAGGTCTTGGACCATAATGTATACATGGAATAAATAGGCTTTGACATTCTAGGAATCATGTGCAGAAAAATCTATGGGCAGTTGTGCACCTAATTTCTGTGTATAATTACCATATTGTGTGTGCATTTGAAGGAATCATACGTATAAATGACCAGGTAGATGTGTACCACTCTGTGTGATTAGTAATTTCACGTGTACAGTCATAGTAAATGTGTGTGCCATTTGGGGGAGGCAGTTTGCAGAGAATTTAGGCCAGCAATCTCATACAAAGATAACTAATGCACAGGAAAGAAGAAATGGGCTTAGCAGTTACCTATTGTTATAAGGATTAGGGCTCATTGTAGCAGATTTGCTGCAGATAAGGCTTCGCTGGGGTACCTGGGACCTGAGTTTATTTTAGTGTCCTTGTGTAATTGCACAGCAAAGCTAATGGAACCATTTGGTAACATGAATAATATTAAGTTCTCATCTGCCTGAAAGTCACTTCACCTTAATTGTGCAGAACAGCTATTACAATAATTCCCCATATTTAAAGGATACAGTGCTGCCTCAGGGGAGAGGTTCTGTCTCATCGGGGGCAGCTTGTGTGCAAAGAACCACTTGCAAGTTGCTGAATCCCTGGCTTCTTCCAGTCACAATCCCCCACACCTAGAAGGTACCATGGTAATGGGAACCTGACAAGGGCCTGAAATAAAGAAGCACTTACACCTATTAAAGTGGCTTTACTTATAGAAGTAAAGTCATGAAGATCAATCGATCTCTCCATCCATCTTCTCTTGGCCCTCGGAGTCCCTGCAAGTGGAGGGGAGCCTGCTTGCCACTAGGAGGAATGAAAGATGGAAATGCCACATGTGTGCCATGTTCCCCTTTCCTCCCTCTTTGGGGCAAAGGGGAAGTGAGAGAGCAGGCGTGTGATGGACTGGTAGGACCGCAGGATTCTCTCTATCACCCCCTTTCTTCCCACCAACCCTGCCGGACAAAGCAGAGGAATTCAAAAGAGAGTTTGTCTTTCCACCTCCCTGTGTAAGTTACTCGCTCATGGGAGTATTTAGCCCTCCAGCGTGTTCTCAGAAAGAAGTTCAGGATTTGGCCTATCATAGTTTCTGTACAGCAGGAGAGGTTGACATGCAACTGCCACTTTGTTTTCATGGCTATACAGGTTCTGTAACTTATGAATCATGATGTATGAAAATGAAAATCTCCATTGTGATGTACTTTTGGCAGCTTATTTCTTTTCACAGGTGTCTTATTACATTTTGACAGGTGTCTGACACAAGATGCTGTCTGTACTGGTATTTAACCTTGGTGTGCCACCTTCAATTTCAGTGCTGACGACTGCAAAACAATGAATCTGATCTGAGTGCCTGAAACCTCGATATAGTTGTATTTAATTTCATTGTCATATGAGATGTACTGTGCGGAGGGGCTTTTTTTTTCTTCCAGGTGAAGGGAATCTGGGTATAACTTGTTCACAGTTGCTGTGTTTGCAAGTCAAACTCAGGGAGAAGCACTTCTCAGAGAAGTCAGCTAAGACAAGCCTGTCATCTGAAAATTGAATTCAGCAAAAGACTAAGTTGCTTTTGTTTTGCTACCTTCTCACTTAATAGTCTTTTAATTCATCAGAAAATCTAGGCTGCTAATAGCAATAAAAGCTGCTAGAGCTCATTGCACTGATACGCGAAAAGCTACCATACAAATCCTTTGATGGAAATATTGGTTAGCAAGTACAATCCCCTCAAATATCTGAGCTGAGTGAACTCATAAATGTTCAGGCCCTAGATCAGAATGCCTGGTTTCTAATATTTGCAGTATGATAGAAGGTACATTTGTCCTCATCCATCTATAGCGCACGTTATAGGAAAGTTGGTAGTGGCTGGTTCTTCCCACCTGTGTCAAGGCAACAGAAGAGAAAAAGCCTTTGGAAGAGTGTTTCTGAAGATCTGTTCCTGCAGATTCATAGAATCATAGAACTGAAAGGGACCTCAAGAGGTCATCTAGTCCAGTCCCCTGCATTCATGGCAGGGCTAAGTACTACCTAGACCATCCTTGATTGGTTTGTCTAACCTGCTCTTAAAAATCTTCAATGAATGAGATTCCATAACCTCCCTAAGTAATTTATTCCAGTGCTTAACCACCCTGACAGTTAGGAAGTTTTTCCTAGTGTCCAACCTAAACCACCCTTGCTGCAATTTAAGCCCACTGCTTATTGTCCTATCCTCAGAGGTTAATGAGAACAATTTTTCTCCCTCCTCCTTGAAACTACGTTTTATGTACTTGAAAACTGTTATCATGTTCTCTCTGTCTTCTCTTCTTCAGACTAACGAACCCAATTTTTTGACTCTTCCCTCATAGGTCATGTTTTCTAGACTTTTGATCATTTTTGTTGCTCTTCTCTGGACTGTCTCCAATTTGTCCACATCTTCCCTGAAATGTGGCACCCAGAACTGGACACAATACTTCAGTTGAGGCCTAATCAGCGCAGAGTAGAACAGAAGAATTACTTTTCATGTCGTGCTTACAACACTCCTACTAATACATCCCACAATGATGTTTGGTTTTTTTGCATCAGTGTTACAGTGTTGACTCATATTTAGTTTCCACTATGACCCCCCAGATCCCTTTCTGCAGTACTCCTTCCTAGGCAGTCATTTCCCATTTAATATGTGTGCAACTGATTGCTCCTTCCTAGGTGGAGTACTTTGCATTGGTCCTTGTTGAATTTCATCCAGTTTCATTCAATGGGAGCTGCAGGGGCTTGATACCTTTGGAACCAAAACCATGAAGTTCCACCATAAACAGCAGATGGCCTGCAGTATGAGACAGCAAGGCCATCTCCAACAAAGAGCTTGCTCAGTCTGTGACACAAATAACAGATTTTCCACCCTGCTATCGGCTTTGTTTCTTCCCATACATCCCACATCCCTTCACATGTAAAAAGCAACATCATTTCTGAGATGTTAGCATCCCCCTCAAATGGGGTACCTGCCAGACCATCAACTCTGGCCCATCAGAGATGTGTTGTCCTGTGTCAGCTCTAGAGCATCAAAGATGATATTGTTGTTATCCGACTGTAGTTGGTAGGTGTTGTAGGAGAGGCTGTCACCTAGGCTTCACTGATCACACTAAGGAGCTTCTTTACTTTCAATTACTCATGGATGTCAGGAGAAAAAAGAATGCTGGGGAGATATCATATGTAGTGGCACTTCACAGGTGATTATTCTTTCTTCCCATCAATCATGTAAAGAAAATTCTGTTAGTGCATTTGATAATCCTATTTTCCTTTGAAGAAAAGAGACAGACTTGATTCCAAGCTAGCCATAGAATTAAGTGTTATTACAAATTTTTGAACTCATTAGAGTGTATATAGTATGCCTGAGATGTAGTAAATTGGAAAAGCAATTTCTTCAATGGCGATATGAAAGTAGATACCAATTTTTTACAAAACAAATTGCAGATTAACTCCTCAGACTTACTTTTTAGAAACTGGTAGATGATATGCAAATGCTTCACAGTTGCTTAACTGTTTGATTGGTGAGGGTTAAACTTGGCTATAGAAATAATGTAGTTGCAAGACATAGTGGATAACATATATAGTTGGCATAGCTTCTTTTATTGGATGCAAATTTTGCTGCAAAATGTTAGTGAACATTCTCTCCTGTTATGATGATGCCTTTCTGTAGGGCTGAGCCAGGGAATGCATGTACTTAGACTAAATACAAGATCCACCTTATAGCAGTTCACTGATAAGATTTGTTTATTTTGAAGCAGTGGCGTTGTCAGGTGAAATACAAAATAAAATTTGGCCCTTACTAAAGATAAAAGATTTATCGTCAGCTTTCCCTGATAAGATATGATGTATATTTGCAAAAAATGTTTGTTTTAGAAAAAGAAACCTGAGTTGCCCAGTGACTTGTAGATAGTGGATTCGGGTGATGCACATGGCAGCAAACAGAAAAACTTGAGGACCAGTAAGTGGCCAAATCTGTGAACCCAGTAACCAGGCAAAACTGAGCAAGGAGCACAGCGTTTGGCCCAAATGATGTGTGCTCAAATGATTTACAGAGCAGGGTATCTGCAATAGTATTCCCCAGTCTGATTATCAAGCCTTGCTCCCTTCTCCAACAGTTATTTCACAGCTCTTGTCCAAGTTATTTTACAAATCTCAGAAGATATGAGAGCAGGATGCCCAGGGGATTTGCAGAGTCCAATAATGAGTTCAGGACAGTTAATTTGATCCCCCCCTTGTGCTTGACTTCATCTGCTAAATAGCAGCATCCGATATGGTCAAGCAGACCCAGAAGAGAACAGACAAATCAGAGGACTTCAACCAAATCACCCTATTGGCAAGAAACAAGGGCCACCAGTGAGTGAAAAGGAATAAGGGAAAAAAAATTTCTTTGAGAAATTTCTTGCGTCCTTGATTCCTTAGTTCAGGGGTGGGCAAACTTTTTGGCCTGAGAGCCACATCTGGTTGGGGAAATTGTATGTAGGGTACCATGAATGTAGGGCTGGGGCAGGGGGTTGGGGTGTAGGAAGGAGTGTGGGATATGGGTGGGGGGGTCAGTGTGCAGGAAGGGCTCAGGGCAAGGGGTTGGGATGCAGGAGAGGTGCAGGATGAGGCAGGGGGCTCAGGGTAGTGGGCTCAGGGCAGGGAGTTGGGGTGCAGGAGGGGTGCGGAGTGTGTGGGGGAATCAGGGTAGGAGGTTGGGATGTAGGGTGCAGGAGGGGTTTGGGCTGTGAGCTCTGGCCCGGCGTCACTTACCTCGAGCAGCTTTGGGATGGTAGTGGCACGCAGTGCGGCTAAGGCAGGCTCCTTGCCTGCCCTGGCCCCGCACTGCTCCCTGAAGCGGCCAGCATGTCCGGCAGTGGCTCCTCGGGGTGGGGTGGGGCGGGGCAGGCGGCTCCGCCGCGCACTGCCCTCGTCTGTGTGTACCACCCCTGAAGCTCACATTGGCTGCGGTTCCCCGTTCCTGGCCAATAGGAGCTGCGGGGGGGGGGGCGGTTCCTGCAGGCAAGGGCAGCGCATGGAGCCCTCTGCCCCACTTCCACCAGGGGCCTCGGGGACATTGTACTGGCCACTTCCTGGAGCGGTGCGGAGCCAGGGCAGGCAGGGAGCCTGCCTTAGCCCTGCTGTGCCACAGGGCCGGCAATCCCGTGGGCCAGACTGAAAGCCCTGACTGGCTGGATCCAGCCCATGGGCCATAGTTTGCCCTCCCCTGCCTTAGTCCCTCCCCTCATCCTTCTCCCCCGTCTTACTGTCTGCACACTGCAATCAGCACACGTTGCTAGGAATATTTGCTGCAGTTCCTGGGACTACAGCTATTGGGGAATATTTTTTTCTGCTCTTGTGTACCTGAAAAAACATCAACACACTCTGCTGACCGAGGGCCATTTGAATAGTTAATGTTTAGTTTTGCCTCGAGTCATTAGAACACTGTTGGAAAATACAGCTGACTGCTTTACAAGATGACCAGGATCTCAAAGATTATTAGATAGCATGGAATTCAGAATCTTTCATAAAGATACATCTGATTTTTCTACATTCATGGTACCCTACATACAATTTCCCCAACCAGATGTGGCTCTCAGGCCAAAAAGTTTGCCCACCCCTGAACTAAGGAATCAAGGACGCAAGAAATTTCTCAAAGAAATTTTTTTTTTCTTTATTCCTTTTCACTCACTGATGGCTCTTGTTTCTTGCCAATAGGGTGATTTGGTTGAAGTCCTCTGATTTGTCTGTTCTCTTCTGGGTCTGCTTGACCACATCGGATGCTGCTATTTAGCAGATGAAGTCAAGCACAAGGGGGGATCAAATGAACTGTCCTGAACTCATTATTGGTTTTTCATAATGTAGTCATATGCAAAGTGGTGCCATGCACCCATTCCTTCCTTTGCAAAGTCCCAGACCTCCAACTGTTTGAAGGTAGATATTAGTACATTGGTTTGAGAGTGACTAAGGTTAGGCGCAGAGATTAAATGGTTTGCTCAACATCTTAATACATCCCAACCAACATCTTAATAAAGAAGTGGAAGAGTTATGAAGAGAACCTGGCCTCCCATGCCCCTGTTCTAACCGCCAGATATGAAAGCCTAAGAACTGCAGTGTATGAAAAACATATTTTGACCCAGCGTTCTTGACAGCTTTTGGTTACAAAACAGTGAGCTGTTGTAACACTAACTCATCACACCAGTCGGGCAGACATGTGAGTTTGAGCTCTGCTGAACAGTGAATTTTCTTAGTGAATCACAATTCTGACAACACCAGCACTAAATAAAATTTGTGCTGATGCACTGTGAAACTAACCTGACTGCTCTCACTTCTTCCCTATGGTGGGATGGACTGTTGGAGTTACATGCCATGTTCTGGAAAAGAGGGGAGGGCAGAGGTTTAAGACAAGGGGATTTTGGTTGGCTGGTTTTTACTCTTGTTGAAGTGCAATCTTCTGTTTCTTTACCGGTTAATAGGGGGAAATAGGGAGCTCAAGGGAAAAAAGAGAAAAACATTCCAGGAACTGAGATGCAGAGGAGAAATGAGATCTGGAGGATTTGGGGAATGTAAATTAAATTGATGTAGCCGATACTTGGCTAACACAGTGATGTGCACCTTAGAAATACCTAAAACACATAGATTAATGTATGCCTGGAGAAATACTTTTCAATGGCAACAGAGACTTATTTTGAATCTGAGTCAGGCCAAATACTGCCTTTTGTTGGCATGCAATAGTTCTGCATGCCATATGAAAAAAGCCACAAAGCCCTGGCTAGGATGATTTAACTGGGACTTGGTCCTGCTTTGAGCAGGGGGTTGGACTAGATGACCTTCTGGGGTCCCTTCCAACCCTGATATTCTATGATTCTATGATTCTATGAGCAGATAATCCTGGAGGCTGTTGAAGTTCTTGATTCTTTACTTCAGTGGAATTTCATTGACTTCAGTGGAATTATTCCTGATTTGCATTGGTATAGGTGAGGCAAGAATTGGGCCCTCTATAGCCATAATGCCTTCATCCCCAGGTACCACTCAGACATCTATTACATTTTATGTCGTTTGTTTTGCCAGCCACTTTAGGAACGGTTGCAATTGCAATCTTGCATACAGTACGTAAATGTAACACAGGGTTGAGAGAGATGGTGTGACCTGGCTGCTAAATTTTTTCACAATGAGTACAATGCATTATGGGAAGTATGTAAATCATCTAACCTTTCCTTTCCCCAAATGGCAGTTTGGCACCTCTTTTGTTTGGAAAGGAGTGTGAGTTATGCAGTGATGCAGTCAGGGGTGGCAGGTATAAGAGGCCAGGGGAGGCTAAGCCTCATCAAACTGCTGGATCGCCACATTTGGAGTGCGCCACCACCAAAAGGGTGGGTGCCCTGGCTATGGCCCCGCCCATGCTCTGCCCTGCTCCCACTCATCCTTTTCCCTCCCTCCACCTCTTCCCGTCCCCGCTCTGCCCGCATGGGGGCCTTGTGGGAGGGGGCGAAGAGGTGTGCAAGCTGTGAGCGGCTGGCTGGCTGGCTGGCGGGTGGGTGAGGGAGGGGGTGAAGAGGGGTCAGGGGGGCCTCAGGGAGGGGACTGAGTGGGGCTGGGAGTAGGGCAGCAGTGGAGCTTCGGGGGGGAGTGAGTGGGGGCAGGCCTCAGGGTGGGGCCATGGTCCCCAGATAGAGGAGTCATGCGTTGCCCATGACCCCAGTTTGCTTGTATGTATATAATACACTTGGCAGCACAGAGGATATGCATCTCCAGAACTGTCTATGTGACTATAACAAACACTAACTTCCCTTTTAAAGGGATAGGAAAATACCCACTTTTGGTGCAGATCCAGTCTCAGAGATAAGAACAACTTTCTGAACTCCTGCAGGCTCACAGTCTGGCCAAACCCTTACCCTCTCCATCCTCCTCCACCGCATTCAGAGTATCAAGTGTCTGATACTGTTGAAAGTGAGAGGGAGCAGGCTTGATTGGAATTATGTCGTTTGCTTTGAGGTCCTTGCTCCTTTGAGACAAGCATAAAAAAGTGCATCTGTTTTCTGTCGGTCTCTCTCCATGCCAGTGAAGAGTTGAATCCACTGCAGACAGTTTGCCTTCAGCCTCAGCAGAAGATGAGGAGACCGTAAAAAGAAAGCACTTAATTGTGGGCATCTGTATGCAAAGTACTGGTTTTATCTAATCTTTTGATATTTTTTTCTAAAATCAGAGATTCAAGGCAGCTGGGATAGATTGTATCCGAAATGAGGTTAGTTGGTGCCCATGTGACTCTTTTTCCTGTAATTCTGTTGGACTTCCTAGTCTGTTGCACGGTTAATGCGAAATTGTATTTAAATATACTGGAATATCTTTGGTTGGTGGGTTTGTGTTTCCTAGATTACACAAATAACCCAGAGTGCATTATCAACATAATATATCATTAAAATAATGGCAGTAAATGATAGTTGACCATGTTCAAAACACACTGAAGTGGAAAAATATAATTAGCCCATCCCTCCTGTAATTCTTTGAGTTGGTATAACACCATCCTATATTTCAGCAGGAATCCTACCTCACAGAAAGTGTTACAGTAGTCTTACTCTTGTTAGAGGAGAATTATATGTTTCTCTATGTGGCTTGCTTTCTCCACCCTCATAATCAGAGATGGTACTTAACTCTGATTCCTCGATGGCTCCAAAATGCTGCAGAATTCAAGGGGAGCCATAGAAATGAGAGAGAAACTGCAGCAGCAGTATGTGGCTTCTTTTTTCTCCCACCCACCCCTTGCCTTTCTTTTTGCCCTTGAATTAGTGTTTATTTAAAGTAAGCAATAGCAGGGTGATGGGGTGGGGGCTAAGGTGGGGGAAACTACTAGATGCAGAAGAGGAGGACTAGATGTGGGATGGAGTGAAGGAGCATGAATGGTCAGAGATGGGATGAAAAGGGAGAAAATGAAAGAAGGAAAAGGGGTGGAAGGGAGAGGAAGAGAAAGGAAAAGGACAGGGTATTATTTAAAAGTTTCAAAAATAAAATGAAATGAAATCCTTCAGCCCCAGGATGCATCCGAGCTGCTAGCCTTGAATTGTTGTTTAAAAAGCTTCCTTGTGTGACAACATTCACAACTATGGGTCAAACCTTGGTCCTGCTAAAATCAATGGCACGTTCACCAGTGACTTCAGTGGGACCAGGCTTTGCCTCTGATTTTTAAAGATGTAAAATTTAAAGGGACACTGCCAATTTGGAACTCACATTTGAGTATGAAAATGGCATTTCTACTGTTGCTACAAGTAAAACTCGGTTACTGAAACTGAAGGAAATGAGCAGAACAAATATTTTACTCCTTTCAGTTTGTTTATTTTGTGCACTTTTGACCCAGTTGAGCAAGACTGATAAACATATGCCTGACTTTAGGTTTAAAGTTAGTGCTTAAAGTTATGTGCATGCCAAAGTGCCGTTATCCCATTTGGTGTGAGCAGTTAGGCTATGTTCAGATTGTTTCCAATAGGAGGAAACATATAGCTCAATTACTGACTGGCCTTGTACGTGGCCTGTATTTTGGGTAGGTAGCTCCTATTGTTTCAGCTATCTGCTCAAAACATTGCTTCGCTGCTCCTTATAACTAGCTGAATGATGTGTGGTTGTTACACCCACCCGCTTCAATGAGGTTTCAACCAACCTTCACCATAACTGTCTCTTGCTGAACCAGGACTTTGTACATGGTTTCATGGTTTTCCTTGCATAGTCATTTAGGTGCTTTCTCTCTAGTGAAGAAACATCTTCAAGGGAGCAGGAAAGCCTTTTAAAAATTAACAGGAATTTAAAAAAATAAATTAATTAAAGGTTTATTACTTAAAAGGAGCTCTCTCCAGAGCTGTTTTCTTGACTAGTCAGTTTTAAAAAAATCTATGACAGTGTGCCTTTAAAAACTGCTGGGTTTAAGTACCGTCTATAGCCATGAGAAACCTGCCTCTATCTCCTTAAACAAGGATCACAGACTTCAAGGTCCCATTATTTCAAACATCTCCTCCATACAGCTGTGGTCTCTTCCAGATGTATGTGGACAAGGGGGTTGCCAGTTACTCATCTAGCCAAAAAGTCAGGCAAACCTTTCCCCATCCCCAGTTCCAACCTTGGTATCTGTGGATGAGCTAACAGTAGGATCTGATCCTGTGAGACTCTTTCCCTTCTCCCTAGAAGCGATTGATCTTATTGCAACACCCTTGCAGCCACTTTTTGTACCTTTGGACTTTCTTGGTGGTACAGAAGGACACAAGGAAGATGCATGATAACTGGTCCTGTCATTTTATACAATATATGTCAATGCTATGCTGGGCCTACGCTCAACCCCCTAGCAAGAAAATTCAGATCTTTCCTCGGCCCTCTTGGCCCATGTGCAGAACGTCCAAATAGCCATTGGGCAGGGTGACCATGTTTTCACAGTTATATCTTTTGAAAAGTGACTGGCCCACTTCCTTCAACTAAACCACAAATGCCCCAAATTGAAGTTATTTTGGTGGCTCAGTAGAACAGTGAGGATAAAAGTACCTAGCACAAAAGAATAAATATTTATATTCAAATCAATTCAGCTCCCCAGGTTAAAGGTAAAATTAGTTGCTCCTAACAAGATGCTCTGAACCTTTAGAAATGAATTGAAACGGTACGACCTCATTTCTCATATACAATAACGGATGAGAAGTGTTACTCAGCTCTCTTCCCATACTTTGATCACATCGGAGCCTTCTTTTTATTTTCTTTTTCACATGGCAGAAAACTAATTTGAAAAATAATTATGTTGCTGTTGGAAATTGTCATGGCTATTCTGCTGTCCAAGAGCATAGTGATCACTATTAGTGAGGTGACATTATGCGATCTTATCTCCTGATCTGTCACAGTTTCTCTTTCTCTCCCTGAAATTTGGACTCTTCAAGCTAATATCCTGGCTTCTACACACAGATATTATGTGGGGGATGATGGTTCAGGTTTTTGTGTTTTTTTTGTTTTTTAAAAGGTCTAGTCAAAGACAACTGCAAATATGTTGGTTTAATACATGAAAAGCATAAAGGTTTTTAAAACTATTCAGAAGTTATTTAATTATTCTGCAGTTTTATTCATTCAGAATTAAGTTTCAGAAAATTTTAATATTTATAGCATGGTTGGATTTTTTCAAAAGGTCACTTGAAAATAAAATGAGTGCTGTTTAAAATAAAAGAGAGAGAGCATGCTAACATGGGCAGGGGAGAGTGCTTCTAATGAAATCTGTTCAGCAAAAGGACTTGCTTCTCTGTCATAATCATTATATAGCATGGTGATTTGATCACGTCTCAGTCTGTGAAAGCATTTCTAGTTAGTTGGTGTGATAAATGGTATGAAAAATGGTGATTTCTTCAACACACTGTGGTACCCACCTATTTGTATGTTGGTTTTTATTTTTTGTTTGTTTCTGTGGATGTATAGACTTTGATATTGCAGTTTTTCCTGCATACAACTCATATATAGACACATTAAGAGTTCTTATTTTTCTTTAAAAACCATGGCTTCAGTATTGTTGTAGCTGTGATGGTCTCAGGATATTAGAAAGACAAAGTGGGAGTGGTAATATTTTTTATTGGACCAACTTCTGTTGGTGAAAGGCAAACTCTCTAACTTACACAGAGCTCTTCTTCAGGTCTGGGAAATGAATTTGGAGTGTCACAGCTAAATACAAGTTGGAACAGATTGTTTTGCGTAAATACTTAATGCATATTGTGATGTGAAGAAGAGCTCTGTGTAGCTTGAATGCTTGTCTCTTTCTCCAGGTTGGTCCAATAAAAGATACTACCTCTCCCACATTGTGTCTCTACGTATTATAAAAGACCATTCATGATAAAGTGGCCAGTTAACACCTTTGCAATCATAGGACGAATAGAGTGTTAAGATTTTTCCGGGACTCTGTGTTGCTTTGGATGAAAGTCATAATTGCACCAGGGTTTTTAAAGAATTATTGCTTTGCAAATGTCTGTCTGTTAGCAATGAGTCACCTGGTTTGGTTCAAATGAGAACCATCTTGAACCTTTAGCCTGGATTGGAATGACACGGTTTCTGGTGTTTGAAAAAAAATATGGATAACGTTTTTCCAATCAGATGAGAATATCACAGATGTCAGCTTTATAGCCCTTCAGTCTGCGTTATGGAAGTTGTAGAGTAGAAAACAGAAAAGCCTTCCTTTGAAATTCAGCTTCTTCTCAACAGGTGCTGCAGTCCGGAACCCTGCCAGTCCTGATTTGTTATGGGAGTTGCTCTGTAGGCTTGTTTAATGTTGTACTTTCCTTGGTTCATTGTAGTGCTTTCTAGTTCTTGTGCTTCTGTAGCTCCAGTAAAGACAATATCAACTAAGGAATTATGTGCTTTGGAACCTGGAGGATATTTCTCAGGCACAAACATCAGAAGCATCTGATTGGTCTCTCTGTTGTGTCTGCAGACTACATGAATGTCAGTCAATCTAGGTTGCTGAAGATGCTGAGCAGAGACCCAATAAACAGGGAACTTCTTTTTGATGTTTCCACCCCTTAGCACAGATGGAGTATCCCAGGAGATTCCTGGGAGAGTTTAAATGCTCTCAATCTTCCCTCCCTAAGGTGCAGAGGAAGTGGTCTGCCCTTAATCTGATTTTTTATGCCAGGGCAGATTAAAGACATGCATGGGACCTCTCCTTTAGTAGTAACAATGACTTCCTTCCAAGCTTCCTATGTTCTTCCATGGATCTAGGTAACATATGTCCCCTGCTCCGACTGTACCTTAGACACATGAGCCTCTATTGGCACCTGGAAAAAATGCAACAGGAAATAAAATGCAGTACAGTGCAGGGATTGTGTTTTCTGTCACATTTGTTTTCCAGGTGTCATTAGAGGCAATGAGCTGCTCTTGCCTACAGCAGAATAATTTCAATGTGCCACTGGTCTTTGTGCTGAGCAGAAAGAGCTGACACTCATAAAAGAGATATCTGCATTAGTACTTAGCCCTTCTCACCAACCCCTAAGATTTATTATTCCTCCAAATATCTCCCAGCATGCCAGCCAGAAGTCCTTGAGAAATGATCATAAAAGCTTTCCTTTCAAGCATAAACATGACAGAAGAGAAGCCATTGTCGAAATTGGTGTGGCCAACTATATTTTCTCAGTGTTGCAGGAGGGCTGGTTATGGAGGAGCAAGAATTAAATGCTTTGTTAAGATCATCGATAGCCAAGGTGTGACTTGGGCCTGTCACAGGTGACTGGCTCCCTTAAGGGAGATGGGGACAGCCATATCTGTGTCCTAATTAATTAGCTGCTTCCCAGCAAGAGAGGATGGGACTAAGGAGTGTCAGGTGACAGCATAATGGACTCCTGGGTCTTACAAAAGGACAGAGAGATCAGTCTGTGGAGTGGAGCCACGGCACCTAGGTAGTCTGGTTGGCTCTGAGCCAGGGTCTGCAGGAGCCTGGGTACTCCAAGGGAACCTGCCTGAGCGCCGAGGGCTTTATCCCAAGGCCATAAAGACCCTCCATGGTGGCCCAGAAAGGGGCTGGGAAGAGGGCCCAGTGGACAGACTGGAGAGAAGCTCCTAAAGGGCAGAAGAATCTTTTTGTTTGTTGGAACCTTTTAGTTGGACTTTTGCAGATCTGGAAGGAGCTAAGTTTTGTTTGTGACTTGGCTGGAGGGCTAAGCCACATCTCCAGGAGAGACTGGTGTGAGAAGAGCCGAGGATATCCATTTTGGGGAAGACCATCATGTCAGGAAGCATCTGCAGTGTCACACTTGGCCAGTAGGGGGTGCACTGGGGCAGCCACTCAAGATAGTTAAGTCCCAGGCAGACTGCGAAGAGCTACAAAACGATCCCACAAAACCGGGTGTCTGGGCAACAAAATGGCAGATGAAATTCAATGTTGATAAATGCAAAGTTAAATGCACATTGGAAAACATAATCCCAACTATACGTATAAAACCATGGAGTCTAAATTAGCTGGTACCACTCAAGAAAGAGACCTTGGCATCATGGTGGAGAGTTCTCTGACCACATCCACTCAGTGTGCAGCGGCAGTGAAAAAAGCAAAGAGCATGCTGGGAATCATGAAGAAAGGGATAGAAAATAAGACCGAAAATACCATGTTGCCTCTATATAAATCCATGGTACGCCCACATCCTGAATAGTGCATGCAGATGTGGTCGCCCCATCTTAAAAAAGATATATTGGACTCAGAAAAGGTTCAGAAAAGGGCAACAAAAATGATGAGGGGTATGGAACGGCTGCCATATGAGGAGAGATTAATGAGACTGGGACTTTTCAGCTTGGAAAAGAGACAACTGACGGGGGATATGATAGAGGTCTATAAAATTATGACCTGGTGTGGAGAAAGTAAATAAGGAAGTGTTATTTACTGCTTCTCATAACACAAGAACTAGGGGTCACCAAATGAAATTAATAGGCAGCAGGTTTAAAAAAAACAAAAGGAAGTCTTTTTTCACACAATGCACAGTCAATCTGTGGAACTCCTTGCCAGAGGATGTTGTGAAGGCCAAGACTATCACAGGGTTCAAAAAAGAACTAGACAAATTCACGGAGGATAGGTCCATCAATGGCTATTAGCCAGGATGAGCATGGATGGTGTCCCTAGCCTCTGTTTGCCAGAAGCTGGGAATGGCGATAGTGGATGGATTACTTGGTGATTACTTATTCTGTTCATTCTCACCTGGCACAGTACCTTGTGGGCCAACAGTGGCCAAGGCTAGATGGACCTTTGGTCTGACCCAGGATGGCCGTTATTATGTTCATGACGGGGCCGTATGGCGATTCTCAAAATCCCTGACTGAACAGGACCAGCAAATCTGCACCCCCCACCCCAGTATCTGAGCACTTGATCACTATGTGTGTGTCCTCTGTGAGATCTGAAAGGGTAATTACCAGTGGAGCACAGAGAGAGAAAGTTCATCGAGGGAGCTAGTGGTAGAGCTCTGATTTAAACCCCCATTTCCTGAGTCCACAAGGCCATTCTCCCACTGCCGCCATGCTGACCTTCCTGTGGATGTCTTTCTCCATTTAATTAGCAGTATCTTACTTCACTAACGTTTCGTGCCAATCTCTTGCTCAGATTCAGATTCGGCTGTCCACTCTGCATTTAAACAAACCAGCATTGTGACAGCAGTTCCAAAGGGTCCTACGTCCTCCAGATTTGGCAATATAATTCTACCTCTCATGGCAGCTGTTCATGTGCTAGTATAGGATGAATAACTGAGAAACATTCACGACTTGCTGATTATTTATTAGTTGTATTTAGTGTAGCAGGATTGTGTCAGGTGTTGTACATACACAGAACACAAAGACAATCCCTGCCCAAAGAGCTCTTCGCTTAAGGAAGAGCCAAGAGACAACACATAAATACAAATGGTGAAATACAAGGAAACAATGAGACAATATTGGTCAGCATGTCAGTCAGCGGTCTCTGCATGCCAGCAAGATAGAGACTCATTATGAGAAAGAGTTAAAATTCTCATGTGCATCAGCATTGTGGTCTCTAATATCCTCCCTACTTAAGTAAAGGGTATTTTGTATTTTACAGTCTCCAATTTAAGTGGCTGAAGATACAGCTGACACCGCTGGCTAAGTCCAGGCCAGCATCATCGGGTGGACCAAAGAGCTTCCAATATGCTTAAAGGTGTCTGTTGAAGAAAAGGCAGGTGTGAGGCTCTTGGCAACCCAAAGGGAATTAGGAGATGTGGCACAAGATGTGAAAGCAGTAAAATCAGGCTGCAAGTAGCCGTGTAAATATCCTCACCTTTCAAGCTAGCCTTCAAGACGAGCAAACAAATATTACTGAACAGCCTGCCAGCAGTTTACCAGACACTGCAGATTCCTTGACAAATGTGATTAATGATTCCAGTTTTTAGACATTTCTTTCAGACTTGTGTCATTTCAAGGGAAACTGCAGAGGGAACCAGGGTGTCCCTTTCTTTTCTGACACACTTAATTAGAGAGAGACTGCAGCTTCCAGGGCTCATGCAGGCAGGTGCAGTCTTTTCTTAGAAGAAGGAATATTACAGTGTGCGTGTTGCCTGCTCACACACCACCTTCTGTTTGCTCGGAGAATGTAAATGATTCCTTTTTCAAGTGTTTTACTGTAGAACCTACGAGTTTCCCAGCATTGCTGCAGCCTTCTTTATATATTCAAGTGTTTATCTGCTTCTTGCACAATCAGCCCCTTATACATGGGAGGAGATCATCTGCAAAGGCCCCTTACCCTAGACACATTAAAGTCCCTCTTAAAGACCCACTTCTGCTGTGCTGCTTAGAGTGAACTGAGTGCTCTTGTACAGAAATTGCCTATTGTTTCCCCCTTCCCCTACCATATATGTATAGACACCCTGGAGGGTAGGGATAGGATACAGAGGGACCTAGACAAATTAGAGGATTGGGCCAAAAGAAATCTGATGAGGTTCAACAAGGACAAGTGCAGAGTCCTGCCCTTAGGACAGAAGAATCCCATGCACCGCTACACACTAGGGACCGAGTGGCTAGGCAGCAGTTCTGCAGAAAAGGACCTAGGACGAGAAGCTGGATATGAGTCAACAGTGCACCCTTTTTGCCAAGAAGGCTAACGGCATTTTGGGCTGTATAAGTAGGAGTATTGCCAGCAGATCCAGGGACATGATCTTTCCCCTCTATTCGGCATTGGTGAGGCCTCATCTGGAGTACTGTGTCCAGTTTTGGGCCCCACACTATAAGAAGGATGTGGAAAAATTGGAAAACGTCCAGCGGAGGACAACAAAAATGATGAGGGGACTGGAACACATGACTTATGAGGAGAGGCTGAGGGAACTGGGATTGTTCAGTCTGCGGAAGAGAAGAATGAGGGGGGATTTGATAGCTGCTTTCAACTACCTGAAAGGGGGTTCCAAAGAGGATGGATCTTGACTGTTCTCAGTGGTGGTAGATGACAGAACAGGGAGTAATGGTCTCAAGTTGCAGTGTGGGAGGTCTCGGTTGGATATTTAGGAAAAACTTTTTCACTAGGAGGGTGGTGAAGCACTGAAATGGGTTACCTAGGGAGGTGGTGGAATCGCCTTCCTTAGAGGTTTTTAAGGTCAGGCTTGACAAAGCCCTGTCTGGGATGATTTAGTTGGGGACTGGTCCTGCTTTGAGCAGGGGGTGGGACTAGATGACCTCCTGAGGTCACTTCCAACCCTAATCTTCTATGATTCTATGAAACCATGTCTCCTTGTCTGTGCTTAGACTGGGAGCTCCTTGGAGCAGTTATCATCCATTCTTGAATGTTTCGAAAGCACCTAGAATGTTGTGGGTGCTGCCACAAACAAACACTCCTTAGGAAATGGCATTGATCATTTTATTATCTGTAATACGCACTCAACAGGCAGTTCACAAAACAATTACAAACACAATTTACTGTTCAAAATGTGGAAACTTTACTTACTTCTCTTCTGCTCAGCAAAAGAAAGAGATTCAACATATTTAACATAACTATAGTGAGACAGGAACTTATATTTGTACATCTCTAACTAGGACTGAATAATAGTATGATGGTAGTCAAAAAATAGTTTGAGGGGAAACAAACTACCCTTTGGAGATTAACAGATCCTTTGCTAGATTCTTGGAGAGGGTCTGGCTGTGTGGTATGGTGTGGTGTGTATGTTTTGTTGTTGTTTTTGTTTTGTTTTGTGTTTAGTATTTTTTGTGACACTTCCAAAAAGACAAAGTTTGATGATTTTCCTGATGGTGCTAATTTTTCACACTGCTCTAAAGGGGAAGAGACTGGGGCAGCTTTCTCTTTAGAAAACTTTCTGAAAATGCATTCATAATGCTTTAGGAACAGGTAATCGATATGAATGTAACCACATTGGGATGTTATAATACAAAGGGAAGCTAGAGCTCTAATTGTACAGAAAATATATTAGATACAATTATACTGCAGTTTAAAAAAATATTTAAGGACAATACTTTAAAACATAAACTGGCATTGCAGACCTTGAAAATAAGAATTTCACCACACAAATTTTCCTTGTGAGAAGGACTCTAGTCTGTTTTGAAATGCAGTGCACCGTCTCTTCAGATGTAAGGCATACTTCTTTGATAAGATGTGATTCAATTGATTTCAGTGGAATTGAGAGCTAGAGTGCAATACTCCTGAATTAGAGATTGCCTTATCACCAGGGCGTTGGATGAAGAATAATACTGTTATTTTAGGGGCTACTTTGGTGAAGCCTGGCCAGGATCCCTCTATTTTATCCTGCTTTAACCCACCCTTCATCTTGAGCAGCCCATGCTGCAGCCCCTCTGGTCCTTCCAGATGAGGAAGATTACACAAGGCTCCATTAGGAGGCCTGCCAGTGCCAGGAGGAGGATCACTGTTTTGGGTATTTCTACCAGGGCTAAATTCTTGGCTTTCCCAGGAGAAAGGAGTCTCAGCTAGGAATCTAGAAAAAACAGTGTACATGATGCAATTAACTAAACTCAGCTTCTGTAGACTGCAAATGCAAACTAGAGGCTGAATTCATTTTTTTGGCATAGCTCCCCTGGCTTCAGTGGAACTCCTCTGGTTTATATCAGCTGGGGATCTCACTCATGTCCCCCAGAGAAAACTGACAGGGAAAACAACATCTTCACCATCATCATCATCACAACAAACACAAATCACCACCGGGTTCAGTTCATTCATTTTTTATGTTAACTGACTTCATCTTCAGTCACAGAAAACTCACTGCAGCTCTGCTCCTCTGTCAGTCATCAGTTCCCTCCCTCAGACCGTGGGCCGCAGCAACCAGGGCCTGCAGCAGAGCCAGGCTCCAGGCAGTCTATCAAGCCCAGCTAGTCTGTTGTAGGCCACCGTGTTGGCTGGAAGCGTCAGCAGACTGGCTCTTGAGCCCACCAGCAGAAGTTCAGTGGTTGCTCAAAGCATATGCCCACAGCTGTGATAGCTCCTGCACCTGCTTGTTCCCAGGCTTGCTCCCAACTTGTTCTAGTCCTGCTCCTGCCTTGGCCCCGGCCTTGCGTCACTCCAGATATTCTGATTCTGAGCTCAGGTCAGACTCCTGCCTTCAGCTCTGCCCCTTGGCTCTGGCCCCTAGCCTCTGACTGTGGCATTGACCTCTGGCTCCAATCCCAGGCTACCAACTCCTGCTCTGACCACGAGGTCTGACTCCTGCTCCAGCCACCTGGTCATGTGACAGTAGACTGCAGTCTCATCTATTTCCCACGAAACGTCGTTTGAGGGAGTGCAGGAAACAATGGCTGTTTTGAAGCAAGATTGAAATCAGTGGCGTGGCAGCATACAGAGTGACTTGAAGGGCTGCATTGTGCACTTTTAAAAATGCACGGTTGATATTACTGTTTAGAGGGGAAGGAAATGACAGACCAGAGCAAAGCAACTGTGGCACATTAGTCATAGTTACATTCCTTCATTACTGCTTCAAATTGAAAAATGCCGATTGCACAGCTCACTGAAGTAAGTTCAGATATAACTGCACACATCCAAAGGTCAGAAAAAGGAAAATTATAAGCCATAGTGTTTTATTGCCTCCACATAATGGTTTATTTTTCCTTTGTTTTATTTCCAGAGTTGCAAAGATGGAGGGACTGTTCTGTCGAATGGAATTTTAGAAATTACATTTACTTAGAATGCTACAGGTTTTTATTTAAGTGGAGTGCTTGTCAAGTGGGCTGTATTTATAGGAACCCACGAGGGACTGCGCCTCACAAGGTGGCATTTGATAAGCGTTGGAGGCCGATTTCTGGACAGAAGTTAAGGAATTTAACAGGGCTGTGGGAAGATTTGCTTTCTTGAGCTGAATGAAATTGACTTACCAGGTTTTTTTTAATTAACAGTATATCTCTTTCATTCTGTGATTGATTCATGTGTAGTGGATTATTATTATTTTGCACATTTCCCAATTCTTTCCTTTCTCACAAATAATTGTTGAAAACTGCCACCTGCAAATTCTTCAGGAAGTGCTCTTTCTAACACCCTTTCTTGGTGTCTAATTTTAGTATGTGGCTGTAAACTATAGAAAACCTGAAACCTTTACAGCCGTGCTGAGACTATTTATTGATAATGCAAGAACCAGTTTTGCTCACGTAAGTATTGTGTGCTCAGTTTTTCACACAGTTTCTTGTGTGTCCTAAAAGTATTTTCCTTGCACAAACCTGGTAGTTAACATATGTCTATTTTTTGCATGCAAATACAGTTTGTGTACACTGATGTGTGTTTCGGCATATGAAAAATTCCATATTCAAAAACATAGATGCACAAGATTTCTCCTGCATTCCAGGCTGAGGACCCTTTGAAGTAATAAGAAATATATTTAGGAAAAATAAAAATCAATGGGACTTAGGCTCCTAAGTGACTTAGATGCTTTTGAACATTTTACCTGTGAGACTATAAGACATAGGAATAACTGAAGATAACCCTCTGAACATGAGCTCCCAGCAGTACGCTAGGACTCAAGCAGTTAGCACAACATTTGGGCATACCTAGGGGAATACTGAGTAAGAGTGGAGAAATGATGTCACCAGGGGTTGTTGGGAGCCAGGGCTAAAATCTGAAACTGCGCCGCCCCTCCCCTGACCATTCCAAAAAATTACCATTGACTGGAAGCCCTGGGTGAGGAAAACGGGGTGTTGAAGAGCAAGCCCACATCTTGCTCACCCACAGCATCAGCCTGGCTCCAGCCTGACACAGCTGAGCTTGGCTCCCAGCAAAGTGTGTTGCAGTTGGCCTGTATGCTCGGACCAACCCTCTGTTATGATGGAGCCTGAGTGGTGCTGTGCACAAGATCACAACGCCGCTCGGTTTGGGAACACTCTCAAAGAGCAGGCCCGGGGCAAACTGCCCCTTTTGCCTTGAGCCCTGCCCCAGGCAGCCTTGGGTGTCACCTTTGTATGCAACAGTGACATACTGTGGAGCTCTGCCAGTTTTACACCCGCTGAGGATCTGGCCTACGTTTTCAGTGTTCCAGCCAAATTTGGGAGACTTTCAGAGCCTTCTAGATCCCTAGGAATACTTAGAGTAGATAGTTGCCAACACTGACGTTGCAGGTAATATGGAGATTCCAAGCATGCAAGGATAATAGACACTGTTACATCAATCTCGCTTTGCTCCCACAAAGCCATCCTTCTTTCCTCCTGCTTGCTAAATAACGTTTAGTGACATCAGTGACCTTACTGTTATGTGAATCTCTTTTCCTGATCTTTCCCATGAAGATAATTCACTCACTACAACCCCCATTTATAAAAGTACTGAAGTGTGCACTTCACTTTAGGCACAGAGGTGATCCCTGACTACTATGTGCTTAAAATGTACGCACGTGTTTTTTGAGTTGGACCTTATGGATCTCATTGCAGGAGTGGGGCCAAGGAAAAGACATTGTGTTTCATAGTGTGAGATCTCGCTAATGGTGAAAGGGTTGTTTAAATTCAAAGTTCGGCGCAAGGAAACGTTTCTGTTTACTAGACTTACACATTTTAATATTTTAACATGTTATGATGTAAAACATGGGAGAAAAAAAATCTTAGTGTGACCGAATCTCCTAACAAAGGCAGTTTTATATGTAGCCCCAATAGACTCTGATAAACTAGAAGATGGAAATGCACAAATACAATATACTCTGTTTTTTAAAAAGCAAAACAAAATAAAACATGCTTGAAATCTGCTTCAGAAATTATAATAACATAGTGAGACTTTCCATGACCAACTTATGTTTCTGAAATGCATTCCTTTGTGTGGGAGAAGGTGCCAGGTGGATTGGGTGAGCAGGGCACTTGTTATCTGTCCCCCAAAAAGGCAGCCAGCATCAGAGCCCCAAAAAGAGTGACGAGAGAGAAATGAGGATTCAGTTGGAGAAATATGCATTTTGATTACACGTAAGAGCTGCATTTTACAGGAGCCCATAAATTTTGGAATAATAAGGAACTGCCCAGTTCAAGTAATTTGAAAACCACTGTGCTAGATAAAATTCATTCCCCACGTCACACATTTAACACTGAGTGTTAATCAGTACACAAACAGTGTGTTGATTCTTTTTTTAAGTTCATAAAAATGAGTAAGACTTGTGTGATGCATATTAAAAAGACAGTGTTTCGGTCAAGGATTTAGTGAGTTAATCCCAGATATTGATTCTGTGGTCTAAATTCATTCTAAATTGATTTTTCTCAGGTTATCCTGGAGTGCAGTTCTTTGAAGCCTAGGTGTCTATTTGTTATATTAATAATAATGTTTGCAGTAAAAATACATCAAGTGAATAAGGGAGTTTAAGTGGCACTTGCCTAGTATGGTTGGGTTTAAAAAAAATTTGTAATAATGTATTCACTTCTGAATGCTCTGTTGTTCTTATGAGTCCAGCAAGATACAGATGTTCCCAGGGTTATGTAGCTGTTTCTTATTGTCAGATTGTCTGTCAACCATAAATAATTGTGAGTGGTCTGATTTTTCTTTACACATCAAGATGGGTTGCCCACTGGAGCAGAGAATACCAATTTAACACTGTGTAGGACAGTATTGTGAAGTACATCTTTGACTATGAACTATCACTTACCGGACACCAGTGGAAGGCAAAGTTTAAGAAGTCTCAGTAAGGATATGTATTTCTTAAATACAGTTTCTATATAGTGGTGGGGTTTTGTTTTTTGTTTTTTTTTTTGTACTGTACACAAAATGAAGAGATCACACTTTTAATGGTTAATTTTTTTTATTATTTTTTTTTTAAAGAATGATGCTTGGCCCAGTTTTAAAAACACTCTGCATGCGCAATTGAGACCAGATTTTTGAAAGTGCCCAGAACTCAGCAGCCCTCATTGAGAACAATGGTATATGTTGGGTACTGAGTGAGGTCTTTTGAAATCTAGGCTTGAAGATATAAAGTAAGATTCATACAGGCAAAAATAAGTATAAGACCACAAGGTTTGGGGAACCAAAATATTTTTTGCTATAGGAAAGGTATTGGCCAAGATTTTCAAAAATGACTAGTGATTCGGTGTGGCAATTTTTTTGTACCCAAATTGAGATGCTTTGAAGGGGACTGGTGGTTCTAAACATCTGGGTCCACTAAAACATGTGCAAGTTAGGCACCCAAAATCACTAGTTGCTTTTGAACATCTTGGTCCTCATAATCATGTATTCAACTGTAATAGAAGAGTCTGACCTCTGAGACATAACTTTCATCCAGAACAGAGAATTGGCATTTCTGACAAACTGAGTACAGTGAAAGGAATTACCAAGTCGTCTTAGGCCCTTGGGAAAGCCAATCAAAGCTAAATGACTGGATTTCACTTTACGTGTATTTAAGTTATATAATTAGAGTTCGCAAAAAGAAAAGGAGTACTTGTGGCACCTTAGAGACTAACACATTTATTAGAGCATAAGCTTTCGTGAGCTACAAAAATGCATCCGATGAAGTGAGCTGTAGCTCACGAAAGCTTATGCTCTAATAAATTTGTTAGTCTCTAAGGTGCCACAAGTACTCCTTTTCTTTTTGTGAATACAGACTAACACGGCTGCTACTCTGAAACCTATAATTAGAGTTCGTTATTTTATAGTGCCCAGTAGCATACTAGGTGCCTCATGGAGCAGACATAGTTCTCCACTCCCAGTGAGCTTAGAATTTAATTCGGGCAATAATGGAACAAAGATTGCAAGAAAAAATAAGTTGTGATTGAGAGAGGAAGGATGGGGTTCATGGTTACAGTAATTTACACAGGTAGGTCCTGATCCAGCACTGATTGCTGTAGGGGCACAATGTACACTACAGTTGAGGTTTTGGGGTTTTTTTAACAAATCCTGCTGATCTCAATCAACAGCACGTATATGAAAGCACCCAACTTTCCATGTTCGATAGCATCTGTGATATCCATACTGGGCACTAGGACAAGGCCAACATGCCTTCAGGCACTGACTTTTTGGACACATACTTTTAACAGGTTAAAGAACGTTTAGATACATTAAATGTATTCAAGCTGGCAGGGCTTGATGAAATTCATCCTAGGGGACTTAAGGAACTAGTTAAAGCAATCTCAGAACCATTAGTGATTATCTTTGTGAACTCATGGAGGACAGATGACTTCCAGAGGACTGGAGAAGAGCAAACATAGTACCTATCTTTAATAAGGGGAGCAAAGGGGAATTATAGACCTATAGCCACCCTAACTTTGATACCTGCAAACCTGGAACAAATTATTAAACAATCAATTTGTAAGCACCTAAAGGATAACAAGGTTATAAAGAATAGCCAACATGGAATTGTCAAGAACAAATCATGTCAAAACAACCCAATTTCCTTCTTTGACAGGCTTACTGGCCTAGTGGATGGGGCAAAGCTGTTGGCCTCGTAGATGGGGTGAAGCTGTAACCACATCTTGATTGTAGTAAGCCTTTCGATGCAGTCCCATACTCAAAAAGTAGTTAGCAAGGCTTTGCTGTCAGACTGAGAGGGCATATCTATTGGTATCCCGCAGGGGTCAGTCTTGGGTACTTGTACTATTCAATATTTCCATTAGTGACTTGGATACTGGACTGGGAACCATGCTTTATAAAATTTGAGGATGACTCCGAGTTGGGAGGGTTTGGAGGAACTTTGGAGGTCAAGATTAGAATTCAGAATAACCTTGAAAAATTGAAGAATTAGTCTGAAATCAACAAGATGAAATTCAATAAAGACAAGTGCTGGGTTCTTCACTTAGGAATAAAAAAAATCAAATGCAAAACTACAAAAATGAGGAATAACTGGCTTGGTGGTAGTACTGCTGAACAGGATTTGGGGGTTATAGTGGATCACAAATTGAATATGAGCCAATAATGTGATACAGTTGCAAAAAAGGCTAATAGAATTCTGGAGTGTATTAACAGGAGTATTGTGTATAAGAAACGGGAGGTAATTGTCCCACTGTACTCACACTGGTGATGTCTCATCTGGAGTATTGTTTCCAGTTCTGGGTGCCACACTTTAACAAGGATGTGGACCAGCTGGAGAGAGGCCAGAGAAGTTCAACAAAAATGATCAAATGTTTAGAAAACTTGACCTACGAGGAAAGTTGTGTGTTTTTTTTTTGTTTGTTTGTTTTAAAAACATCAGGGCCTATTTAGACTTGGGAAAAGACGACTGAGGGGGGACCTGATAACAGTCTTCAAATATGGTAAGAGCTGTTATAAGAGGACGGTGATCAGTTGTTCTCAATGTCTACTGAAGATAGGACAAGAAGTAATGGGCATAATCTATAGCAAGGGAGATTTAGGTTAGATATTAGGAAAACTTCCTAACTCTGAGGGTAGTTAAACACTGGAATAGGCTTTAAAAGGAACCTGTGGACTCCCTATCATTGGTCGCTTTTAAGATCATGTTAGACAAACACCTGTTGGTTTGATCTAGGTATAGTTGGTCCTGGCTCAGCACAGGGGGCTGGACTAGTGACCTTTCAAGGTCCCTTCCAGCCTGACATTTATAAGATTTAGAAGTTGATTTGAAGTCATAGTAATTTTGGTCCTACTTAATATGTGATGTACTGAGTTTATGTCCTTAGTGGAGATGGCCAACAACTCTCTCACAAAATGCTTGGAATTTTGTTATCTGAAACATAAAATTATTCATCATTCATGTATATTATTCTGCTATTTTTATTATTGACATATTGTCAACAGCATGTGAGGAAATGGACCATAATATATTTTAATTAGCCTGTCTAGAAAACATTTTGCCTAAGTTATATTTTCTTTTTACCAATTACCCAAGAATAATCCGGAACAAACTATTGCTGCAGGTCAGATAGGGAGTAACTGAATGTTACATCCCTTATAGCCCATCTTATGTCATATTATAAACAGTTATCCTGTAAAGTAATGCAATGTAAACAACAGTACACGATGTTGTCCTGTGTCTAGGCGCCACTAGACAGAACAAATAGCTGATGATGATAAATATATCACTCTCTGTTACTTAACTGCTGCTTGGAGCCTGGATTTTCAATATACTACATCTTTCTTCAGTTGAAAAGCATTTTAGGGCCTGATCCAGAGCCCAGGGAAATCAGTGAAAGTCTTTTCACTGACTTCACTGGACTTTGAATCCAGCTCTTAGGAAGATGATTAGCTCCTTAGAGAAAATTTTAACAATAAAAGAAACAAACTACATTGCAATAGACCATAACCCAACATACTAAAATAGAGACAGTATCTTGGGATATCAGCAATGGTTAATAGATTAAGATATCTGCACTGGGCTATGTCCTTAGGGTTCCCACTGGTATGGTTTGAGCAAGCTAAAAAAACTGCAGTTATCTGACTGACCAGCACAACAAAACAAACCCACTCTGGACAAGTGACTGTCCACTTCATAGCTGACTTAGTGCTCAGTGCATCGATTGCGCAGTTCCTCAAGATAAAAATTGGCCTTTGCCATATCCATATAAACATGTCAAAATGGCAGAAGAAATGGGTAATTTAGCTTACCAGTTTTTTATTTCTCCATTGTTGTCTTCTGGCTCCACTCAGTCTGCTGAACCCCATTGTGCTCTGTGGGAAGAGTGTACATGGCCACCAGTATATGTGTTGTCCCAAAAGCACAAAGCAAAATAATTCTTGCACTTCTGGAGCAGGTTTCTGGAAATATAGCACCTTTAGAGTACATTTCAAAACCCTGCCATACGCTAGCAATAAATACCATTATCACATTTGATCATCCTGAAACATGTCCTTACAGATGGGTTCCTGGAAGGGAATGAGGTAAAAATATATAGGCATTCTTTGTCAAACCTTGAAAAACTCAAGACTGCAGCTGCCATTGAGGGTGTGGTTTCCAGTTATCTTGACTGCAACAGTCTCCTATTGGGGTTGCCTCCTGATCTCATGTCATGGCCTAGCAAGAAAGAGGATTGGCCCAAAACAGCGGTAAACCTATGGATAATCTTTTCAAATGCTGCTATGCAGGGTGCCTTCAGTGATTAGCTGCCTTCTACAGCTGCACATGACCATACCCAAACAAGCCAGACACGTTGTAATCCAAACACTGTTCAGAGTTTTTTGACTACTGTTCAAAGTTACAGTGATCAACGTGAACTGATGCCATTTGCCAATGGTTTCTGTGCCGCTAATAGTTGGTGCAATGCTTCCCACAGTCACCATGCTTAGAATAGGAAATGAGTGCAGTGTCTCAGATACCACGGTGTGGTACAGTTACTCATCTGTTAGTGATGATGACTATCTGTTGTTTTTGCTGTAGCCAATAGTAGAACAACGATGTGTTTTCTGCTTTGAACCTGATAAAGTTCAGTGCCCTTCTCCTCCCATGCACAACACAAAGCTGAACGCACTCTTTGACTAGATGGAGTTGCCGATGACTAAGCCCAGTGTGACTTTCAGTCACCCAAGGCTGTACTGTACTGGCTTAAAGAGGAATGAGACCAGTTCCTGGACACCTGCCTATCGGTATGAATGTTACTGTGAGGTAATCTGATGCCTGTCAGTCTACTCATTACAAAATCGAGCAGTGCAGGAATCCAGAGTGCTGCTGGAGTCAAGTCTGAGTGCTGGGTTACGTCTTCACTTCCGGCTTTGAGGCGGGATTGCTGGTGCAGCTTGGATGGGCGGTGAGACAGCACCAACAGGACAAGCTCCCAGCCCAGCACTCTGACCGTGGAAGGAGAAATGCTCCTGTTGCTTGGGAGATAGTGGGAAGCCACCCTCACCAATGCAGTGGTGATAGGGAGGCCTCCCCGGCCTTCCTAGGATGAGGCAGAGATGGAGCTGTAAATAGGCTGAGTGGTGGTCCTGTCTCCCTAGCGGTTACTCAAACATCTGGAGATCCTACTGCCTGAGCGTTGCAGTCACTCACTGCACTCCAGGCTTGTTGGGAGAGAAAGTTAAGCTCAGAGGCTGGATTTTCAAAAGCCCCTCGATGGTGGCCTAATTCGATTCCCATTGAAGCCGATGGTAAAATTCCTACTGAGGTCAGTGGGAGAGGAGTTAGCCCAGTGCTGAGAGCTTTTCATGGGGCTGCCCCAGGTTTTTTGGAGTGAGAATGTCATTGCCAAGGTCAGGTGAGTGGTGTCACTCCTGAAATTCTTTGTTTCTTTTTGCATAATCTCAGTCTGATAGAGAACAGTAAAACAGCGTCGTCTTGCTGTGCCAGTGAAAAGTTTTTGAAAGATCGTTCTGCCTCCCTAGTCTGGATGTAAAATCTGCATGCCAGGGAGACAGGCGGTTGCCTAATTTCAGCAGCTGGCAAGAGGTCTGGCTGGAAAAACAACAGAGAAAAACATCTCCCCGCACAGCCATGTGAACTGGGATCTCTCCCTCCTGGAATGATGCACCAGCTTGCTTTGGCAGCCTAGTGCATTTTCTGTCCTTGAAATAAAAGAGTAGGTGGTGGTGGGGGGGGGGAGGGATTCCTTCTCTTCCGTTTGCACAGCACTGCAAGCGAAAAGAATTGTTTGGGCTTCAACCCCCGTCAGCCTAGAATTAAACCAAATTGCACAGAAATGGGGCAACCCTGCATTTCTAATACTCTAAAACTTTTCAGAAGGGAGCCCTCAGAAGGATTCAGCCTGCACCTGAGACAGTTTAATTGAGTGGATGGACATAGTTGGGGCTGGGATGGAATTCAGGAAATCCTGAGCCCACATTTCATTTTTGCCACTGACTGACTTGGCGGCCTTGCATCTCTGTTTGCCCATCAGACAAATGGGTTCACTAATACCTGCTTCATGGGGAGCAGTGAGGATTGAGCCATTCATGTTCACACAGCACTTTTTAGATGAATCCCAGCTATTAAGATTTGGGCCCCAATCTCGCTTATAGAAAGAAAAGAAAAAGGCTGTAGATGAACTTTTGCTCTCCGGGTGGTGAAGAACGCAGTGCATCATACTGCGTAACATTGGAGAAATGTAAAGTTGCTTGGGGTAATGAGTGAAGATGGACTATATGGTGTGACTGAAGTGGCTGCATCTGATGAATATATTGGTATTGCTGCTGTTCTGGTTATTTCTGGTCAACATTTTTCAACCCACATTTTTTCATATGGGAAAATGTGATTTGGTCAAAAAAAAATTTCCCACTGGGAAATCTCAGTTTTGATTTATATTTTTTTCATCAGGAATGTCAGAATTGAATGTGTTGTTCTGAACAGCCGATTCAAAATAAAAAGTTTTATTTTATTTGGAAGTTTTGTTTTGACATTTCTGAATCAACATTTTGATATTTTGACTTTGCATTTTGTCTCAGGATGACAACAAATGGTAAAAGATCAGAATTCCCATAAGAGGGATGTTCCATTTTCTGGCTGGTTCTGATTAGTATTTCAATATTTATAGCCTGGTAGCACCCAAAGGCCCAGCCTCATTGTGGTGGGCACTGTTTGGCGCAGCTACTGCTATATAAGTGTGGGGGCTGGAGAATTCAAATGGCCACTCTTCACACAGCCATGAAGGCTCCTCTGATACTGCTCAGACCAGAGAGCTTCCTGCTACAGCTGGAGCAGGTTCTCAGTTGCGTCACTCTTAGGTGGTAGTAAAGCTAAGAAGAATGAGGTTAACATAAGCTCTCCTTGCCGGAGAGTGAAGAACACAGTGCTGAACATATAGCAGTTCAGTGAGCAGATAACTGTTAATTCCCAGACTATCTCACTTACTGAGGAAATGATATTACATTTTCTGGCAGTTGTGGATACCATTGATACACATGTTCAATCTTAACTGTTTCCTCACAAAGTTTTATTTGTTCATGAATACTCGGGGCAACCTTCTAGCTCTTTAGTCCTCAAAGAAACTAAGCAGCAAGTCTGAATACTTCTAGAACAGAAAAGAAGCCTCATAATAATACTGCTGGGTCTGATAGTTGCTAATCAACAAGGAATATTATCACCCTGTATTAACAACCGGGTATCTCTTTGCCTTTTCTAGTTAGAGGACTTGGTATTAAAGCATTTCTTTTCACTCAGAGACTCGTGTGTCTAGAATAGTATTTGACAGGCATTTTTTTGTGTGCCAGGGAAGGGTAAAGTGACAAGGAGATGCACACTAGAGATGTCAGTTCCCAGCATCCTGAACCTGGAATTGCTAATGAAGTCTCTTCTGTGTCACAGAGATGATGTGCCAGTGCATTTCAGCTTCAAGAGGATACAAATGCAAAGCCGTCAAGGGTAGCTTCCTTATCATATAAAAAAAGAGGTTAAAGAAACACAGAGGAATGAGACTATAATTCTGAATGGGAATATTCTATTATTCATAAAGTATTTTGTTTCTGTAGAGAATCCTATTATGACATGACATTCAGATCTTATTGCTCTTTTTACTGCAATGCTATGCAGCTGTTCCACATTTAGGGGGTCTGTTCTCCCCCTCGCTGTGCACACATGACTCTAATTTAGGATTAATGAACATTTTGAGGGTGCAGCAGTGGGAAGCAGACCCCTGTGCTTGCTTTCTTTCTTTATTTAAAAAAAAAAACATGTTCCTTGTCACTGTGATATAATGGGCATCAGTAAAACAATGTGATTAAGTGCTGGGCAATTGGAAATCAGATTATATATACAATATGTCATAGTAGTAATAGAGCAAAAATGTCAATTTCCCCCAACTGTCGATGGGGCTACATGCTTATAATACTGTTCCTATCACTGTTTTACTCCCTTCCACTTGTTAATTGTGACATTTTGGGAGTAATAATAACCGTTTTCCACACTTCACTTGGAACAATAAACAATGCAGGAATAATCCTTTCTATCTCTTCCTAAATGTTCTCTCTCTTAACACGTATCTGTAAAGATAGTTAATATGTTTCTTAGCTCAATCCTATGATAATAGAGATACTGCATGATGACATTCAAAACCAAGAGCTTGTGTACCAAATAAAACATGGAAGTTACTTCTGTACAATTGTATCATGGCAGTTATAATTTCCAGTTAGTAAGGATGCATCTCTAAGTGTAGGTTAGCTTTCTTCCATTTTTGTCTTTGGCATATATATTAGTTTCTTCATAATCTGACAGCATGATTACCTATTGTACACCTTGGCAGAACCTTGGAGAAGTGCTCCTCAACTACATTGTTTAGCAAGTCAATACAACAAAGAATTAACAGCCTACGGAGACATCTGATTTACAGTCACTTAACAGCTTGAAGGGACAGAAAGAGGAAAACATGCCCCAGATTTTTTCCTCTAATGTCTTTTTTCAGTGCTCGTATTACTGCTAAATACTTCCTTGCAAACTTACTATTTGGAGCTAGAGAGAAAACTGAACTGCTCTGCAAACCTAGTGCTGGCAATGGTAAATTAATAATAATTCTTCCTGGGTGCAATTCACCCCAATGCAAAGCAGCAGCATCAGGGCCCTCCGCCTCACTTAGGCTCTGTGAATTCACTGGGCAGGGTGCAAAGGCTGCTGTCTCCACTGGCTGTACATTGGCTGGCATGGAGCAGAAAACAGATCCAGGCCCCTCATTCATAGATCCTTCTTACCTCATGGGGAATGCTGAGTTCCCCCTCTCTTCAGTATATTCAACTGTGTGGGGGGTAGTGCTAGCTGTTCACATAAGGTCCTGTTGTTGTGGGTGGAGAGTTCTGTAAGTCGTGGCCAATCAGAGTAGAGAGATTTATTTGTAGTAGCCTGTGAATCAAGATACTGTAAAGAGGTTTGCATCACCTCTAAGTGTAACAAACCAGCATCATCTGCTCCAAACCCAGAGGCTCCGACCACATTAATGAAGGGTATGTCTACACTTAAATACTACACTGCTGCAGAACTTCAGTATGGACACTATCTACGCCGATGGGAGGGCTTCTCCCGTCGGTGTAGTTAAGCCACCTCCCCAAGAGGTGGTAGCTAAGTTGATGAGACAATTCTTCTGTCGAACAGGTGCTGTCTACACCTGGGGTTAGGTCACTGTACCTATGGATCTCTCAGGTTGTGGATGTTTTCACACCCCTCGGAGAAATCGCTATAGTGACCTAACCCCTGCTGTAGACCAGGCCTAAGAAACATCACCTTTATCTGTTAGTAAATAGCTGGCACTGACATGTTGTGAGGCCAGCCACAGCCATCCCGCAGGCCAAGATACCACATTTGAAACCGCTGCCTTCATCAGCAGAGTTGATCCTTAGCCCTGAAGCACAGACATCTATCACTTGAGCTGAAAGAGTAACTCCATGAGGAGGTAGAAGTAGTAAATTGTTATCCTCTAATGAATCTGAAGCGACGACACACACTGTTGCCAGTATGTTACACAAACACACAGACAACTTTATGCATACTAGGTGTCTTGGTGGACACAATTGCTGAGGTTTTTCATAGGAGTGGGTGGGTGAGATTCTGTGGCCTGCGCTGTGCAGGAGGTCGGACTAGATGATCAGAATGGTCCCTTCTGACCTTAGTATCTATGAATCTATGAATTGCATGTAGGATGGAAGCATAAACTAGTGTTGAGAGAGAAATGTACAATTATATAAAACCCCTGTGCCGTAGATGGTTACTAATAGTAATACCTGTTCCTTAAAATTACAGGGATTTGCTTAACTGACAATTAAGTATAAAAGGATGGCTCAGTAACAATACAATATTCCTGAGCTCTGACCCACTGAGAATTCCATTTTAGAGTAATATTTAGTAAGTGCTAAATAAAATAAGATAATTTCTACTGCATACAGAGGACAAGAAGACCCTTCTGATTTTGCTTTCCAGAATATTTTAATCAACTTCCTTTTATCTCCTTTGTTGATAATTGGAATACTCAGTCTTATGACATTTAATCAGCTATGAGTCTTCTGGTTAATAATATACAGGTATTGTAAATACTTTGATTTTTGTTTGGGTTTAGAATAAATATTTTGTCATAGAAAATGTATATCAACACCTCAAAAATCAGACTAATTTTAGAAAGCAATTATTGCTATTTCTGTTATTTTACTTACAATTACTGTTGCATTCTGTTTACTCTCTCTATATCTATAGAAATTGATATATACATATGCATCCAGATAAATTTCTCACTTGTGTGTAACCAGTTCCCACTGATTTGTTCTTCATTTTTAGGCTCTCTCTTCTAGGCTGAGTACTGTAGTGATCAGAGCTAGACCGGGAAGTCAGGAATCAGTCCATGTCCACCTTTTCTGCTGAGTAGAACTGGTTGAAATGGTTTGAGTTTTGATATTTTGATGAATTTTTTGTAGATATTTTGAATTTTGGCAGAGAAGAATGATTTTTTCACAAAAATTTTCATAGCAAATTCTTCATCCCATTTTTGACCAACTATACAGTTCTTTTTTAAAAAAAAATTACTTTTGAAATGTTGCCAATTTTCCCCCCTCTATTTTGAATCTCAACAAACAGGACACATTTTTTCATGAAAACTTTTGCAAAAATGTTTCCCATTTTTTAACTGGATCTAACACTGAGCAAGTCACTCATCTTGGCTGTACCTCAATTTTCCCATCTGTAAAATGGAGCAGTAATACTTACCTTAAGAAGGGACAAAGGTATCTTTGGTGGCCAGCTCTTTCTAGGTCTTTAATTCATTAATTAATTAATTTTTAGTTCAGAAAAAAATGAACAGTCACCTACTTTGTGGCCGTGGTAGCCATTACATGGATCAACACTCACAATATGCTATAATATCTGATCAAACTTAAGAGCATAAACACTAGACTCATAACCCCCCATAACAAACCCTTCCAATCCACAGCCCACTCTTTCCCCACAGCCTGGGGAAATGTTTGGGGGGCAGGTCAACAATCTGTCTCCAATGGACCAGGGCAGGTGTGAGCTGCATAGTGGAGGGTCCCTCCTAGGCAATGTCCTGCCAGTTGCTTCCACCTGTTTGTAACAAAGGGACTCCAGCTTGAGTGTCTCCATTGTGTAGCAATGGCAATGTGACCTGGAGAGAGGGGCATGCCTCGGGTAACCAGGTCCCAACCCATCTAGGAATTTATATTGAAAACCAGCTCCCTGTGTCCTCCCTCTGTACTATTTCCCTCCTCATCCAGCTGCTGCTCAAAGCCCCGGACCTTAGATGTCTGAGGCAGAGCCAGTGGCCTGACATCCTTATCCTTTTGCTTCCTGAGTTCCCCACACAAAGGTTTTCAAGTGGCAAGAGTTGGCTACGCTTCCATTTTCTTGGTCCAGGGAGTCTGCCATGTCCTGGCCAGGTGGCTCCGTCAAAGCAGACGTTCCCATTTCTCTCTGAGAGCTGCAGCGATGGGCCATTCTCTCCTGCAGCAACTGTTACATGTAGTGGCAGGGATGCATAGTGTGAAGGGGGGTTCCCTAGCAACCATGCATTCACTGGGATATGGCAGAGTCTCTAATATCTGGTTCATTGCAGAGCCCCAGGGATTCCTTAGCGACAGAGCTCACATTTATTTACTCCCATTTATTGCATTGGGATCAATATTTGGTCCCTTAGAACAGGGATGGGGAACCTTTTTTCTGTCATGGGCCATTGACCCACGGCAAAAATCAATCACGGGCCACTCATCTGCTGCGGGGAGGGGGGGTGTGTGCAGAGGCCGTGGCACTGGAACCATTTTTTACAGTTCGGGTGCTGAAAGCCACTGGTCCCCAAACTTTTTACCTGGCACCCCTCTTACCCTTGTCCATGTCCCCTTTCTCCAGAGCTGGGGCCAAGACTGGGCCATGGCTCCAAGAGGGCGGGTGGGGAGGAACGTGGACAGGGGTAAAAGAGCTGAGGCTGGGACCACAGCTCGGGGAGGGAGCAAAGCCCCAGGTGGGGTTCCGGAGGCAATTGGGACCCTGCGCAAAACCTGGAGGTGCCACAGCACTCTGTGCATCTCTAGTTCCCGCACCTCTGCATGGAGTCTCTGGGCTCCATCCCTTGCCCCCCCCCCCCCGCGCAGTGGTATGAGCTGGTGCTGGTGGGGTGGGGGTGAGGTCCTGCAGGTCGGATGAAATTAAGCAAGAGGCCAGATCCAGCCCACAGGCCGTAGATTCCCCCCCACCCCCACCTTAGGACCTATTACTCTCTTTGACTCTCATAGTTAAGAGGTGGGAAGTCATTTCCTTTTCCTCACCCAAAAGAGACTTCTGGATTTAGGGCCAGGAGAAATTGCTCTGTACTTTTGAGCCTCTTCAGAACTTTTACCAGCAGGGAGGTGTGTGGTTGGTCACTTGTTCTTTGTTTGGTAGAAAAGTTGTTTAAAAATACATCTCTTAAAATGCATGTGTTTGCCTTTCTGCTGTTTCTAGACCAGGCAGAACTTAATTATAATAGCACTTGATTGCCTTACTAACTGTGGAGAGCAGCATTATCAGAAGAGGAATCTAGGTTGCCTGACTTCACAGATGTCAATAGCAATTCCTAAAGAATATTACCCAATAGAGAGTTATAAACAAGGCATAACGGATATTTTTGTCCTAGATTCCTAAAGTTGTGTGTTGATTTCAAATTGTGTGTTGAATTCACTGTCAAATAATGTGGTTTAAGATTACCCACTGGAACCCTGAAGCGTTGGCTGAAAATTATTTTATTCTGATAATAATTAGGCCTGGATCCTTCAAATAGCTAACCCCATGTGCAACTTTATTTCAATGAACTACTCCTGTGAATAAAGCGATACATGTGCTTAAGGGTTTGCAGGAACAGAGCCATAGCTAATACAATGGTTAGTGAAACGTCAAATAAAGAACCAAGAAACCCTGTGACAAGCCGCTCCCCTGCCATTGTGGGGGGCCTTGGGCACTGGTGCATCTTGGTCCCTCCTGATCTCTGCCTGTGGCATCCAATAGTTTAGGCTCCTGCGAGCTACAATACTTTGGTCTAATTTTGATTGTTGTGTTTAGTGTGTGACTGCTGGGTGTTGTTGGTGGCCTGATACACACGTCAGGCTAGATGATTTGGAGGTTCCTTCTGGCCTTAAACTCTATGACTGAACTGCACTTACAAGTTATAATTTTCTCTGTATTCTGATCCCTGTGCGATTTGTTATAAAGTCACTGTGTACAGACGCTGCAGGCTTTCTGTACAGGAACACTCAGTAGAATACTAAAAGAACTCATTACACCAGGGACATTTACTCAATCACCCATGAAGAGTGAGTCAGACATACCCAAAACTTTGAAAAGGCTCCTTTGAAAGTCTATTAAAATATGCAGATAAATATTAACAAAGTGCACTGTATGGGTATGTCTACACTACGAAATTAGGTCGAATTTATAGAAGTCGGCTTTGTAGAAAGCATTTTTATACAGTCGAGTGTGTGTGTCCCCACACAAATGCTCTAAGTGCATGTAGTCGGCGGACTGTGTCAACAGTACCGAGGCAACAGTCGACTTCCGGTACTTTGCACTGTGGGTAGCTATCCCACAGTTCCCGCAATCTCCGCCGGCCATTTGAATTCTGGGTAGAAATCCCAGTGCCTGATGGGGCTAAAACATTGTTGCGGGTGGTTCTGGGTACATATCGTCAGGCCCCCGTTCCCTCTATCCCTCCGTAAAAGCAAGGGCAAACAATCGTTTTGCACCTTTTTTCTTGAGTTACCTGTGCAGACACCATACCACGGCAATCATGGAGCCCACTCAGCTAACCGTCACCGTATGTCTCCTGGGTGCTGGCAGATGTGGTACTGCATTGCTACATAGCAGCAGTTTATTGCCTTTTGGCAGCAGACAGTGCAGTATGACTGGTAGCCGTCGTCGACGTAGTCCTGGGTGCTCTTTTAACCGGGCACCTGGGCAAACATGGTGTGACTCAACCAGGTCATTTCCCTTGTTTCGTCTCATGGCGATTGAGTCCTACCAGCAGTGCACTGTCTTTTAATTTGCAGCCAGCAGAAGACGATGGCCAGCAGTCATACTGCACCGTCTTCTGCCGAGCACCCAGGAAGTGACAATGGCTAGTGGTCATACTGCACAGTCTGCTGCCAGCATGATGTATAAAGATAGATGAAGTGGCTCAAAACAAGAAATAGACCAGATTTGTTTTGTATTCATTTTCTCCTCTCTCCCCCCCTCTGTGAAATCAACGGCCTGCTAAACCCAGTTTTGAGTTCTATCCTTGAGGCGGCCATTCAGTTTCTCGCAAAGCCACCCCCTTTGTTGATTTTAATTCCCTGTAAGCCATGTCGTCAGTCGCCCCTCCCTCCATCAGGGCAACAGCAGACAATCGTTCCATGCCTTTTTTCTGTGTAGACGCCATACCATGGCAAGCATGGAGCCCGCTCAGATCACTTTTGCAATTAGGAGCACATTAAACACCACACGCATTATCCAGAAGTATATGCAGCACCAGAACCTGGCAAAGCGAAACCGGTCGAGTAGGCGACATCAGCACGATGATGAGAGTGATGAGTACATGGACCCAGACTTCTCTCAAAGCACCGACCCTGCCAATGTGGGCATCATGGTGCTAATGGGGCAGGTTCATGCGGTGGAACGCCAATTCTGGGCTCGGGAAACAAGCACAGATTGGTGGGACCACATAGTGTTGCAGGTCTGGGACGATTCCCAGTGGCTGCAAAACTTTCGCATGCGTAAGGGCACTTTCATGGAACTTTGTGACTTGCTTTCCCCTGACCTGAGGCGCAAGAATACCAAGATGAGAGCAGCCCTCACAGTTGAGAAGCGAGTGGCAATAGCCCTGTGGAATCTTGCAATGCCAGACAGCTACCGGTCAGTCGGGAATCAAATTGGAGTGAGCAAATCTACTGTGGGGGCTGCTGTGATGCAAGTAGCCAACGCAATCAAAGATCTGCTGATATCAAGGGTAGTGACCCTGGGAAATGTGCAGGCCATAGTGGATGGCTTTGCTGCAATGGGATTCCCTAACTGTGGTGGGGCCATAGACGGAACCCATATCCCTATCTTGGCACCGGAGCACCAAGCCAGTGAGTACATAAACCGCCAGGGGTACTTTTCAATAGTGCTGCAAGCACTGGTGGATCACAAGGGACGTTTCACCAACATCAATGTGGGATGGCTGAGAAAGGTACATGACGCTCGCATCTTCAGGAACTCTGGTCTGTTTCAAAAGCTGCAGGAAGGGACTTTCTTCCCAGACCAGAAAATAATCATTGGGGATGTTGAAATGCCTCTAGTTATCCTTGGGGACCCAGCTTACCCCTTAATGCCATGGCTCATGAAGCCATACATAGGCAGCCGGGAGAGTAGTCAGGAGCTGTTCAACTACAGGCTGAGCAAGTGCAGAATGGTGGCAGAATGTGCATTTGGACATTTAAAAGTGTGCTGGCGCAGTTTACTGACTCAGTTAGACCTCAGCGAAACCAGTATTTCCACTGTTATTACTGCTTGCTGTGCGCTCCACACTATCTGTGAGAGTAAGGGGGAGACGTTTATGGCGGGGTAGGAAGTTGAGGCAAATTGCCTGGCTGCTGGGTACGCACAGCCAGACACCAGGGTGGTTAGAAGAGCACAGGAGGGTGTGGTGCGCATCAGAGAAGCTTTGAAAACCAGTTTCATGACTGGCCAGGCTACGGTGTGAAAGTTCTGTTTGTTTCTCCTTGATGAAATCCCCGGCCCCTTGGTTCACTCTACTTCCCTGTAAGCTAACCACCCTCCCCACCTCCCTTCGATCACCGCTTGCAGAGGCAATAAAGTAATTGTTGCTTCACATTCATGCATTCTTTATTAATTCATCACACAAATAGGGGGATAATTACCAAGGTAGCCCAGGAGGGGTGGTGGAGAAGGGAAGGACAAGGCCACACAGCACTTTAAAAGTTTAAAACTTATTGAATGTCAGCCTTGAGCAATCCTCTGGGTGGAGTGGTTGGGTGGCTGGAGGCCCCCGCACCGCGTTCTTGGGCGTCTGGGTGAGGAGGCTATGGAACTTGGGGAGGAGGGCGGTTGGTTACACAGGGGCTGTAGCGACGGTCTGTGCTCCTACTGCCTTTCTGCAGTTCAACCATACGCTGGAGCATATTAGTTTGATCCTCCAGCAGCCTCAGCATTGAATCCTGCCTCCCCTCATCACGCTGCCGCCACCTTTCAGCTTCAGCCCACCACTTTTTCTCTTCAGCCCGCCACCTCTCCTCCTGGTCATTTTGTGCTTTCCTGCACTCTGACATTGTCTGCCTCCACACGTTCGTCTGTGCTCTGTCAGTGTGGGAGGACAGCATGAGCTCAGAGAACATTTCATCGCGAGGGCATTTTTTTCGCCTTCTAATCTTCGCTAGCCTCTGGGAAGGAGAAGATCCTGTGATCCTTGAAACACATGCAGCTGCTGGAGAAAAAAAAAAGGGACAGTGGTATTTAAAAAGACACATTTTTATAGAACAATGGGTACACTCTCTTTCACAGTAAACCTTGCTGTTAACATTACATACATAGCACATGTGCTTTCGTTACAAGGTCGCATTTTGCCTTCCCCCCCACGTGGCTAACAGCGGGGAACATTTCTGTTCAGCCATAGGCAAACAGCGCAGCAGGAACGGGCACCTCTGAATGTCCTCTTAAGAAAAGCACCCTATTTCAACCAGGTGACCATGAATGATATCACTCTCCTGAGGATAACACAGAGAGATAAAGAACGGATGTTGTTTGAACCCAGCAAACATATACTGCAATGCTTTGTTCTACAATGATTCCCGAGTACGTGCTACTGGCCTGGAGTGGTAAAGTGTCCTACCATGGTGGATGGAATAAGGCTGCCCTCCCCAGAAATCTTTTGCAAAGTCTTTGGGAATACATCCAGGAGAGTCACGAATGCCAGGGCAAATTAATCATTAAACATGCTGGCTTTTAAACCTTTTATAGTATTTTAAAAGGTACACTCACCAGAGGTCCCTTTTCCGCCTGGTGGGTCCTGGAGGCAGCCTTAGGTGGGTTCGGGGGGTACTGGCTCCAGGTCCAGGGTGAGAAACAGTTCCTGGCTGTCGGGAAAACCGGTTTCTCCACTTGTTTGCTGTGAGCTATCTACAGCCTCCTCATCATCATCTTCCTCGTCCCCAAAACCTGCTTCCTTGTTGCCTCCATCTCCATTGAAGGAGTCAAACAACACAGCTGGGGTAGTGGTGGCTGAACCCCCTAAAATGGCATGCAGCAGATCATAGAAGTGGCATGTTTGGGGCTGTGACCCGGAACGGCTGTTAGCCTCTCTGATTTTCTGGTAGGCTTGCCTCAGCTCCTTAAGTTTCACGCGGCACTGCTTTGGGTCCCTGTTATGGCCTCTGTCCTTCATGCCCTGAGAGGTTTTCACAAATGTTTTGGCATTTTTAAAACTGGAACGTAGGGTTACATCGATTTAACGCTGCTAAATTTGACCTCAATGCCTAGTGTAAACCAGGGCTATATCATTGGATACTTGATGCTGGGAAGTAGAAACTGAGAATACTAAAGCTGGTGGAGAGCTAGCAGCCAAGCCATGAAAACAGGCTTGTTATAGAACTGAACACTCTCAAAACAAACTTCGGGAAGCTCTGGACTGATAAACCACTTCTACCATGGAAGGTGTTTTGGCTACCAGCCGTTAGCCTTTTGTAATGAGCCTTCACAACCTGGACTAGTGGGGCTTTTTGCAGCCCACAGGAAGATGAAGTGAAGTGATTTCATATTCTTCTGTGTATGTTTGTTGGTTAAAGTGAGGAAGCCAATGCTGACTCCTATTTACTCCTTCTCATAACAGAAGAACTAGGGGTCACCAATTGAAACTAGTAGGCAGCAGGTTTTAAACAAGCGAAAAGAAGTATTTTTTCACATAACCCACAGTCAATCTGTGGAACTCCTTGCCAGAGGATGTTGTGAAGGCCAAGACTGTAACAGGGTTCAAAAAAGAACTAGATAAGTTCATGGAGGATAGGTCCATCTGTGGCTATTAGCCAGGATGGGCAGGGAAGGTGTCCCTAGCCTCTGTTTGCCAGATGCTGGGAATGGGTGACAGGGGATGGATCATTTGATGATTACCTGTTCTGTTCATTCCCTCTGGGGCACCTGGCACTGGCCATTGTTGGCAGACAGGATACTGGGCTGGATGGACCTTTGGTCTGACCCAGTATGGCCGTTCTTATGTTCTTCTTGTGGAGTGAGGCAGTCAAATAATCTCTGCCCTGTGTGGAAAAAGGCACTGCAAAACTGCTCCGTAGGTTCTTATGATCACAGAAAAAACCTCACAGGATGGGTTGGGTTCTTTGCTCGTAGAAATGCCCCGACTATGGTGAAGGTCCATGTTAGCTCAGATGGAGTGTTCAGGTCTAATTAGCAGCAGGATGTGGAAATTCAGAACAAGGCACATTTTAGGAATGCATCTAGTGAATTAAAGTATTATATATAGACAAAAGTGCAAGCTTAAAAATTGGTGTGTTTGGTTTGGGGATGGTGATGGAAATCCAAGGCACAGCCAGGTGCACCAGCCTCCAGAAGAAGTGGCAGCATAACAAATTATGCTGCCCTGAAGCCATGCAGGCTTCTGTGAAAATGCTCTACTTATGCAAATGGATCATAAAAAGGGCAAAGTCTAGCCCCAGGCACATTTAATAGTGTTCTCAGACTTCACCAGACAAATGTTGCTTCTTGCCTCCTGCTTTTGATAGATGGAAAGTTACTGGTAATGCATTTTTAACTCCCAAGTATTGTAGTGAAAATGCCACTCTTTGAAATGCTAGGCTAGCCCGCTTAGCATGGCAAACTCTGCAATGAAATGGTTCTACTCATATCATTCCTGTTTATGAACTCAATTTTCTTAGCCTCTGACCATTTTGTTTGCTGACTTTGCTTGGTGCAGCTGAGGGGGGAGAGGACAATGATTTAAGCTGAAAGTCACCTTTGCACTCCTCTGGCTGCGCTCAGTTTGAGAACCCCTGATTTAGATCATCCTCAAGGCTGCTCTTAATTACACCCAGTGGCAATGGCTCTCAATCAGGGATCACCAGAGAGCTATGTACTCTGATCAAGGGCCTGGCATGCCCTTTAAGCATAAGGGCTACACCATTTCTACACCAGTTAAGGATTCCCCGTTCCAAGTTACCATTCGGTAACTATCCCATTAGTGTAGGTCAGAGCTGCAGGAGTGGCACAAAGTAGCAAAGTACTGACAAAGTAGCATTATCAGAAGTCAGAGTCTGGTCCCACAGGTATATCTTGGTCTTAAAAACTACCACAGTATCAGATAAACAAGGTCATAAACTATCATTTAAAACAGTTCTTCTCTACTGTAAAGCAGTGCCAGAGAACTGGCATGTCTTGGAGAAGCTGTTTGAAAAGCATTCGCACGCATGATAAGAGGTTTAGAAAACATAACCTATGAGGAAAGGTTGAAAGTTTCAACATATTTATCCTAGAGAAGAAAAGGGGGAGGGGACATTATAACAGTTTTCAAATTTGTAAAAAATCGTTATAAAGAGGATGGTGATTGTCACACTGTCAGAGTGGTTCACAACAGTGAGTGCCTATCTCAGGGCAGACTGTCAAAAGCAGGGCAGACACCACAAGCTGGTGATACGTTCTATAATTAGATTTCACTAACCCAGTAACAAATGTGAACTCCTGGATCATTGCAATAGTCTTACCATGGAGTTACAGACATCCTCCTTGGGCTCTCCCGTCTGTCTTGCCACCAGGCAGGCTGGACTTAGTGATAAATGGTCACTAACACCAAAAAATCACAAAATACTCAGGTTGGTCCCAAGCCCAAGAGACCAGTTACTTACCACAGATCAATTTGTACCTTCGATCTCACACCAAAGACAATGCTGGGTCGCCAATCCTAGTAAGCTAATTAAAGATTTATTAACTAGGAAAAAGAAATGAGTTATTTACAGGTTAAAGCAGACAACATAAACGCTCAAATGAGTTGAGTCTTTGGTTCGAAAAGGTGACAGAGATGTAATAATCTGTCAGCACAGAATGTCTTTTCAGGACTGATGTAGGTTCACCCTGGGGATCTCTGCTTTTTGTTTCTCAGTTCCAGCCCTTGTAAGAGTCCAAGTGGTAAAGAGATGAAAAATCTTTGTCAACTATTTTTATTTCCCTCTTCCAGCACTCAAACCGATGGCACAAGGGCTTCTGCACATACTTCTCCATGGGTAGATGGGGCAATCAGTCCTTTGATGGCCCACTTAATTGTTATAATCCTCCTGGATGTGTGCGGGGAGCCTCTCTTTCCATCTGAATTCACAAGTTCAGAGCAGGCCTTTTTGGCAATTATAAACCACACTTACATTTGACCTTTGTAACATGGAATACAGATAGTTCAAGTAAGATTAATGCATGCAACAATTTACAAGGATTTTATGGAGTCTTAACGCACCCTTACAAGTCTAACACCCATCTTGAACAATATTAACATACAGGTGAGCAGGGCTGGTTTCCAGCTATGAATTTGTCAGTGCTCAGCTGACGCCTACAGACTTGGCAAGAGCCGGCACCCGGTTTACCAGTGTGACAGTGATCAATTGTTTTCCATGTCCACCAAGGATAAGAAGGAATCAGCTTAATTTGCACCAATGGAGAATTTATGATTTAAGTTAGATATGAGGAAAAGCCTTCCAACTATAAAGATAGGGAAGCACTGGAACGGTTATTTAGAGAGGTCGTAGAATTCCCGTCACTGGAGGCTTTTAAGAACAGGTTAGTTAAACACCTGTCAGAGATGGTCTAGGTAAACTTAATCCTGACTCTGTGCAAGGGGCTGGACTTGATGACCTCTCAAGGTCCCTTCTAGACCTACATTTCTATGAAATCACCTGATGTGCATGTGCAAGCTGGGGTTTTGCAGAAGCACACATCTTTGAGCATGCATAATCCAGCGGTGCCTGCATCCTTCAGGTGTTTTGTGGGTGCTACCCAGGCACATCCAGAAATATGCATGTTTTTATAAAAACGTGGGCCTTGATGTTTAAAGCAGTCAAATAGCTCTCAAAACAATGTTGTGCTGTTAAAGGATTATTTAAAAGCCTGCAAGTCGGAGTCATGTTCTCTTCTTTCTTGGAAAACTTGATAGTTGGTTTTTTTTTTAACTGTCTGTGGTGTGGCCTGCCTGTGTAGAGACTGCCAAAACGCATCCAGTTATGTGGCAGATTGATGAGAGGAGTTCTCAAATGGGGATTCAGGACCCCTCAGCGGTGACAAGGTTATTACATGGGGGGGTCATGAGCTGTCAGTCTCCACCCCAAACCCCGCTTTGCCTCCAGCATTTATAATGGTGTTAAATATATAAAAAGTGTTTTTAATTTATATGGGGGAGGTCACACTCAGAGGCTTGCTATGTGAAAAGGGTCATCAGTACAAAAATTTAAGAACCACTGGTCTATGATATGCATGAATGGGAACCTGGGTGAGATGATCCGCCCTCATCTCTGCTTTCTAGCCATAGTGGGATTTGAAGATGGGGTGTCCAGAGATGAAAGACCAATTCACTTACTAATTTGCTTTTACACCACAGAGCCTGTGCGTGCTTGCTTCTTTCTTTCTTTCTTTCTTTCTTTCTTTCACAATTTTCCACTTTGGCTCTGGATTATGAAAGATGCTGTCAGGTTTGTGAACATCTCTCCTGTCCTTCATGAAGTCTCAATAGAATAGGCAGCCTTAGGCTACAGCTGCCCTTAGAGCTGGGGGTGTTATTGCCAGCTTGCATAGACACACTTGGGCTAGCCCTTATCAAGCTAGCGTGCTCAAAATAGTAACATAGCTGGGATAACATAGGGAGTGGTGAATGGCAGCACAGGCTAGCCGCCCTGAATATAAACCCACCTGCCCCATGGATACTTACTCAGCACAGCTAGCTCCTACTTCTGCCCAGTCTACCCTGGCTGCACTGTTCATTTTAGTGCACTAGCTCCACGTGTAGACAGAGCCATAGTTAGGAGTGGGAGTGTGGGCAAAGGGATATTAGGCCAGATTCATTGTTGGTGTAACTTTAATGTTCAAGTTCCAGGAGTGAACTTCATTTGGGAAATACCTGAGGGGTGAATTTAATCTGGACACCCAGCTCCTACTCTGAGCTGCCAAATAGGCATGTAGGTGCTTACTGTAGACTTATGGCAGAACCAAGAGCCTAGGCATGATTCAGGGAAGGACTTAAGCATCTGATTAAAGTTAAGCATGTGCCTAAATTCAGGTGAAGTCATGGGAATTAAGTGTGTGCTGAAGTGCTTTCGCTCATTGTCTGAGTAATTTTGTTGTAAAGAATAATTTTGAGCCAAAATTTGGCTTAAAAATCAAACCAGGAGTGAACATTTTAGAATAAATACATTTTAAAAGAACATGATTTTTTAAAATTAGGAATATATATGGAAGTCACCATTTTCAGGTTTCTTTCTTGTGCATCTTATGCTAGTAATATAAAATGTTGCCGGCAGTGTTAGTTAATGTAAAAGGCTCATTTCTGTTATTTTAAAACTACCAAATTTGCAGATTTCAGAGTAGCAGCCGTGTTAGTCTGTATTCGCAAAAAGAAAAGGAGTACTCTCTAAGGTGCCACAAGTACTCCTTTTCAAATTTGCAGAGTTATTTTACTGTTTAAATGGGCATGCACGGTCCGAGTTTTTCAAAGAGAAAGGTTAAGGGGTGACTTGATTACATCTATAAGTATCTACATGAGGAAAAAAATTCAATAATGGGCTCTTCAGACTAGCAGACAAAGGTATAACAAGATCAGTGGCGGGAAGCTGAATCTAGACAAATTCAGACTGGAAATAAGAAATTAATTTTTCAATTTTTCAGTTCAATTGGAACAATTTACCAAGGGTTGTGGTGGATTCTCCGTTGCTGGCAATTCTTAAATCAAGTCTGGCTGGGTTTCTAAGAGATCTTGCTCTAGTGCAAACAGGAATTAACTCAGGGACGATTGCTGGGTGTTATGCACGTCAGACTAGAATAGATGTGGTCCCTTCTGGCCATATCTATGAATTGCTAATGTAAGGGGACTGTTGCCCCCTTACTAACATTCAGTGGGGGTGTTTTAGTTGCTAGCTCCCAGGACTAAAAAGGGGGAAGGGTCGATGGGGAATCAGGACCCTGAGACTGATAGACCCCAGGAACAATGGGGAGAGGCCAATGCTCCAGGTCAGCCTGAATGACAGGGTGGGCAGGCTAATCAGAGTCAGGAGGCCAGGGAGGTCCCGTCCTCTGTGTGAGCTGGATTTGCCTGGGTCAGACAGAGAGGGGCCAAGCTAAGGAGAAAGCAGGGGCCCAAGCTGAGCTGGGGAGCAGAGCTGGGCCAGATCCAGAGAGACCAGACTTTGTCCTGGGAGCAGAGGTGCAGCCCCAAAGCCAGAGGCACAGCCCAGAGAGAGCAGACCTGCCCTGGGAGCAGAGCTGCAGCAACCAGAGGCAGGGGGGCCAAAGAAGCAGCCCAGGGAGCGGGAGGCAGAGCAGCAGCAGCAGTGCAGAGACCGAGTGTGCAGATGGGGCTGGAGCAGTCAGGAGCTGGGTGCGGTGAGCAGCTGGGGAGACCGAGGGGGACCCTGGGCAGCGAGCCCAGCATAGGGAGACGCCTCAGCCAAGAGGCTCTGCAGGCCAGGCTTGGATCGTAACCCAGATAGGGCTAGGGTGACACTGGGAAGAAGGGTCCTACCACTTAGAGCCTGAGAGCGTGTGGCCACCACCAGAGCGAGTGTCCAACCCACAGCATCCCTGCAGCACAGCCAGGGCCTGAGCAGGAGGCCTGGGACTTACAAGGAACAGGCTGTGAACTGCCCGGACGTTCCAGAGACACTGTTTGTGATGTTCCCTGCCACAGAGCGGGGTGATGTGTTTCCTTTGACCTTTCCCATCGTTCCTTATTCTTTTTAAAATTAATTGTTGATTAAATAACTTGCATTTGCTTTAAATTGTATGTAATGGTCAGTGGGTCAGAGAAGTGCCAGTGCAGAGAGAGCCCCCCGGCGTGGGGACACCCTAGCCCCTGTCCTAGGTGACCACAGCAGGGTTGGGGGTCGAGCCCCCCAGGAATCCTGGGCTCAGCCTTGTTGGGGTTACGAGGACTCTGCCAGACAGGAGAGTGGAAGGGGAGTCCTCAAGGGCAGGGAGGCCACTGGGTAAAGGAAGTGGGAGTGAGAACTCAGATCCTTTCGCTAGCCCACTTCACCGGGGTAGTGCAGAAGCCAGGAAAGTTCCCCACAAGAGCGGGACTATTCCCCCACTTACACTAACACCATCAGGGTTTTCAGCCCCCTTGTCCTGCCCACTGCCCCACCTTTTGTCAAGGCACTGCCCTGCCCACGCTTTCTTCAAAGTCCTGCCCCCTGCTCACTCCATCCCCCCTCCCTACATAGCTCTCCGTCCCTCGCTCACTTGCTCATTTTCACCGAGCTGGGGCAGGGGGATAGGGTGCGGGAGAGGGTAAGGGCTCTATCTGGGGGAGGTGGGAATAACCCATTAATGTGTGAGAGGTGACAGGTGCACACAATATCCTCTAGACATGACTCCAAAGGATCTGTTGAGAGATCACTGCAATGTGGTGTCATTGACATTGTTGGCGTAGGTAAATACATCATGACATGTAACTGCACAGAGACAGTGGCAGCTTTTACATTTTGTATAACATGGACACTTTTTGGTTCTATTAGTTGTTTGTTTTAATTTCCAAAGACACCAGTATGCGCAAAGAGTTAGTGCCAAATTTCAATTTGTCAGATAGCACATTTTGCATCCAATGTAAGTGGTTCTAAAAGTGAAGAACCCACCAAACTCCTGCCATTGTGAAATGCACCATCTGGGGGAACAGAAAGAGATCCAGTATTCCTTACTGGGTTTAATTTTGGAATTTGCAAAGTGCTCAGACGTAATGGTAATGAAGAAAGAAACACCACAAGAACAAATTCTTTTATTTAAACTAAGATTTTGGATTTTTTGTTATGTGGCAAGCAAATAAAAATGAGCTTTCTGTTACTATCTTCAATGCCATGTTACCTGAAGTATGTATTAAAACAAGCAAGTTAAAAACCTCAGGCAAATAGGGTTTGAATGGAATTCACAAGAGCCCCTTAGCTACATGGGCACTAGACTTACGATAATAAAATGTATGGATGTTACCAAGGGTGTTAGTCAGGGAATTAACCATACTAACCTTAGTATGATCAAAGCACATATGTCAATAAATATTTACCCTTTCTCCGGTTTTTGGCCTTGCAGTCACATGGGAACTTTTCTGTAGGGATTTCATAACCATAATATATTAATATTAACTTTGTGTCTTTGTTGCTTTATGTAATTTCTTTAGAAAATTTAGGTAATAAATTTGACATTGCAAAATCTAGGTTTTTCCAGGTGTAAAATTTATCTCAGATCATTTGTCACAAAAATTTGCCCCTGAGGACTAGTTTGCACAGATTCCCAGGTGTTTAATGTTGTTCACCTAATGAAAGTACAAGTCGTGAAAACAACTATTGAACTCTGGAACATTTCATGAATATTGAGAAGGCATTCAGATTTAAAATGCATGTACTAGTCACTGGGTCCATAAACTCCCACACCTGAAGCCTCAGTGGCAGTGGCTCTATGAATATTTCTCCATATGAATGTTTTTCATACACATCTTGGACCACTGTCAACAGCAGTTTAGATTTCTGAGGTTAGCATGATCTGACCAGTCAGAATAGAGTTGTAATTAGTCCGGCTCAGGCAGGCTTGGTAGAATCTCTGTGAATTAATTATAGCAGTTGTTAACATGCTTGAACAGTCACATGCTTTTCCTCTCAGAGAAGGAAAACCAGGTTGCCTTTTGCATTCCCAGATCAATAGCTGTAGCTAACTGAATTCCAATAACATGCTAGAAAATATAGTGTGGAGATCCTGGCTTATACTGCCAGGGTGAAGAGCACTCACTATCTTCAGCAGGTGGGCATGGGCCACTTTTAGAGGGACACATACTGAGGCTGAGGCTACACCATGGAGTGGATTATGACTAGCCTGTGCATAGGGAGATTGAAAAGAAGCTAGTCACAGTAACAGACCTTGCATGCCATGGGCTCAAAGTTCTGTTTATCCAGATCTTAGGTATTTACATGGCTCCTAATACTGCAGTAGCTGAGCCCTTCACAGCCTTTATCCTCATAACACTGATGTGAGTTATGGAAATGTTATTGTTTCCCATTTCAAGATGGGGAAATTGAGGCATGGAGACGCTAAGTGATTTGCCCTAATTCATATAGGGAGTCTGTGGCAGGGAAAGGGAATTGAACCTGGGTCTCCTGAGTCCCAGGCTGGCACCCCTGCCACCGCTCCATCATTCCTCTCCCGCTGCCCACTGGCACTAGTCTCCACACGGGAAGCAGGAAAGCTGAGGCTGTGGCTGCAGACCTGCCCCTGTCTCTCACATATGACACGTGCTCCCTGGCCAGCAGATGTGGAGTGGCTGGAAAGAGAGGGTGCTTGCTACTCACTTACAAAGTGTGGAACAGGGATGATGCTGATGCCAGGAGTGCCGTGTTTCTAACACCTCGTTCTGGAGAGACGGGACTCCCTATCACAGTCACAACTTAGTCCCTTGGTTGTAAACGCAGTCAAACGTAACCTACTACAACATAACAATAAAGTAGACAAGAGGTACTTCCCTCTCCCAAAACCTCACTGTCTGCTAATGCCAAGGTCTGTGAAAATTGAGCACATCAGATTTCATCTTCCACATACTCTTGTTCTTTAGGGTTGATATGACTTGGCTGTAAAAACTTTTTTGCTTTCTGGTTGAAACTTGGTGTTGAAGTTCACAGCATGGCAGCACTGGAATGGAGTTATGTTCTTTTAATTGAGAGTTCTAAACATTAGAAGTTCTTACATCTTAGACTCTTTTTCACTTTGCTATATCCCAAAAGAACTTTGGACGTAATTCTGTTTTGATTTGCACATGATGGACTCCTGCTTTGATATTCTGCTCTCTCTACAAACCCCGTACTCTTGATGAAGTCAGTGAGAGTATGTGGGGTAACGATGACAGAGTCAAGAGCCTCCTTGTTGATCTGAGAGCAGAATTTTGTCCTTTGTATGAAAGTAAAAATATGTCATTAGTCCATACAGTGGACTAGCTTCTGGGGAGATAAAAAAAAAATTAACGAGAAAAATTACATGCTTGAGCCACTCTGGTGTTTTGGGGTTAGCACTCTGTCCTGTCACTTGAGGAGCTAGGTTCATTTCCAGGATCTAGCCCCTGGATCCTGAAGCAAGCAAGGTGTGTTACGGTTATGGATGCAGCACCTCATGCCATTCCACAGTGACCAACCTGGCTGAGCTATGAGCAGTACTGAATGTACAGAATACAGAATATCAAAGGTAAGATCCACCAAGCAGATCAAGGAACAGAACTGCACTTCATACTTAGCGCAGTGGGTAGAAGAGAAGTGGGGAGTTAAGTGAGGACGTTTAACTCATAGCTGTGAATTTCCAGGATGTTGTGGTTTTGGGGTCAGACCCTCAACATCATTGTAATGCAGTATTTGTGTCTGAGTGAATATAATAAATGTCAATGAGGAACAGAATAAGGTCACATTTTACTACTTTGACCAGAAGTGTAATCTTCCAAGATTCAATTTTATTACTAGTATAACAGTCATACTAGATAAGGTCACCAATATTTCTTTCAAGATGATGTAATGTGAGAAGACATACTTATACCAGCTTCATGTTCTGTAATTTGGATGGATGCTATGAAATGTGTTGACAAAGATATACCAGAGACATTTTTTGCTTGTAAATCTAGTGATGATGTTGTGTATTGTGTTTTGAAAATTTTAAGATGTATGAAGTTTAACTTAACCTCATTTAGGGCCTTATTCTTTACAAAGAAATGAACCTTCGCGATTTGCATTCTTCTAGTTCAAAAGAAAAAGGACATTTTCTTCAGCTAGATAGATTGATCATTTACTTTGAAAGTCACAGCTGTACACTGCACAGCATAATGGAAATGTTATGGCTTTTGCATATATACTTTTTAGTGCCATGACAACAGTTATCATAAGGGCTAAATTTCAAAGATCAATATATCAGTTGTATCTGCAGAAATGTGTGCACGCCCATTCTACACATAAACAGCAGCACTCATGTTTAAAGTTTAAGTAATTGCACACCTAACTGCGTGTTTACATTGCACACCTAACTGCGTGTTTACATTGCACGACTTCACAATGCTTTTTTGTGGCTTCCGATGTGAAATTTAAAAAGACACCACAAAAGGTGTGATACATGTGCAATTTGAGGAGAGGAGAGATATCTCTTTTGGGTAAATCCATGCTTATTGACCTTTGTTGAAAATCTAGCTCTTGATTTCGTCTTCAGTTTTAGATTCTTCCTGTTTGCATCTTTTAATTTTAATCATTCTTCCTGAGATTTGAGTGTGGGAAGAGGAAATGAAACCTAACTTATTATCTTGTAAGCCCTACATCCTTAGAGAGAAAACACATTGACAAGTTTTCTGTGCATACTCAGGCAGGAAAAATGAAAGGGTTAAAAGATTTGGTGCTGTAATAAATTATGTAAGGCAAAATATTAAATCGTAATCTCTTCTTTATTGCACAAAGCCTGTTGGGGATTATAAAGAATGAAAGCAGGATGGGCAAAGCCCTCTTTTTTACATCCTATTGGCTAAAAATAGTTTGTATATTTTCTGTTATAAACCTTTGCTCAATCCCCATTTATTTCAAGGATTGGAATTTCTGAATGGTCAAAATGTCACATAAGGTACAATCATAACACAAGGGCTGTTCTGCTCGGGGACACCAGCCTATTACTGCTCCCAGCTCACAGGAGTTTGTCTTTTAGCTAAAGTGAAAGAGGTTTGTTCTATGGTGGTGAAGGTTCCAGAGTTCATACCCCAGTGACAACCCATGAAGGGGCTTGTTAGGTATACATGTCTATTTATCTAGTTAAAGAGGACTGGTTAGTAATATGTTTTCCTAGGGGTTTGCTTAATGGTGGTAAGGAATTATACCACCTGAATCATTGAAGGAAGCATTATGCTGAAGCAAGGAATAATATCTCCTGGTGTGTTGAATGAGCATTCCAAGCAATGCTACTTGCTGCCCCTGTACCAAAGATGTAGGATTTTCTATCTCTTTGCTGCCTCCTCCTGCTAGTTGTTGCATGCTGGGCAGGGTGGGTGGTGGTTCTTGGCTTGACCCATTCAGACATTGTTTTGTGGTGCGTCTGTCTGTGTGTAGGGGAATATCAAAGGTAAGATCCACCAAGAGTGAGAGTTCTTCGACATGTATTGGGGAGTACTAGACAGGTCAGATTGCAATGCCAACCAGTCAGAAATTTCTATTAGGATTGGTGTTCTGAAGAACATTGTTATGAAGATAAAGGACCCAATGCAGGAATGACTATACAGCATTTTTAAAGGGGTATGAAGCAGAAAGTGCCATTCGGTAAGCCCCTAGGAAAAAGGAATTAGTGTACAGGCCAGCTTCATGGAACTAGCAGGACTTCTTAAGCTTCTTTTGTCCTGTAGAATGTCCTACAGCCACTTTATGAGATTAAGGATGTTATGATATCATGGTTCTAAACCATGAAACAGGTTTCAAGATTCAATGGACTTTGACATCTATAATCTTAAACTGGTGCAGTGTGGCTTTGGTCTGAACTAGCTCACATCTGTTAATCGTTAAAACACGCTGCACATCTCATCTATCCTCCAGAGTGTTTGGAGAAGGGAAGGACTGAGAACTGGTGGGTTTTGTATTATGTGATTAGCTCAAATTGCTAGAGCCAAATATTTGCCAAGGGCCCCATATCTCTTTTGTACAAAACTGAAATAAGTGTAAAAATATATACAATGTTTTGGACTTGGTTTGAGTTCTCAGCAAAGCTACATGCTTCTTGTTCTTTATCCAAATGCTGGCTTCCCCCTCCATAATGGTAGATGGTGACTTGCTTTAAACAATACATTTAATGGACCTTGTAATAACTCAAGTCCTTCAAACTGCTGCAGGCTCCAGCACTTCACTTTGCTGAAGCCCCTATGAGTGTGTTTAAAACAAAACAAAAAGAACCCCAACAACAAAGCCAAGTTTCTCCTAGGAATCCCTAGCAATCTCAGCTGGAGTCAGTCATGCTGACATAGGCTGATTAGGTGCCAAAGTCGTGCCAAGCCACATGTTCTCAGTTTCTTGTTTAATGGTGTTGGCTAGTTCTGTGTTTTCCTTCTCTTTACATTTGCATTAAAAGAGCTTGTGACAGCCCAGCAGTGGGCATTTGATTTTATCAGAGCAGTGGCTTTTTCCACTTCAAAATCTTCTAGGTTTTGTGACAAAGGTTGGGCTTTATTTGCATACAAATCACTTTCTTCCTAGAAAAGGCTGATTTTTGAACTTTCAAAATGTAGTTTGTCTCTGCAACTTTTATGAATCAGTCCTTTTGTTTTCATTGACAGCCCAATTAGGTTATTCTATTGCAGAAGAGATTGGAGAGAAATTAAATTGTCTTTGGTTCCTCTTTGGGAATATATTGAGCATCATTTGTAACAGAACTTTCATTTTATAATTCCTGGAGTTTTCCTTCCTCATAATCATTTTGCCAGTCCTGTGCTTGTGAATGGGTGTAACAAACAGAAGTACACATCTAGCCTCTTGGCCGCCTCTTCCTTTTGTAAAATCAGTCATTATCGGTTTTAAATAAATTTTTGTTTGGTTATGTTTTAACTAACGGTTCTTTTGTGTTCTTTGTGTTCTTGTGGCTCCCAGCATACCCTCAGCTTCTTAGTTCTTAATCACTGCTTTATTTCTGAAAAAGAAGCAACTTACAAGGACCTTTATACTCTTCCATTGAAGTTTCCAGCTGAATGGTAAAAATACCTAGGCCCAATCTATATTGGTAGTACTGGACAAAGCTGCAACATTACCGAAGTGGGCTAAGAAACTTCCTAATGCAGACATTGCTTGAGAGATTTGCCATTGACTCCAATTAGAGAAGGATCAGGCTCCATATGGGGGGGTGATGAATTGGATTTTGAAAGATATTCCTGGTTCCCATTTTATCACTTTAGCAATCTACAGTCTGTAATTGAACCAACATTCTTATTATCCACTTAAGGTCTAATCTTAGTGTTTTCACTTTCATCTATGCAGCTATCCTTAGGCTAGCTGGTAGCTCAAAATGATTTATAACTGAGAAGAACTTTGAAGTTGCTCTAAACAAGCGAAAGGAAATGTTTTCTGTCCTTTTTCTTAGTTACTGCTGCTGTTAGTGTGTTTGCTCAGCTTAGGCATCTCTTGTGTCTCCTGCTCTGTATCAGTGGCACTGAGCCAGGCAGGACTGCATCACTAATGTCTGACTGGCCCATGGAGTCTGAGATGGTTTGTTAGTCATACAGAGCCCAAGAGAAATTAATCACAAGTGTCTTTCCCACCAGAAGCAAGTTTCAGTCATGCACAAAGTTCTGTCTGAAATGTGGACAGGCAGGTTCAAAGGGATCCTGTAGACAGAATGCATTTAATTTCTGGAGCATCCACGGTTCTGGACACTTGTACAAGGCTGGGTTTTGTAGCAACATGTGTAGCTACTCATTGGCATGGGACCAGGTCAGTTGGATGACTCAGATCCAGTAATTGAATCCGGAGGAGGCTGAACAAATGGCAGTGGCGATGCATTTGTTTGGAGGGACACCAGATGGCTCTGCTCCTGAAGTCGCCATGGGATTACACAGGTTTCAGAGTAGCAGCCGTGTTAGTCTGTATTCGCAAAAAGAAAAGGAGTACTTGTGGCACCTTAGAGACTAACAAATTTATTTGAGCATAAGCTTTTGTGAGCTACAGCTCACTTCATTGGATGCATTCAGTGGAAAATACAATGGGGAGATTTATATACACACACAGAGAACATGAAACAATGGGTTTTATCATACACACTGTAAGGAGAGTGATCACTTAAGATGAGCTATTACCAGCAGGAAGGGGGGGGAGGAGGAAAACATTTTGTGGTGATAATCAAGGTGGGCCATTTCCAACAGTTAACAAGAACATCTGAGGAACAGTGGGGGGGGGGTGGGGGGAGAAATAACATGGGGAAATAGTTTTACTTTGTGTAATGACTCATCCATTCCCAGTCTCTATTCAAGCCTAAGTTAATTGTATCCAGTTTGCAAATTAATTCCAATTCAGCAGTCTCTCGTTGGAGTCTGTTTTTGAAGTTTTTTTGTTGAAGGATAGCCACTCTCAGGTCTGTAATCGAGTGACCGGAGAGACTGAAGTGTTCTCCAACTGGTTTTTGAATGTTATAATTCTTGACATCTGATTTGTGTCCATTTATTCTTTTACGTAGAGATTTGACCAATGTACATGGATACAGTTTGTCACCTCTGGAAGGAGAAGCACATCCACCTTTCTCAGCAAGAATGCTGTGAGGGTGACCATGGAGAAGTGCTGTGTGGTCATAATTTAAGGGAGAAGCACAAAGCTGTAGCAATTTGTTCGTAGAAAGACGCTTGCTGATCCAAATCCATCACTGGTGTTAGCTCAATTGAAATCACAACGGGATGAGGTTGGGCCAGTGCCACTCACATAACACTGGGTGACAGTCATTGACATTTTTTAATGTTGGTAACATACTGGTATATTGTAATGTTTCTAGGTAAGGGTCTGCTAATGACCACAGGAATGTATTGTTATTAATAGCACTGAGAGGTCCAAATCAGGGGTTGCAGTGCCATTGTGGTACCTCTGTGCAGACATGGTGAAGTATGAAGTCAATGCTTTACTCAGCAAGACACTCAGATGTGTTTAATTTTAAGGGCGCGAACAACCATAATTTCAACTGTGATCTCGTTGGCAGGGTGCTGGAGTCAACATGGGTTCATTTCTTAGCTCAGCCAGAGACTTCCTGTGTGATCTTGGCTAAGTCTCTTCATCCACCCCATAGCTCAACCTGTACAATGAGAATAGTTCATGCTGTCTCACCGGGATGTTGTGAGGATAAATCTATTAGCATGAGGTATTCAGACTCCATGTTGATGAGGGTCATACAAGTTCATGGGTAGATAGAGAAACTTGCTTTGCTGTGTAAGCAAGAAAGACCAAGCGAGAAATGTGTATTTTAGAGACATGCTCAGAGCAATGCCCAGAAACGAAAAAATGAGGGTGTGCAAGCCCAGATGGTTTGGTCATGTAAAATTGTGACAAACTGACAACAACATGGGTAAAAGAGTCCAACAGATCAAGACTGAAGGGAAAAGGACTGAGAGGTGGACCCAAGAAAAGTGGCGGGATGTCAGAGAGGGAGACATTTGCACATGATGTGATGGAGGAGTTGGCACTGAACAGAGCACTTTGGAGGGGTTTGTAGAGTGGACCCCTTTTGATGAGTTTAGCGCGTGGAAGAAGTGCTCTGACACCAGGGTAATGAGTGCCAGGCAAGTTCACGGATAGATAGAGCTCCTTGCTGTGTGGGATTGGGCCCTGAAACAGTTGGGGCTCTAATCCTGCATGAGCTGCATGAAGCTGACCCCATTTGCTTACCGCAGCATGGCGCTGTGCGGGCCCAGGGCTACCCCAGCATGCATCTCAGTGCAGGCCTGGGCCTTGGCTCATGACAAGCTGTAACAGATGAGTGAATCAAATGAGAGGGTCACAGGAGGACGTAGGGAGGGCGACACAAGCAGGCTGGACACGCTTTATTGTGTAGAGATCCGCGAGGTGTCTGGAGAGAGGTTTTGCTTCAGCTTCGGAAGCATTTTTTCACTTTTGTTTTCTCTCTTGCAATCAATTGATTTTGAATTGACTTTGCGACTTTGAGCTACATAAGGACTTTCCAGTTTTTTCCTCCCTGTTTATATTGTGCAGCCAATTTTGATTTCAAATGTTATGTTTCGTGACTCTGTAGAAAGAAAGGGGCTTCTTTGGCTTACGTTAATAGTATCCATAAAACAGACAGCCACAATGAGGTTTTACAAGGAGCTCCTAATGTACAGTACATCATTCTGAGGACCACATCTACTGCTGCAGAGTGTTCCTGGGGTTTGATTGTGGTACGTAGCCACAGCCCCCAAGTACGGGCAGTGTGGAGATGTCCCGCCCCAGTGGGAGCTCCAGAGAGCACTTAAGAATGGCTGTTGGGCTGCCCGTTAAGAGGAGGGGCAGCTTCAACTCCTGTCTGCCCCCAAATGGTGGGACTAGCCTCTGTAGAGGGCAGTGGGGCAGGATCATAGCCCTGCCCCCTCGTAGAGGTTAGTAGTGACACAAGGCTTCCTGGATGAAATTGCTCCCTGTGCAGGGAGCCAACCAATCCACCCCTTAACTCCCCCCTTACATTTTCAAATAATACCCCGGGGGGCATCAAATTAGGTTGAAGAGGGGCACAGTGATGCTGTTGCTCTGCACAGGGTGGGATTGAATTCCTTGGGAGCGAAGGCTTTTTACTTATCCTTGGCCTCTGCATGGTGGTACACAAGGGAAAGAGGGAAGAAGAAGCTTCCTTCCCTCCCCTTCCATTTGCACCACCATGCAGGGGCTGGACACAACCTGGCTCTTAATATGCAAATTCCCATTAAAATGACAGACTATGATAATAGAAAAGAGCCATCATGATACATACATTAAGCAGGGCTTAAGGGATCCCCTGGCACATGATGACATGATAAAACCTCATTAAACCAGTAATCTGTGCATTAGAAACTCCCACATTATGTAAAGAGACCTGCACAGCCTGTTCTCTCAAAAAGAAAAGGAGTACTTGTGGCACCTTAGAGTCTAACAAATTTATTTGAGCATAAGCTTTCGTGAGCTACAGCTCACTTCATCGGATGCATCCAATGAAGTGAGCTGTAGCTCACGAAAGCTTATGCTTAAATAAATTTGTTAGTCTCTAAGGTGCCACAAGTACTCCTTTTCTTTTTGCAAATACAGACTAACACGGCTGCTACTCTGAAACCTGTTCTCTCAGTAACCCGCAAGAAATGGCAGATAGACCTATGCAATGACATGACAAAGAGCACTGGTTCCTCCTCAGCTCTGTAAATCTAACTTGATTTACAGATTAGGTCTCTGTTGATTTCAGTGGAAGGGCCATTATCATTTCAGTGACCATGTCTGAGAAAGTCTTGATACTATCTTTATTCCAAAGCCACAGAAAGGAAATAATAAAACAGAAAATCATGGTAAAATCATGTTTTCAGATGACACACATACAAATAAAGTTACACAGAGTTAACTGCAGCTTTCTTTGTTTCATCCTCTTATGCCAGAGTATTGCAGGAGTCTTAGTGTATGGATTTCTGTACAATGCATGCTGAAATGCCTTGGCATAATGAGGAGAGTTGAGAATTAACAATAATAATAGGATACTGCCTAACAAGCTCAAACAGGGATCAGCACCCCATTGCCCGTACCCCAAATGGCTTATGATCTATGTAAAAGAACAGGTGAGACCTGAATACCGATTTCCCCCTTCTCCACAGTTTTCAAAGACTTAGACAAATAGTCAATATTATTTTAGTATGTGTGTTTGGGTTTTATTTTATATTATACAAGGAATGTGATTTGATATAGTCTGCACGGCATTAGAAACATGCTCCTCATAATCATGCGCTTCCCTGATTCTTAAATGGGACTTATGTTTAGTTATGTCTTGGTTACCTCGGCATGAAAATGTATCTCTGGGAGCCCGAGTTATATGTGGAGTTACTTCCTGAATATTGTCTTAAATATCAAGGTTTTATGTTAAATTGGGTATGAAAGATATTGTCAACATAAGATATTCACAGTAGAATGGCTTTAAATAATTTATCTTATTGGCATGGTAGCATGTTTCTTGAACTCCACTTATAAACCACGTGGATTCTTCAGCACTTCCCATCCCCCTGTTCTGCAGTGGAGTGAAAGCTGATTCACTAGATTGTCTAATTTCAGAGTAGCAGCCGTGTTAGTCTGTATTCGCAAAAAGAAAAGGAGTACTTATGGCACCTTAGAGACTAACACATTTATTAGAGCATAAGCTTTCATGAGCTACAGCTCACTTCATCGGAGTTTATTAGAGATTATGCTCTAATAAATGTGTTAGTCTCTAAGGTGCCACAAGTACTCCTTTTCTTTTTAGATTGTCTAAGTAACCTTAATCTCTAGGAACATGCGCTGCAGAATAGTCTATTTGTCCTTTCCTCATGATCCTCAAGTATCTCTATCAGTCCCAAATTACATTTCACTTCCTTCCCATTTCTGCACCCGTTAAGGGCTGCCTTCCATCTCTCCTGCTTCTTGGGGCTCGTTCTTTAATCTTTTAGCACCACGGACAACTACATTCGATCTCCTATGCCATTTTAATGCTAAAATAAAAGGTGTTAATCTTGTTTCCAAAAGATTCTCATAAGAGGGAAAGAAGAAACAGCATCTGGAAAAGCGACAGTGGACTCCTTTGCTTCTTTTCTTGTGGATCATTTGTTTCAGCTAGGTGTCCCTATTTTCAAGCTGTGTTAATTAGAATAGTATAATAGCCCATACAGTCACCATACTGGGCCAAGGTCTGTATCATTGGAATTTGCAATTGCAAGAGTTCCTTGGGGTCAATGGAATAACATCAGTGAATATCTTGCGTATAGCGGGTTCACCATGTGCTCCTTTTACCTAACCATCATTAATAGCAGCTAGATCATTCCCTAAGATTTTAGTAGGGGGATTTACAGACACCTATGGTGCTCAGCTGCCACTGCAAAATTAATGGGAGTTGGGTGCCTTACTCCATTATACACTTTTGAAAATCCTTCCCTAATTTAATACTTCTGAACAAATGCGCTCACTACAGTAGAACCTCATTTATCCCACCTCCGTTTTCTGAAACTTCCTGTTATCTAAACAGGATTATGTCCCTCATTATCTACCAATTACCTTCAAAATTACTGTCATCACCTGGAACTGTGATTATCCAAACTTACTGCACCTCCCTTGTGATACTCTGATAATTGAGCTTGTATGATATTCTTCAGGCTGCTGCTTCCACTGGTCTGACACCAAAGGAAAATACAGCTGGTTAGATGCTTGCTGTCCTCATAGTTACTAACTGTTCAGTACTGCAGAGTTAACAAACTGCGCTAAAAAGGATAGCTACCTATTATGGTGGTTCACAAACTGCCCATCAGAGCCCTTAATGTCCTCCTCTTGGTAGAGCTCCTACTAGTTCCCTTCACTAAAGAGAGAAAAGGAGTACTTGTGGCACCTTAGAGACTAACAAATTTATTAGAGCATAAGTTTTCGTGAGCTACAGCTGAGCTGTAGCTCACGAAAGCTTATGCTCTAATAAATTTGTTAGTCTCTAAGGTGCCACAAGTACTCCTTTTCTTTTTGCGAATACAGACTAATACGGCTGCTACTCTGATCACTAAAGAGAGCTAGGTGAACCAGCCTCAATCACAGATCCAGCAGTCTCCCCCTAAAACCTGAACTCCTGAGAAGACAAAGCAGGAGGGAGGAACTAAATTGTCTAACGAAGAAGACCCCTTAAAAAACGAAAACAAAGCAATTAAAGCCTATGTTTTCAAAGCCACCTACTTCTGCAGAGTTCAGGCAAGTTGCCCTAGGCTTAGTTAAGCTACACAGACTGATTTACCCAGAGGTTCTTCAATCATAGAGTCAAAGCTGTGGAGAGAGATCAAATGCCACACAGAAGGTAGACAACGTTGGTTGTCTATATACTGACTTATGGAACTGTCTTTCCCACAAATGACATGATTCATTACTATCAAGCTAAAACTCGCATACAATTAAGTTTAATGCCTGAAATCTGGTATTCAGTAAATCTGAAGAAAATAGATTTATCAGAGCCCTAATATTTGATCATTAATTGTTACACTTTCTGAAACTTGGGAGACAATACAAAAATAGAGTGGGTTACACCAGTTTTCTTTGTACAGCGATCCCCCCAAATGTGATGAAAACTGTATTCTGAAACCTTTGTTCACAAGTGATTGGAATTTCCAGCTGGAGGGGCTGAATAGTGAGCCTAAGCCCCAAGTTTGAAATGAGTCTCTTGATGTCATGTGCAAATACCACCAGGCTAATGAACTGAATTCAGTGCAGTTTCCTGTGGTGCAGATCATTTGGATGAGACATTAAGACAGATCTGCTGGCTGCTCTGCATGGACATGTTAGATCCCATAGTACTCTTCATACCCCTGTGTCCTATCCAAGATATCCCCTCCCACTCTTGTATCGTAAGTACTGGTTGGTTTCTACTTTCAACTCCAGAGATGGCTTCATTTCAGTGGTAGCATATGTATGTAGTTTGTATGTATGCATAGTTACGCATAGAGAGTATATGTGTGTATACAGAGAGATAGCTTTGGGTCCCTCAAGGATACAAGGCACAATATAGTTGTTAAAATCATATTTTTAGCACTGCTGGGATAAGCTTGCAGTAAATTACTACCCTCTGGAGCAGGAGAAGACTTGTGGGACAGAGATGTGTCTCTGAGGCCCAGTGCACCCTGGGTTAGTGCATCTTATGTCCCCGCCACTGCTCAGGGTTGCACCTGAAGTGACTATCTAGCCTAATGGGGCTATTCCTGAAGTGAAGTACTGTTCACTATGAGCAAGGGTGGCGAGTCAGGCTCTTATTGACATGGTCCACATATTCTGAAGTCATTTAGCTAGTGTATTAGAGGAAGGAAGGCATGATTGGAAATGTGGAGAAGATGATGGTAGAGCATCTAGCTTTTCCTGCCTATATTCCATTTCCAGTCACTGGAATCATTATGTTGTGAATAACAGATTACTTTGATGCCACTTACTATGATTCAGATTGTACAACTTCTGTATTTAAATCAAATACATGGAGTTTTCGGCAAAAATTCAAAACAAAAAAAACCCCTGTTCTTGTCCATGTTTTGGAGGTGTTGCATTTTTCAGAGTCATTGAGAATTATTTTAAGCAGCTTCAATGGGGTTAGAAGATTGGTTATAGTAAATAATAGATTGAACAACAGCTGTAAAAAGCAGCCATGTAGGTTTAAAGCTTTGCTCTTATCATCACAGTGCACACAGATCTGTCAGATTTATATTGATTTCCTTTTGTTCCACTGCAACTGCCAATTCTCACTTTTACTGCTTAAATCTGGCCTTCTGTATTCATGTACACATGTACAAAGCTGCCTTATCAAGATGGACAATGTTCAGATAATTTGATTTATCTTAATGATTTTTTTTATAAACATCAAGAAGTGGCAGAGTAGATTAGGAACAGAAACACACATTGTGTGTGGCTGAAAAATCTGAAGCAATTTTTCAGTTTCTATTACGAGTCATTTCTGTTGGCACGCCATGATGTCATTTTTATAGTTCTCAGATATATTTTTCCCAAATTAATAAGCTTTAAAAATTGTTTTCTAAATAACCTAACTTCAGTTTTTCTTCCATACATTGAAAATCCAGGCATACAAGCCATCCCTCCACCCCAAAAAATATTCCTCTAGTACTATATATTCCTGCCTAGATCATCACTCTTTTTTCCAGCATCCTCTGCAAATCTGCTTCTGTCCTTATTGAATGAAATCCACCCCAGTGCAGAGGGCCAGCAAGAGTGGGGACCTATATAGGGGTGGAGAAAGTATAAATGACAAGCAGTTGTTTTCTGAAGGAATTGTTTTGTTAGTTCTGCATTCTCCCACTTACTTTGAGATCTGGGATTCTTCTTTATTAGGATAAAGGTTGTAGGAGAAGTCGTGTTTACAAGCCATGACAAACGGTCTGCCCCCAGCCACAATGCTCCAGCTGAATCCCAAGGATAAGATGTTGGATGCCTCTAACACTTGAAAGCTCACTAGATTCCATGTGCTCTAAACCACATGATCCAAGATCATGCAGGATAGCATTTGAAGAAAAGAATAGTTTCTTATTCCTGCTATGTGTTCATTCTCATCAGATGTCATATGTGTGGTCCGAAAGATTTTTATTTTCATACTGACTCATAAAATAAACTGATTCACTACATCATCATGAAACTAGTAGTTCTTTCTCCAGCCAGCCATGCTAATAGACTTCATTCTCTCCCCAGGTAGGGTCAAACCGACCAGTAGAAAGTTGAAAGTCTCACACCCACTGGGGCTCATCCCTGCATATCTCTTGTATATTTCCTCCCATTAGAAAGATATTGTAGCAATGCAATACCCGCAGCTAGTATCATAACAGGTTGTGCAATCTGCATGTGCGGAATGAAGTATTAATCCTGCTATTCATACAACAATAAGGAGCTATAAGACGTAAAATGAACCAGGCCTTAATCTCAAAGACAAGAGATGTCTTGCTGAGAGTCATTTTGTAAATGGGTGATATACATTCATCCGTAAGGGATAATCAGAGACAGGAGTGCAGATTAACAAACAGTCTCTTGTAAAATGTTAACAAAGCCTCATGAAATACATGAAGAAATATCAGAGTATTCGGTCTGGTTTTTCTGCTCCATCAAAATGAAGCTTTTGGAAGCAAACTATTAAGGCAATATTAATAGAGATGGTATCAATCAAACACAGGTGATTTAAAATAGCTACAGGTATTGTAAAAAGGGAAGTAATGTTTCAGTTTCGTTTGTAAAAGACCAAAAAGATGTGAGATCTCTTGTTCTTCTTAAACATCAAGTAATTTGTAGAACTAAATTGTTAGTGCATTGCTCCCTCATTAGAGGTACATGTGTCTTACGGTCTGGATGTCACTACCTATAAAATATTTCATTTTTGTCTGTATAAAGTTTTGGTTGAAGCTCAGATTGAAAAACCAGAACAAATGCCAACATGCAGAGTGTGCTGTGTACCACAAATAAATAGGTTTAAACAGTAAAAAGCCCATTCCAAGTCTAAAGTTTTTCAGATCATGGGATTTTCACCCCTTAGAATATTTCTCTGATAAAATTTTCTCATTAAAATGATATATCAGCACAGATTTTTAGAGCAGCACACACAGAAATGCCTACACTTTTGCATGCTTAATGGACAGTTTAGATGTCAACCCTGGTCATTTGTGTACGAATTTGCATTGGGTACATCAGCAAACTGAGGGTCTGATCCAAAACCCATGCCCCATTGCCTTCACTAGAGTTTGCAGTAGGCCCCAGATGTGCAATTCTAATAATTTGGGCGTCAAATAAAGTGAATTAAAACTGACTGGCTCTGACTTTCAGCCCAAAATTTAATGCATATTTGTAGAGTGAAAACTTCCACCTGTAATGTAAACATGTAAATGTATGAATTATCTATCAACAGTTACAGCTCTGTGGTAGCTGAGATTAGATTTTTCCCCTACAGAACAAACAGGAAATAACCATGTTGTATATTTAGGCAAATGATCTGTTTTTAATAGTGATCACTGTACTCTGCATACATGTTCCCAAATATCCATGCACATGTTGGGGATTTACACTCACACATGGCAAAATAGAATCAAATTGATATGTATCACTTGTTATATTTGGCATTACAGCAGTGTCTACATTCGTCAAGTAATATTATAAATATTATAAATAAATAGTGTCCCATTGTGCCAGGTCTGGTCAATACACATGCTGAGAGACAGCCCTTGCCACAAATGGCTTAAAAGCTAAATAGACCATCGGTGGGAGAAAGGAAGGATTGCCAACCCTATTCCACAGACTGGCTATGAGGCACTGATGAGTTAAGTGACTTGTCCAGGATCCGAAGGGAGGTTGTGGGATAGCTATCCTTGTTTAAGTGTGAGTGTACAGTTGCAGAGTCCAAAGGTTACCTTTGATGTTAGAAGATGGGGTTCTGTCCCGTCTTGGGCAGAGCAGACAGTAGCTGGCTCACACAGCAGGCTGTCGTGCTGTCTTACATAGGGTTTTAAATAAAAATGATGTAACTGTTAAATGCCAGCATTCCACATCTTAAAAGAGAAAAATAATGCAGGGAGTCTGTCTGGGAGAGCTGGGAACTGCACCCAGATCTCCTGAGTTCCAGTCTAGGGCTTTAACCACTCTATGCATGGCTTTGATGGTTTGGAATCGATTGATCAATAAGTGATATTCAAAAGCCTTTAAAAACAAAGTTATGTGAGTAAGGGAAGTCTTCTGGCAAATGTTCACTTTGAAACACTTCTCGATGACATTAGTTTGTAAATACTGGGTCTGTTTCACCACTGCTCTACTCCTATGGCATAGAACTGGAGATCAGTAGAGTAATAAAAGGGTGTGCGTTTATAGTTTCTGGAAAGTTTAGCGATTCCCATTTTATTTAATAAATCAATACAAGTACATACAATATAGATGCACATGTGTTAAAGAGAAGAAATAGCCTTTGAGAAACCTCTACTGGATTTATATAGAGGACCTTACAGTTGTAAGTTATAATCAAGTTTAACAAGCTGTCTTATTCCTTAGAACAAAGAAGTTAGTTGATTAAATTGCATGTATTCTTCTTTAATGGCATGGACTGACTCAGAACAATTTGAAGGAAATATGTAGCTGCACACATCAGAGCTTAAAAATACAAAATTCCTTATTCAGTGGCAATTTACAATGAATAAAGAAATCATGAAATTATTGATTCCGGTGCTTAGAAAATGGAAATATGAAAGTTCAAATGTGTTCTACAGTAGAACGATCACTACAAAAATGTAAATGGTGTCTTGTTACATTTCTGAGAGGTGCAACGCACTTTTCTCCTTTTATGTGAAATTGCCTTATCTAGTAAATTTAAAATAAATCCACATTCTTTTGCAAAGGGATGCATGAACAATTTTGCAGGATTTAAAAATATGCCAGAAGAATGTGCTTAGACATTCTGAAGAATGATTTTGGCTTATTTGATCCAAAAGGATCCCAATGTTCTTTACAGTCCCTCACTATCTGGGAAATAGTCATTTCACCCATCATTGAACAACTCCGGGGTGAAGCACATCAGCTTTTCAACAGCAGATAGCAATTCTATGCAATGGATTATGACAGGAAGTGAGGAATACTTTATCTAATTTTAAACTCTAGGGGAAATTCAAGGTAAATAGATTTGCCCAGATAAGAATTTGACCAAAAGATTGTTTTAAATTGTCCTACTCTTATGTAAAGTTGTGGGTTTTTTTAATAATGGCAACATCTCATAATGGATTCATTTTGTCATTTGCCTTTTTATATATACATACTTCAATCATAGAAGATTCGGGTTAGAAGAGACCTCAGGAGGTCATCTAGTCCAACCCCGTGCTCAAAGCAGGACCAACCCCAACTAAATCATCCCAGCCAGAGCTTTGTCAAGCTGGGCCTTAAAAACCTTTGAGGATGGAGATTCCACCACCTCCCTAGGTAACCCATTCCAGTGCTTCACCACCCTCCTAGTGAAAAAGTTTTTCCTAATATCCAACCTAGACCTCCCGCACTTCAACTTGAGACCATTGCTTCTCATTCTGTCATCTGTTACCATTGAGAACATCTGAGCTCCATCCTCTTTGGAACCCATCTTCAGGTAGTTGAAGGCTGCTATCAAATCCCCCCTCCCTCTTCTTTTCTTCAGAATAAATAAGACCAGTTCAGCCTCTCCTCCTAAGTCATGTGCCCCAGCCCCCTAATCATTTTCGTTGCCCTCAGCTAGACTCTCTCCAATTTGTCCACATCCTTTCTGTAGTGGGGGGGCCCAAAACTGGATCCAATACCCCATGTGTGGCCTCACCAGTGCCAAATAGAGGGGAATAATCACTTCCTTTGATCTGCTGGCAATGCTCCTACTAATGCAGCCCAATATGCCATTAGCCTTCTTGGCAATAAGGGCACACTGCTAACTCATATCCAGCTTCTCATTCGCTGTAATCCCCAGGTCCTTTTCTGCAAAACTATTGCTTAGCTAGTCAGTCCCCAGCCTCTAGTTGTGCATTGGATTTCTTCCATTCTAAGTGCAGGACTCATCAGATTTCTTTTAGCCCAATCCTCCAATTTGTCAAGGTCACTCTGGACCCTATCCCTCCCCTCCACCATATCTACCTCTCCCCCTGAGCTTAGTGACATCCGCGAACTTGCTGAGTGTGCAATGCATCCCATCATCCAGATCATTAATTAAGATGTTGAACAAAACCGACCCCAGGACAGACCCGTGGGGCACTCCGCTTGATACCTTGTCCTAATTACAATCTTGTCCTAATTACATTCTCATGTTCATTTAGCTCTGATTCACAATTTCCATCATTATTCTTTGTAGTTATCACAGAATTAGTTTTGGAATGATGGAAAGTTTCAGTGGAGATGCTCCAGTCTGCGAGTGTGCCTTTGAATTATTTATCATTTAAACAGGCAAAAATGGGGTTAAAATGTATTTTAGCTTGTAAAGAAGTCTCAGTAACTTAAGAGGGTGAGTGGAAGGGGAAAAAGTCCCTAATAGAATGTTATAGTTTATATTATTATATTAATTTCTGTTGTAGTAGCACCTCCGTGTCCCAGCTGAGTTCTGGGCTTCATTGAACAAACCCATAATAAAGCTGGATAGAAAACCATTTTCCCATACTGTGAAAAAATTGCGAGTTTCAGAATTTGTTCCGTCACTAAGCAGGCCAAAAAGTCAAAATCGCAAAAAAGTGTTGTGAACCCACAAACCAAGAAAAATTTCGATCAATCAGTATTTTGTTTCAATCATTTCAAAATGTTTTGATCGTGACTTTGACTTTTTTACCCTATATTTACTAAAATGTAAAAAAATAAAAGCTGTTTTGACTCAAAAAACCCAAAGCTTTTCATTAAAAACTGTCCAGCCCTACCCGGCTATTTCAAACTTTTTCCAAAAAAGCATCAAGTCGTGGAGGTTCACGGAAAACTGAACCTGTTTTGATTTGGTGCTGACAAATTATCATTTTTTCAGTGAAAAAAACAGTTCACAAAAAATGCCAATCAGCTCTAATACGAGACGTCCCTGCTGCAAAGAGTTAATACGTTAAGTAGACAAGACTGGTAAAATGTGGGAGGAGAGTGGAAGAACAAAAGATGAACTGTCTGCCTAAAACCAAGAGCTAGTCAGTGGCGAGCGAAGACTAGAATACAGGTCTCCTCTGTCACAGTCCAGTGCACCATCCATTACGTCCGCTCTACTTGTGCTTTGTGTTATAAAAACACAACTGGCCCGAGCCACTTTGGGCCTTTATTTTGCACAATGCAGCTGTATGACAAGTAATACATGTTACTCCATTGTATGTAGAAAATATGGGTTAGTGCAGCAATTTATGTGTGAGACAAGCTAGCTAGCTGGGACCCAACCAACTGATCTGTGAAGTAAGGAGGTGTGTGAGGGAGAAATGGAAAAAACTCTAACCGGAGAAAATGGCAAGTAGCTTAATATAAGCAGCAGTTTTGCTAGAGGTAACTGAAGGGAAATTTTCATTTATGCATGGTTCATTGACCCATGATAACAAAGCAGTGCTGCAGAAGAAGGATAATTATCTATTAAGTATCAAATGTCCTAAAGGCAATGGCTTTCCTTCTTTCCTTTGAAAAGTGAACTCAGATTAAACAAATGTCCTTTTTCCGGTTTTACTGTTGACATGAATTTCCTTTTTATGAGTAAAATTAATTAGTTTTCTATTCCTTTATTCCTGCTATGGAAATCAGGTCTGCATAGCAAGTTTCCAACTTCCCCTTGGGCTCTAAGTTCAACAATAGCATCCTTTAGGAAGGTGCTTTGTACAGAATGCTTGGACGACTAGGAGATAAATTATTGGAGCTTTATTACGCCCTATAGCTGCATTAGCTCAAGTTAGTGATAGGGCATCTTAGAACCAAAAGCCTCAAAACCAGACCATTTTATAATGTTCTCTGTTTTCTAATTCAGCTAGCTAAACACACATCACTACATATTTCTTCTGTTTCAAATATTTTAATATGAGGAATTATAGTAAAAAAATTAGTGAATGTCTCTGCTATTCTGTTTTCATAACGGTTTCAGAAGTGCTTAGCATCCACAGTTGGCACGAGATTTCTCTTGTTCCTTTGAGAAACAATAGAGCTTCTAGGCGTGGAGCTCTTTTGAAAAAAGTTAGTCCAAATTAGGCAGATACCCATTCCAATATTGTGTCTGTCACCATTCTGATTCTGAAAAGTGATCAAACAGACCTGCCAGGAAAACTTACATTTTCTCAAAGCAGAATTGCAAATTATTCTCTTTGATAAGCTTGCGAATGAATTGTGTCCTTGTTTATGTAGTAAACAATCCTTTGCACTTATCTGAAATGAGAAGTCGCTAATATCGCCTGGGGTTTTTGAAACTCAGCCTTACATAAAACTCAGCCTTTGCGTGAACCTCTTAACTTCAGCGTATCTGCAGGTTACAGCTGGAGTAATATACAGTACGTTTATACAGCGATTATCTGTGTAATCCACCGATCAGGGGGTTAAATAAGGGAAGAAACAATGGGGAAGATACACATTTCTTGTTTTGTTTGGAGACTCTGGGATTCTACAGACTTCCCAGGGCTGCGTGAAGGGACTCTGCTAGATGGGCCAGAATCATCCAGAAATTGGGCGTTGGTGGGCACTAGGTGTGCTCATTAGCCATTTGAAGCTACTATTAGGCCATTTTCCATTGTGGGCAAGCAGCCTGGTGGGACACATCCAGTGTCACTTTCCAAGAGTGAACTAATGGGAAGCTCAAGGGAAGGGAGAGGACTTTATAATAGGAGGAGTGGGGAGCCAGACTGGAGGACTAGCTATGGAGCAGCACAAGGGCCAGAAGGGTTAGTTGTAAGGACTGTGTTCCTGGGATTTGCTGGTTTGTTGGACCTAGACTACAGGCTCTCTCACCCCGCTGGAGAAGAATAGGAGCAGCATTGCTGCAGGCTATGCAAATGTCAGACAGAAAGGGGGAATAACTACTATCTTGATGTCAGTATATTCCTTTTCCAAAACCTATTACATTTGCAGGACTAAAATAACAGTAAATAGTACTTCTGTATTACAGTGTCATGTAGCTTAATTTTCTCAAAACCATTCTTAGCGCTCTTGTTTTATTGCTGAACAAATAATTTGCTTACTTACCGTACCGTATGTTCATCAATGTTTACATGGAGTTAAAGTTGCTATTTAAGGGGCTCATTCTGCAATCATACTAGTGTAAATCAGGAGCAACTCCACTGAAATCCACAGCATGACACCGATGTGGAACTAGTGAGTGTCAAGCCTTAACCGATTGTACTCGCACTAAGAAATGCCTATGCCGTATAGTAAGTGTTTGCAGGATCCCAATTAGGAATTGTTATAGTACTGTTATAGAGCCTCTGATAGTGTGGCTGATGTGATTAGGCTCTATGATGGTGTCCGCTGAATACTTTTGTGGACACAGTTGGCAACAGGCTTTGTTGCAAGGATAGGTTCCTAGGTTAGTGGTTCTGTTGTGTGCTGTGTGGTTGCTTGTGAGTATTTGCTTCAGGTTTGGGGGCTGTCTGTAAGCAAGGACTGGCCTGTTTCCCAAGATCTGTGAGAGTGATGGTCGTCCTTCAGGATAGGTTGTAGATCCTTGATGATGCGTTGGAGAGGTTTTAGTTGGGGGCTGAAGATGATGGCTAGTGGCGTTCTGTTATTTTCTTTGTTGGGCCTGTCCTGTAGTAGGTGACTTCTGGGTACTCTTCTGGCTGTGTCAGTTTGTTTTCTTCACTTCATCAGGTGTGTATTGTAGTTGTAAGAAAGCTTGATAGAGATCTTGTAGGTGTTTGTCCTCTGTCTGAGGGGTTGGAGCAAATGCAGTTGTATCGTAGAGCTTGGCTGTAGACAATGGATCGTGTGGGTGTGTCTGGATGAAAGCTGGAGGGCATGTAGGTAGGAATAGTGGTCAGTAGGTTTCCGGTGTAGGGTGGGTGTTTATGTGGCCATCGCTTATTAGCACCGTAGTGTCCAGGAAGTGGATCTCTTGTGTGGACTGGTCCAGGCTGAGGTTGATGGTGGGATGGAAATTGTTGACATCATGGTGGAATTCCTCAAGAGCTTCCTTTCCATGGGTCAGATGATGAAGGATGTCATCAATGTAGGCGCAAGTAGAGTAGGGGCATTAGGGGACGAGAGCTGAGGAACGTTGTTCTAAGTCCAGCCATAAAAATGTTAGCATACTGTGGGGCAATGCGGGTACACATCGCAGCCACCACTGATTTGAAGGTATACATTGTCCCCAAATGTGAAATAGTTATGGGTGAGGACGAAGTCACAAAGTTCAGCCACCAGGTTTGCCGTGGACGTATCGGGGATACCGTTCCTGACGGCTTGTAGTCCAATCTTTGTGTGGAGTGTTGGTGTAGAGGGCTTCTATATCCTAGTGGCCAGGATGGTGTTTTCAGGAAGATCACCGATGGATTGTAGTTTCCTCAGGAATCAGTGGTGTCTCGAAGAAGCATAGGGCCGGAGGAGGAGTCTACATAGCCAGACAATCTGCTGTCAGGGTGCCAATGCCTGAGCTAATGGGGCGTCCAGGATTTCCAGGTTTATGGATCTTGGGGTAGCAGATAGCATACCCCAGGTTGGGGTCCAGAGGTGTGTCTGTGCGGATTTGTTCTTGTGCTTTTTTCAGGGAGTTTCTTGAGTAAAATGGTGTGAGTTTCTTTTGGTAAGCCTCAGTGGGATCGAGGGTAATGGCTTATAGAAAGTGGTGTTGGAGAGCTGCCTAGCAGCCTCTTGTTCATATTCCGACCTATTCATGATGATGACAATAACTCCTTGTCAGCCTTTTTGATTATGATGTCAGAGTTGTTTCTGAGGCTGTGGATGGCATTGTGTTCTGCATGGCTGAGGTTATCGGGCAAGCGATGCTGCTTTCCACAATTTTAGCCGTGCACAACGGCAGAAGGAATCTATGTAGAAGTCCAGTCTGTTGTTTTGACCTTCAGGAGGAAGGAAGAATCCTTCTTTTCTAGTTTGGTAGGAAGCTCTCTGTGGGTTAGTATGTTGTACTCTTTAGATTGTATGTAGTGGTAGGATAGATGGGGCAGCTGTGTTTAAGCAAGACCTTTGTGCATTGTTCAATACACTTTCATGTTACTGATGGTACATTCCACTGACTAATGAAGTGCTCTGAGTGGAGGTAGAATAAGCAAAATGTGTTTCCAGCATTCTGGACCTCAGGCTTAAAAGGAAACAGCTCTAATTAACTAACTATACTTACACAAATACATATGTTAATAATAGATGAGCATTTCTAGTGCTTTGCAATGGAAAATGTTGCTGAAGTAATGACCATGGTATTATTGATATAGTTCCAGATTTTTAAATTGAATGCCTAAAATTAGGGGCTTTACACCCAACAGTCTCAAAGCAGGTTTTAGGTGCCTGTTTGAAAGGCCATTGTGCTTGAGCACTCACCCTCTGAAAATCAGACCCTTTAAGCTGTTCAGGTTGGATCCCTAATCACTTAACCTCTATCCATTTTTAGGCACCTAAGAAATGTAGCTGATTTTCAGAAGCGTACTGCCAACTGTGACCCAGGGACCAGTTAGTGCAACTAGCAGACGGCATTAGGGTGTGCATAGGACATACAGGGATCCCCTGGATCAGCTATTGCAGTATTTCTCTAGGAATTGAAATTGGGGGGTTCTGATTACGGGGGGGTGGTGGTGGTCAGGGCCAATGAGGGGTGAGACACGTGAGGTGAAGGTGAGCTGTATGGCACCATAGTAAAACCTGAAAAGTGTTTCATGACTATTTATTAGATTTAGCTCATGTTTTAAAATCATCACACCAAATTAAAGTTGGCTACTCAAGCCTTCTATGACGCACTACATCTACATCCCTTCTTGGTTTCTTGTTATATTTTGCACAACTCTGTTAATGAACTTCTTGAATGCAATGCGTTCATCTTAGGTGGCTTCTTGTGTTTCCAGTACTTCCACTCCTCAACTGATATGCTCATTAGTTCATTCTCATGATCAGGCAGAAGGTGACTTCTTTTCTGAACACAAAATTCTATTCAATGATGAAAAAGAACGCTCAACTGTAGTGTTGTGACTGGGAGTAGGCAAGAGATGAATTCCTACTTCTTTCATCCCAGGAACATAGCACAAAAATCAGTTTGAGCCACTAGTGATGATAAAAAAAGAAGCTGAAGTCAAATCTTTATTCATTCATCGTATGATATTCCACTCTGTGTTCAAATTGTCCATTCTGTCCTTAGCACATGGCAGCCCCATTGCTGGTAGTGCCTCACTCCACTCAACTGTTGGTGTTTTATAGGACAGGGATCTGTAAAAGCTACGTAGAGGTAGTGTAGAATCTAGAAGTCGCTTTCGTATATTTTTAAGAATCAAGTCTGTGTACTTTTTCAGTTGTCTTAACAACACTTCTTGTCCTCTTCACTTAAGGATTCTATAATAAATGTCTTCATTAGTCAACTTCTGGACTGAAGTCTTTGCTTCTTCCGGTACTTTTTCAATGGATAGCTCTCTGATCTCAAATGTAGCTTCTATTGCTGGACAAAGATCTACCACTGTTGTAGCAGATGCCTGGATGGCACTGTTTAATGACCCTAGTAGTTTCAACAGTTGATTTACAAGAGAGAGAATGGCAACAGTATTCTCTGAATGTCAGTAGCAAAAGTAATCCACCTGCCTCACTACTTAGATCCATCCCATCTTCATAGATACTTTCCAAAGCCAGTAATAATGGCTGGAGTAATTTTAAGGCAACAGCCAAGGATCACTCATGAGAAAGCCAGAGGGTTTTCCTAGGTTGGACTAATTTGAAATTCAGTCCCAGTGTATCTTCTATATTTTCCAAGATATTCAATCTTTTGGATTCTTGCTGAAAAAAGAATATAATGAGGACATTAAATTTATAGCTTTTTAAAATGTCTTTTGAAGAGTCTGCAGCTCATACTAGCGCTAGTTGGAGTAGATGGCCTCTGCAGTGTGTATAGGAGAGATGAGGGTTGAACTTTTCTCGAGCAAAGTTTGTGCTCCACCATGTCTTCCAGAGAAGTTTGCAGCTCCATCAAATGCACAAGCTGCCATCTGTTTGGGGTCCAACTGACAAGCATTTAACTCTTCCAAGATGTGGGTTGTCACAGATTTAGCGATGTGTCTTCTATTACTTGAACATCTAGAAATGCATCTACTGGCCTACAACTGACCTCAAGATAACGTACACAATGACTTAATACTTGATGCCCATTTGCACTCGTTCATCATCAGCCGTGTATGCAAATTTTTTTGAATGTAGTGGAGAGCTCTTCACTTTTTCAACTGTTGAATCTTTCACTGTTGCACCACATGCTTCTAGCCAGTCAGCTGAGTTTCTTGCAGAAAGATAGTGAGCATTTGCTAGTCTTGTTCGGAACCACTTTTCAACTTCAGGATAAACAAGTGACAATGCACTTAACATTGGCCTCCAGTTTGTAGTGTGTGGTATCTCTTGCTTAAATAGAAAGTATGCTGCCACAGCCATGTTTGTTCGCATGAACTGTGTTGTGTCTCCAGTATTTTTAACAACCCTATTAACACTCACCGGTGTTGTCTTTGGTCAGTGGAGACTCAGAGGTACTTTCGCATGAGTTCACCTCCCAGGTAGGGGGCAAGAAGGCACCTTGCTCGTTCCTCTAGCTGCTCACTGTTCACTCTGGCCACTTTTGTTCGTTGTGCCGCCGTTCACTCCATCGCTCTGTTGCCAATGGCCCTGCACTGTCACCTTCTGCTGCCACCTGCCACTGTGACCTCTGTGAATTGGTCTCTTGAGGTTCCGCCAGCTCTCAGTGATTTCAGCTGAGCTCTCAGTGGGGGAACCTCACTGCTAGTGCAGACTGGGCCGTCTCTTCCACAGAAACACTGTCCCACAGCAGGTCTAAGCACTTAGACCTGGTTATCAGTGATTTCAGCTGTAGTGGTCACCTAACAAACCAAAAGACTATCTATGATGGGGTGGGCAAACTTTTTTGGCCTGAGGGCCACATATAGGTATGGAAATTGTATGGTGGGCCATGAATGCTTACAAAATTGGGGGTTGGGGTGCAGGAGGGAGTGAGGGCTCTGTCTGGGGGTATGGGCTCTGGGGTGGGGTAAGAAATTAGGAGTTGTGGGAGGCGGGGTCTGGGCTGGGGTAAGGGGTTGTGGTGCAGGTGAGAGGTAAGGGCTCTAGGATGCAGGAGGGTGGGACTGAGAGATTTGGAGGGCGGGAGGGAGAATCAGGGCTGGGGCAGGAGGTTGGGGCGCGGGAGGGGTGCAGGCTCCTGGTGGCACTTACCTCAAGCAGCTCCCGGAAGCAGCAGCATGTCCCCCCTCTAGCTCCTACGCAGAGGCATAGCAGGGGGCTCTGCACACTGCCCCGTCTGCACCACCCCTGCACCTCCGATTGGCCCTGTTTTCTGGTCAATGGGAGCTGTGGAAGCAGCGCTTGTGGCGGGGGGCAGTGTGCAGAGCCCCCTGGCTGTCCCTACAAGTAGGAGGCGGAGGGGGACATACCGCTGCTTCTGGGAGCTGTTACAGAGCAAGCCCCGACCCCACTCCCTGGCAGGAGCTCGAGGGCCGGATTTAAAACATTTGAAGGGCTGGATGCAGCCCCCAAGCCTTAGTTTGCCCACCCGATCTATGGAGACTAATCAGCTCTGTCTTTAAACAGTGGCGATAGGCAGGTCAAATAGTACGTGTCTCAGGCAGACCATCAAGCAAAACACCTGTCCCCACCCTCTCTCTTGATGCCTTCAATCAGCACAGGCTAAGTACAGTTCTACTGCCCTTTACTCCTACAGTAAGAATAGCAACATTTCATTACTCCCCCCCTCGCCCCCCTGCATTCAAGTGATTTGTTTCCCAATCCCAGCCAAAATCTATCACTTGGGCAACACAGCTCTGTTTGCTGGATACCTAGGTAGATTAGGTGTGAATGTAAATACAATCTGGTCCTGAAGCCTTTTCCCCCAGCCCCCAGCTCATCACTAGCTGTTGTTTAGACTTTGCTTAGGTATTATAATTTGAAATTATTAGGTTGGCCAACATCACCGAAATGAATGCACTGACATTGTCATAAAAAACAACAGCTGTATAAGGAAGCTAGTTTCTGTTCATACTTTTCAAATCTATTATACTTTTTTCAGATACATGTATTTTATCATACGCTTTATATGCGTTTAAAGTGTGTGTTAATGTTTCAATTCCAATTGAAATTTCCAAACAATCACTAAATTGGCAACACTGCATGTAATTAGTTCACAAAGCTGTGTGTGTGTGTGTGTGTGTGTGTGTGTGTGGAGGGGGGTGTACGGAAATCCCTGGATATTTGCCTGATGGTTCACCAAAGGATGGCATGTGAGGTCTCTACCGAGAGCCTGTAGCTCACTGATCATCGTAATCACTGCAGGCCCAGCTTAGTGAGTTCTGGGCACAGCAACAGTCTCTGTCCCTCTGTCCGGTGAAGCCCCCAACAGCCTCTGAGGCTCCCTGCTTGGTCAAAGTCCCAGTAGGTTCACAGCAGCAGCTTCTTGCTTCCTACAAGGATTTGAGCAGCATCTCCTCATAAGTACAGAGTTCCAGCAAACAATCTCAGCTCCTCTCCAAAAACAGAGCCCACAGCATGCTCTCCTTGCATTCCCTTGAAGAGGAAGTCTCTTGTATCTCTCTTTCTTCCCCAAGGCATCATGGGAGTTGTAGTCAGGGTCTTCCCAACTGGAACACACCATTCAGTTCAGAGGCCCCTCTTGTAAACGGTGCCTACAATAGTGATAGGCTCAGGACACTTTCCTAAAGACATTGCAATATCTATTTTAGGGCCTAACCTTAGACACCTAAGTGTGAAAATGTTGGCCCAGATGTCATATGTATGAGGAAATGGGGAAGGTTTCTGAAGAAGCCACAATACTATTGCTGTGTTTTCACCATAAAACCCTTTCCTTTCCATTATTTTAGTGGTGATCCTCAAATCAAGGTGAGTTTAAAAGTAAAGGGGAAATTCCCTTCAAGATGATGACCTATTGTTATCGCAGGGGGGAAATGAACAAATTGTTGTTCTGGAATACCTGGATTTGCACTTCTGCCTTAACGACTTCCACTTCAGATGTCCTTGTTTGCCCGCTCCGGCCGGTGGAGCGTTTCCGTGATCTGCGGCCTGAAGAAGTGGTTGATTTATTTCAAACGACACAAATGGTTGGAAATGTGGTGGAGAAGAAACATTTCTGTGGCACTTCACTCACCATTTCGATTCAGGTTTGTAAACTAACTGGCTCCAAAGGCTTTGTTCCTGTTAGTGTTTTATCGAGCTGTTTACCCTGTTCCATAACCCACTGACAAGAGGACATTTAAACCATAGGAGCAGTAAATACTCAAAAAATATAAGGAAGTAAAGTTTTGCTTTACTCAGCATAGCGTAACCTGTGGCGTTCACAGCTGAAGGAGGTTAACAATCAAGTACAGTGTCTGGATTCAAAGAAGAGTCTGGATAATTAATGGCAGCTAAAATGGTGCCTTTCCCTGCGAACACCACCAGGTGTAGTGCTTACTACCATGAGAAGATCCACTAGTTTCTAGTAAGTACTACTCCTAGTTGAAAGTGTTTGCAGAGCACCGCTCTCAGTGAGGGTATTCACAACCCATGATTCAAGGAGTAAACTCATTGCCCGCAGGCCAGAATTTCTCCCCACAGACAACTTTGCCCAGAGTGGCTAGGTTCGTTATATAGGTTGATTACCTGAAGTATTCTTTGAGGTGGCATACTGAACTAGATTAACCCAGTGGTCTTATACAAAATAACAAATCCTTTTGTTTAAACCAAATCTGGAGGTTAACCCCTTTTTTGACATAACAAGAATTTAAATAAACAGGCTGTGATTTAAAGCAGCACTTACCGTTCTTTATTTTACATCCATGAATAACAGAAACATTATTGCTAGCAATTAAAAACTTGGATCTGAGATCATAAAAATAACAATTGTGCAGTATTTATTTCCTTTTCACGTATTATTCTCCCTTAATCATGACCTGAAATGTAAAAGCATCTGGTCCCACATGCTTTGTGCTGAATAGGACCCAGTAGAATACTATAAATTAACACACAATGAAATTGGATTTAAATTATTATTGGGTAATATTTCTGAATCCCCAGGAGATCCTTGTTAGCGCCACTTATCTGATTCTTCTATTTTTTGCTTACAGGATGGTCCTGAAGCTGGGCAAACTGTGAAGGTGAGTGCTTATGCTTATTATGCAGGATACAAATTAACAAGAGACAATTATGAGAACTAATAAAAGATCAAAACTAGTCATCTGCAGAACATTGCTGTATCGTTTTGTTATCCTTGAGGTTAGAGAAATTCTGGGTCTGTTATGCCTGTCAATACTTGGATTGAGTTTGCATGGAACTGTGTTTACATTTTTCTTCTTTACTAGGCAAAAGTTTTCAGCTGTGAAAATACCATCTCTGTCCTTCTTACAGAGAGAGGCTCTCAGATCATGATTGGCTATACCTAGTTTATTTCACATGCATAGAAAGCTATAGGGGGAAAGGAATTTTTGTTTTTGTTTAGACAGTGAAAATATTGCCTTTTCCTCATAATTTCTTTGCCTTTCTATTTATTACTGAATGAATTGAGGCTGATGAAAGGAACAGTTAAACTGAACTACATTAGAAAAGCATACTTTTTTATCCATGCTTTCTCTCTCCACGTTCTCATCACATTCTTGTTAGCAAAGTTCAAATCTAAAGGAGCCAATGAAGCTTAAAAATAGTTTTTTAAGCCATGCTAGCGCAAAAAAAAAAATCTATTATATTCTCCATTCGAGTAATAAAATAGATAAAATCCAAGATGGTTCTCTGGCCATGTTTCACTCCCCCATCATGCAAATGCAAACACAGATGTAGTTAGATTATATGCCTGAGCATTAAATAAGGGCTATTTTTTATACTTGGAATCAAAGCATCAAAATATGGTTATGGTTTAGCATTCTGTAAAATCAGATTATATGTCTTGAAGAAGCTGTTTAGGTTGATTAAGATAACTCCGACAACCAAATGATGGCAAACAGAAACAATTCACTTAATTCCAATTTGGCTTGTTGACCTTACCATTGATATTGCTTTTATTGCTTGCTGTGAATATCTAACCGAGAGCAGGGGGATAGAATAAGAAAATCTCCAGACTGCTGGGAAGCTCACGGGATGCATAACATTGAGACACAACTTACTGCAGTGCTGCAACAAAACAGATTCTGTAGCTCCAGTGCTAGGCTGCTGGATTGCACTGGGAATGGGATGTTGATGGGTGAAAATGATTATTTTCAACCTAGTTTTCTTTAAAAAAAAAAAAAAAAAGTGAAGGCTTTGACATTAAAACCCAACATGATTTTGGAAGCAAGATGCAATCTTTCTTTCTGTAACCAAGAACATATTATCTTTTCCATGAGAGGCTCCCAAGAAACTGCTATTTTAAAAGTGAAAAAACATTAGCGCTAATGATCCAAATTTGAAGTGAAAATGTGATTGAGGACAGTGACTAATATATGTTTAGGCTTTAAAGATGCAAGAAAAAGGCAGGTAATATTCCTCATTTTCTGTTTTTACAAAACGTACTGTGCGTGTGTCCAGCCAATGAATTGTGAAAATATGTAGGTACATGGAATGCCCCCGTCCCACCCATCTAACAAGTGTAATGAGAAGGTAATGACCCACTGCTCAGCCCCTGGACTCAAAGAGTGTGTGTTTTCAGAAACAGGAAGTTAGCAGGTTGCATTTTTCCACTTTTCTGCATCATTGGACAAAGCTATAGTTTATTGCCATCGTTTTGATGATATCTCTCACCTGAAAATGCAACCAATGATTGTGTTCAGAGACTTAGGAACTTTCAGAACTGACCTCAGATTACTTGATCTGAATCTTGTTTAAGGAAAATAGTGAAGTGGGGATGGGTAATTTAATAGCTGTGTTCCTCCCAGGTGACTGGGGATCATGAAGTCTGAAGCCACTTACTTGATACATGAATAATTTACACATCTTACATCAAATATGTAGTGTTGGTTATTTATATATAAGAGATGCACAGTTATATATTCCCATACAGAAAATGTTATTAACTCACCTCCAGGGTGTCAAATTCATTCTGTGGAAGGGACTGCATTTCATTGTTAATTAGGGACAGTGGACCAGAGCATATATTTAGCATTATCCTCCCTCAACAGCACATCTGCCGCTAGGTCAGTAAGGCTATGTCTGTGCTGCAGAGTCAACTTGGGTCTGAGCAGCCAGATTAGCCTTCCCCAGTGTGAGCAGCCATGCTTCAAACAAAGCCCTACATCACCGAGTGTGTCCCCCTAGTGCTGCCATCTGGGGCCAATCCCCTGGCTCTTAGTGCAGCAATAAGCTACACCATCCTCTGATTCTTTCCTAGTGAATTGTGGGAGAACTTGTCTGTCCTTCTGGGCACATGGGGGAATTGTGGGAAAGCATTGGAGGACTAGCTGCACTCACTTGGTTTGCCCTGCATCCCCACTGCAAAGTGTGTGGGGGAGAGAAGTTGTAATCCCATGTGAAAGCATCACCCTGTAACCCTGGGCAAGCCAGCTAACCTGGGTTGAAAACACCACCAGGAGAACACCCGGGTAACAGCTAGGGCTAACTCTGCAGGGAAGGCATACCCTAAGAGGCTTGCAAAAGATCTAGTGGGCTGGAGCTCCAGAATAATTCCTCACAACAGCACTAACACTAAAAAAAACCACAGCCACCCAGCAGTCCTACATTAACATTTCCACCCGGTGCAGTACCAGCCTGCTATCATCATGATGCTCATCCCCACCAACACACTAAGGCTTCAAACCTGCAAACACTCAAACTACTCACAGACCTAAAATTAAGTATCTGCACAAGTGTTTGCCAGATCAGGGCCTATAGCCTACCTACTTTTAACAACATTGTCACCCTCAATGAACACTTGAGAAGACTGCAAGTCGCAGATCAATCAAATTAAACAGTAGCCTATATTGTAGAGTTTGCTTCAGTGCATGAGTGAGTCAGTCTGAAAAATTAGCAATTTGTTTGCTACTGAAGTCTGCAAAAGAAGGTAAGAAACAGCAAGAATCTTTTTATAGGGGGCTGTTTTAAAATGCTTACAACTCATAAACTAATGAGCCGAGTTATGTAAATTCTTTCTTGTGCTCCAGGAGGATGTGCTGTAATTTTGGAGAAGCTAGGCTGTCTTTTTCGTGCATAAGAAAGAAGTCGAATCCTATTTTAAATATAAATCACAGCTTATCCTTCACTATGGAACCATCTCTAATTATAAATGTTCTGTGTGTGTGTGTGTACATTACACTGTATTATATAACAGATATATTGATTGTCAATGAGATGATTCTTTTGGTTTTAGTATATCTATTGATGTCAGCTGTGATTCTGTGGTGTTTACATGAGGTGTTTAGGTTTTACCCAGAAATCCTACATAGTTTTTTGCAGTGCCAATCCAGAGCCTAGTTCTAGGTAGCCAATGCCATGATATCAAATGACCAGCTGGATTGTCCTTTATGCTGTCCTGCTTACACTGTTTCTGGATTTCTCTTTTCTACTGGGACACTTGAATAGTGGCTTGTTGCAGAGTAGAACCAAAATCTTCAAATAGTCCACCTAGAGGTTTTGTAGCAGCTAATGCGGGTGATTAGAGCCATATCTGTTGTGTTCCATTCAATTTAATGCTGCCTTTTGTGATCATGAGTGTCTGGCATCTAAGCTCAAATGACCAGAGTCGAGACTCAGACAGGGCGAGTACCCCCACTCCTAGAGCATGCAGTTGCAAGTTCTAGGCAGCTTCATGGTGCTTCTTCTAAATGTGTGTGTATGTGTGTGTGTGTGTGTGAGAGAGAGAGAGAGATCTTCCCACACAGCAGTGAGTCCGTCCCAGACCCCATGAATGATCTTCACTTGCTCAGGGGTCTCCTGCTCCCTCCCCACCGTGGCTGTCAGGCAACAGGACTCAACACATCTGCCTGGCCAGGAAATCCTGCAGAGTCCTAAAGCGCAGAGTAAAAGGGAGCAGTGTGTTGTTTTAGGACCTCTGACACAGATTCTTTGCAGGGCATGGGGATTGTTCACATTCCCCTGGACTCCTCTTCTACCCCCAACCTGGGCTCCAGGACGGGCCTGGAAATGGAGGGGCAATTCTACAGGGATGGCTGACACCTCCCTCCTCCACTTCTAAGTGAGCTTGTGGGAAATCTGCAGGTGGGAGATACAATTTACTTTCAGGTCTGGGGAAATGATTTGATTTTGCATCCAGGAGGTGGGTTCTGCTCATTCCCCACTCATATGTGAAAGAAGCAGATGCTGTCATTCACAATTATGCACGTACATTTGTATCCTTTCTGTTTTATTCTGGTGAGGTTTTTCTACTGTGCTTATCATTGTGGTGTCCAGTTGCCTTCCAGTAGTGCCTTAATGGACATGACTCACATGCAGTTCTTTCCTTTTCAGAGTAGCAGCCGTGTTAGTCTGTATTCGCAAAAAGAAAAGGAATACTTGTGGCACCTTAGAGACTAACAAATTTATTAGAGCATAAGGTTTCGTGAGCTAAAGCACTTCAATGCATCCGATGAAGTGAGCTGTAGCTCACGAAAGCTTATGCTCTAATAAATTTGTTAGTCTCTAAGATGCCACAAGTACTCCTTTTCTTTTAGTTCTTTCCTTGTTTCTCTCTTCCTCTCCACAGGGGGAAAATTGCTTGTAGATTCTCCTGTAAAGAATTGTTACTTCTTCAGTCTGTGCTCAGTTTTCTCTAGTGCAGGCCAGGTCCTTGCATTGCTTCTTGCATTTGGAATGGAGGTGGTGAGCTTTGTGGTGGTTCAGTCTGTGTGCACCTGGACCATCCAAATCTGGGTGCAGGAAAATCAGCTCAGTGGCTTAACGCAGGGCTTTTAAATGTATCTCAAGTGAGCAGCATTTGAAAATCTACCCTTGTGTAATTTACAGCCTTCTTTGTAAGACCAAGTAAATAAATGTGTATCCTGCCTTTGTGGTCATAGAGCTTATTAGGGAATATACCCTAAGCCTGGCCTTTTATGTGGGATTGCAACCATCCTGAGAAACGCCATGCATTCTGTACTCTCGAAAGGCTACACAAATCAAGCTGGCAGGGGCATGTTGCAGCTAATTTATCTATAGAGACAAGATAATATTGCACAGCAAGGGTCTGTTGCACAAACACCTATTAACACACATCTCATTCTGCAACTGTGTCAAAATCTCAGTCTTCTCTGCACCTCCTACAATATTCAGGACTGCCAGCTCGCCAGTTTCAGGTTCACATAAAGAAATAAGAAAGCCAGGCTGATGTTGGCAGTGTGAGTATGTATGCAGAAATTTATTTTGTGTGTCACATATTCCACTAATTATTTTACACTGAGAAGATTGCTTTTCCATTATTTTTTGATGTGCATGTTTTTCTTTCACAGATGCTTTTTTAATGCTGCACTAAATCAATCCACCTGGTTTGCATTCTTTAGGAATCTTAATTTGAAGTGAAAAGTGCAGCGTTTATTTAAGCCTACTCCAAACATTCTCATCCTATCTGCCTAGTGCGCTGGACTTGGGGTTTCACTATTCAAATTAATTACATCACATCACAAACTGATTGCATCAGAAGGATTAAAATGATTAACCACAACACTTTGCTATGGCAACAGAGTTTCTCTGCAGATTTGCAGATGTAAATCCTTGTTTAATAACACATTGAAAACAATATTTTGCTCTCTTAATAGAGAGGAACACAAGGATGACTCAGAAGAAAAGTGCAAAAAGCAAAACATTGTACTTGTTTATAAAAAAAATTTAAAATTCCAAGTGAAAAAACAAGTAAGAAAAGCAAACAGTTTTTGAAACGTAGAAATGCACTATGAAACCTGAGAGCAAATGGTCTGTTTGCCTTTGCCTCTCTTGAAAGCTTGTAAGATGAGCAAAAATGGTTTGACAAAGTACAGTAGCCTCACTTACTGCTTTTGGAAACACACTGATGGTGCTTTGATGTAGAATATGTCATACTGCAGCTATATAATTGGTACTGCAAATCCAGTAGCCTCAGGACAGCAGTGGCTACTTTCAGCTCATAACTTTTCTTCCATTTTTAAACAACATTTGGGTTTTGTGTTTTTCTTGAGAAATCTGTTTAAAGATAGGAATATTCTGCATCGTAAGCGGCAGTGTCTCTAGGTATTGGCTGCTCCAGTTGGACATTTCATACCTTGTCGTCCCTCATTTTTGAAGCCCTCCACTGGCTCCTTATTTTCCACTACATTAAATTCAAGCTTCTTTTCCTTGCCTTCAAGGCACTTCACAATTCTGCCCCTCCATAATAATTCACTGCCTTTTTCTCCTTCAGATCCCTTATCAAGACCTGTCTCTGGGATGCCAACAGGAAAGCAGCCAAGCGATGATGGCTATTTGGTTAAAATAGCAGAGAGATCTGAGGCTTTTTAAACTTATTTTTTAAATGAATTATTTTGAACCATCAAGTTTTGCAATTGATAACCTCTGTATAATAGAAATGGGGGAAAGAAGGAACTGGAGGGTACTTCAGTTGGTCATCTAGTCCTGTCCCCTGCACTAAGGCAGGACTAAGTAGAGACCATCCCTGACTGGTGTTCATCTGTGTTATGCTACCTCTTAACATGTCATCCAAACAGCTTTTAAACCTTTTCTCACCGCTTTGCAGCGAATGCCGTGTCTGTGTTAAACAACCTTCTGTCCCAGGGCGGAGTAAAGTTCTTTCTGAGACACACTCAATGCCTTGTGTATGAAAGTGTTGTCATTTAATCCAACGCCTGGACGTGACACTAAGCTGTACTCTGTATGGGGTGTAAATCATTTGTTAAACAAGTGCTGCAAAAGTAGAACCCAGTTTTAATAGGTTTTTCTGAATAGCTTTTTCCTAGCATTATGTTTCACTTTATAGCAAAATACCACAGGCCAAAATTCCCACCTTTTATGATTTTGCTGTTATTGTGTGACCACATTCTTCCCTAATTGGTGGGGCCCTCGTCCTTCTAAGGAACTACCCATACAAAGGGAGCACAGGTAAGAAAGGATGCACAGAGGCTCATGGACATAACCTGCCTCTCTCTCACTTATGCATGTGTGTTAGTGAGAGACAGAAATGTGCTTTCTGCAAGCACAGACTTGGCCACTTTTAGAAATTTTTGCATCTTTTAGCCCAAAGCCATTTGCAGTTGACTGAGCTGTGAAACTTTGGTGTCTCAGCTATCTGGCTGGATCCCACTCCATCCTGTGTCTCTTGTTGCATCAGAGGATCATAGTGCTTTGCTCTTCTTATTTGGAATATTAATGATTCAATTTAAGCCAGACAAAGGGCACCCATTTACCAGAGTGATGGCTGCCTTATAAATTCGTGTAATAAATAAGAGTAAATCTCGCCCCATATTTTTCAATGCAAGTTACGTCAACTGCAGAGGATGAAAGGCTGTCCATAAAAACCCCATAAAAACACAGCACTGCTTGAGTAAATTTGATGCTAAAAAATGTAAGGCAGACAGGTTTTCTCACTTGAAAAATTAGACATTTAGGCCATCTTCTGATCTTTTGAAATGACAAATACATCTGGGATTTGACCTTTAATGGTGCTCAGTCCCAGTGGTGCATATTTTAGTCTATGTTCTGCATCACCACGTTAGCTCACAGAGGAGAAGTGTGTAGAAAACAAGTCCCTGTGTGCATATGATTTACAAACAGAAAACCAAGGTTAAATTTCTCAGATAAAACATTCATGCAAAAGGGCTCACCTGGCTCTTGATGGGACAAGAGGAAGAGGGTGGAAAATGTTACCTTATCATGTGTAACAGAACTGCCTTTGAAAAGAGGGGGTGAAATGGAACAAAATCTGGTTCTTAATTCACCATAAGAGGCTCTGGCATTCCCTTGAGCCTCAGTGTTGTACTCCTCAGTGAGGCCCAAATTGGGGTTTATGTCAGCAGAGCAGAAATCACTGCACACACTTCAGTGGAGTTATGCTGGATTTATAGTCGTGAATCTCACAGTAGACTCAGCCCCTGATTTAGTGCACTGGCCTTTTTCCACTTGGAGACCTGAGGACAGATTCTAACTTATGTCACGCGCAACAACCAATTTGGTGGTTTTATCCTCCTCCCAGTTTGTGCATCTCAGAAATGACACCAATGAGTTTGATACAGTTCAGCATGATTGGCAGACTCTCTTCAGAAAGAGATCTGCTACTTAAATAGAAAGAGATGTTACAGGTCAGGATTAAGGTGTATTACATATGTTGTACTGTGTCTGCATTAAGCTGGTGCTGTTCATGGTTCTTCTTTCATTACATAAGCACTCAATACCCACATAGATTTTGAAGGAAAAATATTCCAGTTCAGATTCTCAGAATCCCCCACGCAAATCATTTCCTAGATAAAGGCATTCCTGACTTTTGTTGTGTCTTGCTATTTCAAATGTCCAGAACTAATGCTGCAATAAGGAATGAATCAATGGAGACCAACTGAATGATTTAACAATTTACATGATCCATTTAATTAGTATTTGACAGACGAGTTCAGCACAGAGTTGTAGGTTTCAAGCTGTAACATCTCTGTCCAATTTTGGGATAAAATATGTGTTTTCAGAAAAGGAAGTTTAACTATAATAACTGGCTGGGTGAGCAAAATTAATCCTAAATCTTACCTGTTCCCATTTCTTTTCCATGATCCCTACTCTTCCTTCTATGGGACTTCATCCTACACGGTTCTGAGATGCTCAGTTCCTTGCAGAAGTTTTCAACATCTGGCCGTAGATCAGAAGGACTCATGCTCATTTTTTATCAACAGAATGTTTCTAGCAGATGATAACTAATGAAAGCTGATTGAACAAGCCTCTTTTCTTAAACTGCTGAAGGAAGCCCTGATATGCAATGAGAAAAGGATGGGAGCCAGAATTAGGGGCCTACTCAGCCCTTCCAAGTGGATAACACGTGGGAAGGGTAAAGTACTCAGAGATCATCTGAATTTACAGAATGACTGAACTATTCACCTCTAGTCACCTGAGAGGCAGAGTTGTCCAGTGGGTAAAGCACTGGACTGGGAGCCAGGAGACCTGGGTTCTACTCCTGTCTCTGCTATTGACACACTGGGAAACCAATGACACGTTGCATCACCTCTCTTTCCCTTCTCATCACATGCCTGGTTGTACCATATCTAGCCTATCCTTGATTGCTGGTATTGGCGTCTCTGGTGCTGGTATCATAGAAACAATCATAATCTTTACCTTTGGGGTAGGGTTAGCACAGGCGTGGATCTTTAAGAAATGCTGACACTATCTGTTCTGGAAACCTGATGCAGGAATCCTTCCCGCTGCCCTCATTCCTGGAAGCATGACTCCCTGTTGCTCCCTGTTGCATATGTCCTTTGTGAACCCTCCAAGAAGGGTTTTGTTGCTGTTTGTTTTTATGCTGGCATTCCTGATGAAAGTCCCTCCGCCTCCAGAATATTCAGCATGGAGCAGGGGCTCCCTGCCTTAGCCCACCACCGCCTCTCCCGAAAGAGCCACGTGGAGGTGGCATGGAAGGTCTTTTGAAGGGCAAATTGGGGCTACAGAGAGGGGTGATTAATGTAGATTCATGACATCTGCACCCCTTTCCCGTACTTTTCTGCTCCACTCTGCGCTCTGGTGTGGGTAGGGTCTGTAGTTACTCAGTACAACCATAGTGTGCTAATCTCTAATTCCTCAATAAGAGTAGAGATTGAGCACCACAATGCAAGACTGCAGGTCTGGGAAATTCGTCATTTGTTTACTTCTGGGTGGAAGCCCACAAAATGTTATGTCTGCATGCACAGATGGATATTGCATACTGTCTCCTCTGAATAAATCCTGCCTGCTAGTGTAGCAAAGCAAGCATGTATGGTAGGCTGTAACAAGGCCTGCAACCTCTAGGATAAAAAGTTGAACAGACATCCAGTGTTACGCTAATCAAGCTTTCCATGGAGAAAAAAGGTGTGCTGTTTGGTAATCCGCTCAGGGATTCAACTTTTCACCCCCTTTCTTCTTGAATGCTGAGCAGCTATAGTACGCCAGGTGCTGCACAAACACACAGAAAGACAGTTTGTCACCCTAAGAGCTTACAGTGTATGTAGGCAAGACAGGCAAGCAAAATGCGTGAAGTGATATTAGAAATCCATCGTGTTAGTTGCTTTCTTTTTCTAGTATTATTTTCCTTCTTTCCATTCCCTTTTACAACCCTCTCTTATCTCCTTCCCTCCTGCTAGTTCTCTGGCCAGGTGCCTCTGCGGTAGCTGCCCCAATGAATACTCATTGCTTCCTGTCCACCCTATAGCATAAATCCAAGCTCTGTATCAGAGGGTGGAGAAAACAAACAAGTAAGCAAGCAAACAAAACCAGTGGGTTGGTGCCCGTGATATTGAGCATCTGACTTTGTTAAACCAGCTAAAATTCTAACCTTAAATGGGTGTCATTCCAGCAGCAGATTTTAGATGTATTTATAGTATTTTAAATGGATTTAATGTTTGTGAGCAGTGCCATTTTGACAGCCATAGGACTGTTTGCCCAGAGAGGAGGTACAGCATTGGTAGCTTTGCATAATGGCTCATCAGCATGCCTGAGCCCTTTTATGGAGAGGCCCCTTCCAGAGATGTGAATCAGTTGCAAACCCATTCAGTTCTTGGTGTCTCTTTGCTTAAACTAACAAGCAAACCAGTTAGTGCCAATTTTAGTGGTGGGTTTTGTTCATATTTGTCAACTCTGAAGAGAACTGAAGCACCAACCCAGTTATTCAGGCCTTGACTTTTGGTTAAGACCAACCTTGTCTGTATTCAAAATGGAGACCTCATAGCAAATAGTTCTGTATTCCATTTCCAATTCATTGAGTCCCACTTACCCACATGACTTCTGTGACTTTGAGCCCAATTCTCAGCTGCTGTAAATGGCGACGTCCCTGGTTCAATGGAGTGGCACCCATTTACAAAGCAGAGAACTTGACCTTGGATGTGCAAACAACCAACTAAATGTACAACTGTTTATTTGTATGCCCAATTACAATTTGCTTGTGTAATCTTAGTCACTAAATATGCACAGTAGATTATTTTTATGATGTCCAGAAAGCATAATTTGATGTACGGAGTTATTTTCTTTATATGTCTTTCTCTTCACCCAAAGCAGTGCACTGTCACAATGTGCAGCTATAGGAACTACACCAAGGAAAAATCACAGAATTTATTAGATTCTAATAAACTCCCCTCAGTGCACACACATATTCAATATCTTCCATTAACATTAATGAGAGTTATGCATGCATCCCGTGGAGAATAGGCCCTGTTGTTTTATTTCTTTTCCTTGGTTTTAGTATTAAATCTCATCCCACAGTCAGATCTGTAGGGCATACGTGTACTCCTGCTGCTCACTTATTTGCTCTACTTAATGTATACAGCTTGATCACAGCCTTCTTGCATAGTAAAGCTGAATGAGCACAAATAAAGAAAAAAATCTACTTAAACAGAATTTCCTCATTTGGATAAAAATGAGGACTATGTAAATTAACGGATAACTATTGATTACCAGTAGAATCTAATGAAATCATAAATATCCCCCTGAACAATTACTTGTGCCATGTTATTAAATTACCAAATCCATAACTAGTTTTGAAGCTAAGACTCTTAGTGCTTGAGGGAGCAAAGTTGTGTTTTGGAGCAATGGAGGCAGTGGCAGTGCCTAGGTAGAGAAATTTATTATTTAATTTACTGAGTAATCTAATTTCAAATAACTATCGAGTTTCTAAAAAATGAACTTGGATTAGATTTTCTTGTCAGGAATAAATAGGAAATATTGGCCAGTGTATTCATTATCTGTAGTGTGTTGAGAAGACAGAATTGCTGTATGTAATGTGACTGCTGCTCGCTTTCGGTTCTTTTATCTTGTGTTCCCTGGTACTGTAATCCATACCTTGGAACCTGCAAAATCCAAACGCAGGATGCACCCATGTGACAAAGATCCAAAAAGAGGGGGAGACATAACTCATTCATCCAAGAAACTGATTCTGTTCTTCAGGGTATATAATTCAGCTTTGAGATTTTTTTTCCTGAAGTAAATGGTGCTCAAGCTGTGTGGAGCATAGGGACCTCTGGGATTAAAACACGTGACGTCCCTTGAAACAAGGGATATTGGAGAGGTATGCTAGGCAAGCAGTATTCTTCATTCAGGCCTTATTTCACTTGTTTGGGAAGGATCCTTTGTTTATGATTTTGAGAACAGATCACTTACAAAATCCATTTACAATTACTCCTAATTCCCTTCTGCACAATACATATGGCATCTAAGAACAATGCTACATTGGTTTAATGGCATTCTTAGGGTAAGTCTCCACTCCAGGCATTACAATGGCAACGCTGCAGCTATGCCACTGTATCTCCAGTAGTGTAGATGCTGCTTACAATGACGGAAGGAGTTTTTCCATCAATGTAAGTAAGCCATCTCCCGGAGCAGTGGTAATTAGGACAATGGGAAATTTTTTCCATCAGCCTTGCTGTGTCTACATCAGGGGTTAGGTCAGCTTAACTAGGCTTGACGTAGCTAGGTCAATCTATATTTTAAGTGTAGACCAGGGCATAGGGCTAACGTCAGCCTTGGCCTTCGTGGTGAGTGGGAGAGAGGTGCTGCATGGCCTACATAGAATCATTCCATGTCAGCCAAGTGCCTGCTTCTCTTAACATGAGCAGCATGTGCCTCTGGATACCACTTGCTGCCAACAGCAACATATTCAGTGACTGTGAGAGTTAGAAATGTGCTAACCATATCCTCTTAGGGACATGTGGCCTGATCCAAAACCAGTTGAAGTCCATGGAAAGATTCCTGTTGACTTCATGGTCTTTGGACCAGGCTCATGTTGTATAAGCTAAAACTCATTCTCATAGTGCTCTCTTGAGCATCATGGTGATACCCTGACTTGCTGCTTATGTGAAGTGGTGAGTGGTAGGAAGAAGATCTCTAACTTCTCCTCTTTGACCCCTGTAAACTGGTGCATGCAGGTCAGAATTAAGCCTCTATTCAGATTTATTAAAGAAAATTGGGAAAGGTTTAAAAAAAAACTTCCCCAAACTTTACCATTTTCTGATGAACAATTTGCTGTGTCTGCTTAATAATCTTTCCCAGTATTTGTTGAGCACCGGAGTTCATTTGCTAAAAAGTTATTCCACAGTTGCCTACCTGATTGACTGTATAATTAGCAGCAGATTGCAAGAGTAAAGTGCAACGACATATAGTGTATTATCTGCTTAGGGTGCATCTTGCTTACATTTTTTGGCTTGACCTCAGCAGGTCCAGGCTTACAAACATATTCTCAGCTTTATTAAGTCGAACATCTTCCAGTTTGCTTTAGTGAAATAGCCAATCCAATTGTGTGTACGTGTGCATGCACAAACACACACTTCTAATAATTGTACAGTGGACCAGACTAACAAATTTCCACAGGCTGTCAATGGTAGCTTGCAAACTTTATTGGGGAATGATAATTTGCTGTTTACGGTCATAATTATCCCTTGCCATTCAATGCTGAAACTTAACTAAATTTTGCTGAAAAGTAAAATATAATAATAATAATATAATATAAGCTTTAGTAAATTAGCCACAGTCTAAATGCAAAAATGAGGGCACAATAGAAAATTAATATTTATCTTCTGCCAGAGTATAACTGGCTTTGTTAAGAAATGTCTGAAAGCTAAGAAGAGTTTGTTAGACAAATTATAATTTTAATTGAAAACCTAATTGATTATACTCAGCATGCTCATTAAGTTAAGGGAGAATGAATCAACCCTCAAGGTCATTACAGTAATAGATATTGTAGGCATGGAATTTGTGATAAGCTGGTTTGTGAACATCTAATTGCTCATTCATGGCAATGTCTGCTACTTTTACTCCCAAAACACCTCTTTGTCCAATTTATTTAACACCCCTTAATATTCCAGTTAGATATACTAGAGGAAGCATCAAGCAATGAATTTGCAGTCCTTTTGTGCCTGAACGGCCGTCTGCTAAAAAATAATGGTAAGACACCAAGCAGGGTGCATCATAATTGGAAATACTCACCTGCGGAGAACAGCAAGAATTTCTCATTGAACCCCTTCTCTCCCCCAAGAATAAGAATCATACAGGTAAGGAAATAGATTGGGAGAAGATGCTAAAAGGGACATTCTTCTTTAAATTGCACAAAATAATCAAAACTATGATGTTGATATTGTTGTAGAATGCACGCAACATCCCAAGTGTTTGCAGTTAATTCTTTCATTGTTTGTTTGTTTGAGAAAGGCTGGGGGGAGTGTCTTAAAATTCAAATCTTTTCTTGGGAGACAAGGCAACTGAGATGTCACACAGCAAATTTCTTCACCTGAACAGGACTTTAAAGGATGAAAACATTCTCATGATAGTAGTACTGGATTTTATACTGTGCTTTTCATCCATTGATCTCAAAGCACCTGACGTTGGAGGTAGATATAATAAAGTATCACTATCCCCATCATACAGATGAGAATATTGAGGCCAAAAGAGAAAAAAGTGGCTTGTGTAGGACCACCCAGGAATTCAGTGGAAGAACCAGGATTCAGACCCAGGCCTCCTAAGTTCCAGTCTGGTGCTGTATCCACTCAGTCACTCTGCTTCTCTAATTCAGCTGCTATCTCAGCATATCCAATTGTGTGAAACTATTAGTGCCACACCCTTATGCCATGGAGTGTAGCGTGTTGGGAGCTGAGGTGAGACAACCAAAGTCTTTCCTGTTAGATTCACAGATTGTATTCAGTGTGTGGACACAGAGAGGGATAGTCGGGGTTTTTCAGTTAAGACACAGTTTCCTACATTTCAGGGATCATAGGTTTATTAAAAATAATTAAATAAAATGGTTGGAGGGGAGAAATTCTCAGTACAGCATTGACAAACCTGAGCTGTGGGATAATGCACTGTTTGCATGCAATCACATCAGCATTTGTTTAATAACATCACACAGTCATTTGGTTGTACCTCGCCAACAATAGATAAATGAAAACAAATAAATATTTAATGATATTCCAATTTAATTACAATATAATTTAAGTGACTTTAATCATTTTGTTGCTGCATTGTGAAAAAAATGGTAAATGGTAAAAATTCAGTAAAGTGCAGATTCCTTATATTTAAAAAATCCATGCAGAAGGAAGTCTTAGGGCTAGTCTGCACTGCTGCGCTATAATTGGCGCAGATGCACCAATGCAGCTGTGCCACTGGAGCACATCTGGTGAAGACGCACTGTGTCGATGGTAGAATGCTCTTCCGTCAACATAATTACCCCACCTCAGTGATTAGGTGGAAGCTATGTTGGGAGGGGAGTATCTACCGCTGACATAGCTCATTGTAGACACCGCTTGAAGTCAATGTAACTCATGTCGCTCGGGGTGTGTGTGGTTTTTTCACACCCTTGAGCAACATAAATTACATCGACTTCAGCAGTAGTGTAGACAAGTCCTTTGAGTTCCCTCTGCTATAGTCAGACTCCTTTCCAGTAGTAGTCTTTGTGGCATCAGACTTTTCTTCAGTCTTCCGGGAGAGGCAGCTTTAGATGCAAGTTTTTAAGACCGGTTTTCACCCATCCCTAAAACTCAGTTGCAGGCACACAGTTGTGATGGCTAATGAGATCTCGCCCTCCTTAAAGAAATGTGTTCATCAACCTTCTACCCTCCGGTGCAGAGGTTAACAGGTTGGTTGACTGAATGACTGGTTGATTCACATCACTGAAAAAGGGGTGTCCAGACTCTCCCACATATCTTAGTCCCCTATCGCCACCTTGTATATTGAATGATGAGAACATTTGTTATGCAAACACACTGCCATCTGTTGTACTGCAACTCTTTAGATCAGTCCTTACTGTCCTTGTTTAAAGTATGTGCTCACATTTTGCAATGTAGGTGGTGATATTACTTTTAGAAATTGAAGAGGTGTGTGGAGTTATGTTCTACTTTAGGAAAAGTGAAGGTTATGGAACCCTAATGAAAATGTTATGTCTTGATATAAGTCTGGGATTTTATTATTTTGTATCATGTTAGTTTTAATTACATTGTAGTAAACTCTAAAGAGGAATAGAATCTTTTTTTGGGAGAAAGTTATTCACTGGAATAACTGTAGTTGCAGTTCTCAAAATGGTGTTTGGGCATATTTTAATTAAGAGGTTTCAAACCAAGCGTTTTCCAGTACCCCATCTCCTTGCTAATTTCCATTTCTTTTCCCTTAAAAAACGATAAATTGTAACCCATCATGGAAAGTTATGTAGGTCATTATCATGAATGGAACTGCAATTAAATTCAGTTTTCAAACAAAAATCTTGTCGTAATATAGGTGCTAGTATGGGTAATACTCTTTCCTCCCGGCCAGAAATGTTTTAGGTTCAAGTCCTACATTAGACTTGCCTTTAGAATGAACACTAATGCTGATAGACAGTCTTAGGACAGGACAGTGCCATTGGAGTTTGAGTGTTTCAGTGTAGCAGCTGTGTTAATCTATATCTGCAAAAAGAACAGGAGTACTTGTGGCACTTTTAAGTGCTTCAGGAACTAGAGTTTAGCTTGTGTCTTTTGGTAGCTGTCCAGGTGCAAGTGAAATGTCGCATGGCGCTTTTTATTTAAACAAGCAGCAGGAGGATAACCTTGTTCTCATGGTCAATATCAGCCCTCCTATTGCAAAACAAAGACAGATGTTTAGGGCAGATTGTGAGTTGCTGTTGGCTGTACAGTGGCTGATCTCATTGCCTGCACAGCCGCTGCACTTGTGGGTGTTATTTGTGGTCCTATGGCAGGACCTAGTGGCTGCAGCCCTGTTGTTTTTGACACTCGACAACCCTATACAAAGAGATGGTCCCTGCCCCCAAAGGGTTTACAGTCTAACTATAAAACAAGAGACAACAGAGGAGTACAACAGGCAGATGGGGGAGCAACAGACAACAATGCCATGATGGCAGTGGTCCCAGCACAGCAGATGCCTAGGCACTGCTAAATTGGTGTCGTTCTCAGCATGGGGGAGTTCGCGGGAGGGATATGAAGCAAGGACAGTGCGGTGAGAGGTATTTAACTCATTATATGTCTATGGCACTTTGAGATACCTGGAGCTTATGAAAATATTAAAAGTAGTTCTGTTCTGTATCCAAATCATAATAAAATTAAACCACCCTAAACATCTAACTTTTATGTGAAACTAAATTACAATTTTCATATTAGTTTCACCTTAGATTTCCCTCTGATAATTATAGGCTTGGCCGCAATCATTGGGAATAATCGCTTCTGACCTTTTTCCTAAAGAGAAAGTCTGAAGTGTTTGCAATTCACAATTTCTTTCTACGTATTGTTCACATCCATATCTATGTACTAAGCATTACCGTGCAAATAACTATAATCGAGAGTTGATATCCTTAGAGAACAAATACTAATACAGTTAGAATACATCAAATATGAAGCAGGCTTTTCATTCAGAACAGAAGGAAGGATTAAAAAATATTAGTTTGTTTTATAGAAAGCATTTACAATGATTACAAATTCTATTGAGCATGCAGAAATCTGAGCTTTGAGCTCTCGAGAACTCTCATTATTGTTTAGCCTCAAGAAAAGGCTTATTGTAAATGAATGTATTCAGACAACAGATACATATGAATGATTCAGCCAACTAGGTTGAAGAGCCTTGGGGGGGTCAGATATGTTTGCTGTCACCCAACCATGTCCATTTCCATCTGAGGTGCAGCAAATGTTAAGACTGCACAGAAGATAGTCAAATGTTACATGCAGCGATAAGAGCTAAGACTAGAATGCCAAGAAATTACTTTTCTTTTGATTTTTCTGTCATTTTAATTTTAGCTCTTTTTTTGTTGTTTAATATGGGATTGAAAAAACAGGCTCTGATCCTGGAAATGGTGGGCAGAAACTTGCAGCGCTCAATACGGGGGTAACTGCGTGAAATATAATGGCCTGTGATACACAGGAGCTCAGACTAGAGGGTCAAATGGTCCCTTCTGGCCTTAAAATCTATGAAGAGCCCCATTGATTAAGTAAGATTGCACCTAGGCAGTTTAATGCCCCTTTGTGGCTTCACTGGGTCTTTGCACAATCAAACATCCACACCACGGTCTTGGAGCTGTAAGCTAAAAGCAGGATAAAGGGAAACGAGTGTATCTTTGGCCTTAGCAGGACAGGCTAAGAGGAGTCATTTGGTTTCAGGTGGTACGGAGAGATCTTTAACCGCCTTCTGTATCTTGAGTTCAGCAGTTGGGAGGGTGGGTAGAGGGAGGCACTGAATGAAGGGAGAGACCTAGAAAGGGTGAAAATAGTAGCCTAATGGCTGAGGTTTTGGGGAGAGGATTGTCAGGAATAGGAGGTGTGTGTGTATCTTTGGGGATGGGTTGGGGGCAGCAGGAGCTCAGTGGGGAGTGAAGGAGGTGGTGCAGTGGTGTTCAGATGGGGTATACCACCATTCTTAATGAAATGTTTATGAAGAGGTGATGTGCTCTGATGAGCTAGTGAAAGCTACGTGCATCTAAATTGAGTTTGGAATTTAGCCCTAAATAAAGGCCGATAAAAGCTGTTCTCAGATGCAAAATTACCATAAAATGCATGAAAAAAATAAGAAACATATCAGCACTTTGTTTTATTGGGGTTTGAAATAAGAAGTGCTTTCTGTGTGCTGGGTTTGAACTTTGAGTGTTATTTCGAAGTAGATTATTTGTATGGCCCAGTCAATAAACACAGACAACCTTAATCTCCTTCTTTAAACACCATTATATGTTATGAATTTTTCCATAAGAATTAATCACTGGAATATTTCAGTCTTAATTAATTAATTATACTACAAATTTATAGCCAATGCAGTGTGATGTCTGGTAGAAAAATTACTTAATAAGTTTCCAATCCCACTATTGTTCTAACTTGCCAATGAATTACTTAAGTGTAATTTGTTAAACTGGTTTAGTCAATAAAATCCTTTAGTTGTTTTTCAGAGTGTGACCATTATTTCCAAATAATGTATATCTAATTCTCTCTTCACTTTGGTCTCTTTGCATTGGCTAGACTGGCTTATTATTAATTAGCTCTTTATAGCGTATGAGCCAAGAAATATCATGATGCAGTAATAAGTAAAAGTTCACAAAGACAAAATACTCCAATTAAGGAGTAAAGCTTAGTGGTAAGCAGTTTCTTAAAACGGATTACAATCTGGTAAATTAAAGCTGATTTCCTTCATCTGTTTACATGACATTTCTATGGGAAATGGCTTTTTATCCATTAATTGAAATGATATTTTCCCAGAATTATTTCTTTTTAATTAATTTTGCATTTCTATCATTATATACAATGAAAATATACCGTAAGAGGGGAAAAGAGAATGAAAACCCACAGTAAAGGAGAATGGGAGTCCATAAGAAGTGTAATAGGAACTGTGGAGGTGTACCAAACTGCTTTGAAATGTTGCCTTTAATTAACTTTTGTCTTCTCCAGCAACATTAAATTCCTGTTGCTGGGGGGATGATATGATGCATTAGGATGATGTCTCTCCAGGCTGGACACAGAAAACTCCAGAGTATATCCTCTCTTGGATCTCTCCATGATGTAGTTTGGAAATGTTTACATTTCTACCCCAAATGAAACCTTTGTTCCGCAGCGGGCAAGTCTTGATCATGCTCCCAGAGCTCCAGGTGCAAAGGAGCTAGTATGGTTCCAGTGAACGGGTTGGGGAAGGAAGGCTGGGCTGTCCAGAGAATTTCACAGAAGGCAAAAAGAACTTAAGAGCATGTTAAAAACTTAGATTTGGGTTTAAAAACACCAAACTCTGGTAGGTAACAGTATTCAGCACATAACCCTAGGTTTACCTCAATGTTCGTGTTGGCTTTCCAGTTGCCTTTAAGAGGTGGTAATTTCTGTGTTCTGTAGTTAGACTGGTGAATTTCGTGAGTGACAGCTCACTTCATAGGATGCATGCAGTGGAAAATATAGTGGGGAGATTTATATACACAGAGAACATGAAACAAAGGGTGTTACCATACACACTGTAACGAGAGCGATCAGGTAAGGTGAGCTATTACCAGCAGGAGAGCGGGGGGGGGGGGGCTTTTCTAGTGATAATCAAGGAGGGCCATTTCCAGCAGTTGACAAAAACGTGTGAGGAACAGTGGGGGGGGGGGAAATAAACATGGGGAAATAGTTTTACTTTGTGTAATGACTCATCCATTCTCAGTCTCTATTCAAGCCTAAGTTAATTGTATCCAGTTTGCAAATTAATTCCAATTCAGCAGTCTCTCATTGGAGTCTGTTTTTGCAGTTTTTTTGTTGAAGAATTGCCACTTTTAGGTCTGTAATCGAGTGACCAAAGAGATTGAAGTGTTCTCCAACTAGTTTTTGAATGTTATAATTCTTGACGTCTGATTTGTGTCCATTTATTCTTTTACGTAGAGGCTGTCCAATTTGGCCAATTTGGCAGAGGGGCATTACTAGCACATGATGGCATATATCACATTGGTAGATGTGCAAGTGAACAAGCCTCTGGTAGTGTGGCTAAAGTGATTAGGCCCTATGATGGTGTCCCCTGAATAGATATGTGGACAGAGTTCGCAATGGGCTTTGTTGCAAGGATAGGATCCTGCGTTATTGTTTTTGTTGTGTGGTGTATGGTTGCTGCTGAGTATTTGCTTCAGGTTGGGGGGCTGTCTGTAGGCAAGGACTGGCCTGTCTCCCAAGATCTGTGAGAGTGATGGGTCGTCCTTCAGGATAGGTTGTAGATCCTTGATGATGCGTTGGAGAGGTTTTAGTTGGGGGCTGAGGTGATGGCTAGTGGTGTTCTGTTATTTTCTTTGTTGGGCCTGTCCTATAATAGGTGACTTCTGGCTCTGTCAATCTGTTTCTTCACTTCAGCCGGTGGGTATTGTAGTTGTAAGAATGCATGATAGAGATCTTGTATGTGTTTGTCTCTGTTTGAGGGGTTGGAGCAAATGCGGTTATATCGTAGCGCTTGGCTGTAGACAATGGACTGTGTGGTGTGCTCTGGATGAAAGCTGGAGGCATGTAGGTAAGTACAGTGGTCAGTTGGTTTCCAGTACAGGGTGGTGTTTATGTGGCCATCGCTTATTAGCACCGTAGTGTCCAGGAAGTGGATCTCTTGTGTGGACTGGTCCAGGCTGAGGTTGATGGTGGGATGGAAATTGTTGAAATCATGGTGGAATTCCTCAAGGGCTTCTTTTCCATGGGTCCAGATGATGAAGATGTCATCAATGTAGCGCAAGTAGAGTAGGGGCATTAGGGGACGAGAGCTGAGGAAATGTTGTTTTAAGTCAGCCATAAAAATGTTGGTATACTGTGGGGTCATGCGGGTACCCATAGAAGTGCCGCTGATTTGAAGGTATACATTGTCCCCAAATGTGAAATAGTTATGGGTGAGGATAAAGTCACAAAGTTCAGCCACCCGGTTTGCCGTAACATTATCGGGGATACTGCTCCTGACGGCTTGTAGTCCATCTTTGTGTGGAGTGTTGGTGTAGAGGCTTCTACATCCATAGTGGCCAGGATGGTGTTTTCAGGAAGATCACTGATGGATTGTAGTTTCCTCAGGAAGTCAGTGGTGTCTCGAAGATAGCTGGGAGTGCTGGTAACGAAGGGCCTGAGGAGGGAGTCTACATAGCCAGACAATCCTGCTGTCAGGGTGCCAATGCCTGAGATGATGGGGTGTCCAGGATTTCCAGGTTTATGGATCTTGAGTAGCAGATAGAATACCCCAGGTCGGGGTTCCAGGGGTGTGTCTGTGCGGATTTGTTCTTGTGCTTTTTCAGGGAGTTTCTTGAGCAGATGGTGCAGTTTCTTTTCGTAATCCTCAGTGGGATCAGAGGGCAATGGGTCGTAGAAAGTGGTGTTGGAGAGCTACCTAGCAGCCTCTTGTTCATATTCTGACCTATTCATGATGACGATGGCACCTCCTTTGTCGGCCTTTTTGATTATGATGTCAGAGTTGTTTCTGAGGCTGTGGATGGCATTGTGTTCTGCACGGCTGAGGTTATGGGGCAAGAATAAATGGACACAAATCAGACGTCAAGAATTATAACATTCAAAAACCAGTTGGAGAACACTTCTATCTCTTTGGTCACTTGATTACAGACCAAAAAGTGGCAATTCTTCAACAAAAAAACTTCAAAAACAGACTCCAACGAGAGACTGCTGAATTGGAATTAATTTGCAAACTGGATACAATTAACTTAGGCTTGAATAAAAACTGGGGGGTGGATGTGTCATTACACAAAGTAAAAATATTTCCCCATGTTTAGTCCCCCCCTCCCCACACTGTTCCTCATAGGTTCTTGTCAACTGCTGGAAATGGCCCACCTTAATTATCACTACAAAAGGTCCCCTCCCCCCCGCTGGTAATAGCTCATTTTAAGTGATCACTGTCTTTACAGTGTGTATGGTAACACCCATTGTTTCATGTCCTCTGTGTATATAAATCTCCCCACTGTATTTTTCACTGCATGCATCCAATGAAGTGAGCTGTCACTTACGAAAGCTTATACTCAGATAAATGTGTTAGTCTCTAAGGTGCCACAAGTACTCCTGTTCTTTTTGCAGATACAGACTAACAGGGCTGCTGCTCTGATTCCTAGTTTAGGTTTATGAAGACAAATGCCTCCAAATGATCTTGGATGTTGTTTTGTGGGAGTGTTAACGAGCTTCTAATCATCGATGAATTACAAGAATAAGAGAGGTTTCAGAGTAGCAGCCGTGTCTCCCCCCCACCCCACCCCCCACTGTTCCTCTGATATTCTTGTTAACTGCTGGAATTAGCCTACCTGCTTGTCACCATGGAAGGTTTTCCTCCTTTCCCCCCCCTGCTGTGGGTGATGGCTTATCTTAAGTGATCACTCTCCTTACAGTGTGTATGATAAACCCATTGTTTCATGTTCTCTGTGTGTGTATATCAATCTCTCCTCTGTTTTTTCCACCAAATGCATCTGATGAAGTGAGCTGTAGCTCACGAAAGCTTATGCTCTAATAAATTTGTTAGTCTCTAAGGTGCCACAAGTACTCCTTTTCTTTTTAAGAATAAGAGAAGCAGCAAAAGGAAGCTAAAATAAAACAAGACAGGATAAAGCATTTGAGAATATAACATGGGGATCAATCCTGGACTGGCAGGGAGTCTGGACAAGGGGTCTTTCCCATCTCTAATGTCTTAGCTTTATTTTGTAGTCTATCATGTTTGTGCCAATTTAATGACGCTTAAGCTTAGCACCCAAGCAGAATGTACAATGAAAATGCTTGCAAAGTCTCTCTCAGCAAAATTTAATTAGGCTGCCACCTATAGTTCATAGCCCCATGCACACTGTAGGGCAAAAAACTCTGTGGGATCTGCATGTGTTTATCTCTGACAAATGACTTGTGAGGTGTGTTGTGGTTTGGAATGATGCTTCTCCCGTTTCTCCCATATGCCCAAAAGTGCTTAACTCGACTGAAGTCAGATCTGCATGTTTGCTACATTTTAGATAGTGGAGCTTCAAAGGGGGATGTCGTTTGGTCAAAAGGAGTATTCTTGTCACAACACATCACTCATCCAATTTGTCCTGTATCACCTGAAAATTGCTTAACAGATTTTCATTTCAGAAGTTCATGTTTTTCCATAGAACTACTTTCACTTTTATATGATCAGTGTTGGCTTGGCATATCTACTGGCAGAACTACAGTAGGTGCCAAAATCTAGCTTAATGCCACCTTTGCCCTCGGTTACGCTTTTGGGGTAAGTGCAGCTTGGTGAAAGAAGAGGACCTGACCCTTAGCCACTTAATTAACAACAGACAGGAAAGTGGTGCAAAAATAGTGTCTGAAAAAGAATGGTTTCACATTATGCCAAATGTATACAAAACTGCTGTGTAACAAATGAGACAAACACATTTTTCATGTAATCATTTCCCCCCAAATTTTCTATATAGCAGTCAGTGCAGTTGTGCCAAAGGTAAAATAGCAATTGTGTAGGCAATGTATATGTTCTAGAGATGCCCTGTAATATAAATTAAGTAGCCTAAGATTAGCAGTATTTTGTCTGCTCTATATACATAATGTGTGTATGCCTTGCTCCTGTACATTTTGTCTTTTAGCTATAGTGGCAGGCATTAGTTTGAGTAAAATACATGTATATCTCTTTAAATAGATAATATCAAAATAATACAGTCTGTCTGTTTTAGGTACATATGTGGAGCCCATCATGATAATACCTGTGTGCCTCACACTCTCTAATGAAACACCCTTCACACACCCCTGTGTTGTAGGGAAGTGCTGCATTCCACAAAATGTTGCAATGCCTACTGCATTCTTTTCAAATACTTGAAGATGGCAACTTCATCTAAAGAATAACCCAGCAAAAGTATTACAGTATCTCCAATCTAATTTGTGGTACTTGGCATTTAATATTGACCAGGGTCACTGGATAACTTTTCATTCTAGCTGTTGGGAGCCTCATCTTTCATCAGACACCAAATGGGATTCAGAAAATGCTAGTCCAAATTAAAAGGAGGACTTGTGGCACCTTAGAGACTAACAAATTTATTTGAGCATAAGCTTTCGTGAGCTACAGCTCACTTCATCGGATGCATGAATTAGTCCAAATTAGTAACCAACATTTCTTGAAATGATACTGATCACTTTTCTATTTTAACAGTTGGCTAGGGGATTTAGCCACACCTTTTATTAATTTCAGTTGGAATTGTGTGCTTTGAAAATTTCCGGTAACATGCATAGAAAGGCTGTTCTGTATTTAGCAGTCGGAACAAGGCACCTGAATGAACATGATGGGTCAGTTTTTCACAGTGCTCCATGCCCACAATTGGGCCCAGAATTTCAAAAGTCCTCCACACCCACTAGCTGCCAATGAGAACAAAGGAGCCATTAGTTGCGGGGCTGGCCTGAGAATCTGGACCACTGAATGGAATACTGGAATACTGAAGAGTAGATCCAGGTTCTGGGCTGCTGGCTAATATTTATTCTTATTATATATATTACCATGGCCCAGGACCCCCTTGTGCTGGGTGCTGTATAAACACAGTCAGCAAGATGGTTCTTGCCCTAAAGAGCTGAGATAAGATAAGATATAGCAGATGGACACACACAACCAATGGGGGGAGAGATAGGCGTGGTATCAGCACACTGTGACACAGAGGTCCACTGGTGTCACTGGCCAAGGGTTAACTGTCCTTTATATGCAACTCCTGTCTCAGACATGACAAACTCATATGCCTCATACACCATTTTCATGGTGTTTATATCTCTAGGGCAGCAGGTTAGATCTCTGCTGAAAGCTTGTAAGTTATCAATACTCATCATCGTTGTGTACAGGTAATAGCTAAGGAATAACATAACTACACTGAAAAATATGCTTATGGACCTGAAATAAAATTTAGTCACCTGCGAAACTTATGTCTCAGGTGGCCTATTCAAGTGTCACCCCTTCCTGGTCCGCTGGTGATGTAATGGATGGGTCAGTTATCTATCCTTGCCCCATCTCTGAGAAGTCAATGGAAAACCATCAGACACAACTGCAAACAATCAAAACCACTTTGAGGTTAAAAAGGGAACATTATAACAGAATGGGGTTTGCCCTGCCTCTGAATGCAGACAAAAGACTGATTCAGTATCTCACAGGGTGAAAGACACCCTGGATCGAGTCACTGAGGAGATTTGTTCAGCAGAGGTGTTTCATGAAAACTTGGATCCTGGTTCCTGGGAAACCAGCCAGCTCTGCAGCAGACTGAACTCAGGGTGCGGGGACCCTATTTTATTAGCTAGGACAGGTAACGGTCAGAAAGAGCAGGCCCGAGTTCACATTTTATTATTGTGTTTTATATTGTAACTATTTGTTTCCACCATACTCTCTTGATTCTTGTGGAATCTCTATTCTTCCTTAATTTGTTTTATTATAAGTGCTCACAAGTGCTGTGCTTTTCACAGGAGCAGTGATTTAAGGTAATATTGGTCAACTGTGGTACACGGTTCCTTTGAGAGCAGAGGATCTGGAATTTCTGTGGGTAGCCAGTGTCAGATGCTGGATCTCACAGGGGAACATTTCAAGGGGACTGGGATGCACCTACTGTTAACCTGCAAGACGAAGACAGGGCATAGCCCGGAGGAGAGTGCTTGAGAGGCTGAGAGGTGTTAGGGACCTGACACCCAACTCTTACAGGGCAAGTTGACCTGTAACTGGAGGCAGAGAGTAATAAGGTGATTCAGAATCCTGGGTCCCCTGAGAACCATGGCTTACCCATCATCAGGTTTTTGTAGGCGTCACTGTAAAGGAGGGATCTGAGGGTGCATAATGAGGTAGCTTTGTGGCTATGTATGTGGAGCTTCACGGAAGTGTGAGGGGTATTGTGTGAGAAAGTACAAAGGTGCTGCTTTGGAAATGTAACAAGTGGGCAATGGAGATTGGTATCATGGATTGACTGGAGGGTTGGATTCTCCATTGCTGACAATTTTTAAATCAAGATTGGCTGTTTTTGTGAAAGCTCTGCTCTAGGAATTATTTTGGAGGAGTTCCCTGGCCTGTGTTCTACGGGAGGTCAGACTAGATAATCACAATGGTCCCATCTGGCCTTGGAATCTATGAATCCACAAGGAGTTGGCAGAGACAGGCAGAGATTTTAGTTTGGACAGGAGACTGGTCTGGAATAGAGAGGTAGATTTGTGGATAGTCAGTAGAGAAATGGTGGTTGAATTTGTCTTTGTTGATGAAATTACCCAGAGATAAGGTATAGAGGAAGAAGATAAGGGGACCAAGGACAGAGTCCTCTGGAATCCCACAAAGAAAGTGGGAGGGGTCATGAGGATGACCCTCCAAAGGACAGGCTGAAGAATCAATTAGAGAGGTAGGAGGAGAACCAGGAGAGGACAGGAGTCGTGGAGGCCAAAATTTCAAGAGAAATATGGTAGATTGTGTCAAAGGCAGCTGACAGGTCAAGGAGAATGAGGATGGAGTAGTGGTTCTGAGCTTTGGTTAGGAAGAGGTTATTAGCGACTATGTGTGTACGCTGTTCCATATCTAAAAACCCTTCACACAGGCACATCTGCACTATGGGAAAATGTGTTTGTCACAGAAGAATGTGTTAAGAGTTCTGCGGCTCGGCACGTGTATAGCAATCCAATGACTGCGGGTAGCTAAATACAATAATCTCCCTGAGTGTAGCATTTATCTCATAGTATCATAAGGACTTTCTGTAGAGAAGCTGTCACTAGTGTATGTTGGAAGACGAACAAAACAAATGTGTTTTTAGCTTTACATGAGAAAATATGCTTTTCAATTTTGCTAAACCTGAACAGGAAATATAAAGCTGTTTGCAAAAGCAGAAGCGAAAGAGAGCATAAATCATTTAAAAATAAAATCCTAGCAAAAATACTGCATGACAATATAGCCAAATTAGCATGCTAGACCTGCTAAAGTATTTTGAAGACTTTCAGTCAGTTTCTTCTCAGTATTGCTCAGAAAACACGACTTTTTTTTATAATAAAATCTTGAAATGTTTTCCAAAAGCAGCAATTAGAAGACAAAGTCTTTTCTTTCCAAATTACCTGCATGGAAATTGGGTGGTGTATTAGAAATTCCAGTGAAATCAATTATAAGCTCCATTTTTTAAATATTCAAAACATAGTGCTTGATTTTTGTTTCCCAGTGTATCACTATTTATAGAGCTACTATGATAGAAGAGAGCTTTATGTGAATAGTCAATTTATCTCTGCATCTTGTCACTTGGGAAAGATCTATAACCAGCATGTCTCCAGTACTGTAGAGTATCAATTCACAAAGGACTGATGTCAACTAATTTTTAATTATGGATCAATAACAGGGGGTTTTCTTTCGCTGAGCCTGCAAAATAGCGCACACTGCTCAAAGTAATGGGTAATTTGAAATCAACAACAATATGTCTGTTTAGAAAGCTTCTTAGTGATTTATATGTGTTCTAAAACTCTGGTGCTTTACACACTTATACATTTAGTATGGCCTATCTGGGCTAGCTTCGACTGTCTGTTTCTTATTTGTTTTATCTGTGGGCCTAGATATTGGTGACATGCTTCCATCTTGGAAATCCTGACATTTGACTCCCATGGTGCTGTGTTTCTCTTTGAAAGGAGAGAAGTGTATGCAGCTTCTATATCCCAAGCACATATTGCCAGTGGCAGCAAGAGTCTGCTGTGTTTCTTCCCAGAGTTCTCGCAGTAGCCAGCCTCCTGTCCAAGACTGTGTGTACGAAATGGTGGTTCAGTTGTTGTTGTGACTCGTTAGCAGTGGTTCAGGAAAATGGGAAGCAGCTGGAAGCTCAGAAGAAGGGAATCGCATTGGAGGCAGAGGGCCTAGTCCTGTGAATAAAGACAATGCCAATGAGTAAGGGTTTTACGATTCCTCTCTTAGCTTATGCTCCTCAAGGCAGGGTTCATCTCTTCTCTCTATGTTTTACAGCACCAGAAACTCTTCAGACACTTAACAAATGAACAGCAATTATCATGTTGAGATTCTCGTAGATCTGGATGGCCATCCTGGATCCGGTCTGTGACCAGCCGTTGTTGTTTATTATTTCTCCCACCCCCACAGCATGCTCTGAAGTTGAACTAAAGGCAGAAACTAAGCAAAGATGAACAATTAGTAGTGTGATCCTCTGATGGGCGTAAATCCCCCATTGACTCTCAAAAAGTTAACTGGAGCTGGAGAGCTCAATTAGGGCAATTGGTTGCACCCAAAAGGTGGGCTGGTCCCAATTAAAAATGTGTCCCAGTTGGGAGAAGAGCTAGGCAGTTTGGCAAGTCACTGCCCCTCTCTCTTTCACCTCCTACCTTACATCTGTCAACTTACATCTTACTGCAGCACCAACTCCAAATAATAACGATAGAATTAAGCTGATGGCGTCCATACCTTCATTGTGTGGAAGTACCATTGAATAAGGATACAACGGAAAAAGGAGGAGCTGTATCTGAGTCTCTTGGTTTAAAAGAGGTTTTTTAAATCACTTTTACCCAATTAATCAGCAGAATTCTGGGTGACTTTGACATAAAGATCGCTCCGTATGCTGCATTGATGTGGCAATATGTATTGCATGTATGGAAATTCTGTCAGCCGTATTATCAAAAGTGTGTGTGGGGGAAGACACCTCTTGAGGACTCCTGTTCATTGTGTAAGAGAACTTGGCACTCAAACCTTGGTCTAGCTTTGTGAGTGCCATCTGTTGGCATATAAGTCTCGACTCGTTTCCCTCTGGCAGAGAGCTCCAATTCTAACAGCATACTTTCAGAAACTAGATATGTATGTATGTATGTATCGTTCTGCTGCTGCATACAGACTTTGAAGTGATTGAACTTCCACCAGAACTTAGATTTTAATCATCACTTTGATCTCCGGCTCTGCTACAGGACCAGATACAAATGTGTCTGGAATCTGTAAACTTAAAATTGCACAGGAATACTGGATGTCACATTTTTAAGAAGCAGTGTAAATGTTATTCATGAATCAGATTGAAATCCAAGGGGGAAAGCACATGTTGCCGCTTGCCAGAGATTTCTGAAGGTTCTCTAGCCTATCTGGTCTGTACAGTACCGTGAGGTAGAAGTATGGAACAAGAAAAACTAAAGGGACACTATCAACTTGATTCTTTTTTAAATGGATCAATTTAAAAAAATCAGTTTTTCATAGGCCATCCTTTGAATAGTATGTCCTGAAACAAGTTTACATTAAACAGAAAATTAAGGGTGGGATTTCCAAAGTCCTCAACACTGGCCTAATTCTGCTCCTGTTGGTGTTAATGATCAGGTTCTGATTGGTCATAACAGGAGCAGAGTTAGGCTACTTGTGACCCAAAGGGATGACTCCTGACTTCTTTGAAGTCAATGGTAAAACACTGATTGACCTCAGTGGGGATAGGATTTCACTCTGTTCTTTTCCTGCTCCCCTGCCTGATGGTTATAAGAGTCTTTTCAGTATGGGAAGAAATCTTCTGATTGACTGTGCAGGATGAAGAGTGAAAGGGCTCGTCTTCACTACCATGCCAAATCAGCACCACTACGCTCTTCTGTCAATGTTAGCCATCCACCTCAACAAGAGGCAGAAGCTATGTTGCCAGGAGAGTGTCTCCCATCAACATAGCATGGTGTAGACACCATGTTAAGTCAAAGTAAGTTATGTTGCTCAGGAGGATGGTTTTTCCACCCCCAGGAGTGATGGAACTTACATAGACTTAAGCAGTAGTGTAGACAAGCGGTAGTATAGACAACACCCCCCTGAGTGATATAACTTACATAGATTTAAGTGGAAGTGTAGACAAGCCCAAAGTGTCTATGCATCTGTCAGACACACAGAGTAAATAAATAAAACAAGCAAAAAACATTTATCTTACACCTTCTCTCAGCTATACTAGGCATCGGGGTTACTTGTAACTGTAATGGGTAGAACATTTCAGATAAAGATTTTTCAAGTGGATGGGCTCTATTGAAAATGTGTAAGACAAGAAATAAGAGATGGTGTCATGGTGCATGCACACCCTGTCTACTGTCGGGGTGGATAGTGGGTGTGCGGACACTGTGGTTACAGTCTACCAGACTGTCTTGGGCCTCACCACGATGAGGTCCAATGGTCAGAATCAATACAGTAGTACTTGAGTGCAGGGCGGCATGGCCTAGCAGCAAGAGTCAATACAGTGGCCCTCTAGTGCAGGGCTGTGTTGCCTACTGGCCAGATCCAGGGCCGCCACCAGACAGGATGGTGGCTGCGGTAGAGGTACCCGGGCCCACCCTACTCCACTGAGTCCCAACCCAGGGCCTTATCAGTGGCAGAGTGGTCCGTCACTGGGTCAGCAGGGAATCTAACCGCAACATGGTGACCTTACACGGGTGGGAGATACCACTCACTCCCTCTCCCTGGGTCACTTCTACCAGGCTTCCTGAAGCTGCAGTCCATAGGACATTGGGGTCTCCAAGCTCCTTGGTGCAGGTAGCTCCCTGGGACTCTGATGGCAATAGTCTGAGACCCTGAGCTCCATGTGGATAGAGGCAATGAGTGTTTGGGATCTAGGTGAAGGAGAAGATACTACGTATGGAGGAGACAGATAAAAGGGTGTGAGCAGTAGGAGGAAAGGTTGAGGTAGCAATGATCTGTCTGTCTGTCTATGTTAGGGTTTTATACTGCCCCTCCCTCACTGTAGTAACTGAGTGCCTAAAATCAATAGCAACAGCAAGGTCCATACTGGTCTTCATGGAGTCTCTGGCTCTCCTCTTTTTCCGGGGTACGAACTCTGCTTGGGGTCTATTTTGTATCTCTGTGCAGGTTGATTTGTTTGTTCATTTATTTATTGTTGGGCGGCGGTTAGGTAGGTGGAGGTGTCAATGTGATGAACATGTTTTTGCACAGACTAGCTAACCTCCTGTTTCAAGTGTATTGGTCCAAAAATATATATTCCTTCCCTTGTCTTCAACATGCAGTTAAGCAGTTTCTGTGGGGTTCAAGACTAAGAAGTTAATGGGGAATGAGGCAAATGGCCACATTCTGCTTTCAGGCACACCTGAATAAATCCAGACTAAACCCATTGGCTCTGGAATTTCACTGCTCTCCCCAGAAGGTAAGATCAGAATTTGGTCCAACAAGTTAAAGCCTTTGCAAGTGAAATATCAGCCAGAGGAAAGAGGATAAGAATTAATATTTAAACTGGCATTAAATGTGTCTCCCTATTTTATCATACGTGTTACAGTTCCTGTGGCTTCATCGACATATTTTTTTGGCATGAACACGATCTAGCTAAATATTTTGGCAAGCCATAATTCTAGTTACGCAATCCAATTCAGCTCAGTAGGGTGGAGAGGCGAGAGTCTAAAAGTTTCAGCATATTAACTTTTCTGATAATGAAGAAAGGGTGGTGTTACTATTCTCCAGCTGAGATGGTGCAAGTGGGGAGAGTAGGAGAAGGCCTATTGAAGAAATTGACAAAAGAGTTGACTTTTCGGGCTTTCTCCTGTCTTAGATGCGGGGCGGGGGGAGGAGGGGTGTCGCTGCATATCTTATAGCTTTCCCTTCTTTATTTGATAAAGGAATCATCAGGTTTCTGGCTGGAGATGCTTCCTTTCCATTAATTTCTGTTATATTTTCATGCTCCTCAGGACCCGTTAAAATGCATGTGTCACTATCCATTAAATGACTGGAAAAATAAATACTTTAACTAATGGGAAATTCTAATCCCTGTTAAAATCACTGTTCTCTTCAAATACACCCTGGATTTGTTATTAATATTTAGATTACAGTAGCAACAGAGACCAGCCCCCTTGTGGCAGCTGCTGTATAGAAGTTTCCTGCTCCAGATGACTTGCAATCAAATGCCCTGATCGTGCATTGCGAAATACTTGAGTGAAGAGTATGTCTCTGCAGGTCCTTGATGTAGGATTGGGCTTAACTAGACAAGGTGGACAAAGGCAGCATCATTATCCTCTTTGACCGATAGGGACCGAAGGCAGAGAGAGATTACTGGGCTTGCCCAAGGTTGCAGAGGAAGTCTGTGGCAGATCTGGGAACTAAAGTGATAATCCCCTGAATCCTAGTCCTGTGCCTTCACCACAAGGCCTCCCTTGTTTCTTCCCAAGCTTTCCCCATCCTCTTCAAAAAGCCAATGGGAAGGGAACAAACATTCAGTAAGATTTATCTTGTAGGATTTCCCTGGATCTGCTCCCTCTGCTAGGCAGTTGTAGCTTGTGGACCCTGAACCCCTTCCTATGTGAGGTTACTAGATAACCACAGGGCTGTGAGCCGTCCTGGAGGGACAGCTCTGGACCCCATCCCCTCTGGCCACATGATTCCAGCAGGAGTTACATGTTGCCATTGGCTGGGTCTCTGCGGTAGCACAATGGTAGCTCTGGAGCAGAGGGGATCCACAGGCAGGTAACACGACACCAAGCTTTGGTCCACATGCGCAGTGGCATCTCCTTTGCTCTGCTGCCTTCTGCCCTGAATGCCACCGAGGGATCATCCTGGCCATTGGTGGTTCTCATGGATTTTGCTCATTTTTGCCGGGGAGCCTGTTGGAAAGGGTGTACCGGGGTATATTCCTGGGAGGTGAAAGGTGGGGGATTTCTTCCTCCCAGTAGACACTGAAGAACAATACACCTTTGGCTGCTGGTATTTAAAACTTTTGAACCCAAATATTACCCCCACTGTGGGACTCTGAGTGGAGATAAGTATCTCAAAGCCTTTTCTCTTCCTTCATTTTCCGGTATGTTATTTGTAAAGCTGGCTACTTTCAAATGGGCTTCAGTTTGCTGAGGATTGAATGACATTACTGTGAACTTTAGCTTCCCGTGCCATGGAATCTTTGAGGGAAACGTTTGAATTAATAAAAGGGAGTCTGGTGTTCAAGTGAGGATTTCACTGTCGTTCCTAATTTCTAAGTTTCTCTGTCTGCTCTGACCTGATTCTATTCCTGAGCCGAGAGAGCTTCCGATTCCACAAATATTCTGCTGCAGTGCGGAGGCTCAGAGGTCTCTCACAGTGTCAGCCTATGTTTGTTCTTCTGTGCAGTTAGGTGTATGGCCTGATAGGTGAACCCTTCTGGAATATCAAAGAGAGAGGGGCTCTTTTGTAAAGGAACAGATTTTGATGTCCCTAGAGGTATTTCATTGCAGTTAGCATTACTGCCACGTGTGTGAAAACTTAGGATCTCTGCACACAAAAAAAAAACTTTACAAATCTCAGAATGACTCGCAGAAAGAAGAATCAAGCATACGCTGCTCATTTGGATTGCAGTGCCAGTAAAAACCTCTCCAGCTGCACCCTGAATCAAATTTGGACTTACTAGATGGCATGTTGGGTACCAAAAGGATGCCACCAATTGCTTTCTTAGTTGTAATCCAGCCCTTTTTAAATGAGAACGCAGCTGTCCATGACAAACTAGATTTATCAACTTGTCATGGAAGGGAAAAGGAAGCAGGGGTTACAAACGCATTTTCCCACCCTGTACTAATAACACCTAAACAACAGTCACTCAAGTTTGTACTGAGTCACATATAATCAATACGCATCTGCTTGTACATGAGTGAGTGTACACTGGTATCTGTTTGCTACTGATTAAGCTTCATTAGTGATTAATTTGTCTTTAGAAGGAAAAAAATCCTACATAATTAAGGGCTAGCATATAGTCTGGTCTCACATTCTTCCTTTTTGAGATCTTACGGTCTAACAGGAACATTAGTCTGCAGTGCATTTGTCTGTATTTAAATGTAAGTACATTTCCTTGAAAAGACCATCTGTTCATAAAGACCATCTTTGTCATGCTCCCAGCAGTAAACTTCAGAGTGGTAGAATTAGCAAAGGACTGTATTTAAATGGAAATGTATGTGGATTGAGACTAGGTAAAGCTGTTCTCTATACAGGAACATGGTGCTGTGCTGCAAAGATTGTAATTACTTTCCTGCTTTTCTCTCTTAGTGTTCTTTTTGTATACTGTGAATTCTGCCATCTTAAACTGAATAATTTTCTACTTTCTACCCACAAAGAGGTAGCACTTGAATGAAATGTTCCAACTGTCACCTTTCTTGACTAATGATTGTGGTAAAGCTGTTGACAAACTGTTGGTTTTTAGTTTGCAAAAACAGGGCACTTACATTTCCTTGAATTGATCATAAATCTACATATTACAAAGCTCCATTTTAAGAGCCAGATTCGCCCCCCTCTTTCATCATGCTGAGTAATATTTTGCTGTATGAGTAATCCAGTTGCAACCAGTAAGTTTCTTGACAGAGTAATATACTACTCAGAGTGAGTAAAGATGGCAGACTCCTGCACAATGTGGACCATATGCTGGCATCCCTTAAATAAATAATTTGATTCTATGTGTAAATGGAAATAGTAGACTAAACTGAATGCCACCAAGAGAGACTCTTGCCAGTTTTGCTGAAAGAAAAAGAAATGGCTCCTCTGAAGTTAACAATACAGAGAAAGCGCAAAAGTGCTGTAAATGGAGTTGGTAATGGTCTCATATTACACAAAACCAGGGGTGAAAGCGACTTACTGGTACGCTGGGGCCAGCTCTGGCCCCCGGAAGGGGTGGGGCCTAGGGCGGAAGCGGTGGGGCTGAGGGGGTCAGAGCCAGCTCCTGCCCACCCTGTAAGGTAAGTGCCCCTCCCTCCTCCTCCTCTCTCCTCCCCCATCAGGGTAACAGCAGCAGCCCGGAGACTATGTAAAGGGCTCCCCTGATTCTACCGCCAGGTCCTTTAATTAGCTGTTGCAGCCCTGGGGAAGTGGCGCGGCTCCAGCAGCTATTTAAAGGATCGAGGCGGCAGAGGCAGCTGGAGCCCTGGCCCTTTAAATAGCCCCTGAAGCCCCTGCTACCCCAGGGCTCTGGGGGCTATTTAAAGGGCCAGGGCGGTAGAAGCAGGGGAGCCTTGGGCCCTTTAAATAGCCGCCGGAGCCCTGCAGCAGCTACCCCAGGGCTCCAGCAGTGGGACTCTGGAGGCAATTTAAAGGGCCTGGGGCTCCAGCCACTGCTGGGATCCCCAAGCCCTTTAAATTGCCCCCTGGTGAAACTGGGCTGCCCAGTACTGTGCACCGACTCTTACTGGTACGCCATACTGGGGCGTACCGGCTTACTTTCACCTCTGCACAAAACACTTTAACTACTCCTACTATAAACTACTATAACTACTATAAAGAATTATAACATTCAAAAACCAGTCGGAGAACACTTCAATCTCTCTGGTCACTCGATCACAGACCTAAGAGTGGCTATACTTCAACAAAAAAGCTTCAAAAACAGACTCCAAGGAGAGACTGCTGAATTGGAATTAATTTGCAAACTGGATACAATTAATTTAGGCTTGAATAGAGACTGGGAATGGATGAGTCATTACACAAAGTAAAACTATTTCCCCATGGTATTTCTCCCCCCCCATCCCCCACTGTTCCTCAGATATTCTTGTTAACTGCTGGAAATAGCCTACCTTGCTTGTCACCATGAAAGGTTTTCCTCCTTTCCCCCCCCCCCCCTGCTGCTGGTGATGGCTTATCTTAAGTGATCACTCTCCTTACAGTGTGTATGATAAACCCATTGTTTCATGTTCTCTGTGTGTGTGTATATAAATCTCTCCTCTGTTTTTTCCACCAAATGCATCCGATGAAGTGAGCTGTAGCTCACGAAAGCTTATGCTCTAATAAATTTGTTAGTCTCTAAGGTGCCACAAGTACTCCTTTTCTTTTAACTACTCCCTTTACTTTCATGTAGATGATGCAAATGCAGCAAATGACCCACAGAAACATGCTCCTGGCATGTTAGAGAGAGAGCAAACAAGATACGTTTCTGTACCGTGTAAGACAAGGTGGGTGAGGTAACGGCTTTCATTCGACCACCTTCTGTTGGTGAGAAAGACAAGCTTTGTAACTTGCAAGTTTCTCTCTCACCAACAGAATTTGGCCCAGTCAAAGACATTACCTCACCCATCTTGTTTGTCTGTTACCCTGGGACCAACATGACTACAACCACATTGCATACGACTTCTGTTGGAGAGAGAGAGACAAGCTTTCGCAGAGCTCTTCTTCAGGTCTGGGGAACTAACCCAGAGTGTCACCGCTAAATATAAGGTGGAACAGATTGTTTAGCATAAGTAGTTTCAAGGGACCATTCAAGGTGAAGTGGCCCATTAAAACCAATCCAGCCATAGGGAGGAAAGGAAAGTGGGAGGAGAGAGAATAGCTGAGGGGGAGATGTTAGTCGGTTACAGGTTTATTACAATCGTCTGTAATCGATTAATTAGCAACACCCCCTCTCCCCCACAGCTGCTTTCTCCCTTAGCCTCCCTTTCCTTCCTAGGACTGGAGGGGTGTTAACTGGCCACTTCACCTTGAATGGTCCCTTGAAATATGCATTAACTACTTATGCTAAACAACCTGTTCCACCTTGTATTTAGCTGTGAGACGCGGAGGCTACATCTACACTAGCACTTTTGTCGGTATAACTTATGTTGCTCAGGGATGTGAAAAAAACAGACTGACAGAAGCGCCGGTGTGGATAGCTACCACCGTTTGTTGGGGGTGGTTTAATTATGTTGACAGAAGAGCTCTCCCGTTGGCATAGAATGGCTACACGGGATATCATACAGTGGAGCAGCTGCATCAGTTTCGGTGTGCCGCTATAAGCTCTCTAGTGCAGATATGGCCTGAAAAAGTTCCCCAGACCTGAAGAAGAGCTCCATGTAAGTGCAAAAGCTTGTCTTTCTCACTAACAGAAGTAGATTCAATAAAAGATATTACCTCCTCCACCTTGTCCCTCTAATATCCTGGGACCAACACAGCTACAGCAATACTGCATTTCTGTGCAGTATTCAGACAAGAGGGTACATGTTAACTCCAAGCATGGGTTTTTCCATATGATAACAATGTGTTAATTTAATGGTTTATTGGTTATACCCACTAAAATGCATATGTACCAGGCTTTATTAGAAACCAAAGCAAGACACAGAATAATTGTAACTGCAAATAATGAATTGAATGAGATTGAAGAATGTGATTAAAAAATTCCAGTGAAGGAGAGAAGATTGCAATATAAACTCATTGTTAGATAATAGCTTCTTTGTAAGCAGCAAAATCAGTATGTCCAGTGGTAGAATAATTCCCTGGGCATTGGCTATATACATCTTTCTTAGACAAGTAAATTACTCTATACCCAGCATAAACTAGTCACTTCTGCACAGAAGGCTTAAGTGACACTTCAGTACAGTGAGCATTATCAAGCTGTCAACATCTACATGACCTACTATATACCTTTATCAGAAGCATATGCATCTGTCCTATGATAAGATATTCCTGTATGTCAAACAGCCTGCCAGACAACTGTATTGTCTGAGTTCTCCATATCCTGTTACAGAGGAACTTCACATGGTAGCATGAGTTAGGAATAAATGAAAAAAACCTGTTGCCATCTTGTTTGGAATACTTCCTTGAACCAATTGTACAGAGCTAATTAAATAAGGAGCTAGGAAAAGTTATTCACAAACTTTCATCCGTTGGTTTTTAATTGTCGTGTTCTTACTGACCCTTTCAGTTCACCTCCCCCAGACTATTCACATGGAAAGAATTCAGTTTGCAAAACTGTTACTAATGGTCTAGAGCAGTGATGTCCAATACATTCGCCACTAGCACTTGTGGCTAATAGGCTATTGAATTGTGGCTAATGCATGTGGCTTTTTTATAATGTTGCTAATAAGAAAAATTCAAAACCACAAGTGTGGCTAGCATCGAATTTCTATTGGACACCGGTCTAGAGCATGATCCTAGGCCGCTTGACTTCTCTGACATCATAATCAAAAAGGCTGACAAAGGAGGTGCTGTCGTCATCATGAATAGGTCGGAGTATGAACAAGAGGCTACTAGGCAGCTCTCCAACACCACTTTCTACAAGCCATTACCCTCTGATCCCACTGAGAGTTACCAAAAGAAACTACACCATCTGCTCAAGAAACTCCCTGAAAAAGCACAAGAACAAATCCGCACAGACACACCCCTGGAGCCCCGACCTGGGGTATTCTATCTGCTACCCAAGATCCATAAACCTGGAAATCCTGGACGCCCCATCATCTCAGGCATTGGCACCCTGACAGCAGGATTGTCTGGCTATGTAGACTCCCTCCTCAGGCCCTTCGTTACCAGCACTCCCAGCTATCTTCAAGACACCACTGACTTCCTGAGGAAACTACAGTCCATTGGTGATCTTCCTAAAAACACCATCCTAGCCACTATGGATGTAGAAGCCTCTACGCCAACATTCCACACAAAGATGGACTACAAGCCGTCAGGAACAGTATCCCCGATACTGTCACGGCTAACCTGGTGGCAGAACTTTGTGACTTTGTCCTGACCCATAACTATTTCACATTTGGTGACAATGTATACCTTCAAATCAACGGCACTTCTATGGGTACCCGCATGGCCCCACAGTATGCCAACATTTTTATGGCTGACTTAGAACAACGCTTCCTCAGCTCTCGTCCCCTAATGCCCCTACTCTACTTGCGCTACATTGATGACATCTTCATCATCTGTACCCATGGAAAAGAAGCTCTTGAGGAATTCCACCATGATTTCAACAATTTCCATCCCACCATCAACCTCAGCCTGGACCAGTCCACACAAGAGATCCACTTCCTGGACACTACGGTGCTAATAAGCGATGGTCACATAAACACCACCCTATATCAGAAACCTACTGACCGCTATTCCTACCTACATGCTTCTAGCTTTCATCCAGATCATACCACTCGATCCATTGTCTACAGCCAAGCGCTACGATATAACCGCATTTGCTCCAACCCCTCAGACAGAGACAAACACCTACAAGATCTCTATCATGCATTCCTACAACTACAATACCCACCTGCTGAAGTGAAGAAACAGATTGACAGAGCCAGAAGAGTACCCAGAAGTCACCTACTACAGGACAGGCCCAACAAAGAAAACAACAGAACGCCACTAGCCATCACCTTCAGCCCCCAACTAAAACCTCTCCAATGCATGATCAAGGATCTACAACCTATCCTGAAGGACGAGCCATCGCTCTCCCAGATCTTGGAAGACAGACCAGTCCTTGCTTACAGACAGCCCCCCAATCTGAAGCAAATACTCACCAGCAACCACACACCACACAACAGAACCACTAACCCAGGAACCTATCCTTGCAACAAAGCCCGTTGTCAACTGTGTCCACATTTCTATTCAGGGGACACCATCATAGGGCCTAATCACATCAGCCACACTATCAGAGGCTCGTTCACCTGCGCATCTACCAATGTGATATATGCCATCATGTGCCAGCAATGCCCCTCTGCCATGTACATTGGCCAAACTGGACAGTCTCTACGTAAAAGAATGAATGGACACAAATCAGACGTCAAGAATTATAACATTCAAAACCAGTTGGAGAACACTTCAATCTCTCTGGTCACTCGATCACAGACCTAAGAGTGGCTATACTTCAACAAAAAAGCTTCAAAAACAGACTCCAACGAGAGACTGCTGAATTGGAATTAATTTGCAAACTGGATACAATTAACTTAGGCTTGAATAGAGACTGGGAATGGATGAGTCATTACACAAAGTAAAACTATTTCCCCATGGTATTTCTCCCTCCCACCCCACCCCCCACTGTTCCTCTGATATTCTTGTTAACTGCTGGAATTAGCCTACCTGCTTGTCACCATGAAAGGTTTTCCTCCTTTCCCCCCCCTGCTGCTGGTGATGGCTTATCTTAAGTGATCACTCTCCTTACAGTGTGTATGATAAACCCATTGTTTCATGTTCTCTGTGTGTGTATATATAAATCTCTCCTCTGTTTTTTCCACCAAATGCATCCGATGAAGTGAGCTGTAGCTCACGAAAGCTTATGCTCTAATAAATTTGTTAGTCTCTATGGTGCCACAAGTACTCCTTTTCTTTTTTGCGAATACAGACTAACACGGCTGCTACTCTGAAACTTCTATGGTATTTGGACAGAGCTAAACAGAACTGGGTTAAATAGTAATTCGGGTGTACAAAATCTTGGTTAACAGTTAGGTTTGCTGCAAACTGCAGAGACCAGGAAATACAGAATAAAGCCAAACACAACTCCAGAAATTACTTTCTCATCCATCCACAGCCACTCACAAGTACACATAATCCCTTATCTACTGTCTACCTACTGTCCTTTGAAGCTGTAACCATTTTTGATGTATTATTTGTGTACTATGGGATTGATGACCATTTGGTAAGGAGTGTTGATGTGGTACTGTATGATTTGTAGATTCATTGTCACTGTTCATTAGGCAAGGGAGAAATACATGAATAATACTTAATACTTTTAAATTCCTATCACACTGCCGTACCTGAACTTCTGGGTAGCAACGGTGCATGTATTTAATTTGGCATTAATGCCAGGGTCTTGTCATTAAATAAACTAAATATACCTCATTATGTGTGTGGAGATTTTAGGTTGATATTTTAAAGGTACTGTATGGCTTGTAGATTCATTGTTACTGTTCATTAGGTAAGGGAGAAATACATGAATAATACTTAATACCTTTAAATTCCTATCACACTGCCATACCTGAACTTCTGGGTAGCAACGGTGCATGTGTTCAATTTGGCATTAATGCCAGGGTCTTGTCATTAAATAAACTAAATATACCTCATTTTGTGTGTGGATATTTTAGGTTGATATTTTAAAGGTACCATGTTTCTGCTGTCCCTACAAAAACCCACCTCTGAGTGTGCAAATCAGGGCACTGGTGGCATGATCCAAAGACCACTGCTGTCAGCGGGAGTCTTTTCATGAGTTCAGTGAGCTTTGGATACAGCTTTGCCTATTCAAGTATCACACAGTATTCTTGCCAGCAAGTTAAAGTAGTATGGGCTGGATGAATGGACTATAAGGTGGATAGAAAGCTGGCTAGATCCTCAGGCTCAACGGGTAGTGATCAATGGCTCCATGTCTAGTTGGCAGCCGGTATCAAGCAGAGTGCCCCAAGGGTCAGTCCTGTTTTGTTCAATATCTTCATTAATGATCTGGAGGATGGTGTGGATTGCACCCTCAGCAAGTTTGCAGATGACATTAAACTGGGAGGAGAGGTAGATATGCTGGAAGGTAGGGATAGGATACAGAGGGCCCTAGACAAATTAGAGGATTGGGCCAAAAGAAATCTGATGAGGTTCAATAAGGACAAGTGCAGAGTCCTGCACTTAGGACGGAAGAATCCCATGCACCGCTACAGACTAGGGACTGAATGGCTCGGCAGCAGTTCTGCACAAAAGGACCTAGGGGTTACAGTGGACAAGAAGCTGGATATGAGTCAACAGTGTGCCCTTGTTGCCAAGAAGGCTAACGGCATTTTGGGCTGTATAAGTAGGGCATTGCCAACAGATTGATGGACGTGATCATTCCCCTTTATTCGACATTGGTGAGGCCTCATCTGGAGTACTGTGTCCAGTTTTGGGCCCCACACTACAAGAAGGATGTGGAAAAATTGGAAAGAGTCCAGCGGAGGGCAACAAAAATGATTAGGGGACTGGAACACATGACTTATGAGGAGAGGCTGAGGGAACTGGGATTGTTTAGTCTGCGGAAAAGAAGAATGAGGGGGGATTTGATAGCTGCTTTCAACTACCTGAAGGGGGATTCCAAAGAGGATGGATCTAGACTGTTCAGTGGATCCCGATGACAGAACAAGGAATAATGGTCTCAAGTTGCAGTGGGGGAGGTTTAGGTTGGATGTTAGGAAAAACTTTCACTAGGAGAGTGGTGAAGCACTGGAATGGGTTACCTAGGGAGGTGGTTGAATCTCCTTCCTTAGAAGTTTTCAAGGTCAGGTTTGACAAAGCCCTGTCTGGGATGATTTAGTTGGGGATTGGTCCTGCTTTGAGCAGGGGGTTGGACTAGATGACCTCCTAATGTCCCTTCCAACCCTGGTATTCTATGATCCACAATTGCACATGCAGTTGTTCCTACAGGCACCTTCTGTATGTGCAAGGTGTGGGATTTTGTAGGAACACCCACAGTTTAAAGTTATGCCCATGTTCTTCAATATAATGTGTTGTCTGTTGCAAAACTTTCTTGTGCTCCACACTGATAAAATCCACATCCTTTTATTGACGTTTGTCCATTACAGAGTGAGAGTGGGAATGAAACAAACCTCACGGAGAGTTAGGTGTTTGTTAGAATGACCCCTTCCTTTTTCTCATGTCTTAAGGGCCCATTCTGCTTCTGTCATAGTAGAACGGGCCCTGGGAACTCTGTGGCTGTGATTTCTAGCTGGTTACTGAAGCCAGCTCAGGCCTCTGGTCTTGTAGATATCATCTGTTAAGTGTTCTAAAATCCTCAATTGCTTAATTACTCCTGCAATGAAAAATATCATTGTGTATGATTGCATCACACTAGGGCTACTGCAAGACTCCTCTCAGGAGATGTATTGTTTTCTATATCTATCCCGAATGGGCTGCTCAAGTCATGCTGTGCCCTTATTTTCATGCAACTCACACAGTCCCTGTGTTATTTATTCAGTTACATTGTCTGCCCATTAAACGCAGGTTTAATTTTAACATTCTGCTGCTGACTTTTAATATCCACAGGATAATGGAAATTTACTACCTATGTCTTCTGGTTTCTGTGTGTTTTCCGGACTGTTTGTGATGTTCATGTCTCAGTTTCTTGCTGGACAGAACATCGTGTTTTCATTTGCACATTCAGACTGTACAGATTTAGTGCATTCTCTCACAAAACGGATCCGGGCACTTTTCAGGCTCCCCCCTCGTTGAAATGGATGCTTGTAATTGTTTGCTGTGTGTTCATTCTGTGGTGCTTGTGAATGTCACAGTATAAATTGAATAAATTAAAATAATAATTATGTGTATGCAGCACGGAGCACATCTCGGAGGAAAGCAGCTGTAACTGTGACAGAAGGGATCTAATCCTAGATTGGGTTTCTGGGCTACTCCTATGCTTACGGCAGCACCGCAGCGGAAGGGAAATGTCTGTGACTCTCTGACCAAGTACAATAGGTTTTTCATCTGTATCATTTTTCAAATCACTATTTAAGCGAGTTTCCCTGGGGACCTACCTTCTCTGACAGCATTCTGACCCCACACCCCTATACATGGTTCCCAAAATGTTTCCTTCTGTCGGCCAATCGGGATGGCTCCTTATACTGGTGTTCCATGGACCACAGTTTTAGCCGTTAGCCTAGAGACGTGTACTTATCTATGAGAGTGGTAATTCAGGATGGTAATGGTTGTGGAAGAAGGCCCTCATTGAACCATCCATCTGTGTTCCTTTTAAGGTCCCCATCACTCCAGGATCTGATATTGAAGGATTTATGCTGCCTCTACTGCTATGGAGGAGATTTACTATCCCTCTGTATAGATCCAAGGCAGAGAGAGATTAAAGAGACTAGCCCATGGTCACATGGGAAGTCTGTGGCAGGTTGGGAACGGAGCCCACTCCTCCCACATTTGGATCAGGTATTTTCCCTCCAGGACCATCCTTCCTCTAATCCTTCACTGCTGAGTTGAGAATAACAATTGCATGGAACCTGTGTGGGAAGAAGTTTCCAACCCAGTTAATCTGACAATACATCCCCAAATTGGTTTCAGTTTGTATAACCAGCCTGCCTACCAATCAATCCAACCCACTTTGTGGACTTTTCTGTGTAATTATTCAGAAAACTTCCCCTGCAATGAACAAAAACAAATAAATATGCTACCAATATGATCATTATTAAACTCGGCATCTTAAAGTTGGCATGAAATCAACCAGCGTATAAAGCTGAAAGCGAAGTATTTCATGTTGATATCTTAAATTAGATTAACAGTGAGCTAGAACCCAACACAGCATAAACTCTTATTTATCAAGCAATGTTATCAGTTAAATCTTACCCCATTACTTAAGTTAATTTTATTAAATATCAACCACATTTCTGACTTTATCTAAATTTCCAGTTTTACCAATTAAACAAGTGACAAACAGAACAATTAAATTAAAAAAAACCCCACGATTCATGGAATCATTTCACTATAAATGAAGAGCAAATAATAATTGAAACTACTATTATCCTAGAACACTGGGCATGAATCAGTGAGCTTCCCTAATTAATATTAGCAATTACATGCAAAAATGTATTGTGAAGAGAAAGCGAGGGCTGTGAAGTTAAGCTGTTAGAAGTTAGGAAATGCCAGCATTGAGACTGCCTCTCCAACCTTTATTTGCCCCATTGTGATACAGTCGTAATTCCATGATCACAAGCTGCGTTTTCTGTAGGACCCCAAATCTTTCAGTGCACAGACTGGACAACGCTCACTGAATGAACAGCCCTTAACACTACTTTTTTTTTTTTTAAATCCACATCATTCCACATGTGGCACCAGTTCTTATTAACCATCCAAACTTTGCATTGATGGCAGTTACTAATTTCCTTGAGCTTTGCAACTGTAGTCATCACCGTAATATCAGAATGCCACAAGAACATCAATGCCTATATCTTAAACTGTCAAAAGTGTTAGCTAATTTTTGGGTGCCCAACTTGAGATAGCTAGGGCCTGATTTTGCAGAGTACTTAGCATTATATAGTGCGTTACATGTTCAAAGCAGAGTTCCCATTGACTTCAGAGGCAGTTGACTGTTCAGCCCTTCTGGAAATCAGGTCCCAAGTATCACAAGTTGGATCCCAAAAAGTGACTAACACACAGTTAGTGGACAGCTGTGAAAAGCTTTGGTTTAAGTGACTTACCCATCACATAGTTACTCAGTGGCAGAGGCAGGGATAGTTCTGCAAACTGTCATTCATTTGCCTTAGCCACAGCTTGATCCATGACTTAACAATCTCCCTTCCCGCGGTCCCATGCCTCATTCAATGCACATCATCAGACTTCTGCAGGCTGGCTGGCCCTTTAAGGGGGGGGAACCTTAAACTTAGCCCCGCACTGGGTCTGATATGGACTCAGTTACGGTTAGTGAGCCCAGCTGTGGCGAGGTCGGGGGGGAGCTACGCAGAGAGGGAAGAGAACTGAGTCTGGGGAGAAGACCCAGGGGAGAGGAGCCTGGTGAAGAGGCCTGGTGAAGGCAGGCTGAACAGAACATCAGGGAGCTGGCCAAGCTCCTGAGATAAGGCCTGTAAGAAGCAGGGAGGTCTCTGGAGGAGCTGCCAGAGTCCTGGGAGGGGAGGCGGTGGGGAAACCTGCTGCAGGAAGCAGCATAGGAGAACTCGCTAGGGCCTGGGAGCGGGGGGTCATTCACTTCACAACCCAGACTCGTTCCCAGACCACTGCCCATAGTAACCTTTCTATTGCCTATGTCTTGTAAAGGTTCTTCCCCTCTGCTGCTGGCCTTCAAACCAGTGCTTTAAGTGCTTTCACTTTACCCCAGGCCATGTTTTTACATCACAGTCATTAGATCATGGAGACTTCACTGACTGGTGTAAGGCTGGTGCAGGATGTGACCACCCGCAGATTCAGCAGTGCTTCTGGGCCAGCACATGATACTGATGATCCCCTGCCTGGAGGTGTCTGGATTGAATTTAGGGCATTCGTTTGACATATGAAGTCTGAAATGGCCCAGGACTGACTCATGTGAGAACCTGCCTCTCCCCTGTGCCATGCTGCCCCAGCTGCATTGAGCTTAGGCCCTGGACTTGGATCCCCCTCTGTAGAGTGATGGCCAGGAGGGCCCCTCAGCTCTGGAACAGGCTCCCCTGCTCCATAATACCCCCGTTTGTTGCACACTGCTGCAGAGGATGTGGTTGGATGGAGATGGGGCTTGTGTGGGGGAGGAGAATTTTGCTTGCTGTCGGGGTCAATTGCTGTTGAACTTCACTTATGTTTTCTGTGACTGGCTAGATTCGATTTTTCAGGCCGGGCGGGACCATTTTTGATCTTGTCTGAAGGCCTGCATAGCCCAAGCCAGCGAATTTCACCCAATGATTCCTGCGGCAAGACCATAACGTCTAGTGGTTCGAGAGCATAGGTCTTTGAAAAAGGTCCAGCTGGCATCAGGGATGCCTAGAGCTCTGGCTAGGTCCGCCCCGCCTATCCCATTAGAAATCCAAATGCATCTCCAAATGCCTGAATCATGTAATTCTATCGAGTGCATGAGGAAGATGCTACACAAAGAGAGTTGCATTTTATAGCTTGGCCGTGCTGTGCTGGTAGGAGAGATGAGTTCAGTCCACATGTGAGAGAGAAAAATTCCTATTTGAAGAGAACTTAAAATAGGAAACTCTGGCTCTGGAGGAACCAGCTGTTTTGCCCATTCTTCCTCCATTTCAAAGGGCAGGAGGAGCATATTTAAAGATTCCTTGTGTGCTATGTAATGACTAGGGAAAGGAAAGCTCTACCGTTGTATTGGAAAAGCCTTGGGATTAAGTTATGTTGTTTTAGAACTCATTAGGCTGTCTTTCAAGTGAATGTGCTGCGACAAATAATCCTCTCTCTTCTCCTGCTATCATTGGCATGGGTGTCATCTATCTCATTCCTAGGTGCTACTGCTGTGTAGAACTTTTGACTGGGTAAAATCCTTAGCTTTGAAATGTTAAATCCTTAAATTAGCTGGTGTTTGGAGACGAAAGGCCAAGCAGCTCAAACTTGGGTACCTGAAGTCAGTGGGAGCCGCAGGCATTCATCACCTCTGAAAAAAAGGCCACTCAGTTAGATACCTAAATATACATGGAGGTGCGTCACTCCAGGCACCCAGCTTTGATAATTACATCTTGTAGTAACAAATGCTTTCACTATCACTTCTTCCCCGTTTGGGGCAAGGTCACTTCCACCACAGGGCTGATCAATGCTGAGTTGCTTTGAACATTCGTAGTAGCAAGGAAAACTCACATCCCATCTTGCCATCACCCATTAGATCCCAGCAATTAGCAGCGAAAACAGCCACTCAAGATGTATGTTAATGAAAACTTGCATTGACACTGAACGAATGAGGGTAGATTTTCTGAGGTGTGTTTTCTGTGGTTAGGATTTTCAGTGGAACAAAAAAGAGAGAACAGGAGTACTTGTGGCACCTTAGAGACTAACAAATTTATTAGAGCATAAGCTTTCGTGGGCTACAGCTCACTTCATCAAATGCATAGAATGGAACATATAGTAAGAAGATTAGATATAGAGAGAAGGTGAAAGTTGCCATACAAACTGTAAGAGGCTAATTAATTAAGATGAGCTATTATCGGCAGGAGAAAAAAAAAAACTTGTAGTGATAATCAAGATGGCCCATTTAGACAGTTGACAAGAAGGTGTGAGAATACTTAACATGGGGAAATAGATTCAATATGTGTAATGACCCAGCCACTCCCCGTCTCTATTCAAACCCAAGTTAATGGTATCTGGTTTGCATATTAATTCAAGCTCAGCAGTTTCTCATTGGAGTCTGTTTTTGAAGCATTTCTGTTGCAAAATTGCTCCTCTTAATTCCTTTACTCAGTGGCCAGAGAGGTTGAAGTGTTCTCCTACCGGTTTTTGAATGTTATGATTCCTGATGTCAGATTTGTGTCCATTCATTCTTTTGCGTAGAGACTGTCTGGTTTGGCCAATGTACATGGCAGGGGGCATTGCTGGCACATGATGGCATATATTACATTGGTAGATGTGCAAGCCCCTGATGGCGTGGCTAATGCGATTAGGTCCTATGATGATGTCACTTGAATAAAGGTGAACAGAGTTGGCATTGGGCTTTGTTGCAAGGATAGGTTCCTGGGTTAGTGTTTTTGTTATGTGGTGTGTGGCTGCTGGAGAGTATTTGCTTCAGGTTGGGGGGCTATCTGTAAGCGAGGACTGGTCTGTCTCCCAAGATCTGTGAGAGTGAGGGATCATTTTTCAGGATAGGTTGTAAATCTTTGATGATGTATTGGAGAGGTTTTAGTTGGGAGCTGAAGGTGATGGCTAGTGGCGTTCTGTTAGTTTCTTTGTTGGGCCTGTCCTGTGGTAGGTGACTTCTGGGTACTCTTCTGGCTCTGTCAATCTGTTTCTTCACTTCAGCAGATGGGTATTGTAGTTGTAAGAACGCTTGATAGAGATCTTGTAGGTGTTTGTCTCTGTCTGAGGGTTTAGAGCAAATGCGGTTGTATCTTAGAACTTGGCTGTAGACAATAGATCGTGTGGCGTGTCCTGGATGGAAGCTGGAGACATGTTGGTAAGTATAGCGGTCAGTAGATTTCTGGTATAGGGTGGTGTTCACTTATTAGCACAGTAGTGTCCAGGAAATGGACCGCTTGTGTGGATTGGTCTTGGCTGAGGTTGGTGGTGGGATGGAAATTGTTGAAATCATGGTGGAATTCCTCAAGGGCTTCTTTTCCATGAGTCCGGATGATGAAGATGTCATCAGTATAGCGCAAGTAGAGTAGGGGTATTAGGGGATGAGAGCTGAGGAAATGTTGTTCTGAGGTAGCCATAAAAATGTTGGCATACTGTGGGGCTATGTGGGTACCCATAGCAGTGCCGCTGACTTGAAGATATACATTGTCCCCAAATGTGAAATAGTTGTGGGTGAAGACAAAGTCACAAAGGTCAGCCACCAGGTTTTCTGTGACATTATCGGGGATACTGTTCCTGATATCTTGTAGTCCATGTTTGTGGGGAATGAACAAAGCGTGTTCAGCATCCAACTCCCATGGCATGTGATCCCTGGCTCCCAAAATAGCACAGGTTATTTTTGTAACATTGAAGGGAAGTGGGGCATGACAATTGTCATCACTGGTAAAAAGAAATAAATAAATAAAGAAACCTCTGGCTTCTTTATTGGCTATTCCAGAGCTATCCTGCCCTCTTTCACTGTGTCTAAATCCAGACAGCCTCCCAGCCTGCTGTCACTGATGCTCCCAGCCTAAGGGAGCAAGGTACAAAGGGAGTCTGCTGTGTCCCAATAACAGTTAAAGGTTGGTGCTTCAGTGTGGGTTGCTCACCAGCCGGGGCAGCCCCAGGAATATCCAGTGCTTGAACCAGGCCCCGTAGCCTTTTCCTCCAGGCATGTTTTATTAAAGAATGGGTGGAGCAAAAGCCTCCAAGTGATAGTAAGAAATATTTCCCTGCTTTCTAACAGCTGGGAAGGGGAAAGGACCCACCCTGTCCCTGTTGGGTAGCAATTCCTGGCTGCCACGGAGAACCCCTTCCCTGACCCTGGGTCTCTTGCTACTAAGGTCTAGGCAGCCTGTTTATAGCAGATGCTGCTAGCCATCCGCAGTTGCATCACCCCTGTCACACACTCCCCAAACTGTCTCCTCACCCCCACCCCGGGTCCAGAGACTCACAATAGCAGAGCTCACATGAACGGGCTAAAAATAGCTATACCATGCTTTGTGTCTTGGGCTGGAGCTTGGGCTCTCAAACTCACCTCCCTATCCCCAGCTCGAAAGCCTTAGCCACAGTGTTGACACAGCTATTTTTAGTGCACTAGTGGAAGCCCTGCTAGCACAAGTCTGTGGACCCAGGTTTGAAGGCTCACTCTGAGAGTCCGTGTAGACATACCAAAGGTTGATCCTTGGAAAAGTGGACAGGGAAACCAGCATGCACACCAATGCCCGCATCTTCTTACAGTTACTTTAGGCATTTATAATGAAAATATATATATCCCACTGGTAAGAAAATATATCCCACTGGTGCATAATGACATTGTCATGTCATATCGATCACACTCTCCAATCACGCAGTTTTAACATCAATACATTGGATCTCTTCTGCTTCCTTACTGTGAGTGGAAAATATTAGAAAACTATAACTATAACAAATTCTACCTCTCGCCATAAAAATATCTTGCTGACAGCTAGAGCTGGTCAGGAATTGTTCTATGCAGTGTTACTTTGTTGGAAAATGCTGATTAATCAAACTGAAACTTTCTGTGAGAAGGGGTCGATTTCGACCAAGAGTTTGACTAAAAAAAATTTGGAAAAGCTTTGAAACAGTTGTAATGTTTTCTAAATGAAAAGCTCCATTCTTCTGGTATGAAACTAATTTCGTTTCAGAATGTCAGCTATTTAGTGTTACTTTTTTAAAAAATAGCCAAAAATTTAAGTTACACATTTCAAAATGATCAAAACAAAGTGTTTCGATTGACCCACAAATTTTTTTTTTCTTCAGATTTTTCAGTTAATAACATTTTTTGATAATTTGACTTTTTGTCCAGGTTTGGGAAAGAAAACATTTTCAAAGTCTCAATTTTTATGGGATGGGAAACTTTTTTTTCAACCAAGGTCTACCCCCAACAATCATTCAGAGAATTTCTCTTGGCTTAATAATTTACATGGAGGATAACTATATACCTGATCTTTCTCTTTCCAGTGCTATTCCATCATTTCTTAAATGACTCTCATCCCACATCTAAGTGGAACATTCTCATTCGTTTATTTATTTACAGGAAGCTGTTAATTGGTTTGACTAAAAACCTTTCCAAACAATCTTATTTTACGAGATCGTGAGTAAAATCCCATGGCCTGTATTTTTAAGAAATATGCTAACCAACGGGGCTTTTTTTAAAAAAACAGAATTCAATGGGAGCAGAATCACAACGTAAGACAGCCCAGTGTGTTGTTACGCTCCTGCTAAGGTTTGACGCATTTCATTCCCTTGTAGCACACCTGGCATCATAGGAAGGTTATGCAGTTGGACATCCGTTCTTAATAGCCTTTCAGCTGTGTAATGGCTCAGTCTCATTAACTGATTTCGTAACTGAGTCATGTAACAGGAGGACAAATATTGGACAAACTAGCAGCAGTGGCATGTACACATCTGGATAGTTACATAGGCAATTGGTCAAAGAAGCAAATCCGTCAGCAAACTAATCTTCCAAAGATTTGTACTCACAAGGTGGAGGTCTTCTTAAAAAAAAAATATAATAACTCAGAGCCTAAAACGCCTTTGTCTTGCCATGATCTCCTCCTTATACTGACTGCTAATGCTGAAAACCTGCTCCACTTCCCCTGCATCCTGATATAATTCATTATCAGAATGGGAAAGACAAGAAATCAGCAAAAACGAGAAGCAAGGAGCACTTCATTATTATTGTATTTTAAGTCTAGTCTAACAAATGCATTTAAACTCTAGTTTCGGATTCTGATCTTTTATTTATTTAAGCCTTTCGCCTTCCCACAGCTGGTTCCAGGCTACTCTTTCTCTGACCAGCTGATTCTGGCCTGAACAACATTTCAGAAATATACACTTGTGGTTTGTGTGTGTTTGTGCATGGAGCAAGTGCTGATTGCAAAGCAAAAATGGAAAGCTTCCCAGCATATTGTGAAAGTTTATTTCTGGCTTACGCTGGTTTGGATTCAGAATGAGGGGTCAGTTATTTATGACTTTGCAACAAGCCCCATGCATGACCTAGCTGTGCTGCCCTAGGAGCAGATTGTCAAGGTCTTTTTGCAAAAAGAAAAGGAGTACTTGTGGCACCTTAGAGACTAACAAATTTATTTGAGCATAAGCTTTCGTGAGCTACAGCTCACTTCATCAGCTGCATTTGGTGGAAAATACAGTGGGGAGATTTATATACACACACAGAGAACATGAAACAATAGGTTTTATCATACACACTGTAAGGAGAGTGATCACTTAAGATGAGCCATCACCAGCAGCGGGGGGCGGGGGGGAAAGGAGAAAAACCTTTCGTGGTAACAAGCAAGGTAGGCCATTTCCAGCAGTTAACAAGAACATCTGAGGAACAGTGGGGAGTGGGGTGGGGTGGGGGGGAGAAATAACATGGGGAAATAGTTTTACTTTGTGTAATGACTCATCCATTCCCAATCTCTATTCAAGCCTAAGTTAATTGTATCCAGTTTGCAAATTAATTCCAATTCAGCAGTCTCTCGTTGGAGTCTGTTTTTGAAGTTTTTTTGTTGAAGGATAGCCACTCTCAGGTCTGTAATCGAATGACCAGAGAGATTGAAGTGTTCTCCAACTGGTTTTTGAATGTTATAATTCTTGACATCTGATTTGTGTCCATTTATTCTTTTACGTAGAGACTGTCCAGTTTGACCAATGTACATGGCAGAGGGGTATTGCTGGCACATGATGGCATATATCACATTGGTAGATGCGCAGGTGAACGAGCCTCTGATAGTGTGGCTGATGTGATTAGGCCCTATGATGGTGACCCTGAATAGATATGTGGGTAGAGTTGGCAATGGGCTTTGTTGCAAGGATAGGTTCCTGGGTTAGTGGTTCTGTTGTGTGGTTGCTGGTGAGTATTTGCATCAGGTTGGGGGGCTGTCTGTAAGCAAGGACTGGCCTGTCTCCCAAGATCTGTGAAAGTGATGGGTCGTCCTTCAGGATAGGTTGTAGATCCTTGATGATGCGTTGGAGAGGTTTTAGTTGGGGGCTGAAGGTGATGGCTAGTGGCGTTCTGTTGTTTTCTTTGTTGGGCCTGTCCTGTAGAAGGTGACTTCTGGGTCCTCTTCTGGCTCTGTCAATCTGTTTCTTCACTTCAGCCGGTGGGTATTGTAGTTGTAAGAATGCATGATAGAGATCTTGTAGGTGTTTGTCTCTGTCTGAGGGGTTGGAGCAAATGCGGTTATATCGTATTTTCCACCAAATGCATCCGATGAAGTGAGCTGTAGCTCACGAAAGCTTATGCTCAAATAAATTTGTTAGTCTAAGGTGCCACAAGTACTCCTTTTCTTTTTGCAAATACAGACTAACACGGCTGCTACTCTGAAAGGTCTTTCTGGTTATTCCCCTGCTCCAGGAGAGGAATATCCTGTCCCAGCCCTGTACCTGGTCCTGGTGCCATTTTTTCCCCTGGCATGCTGAAGCAGAGCCCAGTCTCCATCCACCCATTTCCTACTCCTTCTATACCTATTCCACATAGGCCCCTGGGTGGCTGCTCTCCCTGCTGTGCCTTGCTCCCCCTACTCTCTTGTGTGGGGTCTATAGCAGTGGTTCTTAACCTTTACTGCAGCCTGCACCCCTTTGGTTCTCAAAATATGTTCTCACACTTCTTATCAAAATATAATCTCACACCCCTTATCAAAAATCATTGAAGTAGGTCAGTTCTTTCAACCTAGATATATTTGTGTTTGTATATTACAGTGTAAAGGAGCAGACTCACCCTGTGGCATGTCTTGCTGGTCAATTGGGAATTAGCTCTTTCCAGCACAGAGTGCCCTCTGCAGGCCAGTGATCTGCACAGCTCTGGACCCCATGTCCCTCACAGACCCCGATGCCCCTTTCTCTGGGGTTCTGCCCCCTGGCAGTACCCCCACACTCTGCCTCTTGGTCTCCCCTTCCTGGGGAACCCCCAACCCACTATCCCCACCATGCCTCAGTCTGGGCTACTGCCAGTCATCACCAAGCCCCCGCGCCCTGGGGCAGACTGCAGTGTAAAGGCCACTCATCATAGGCAAGGGGATTCGAACCTGCTGCCTTCCTCTGCCTCCCAGTACCTCTATGGGCCTTGGACCAGGCCCTGCAGCCTGGGGAGTTGCCAGCCTGGAGCTCCCCTGCTCCTCCCCAGCCCTGCTTCACCAGCCAGGCCCTGCTGTCTCCCAGCCTAGAGAGAGACTCCTTGGACTTCTGGCTCCCAGCCTTTTTATACAGGCCAGCTGGGGCCTGATTGGGGCGTGGCCCAGCTGCAGCTGCTTCCCCAATCAGCCAGCCCCAGCCACAGCCCTCTCCAGGGCTACTTTTAATCCCTTCTATTTTAGGAGTGGGGTAGCCACCTCGCTTCGTACAGTAATTGTTAAAACATGTATTATGTTAATAAATACATAGGTTTGATGAAACAAAGTAGTTGTACTTACATGCCTGTGCTTAATTCGTGTTTTCGATGATTTACCTTCTAAAAAAATCTGGCATGTCTCGCACCCCCAGAAAGGGCCTCTTGCTCCCCAGGTTAAGAACCACTGGTCTATAGGATGGGCCACAGTCTAGCCGTGGGCTGGAAGTGGAGCATAAATGCTGTAGCTCTTCCACTTCTGGAAGGACGGGAGAAGGAACAATCTGCTTTGTTTAAATGTATTGAGAAAAACACGGCAAGATTATCCTCTTCTTTTTAACGAGCCCAATTCAGATGACGGCATTGATACAATTTAGATTCAGTGTATTATAGTTTCTCTGTGGGGCTGAGTCAACCACATTTTCCAAGTTAGCCCAACAGTCTCCTCTCCCCCACTCCAGACATCTGAATCTAGGCAGTTCCTTTCTTCATTCATCTTGGGGTGAGGAGTCATTTTTTATTTTCCTCAGTCCTTCCTGTCCCTCATAGTATCATGCAGGGTTCCTCCAAAGACTTTTCATTGTAGTGGCAATTCTCCTTGGAGAATATGTTCCCATAATTAAAAACCCATCCTGTAAGACCTTATTTCCCCGGGGACACCAGAGTTCGTTCAAAATGTACTTGCTGTCTGTCTGTTCTTTCTTCCTTTCATTGGAAGAAGCATGAAGGCGTTTATTTGCTTCACTGAGATTGGCAGAAAATGGAAGTAAATGTTCCTAGCAGCTAAGTGACAGAGTGATGTCTTTAAGGCTAAATATAGCCCAGTTTTACCCATGTCTAGGAGGAAAGCCACCTGATGATATTCTCTTAACAATACACCAAGGACGGATTGACCCCAATCTCTTTACAAGTTTATTTAGATTGAAAACAACAATTTTTTTTAAAAAATTACCTCTACAAAAAAAGCTCCACGAGACTCAAAATGTAATTGAACTGTGGCTGAGGTAATCTTTTTTGGAACAAGTTCTCTTGATGAAGGAGATAAGCTTTTGAGTTACACTCAGCTCTTCTTCAAGTCCCATTTTCAAAAGGGACTTAGATTGGAATTTTCAGAAGGTCTCAGCACTCATAACTAGGACCATATTTTCAAAACTGCTCAGCTCCTATTCAAGCTCTTAAATAAGTATACAGATTTGTCCAAAGTACTCAGCATGTAGGGTACAGAGCTCTATGAAAATGTGTCCGTAAGTGTTACAGTAGGTGCTGTTGGGTGCTGAGTGATTTTTGGAAATCTGGCCTTAATTGTGAGTTCTGTGCATTTGAAAGTCTGATCTTCTGTGAAACACTATTAAACCAAAAAGGAAAAAAATAGGGCCTAAATTTGCATCTAAATGTGGCCCAGTGTTTAAAAGTTCTGTGCTCTCACTGAACTATGCCTTAGGCCAGGTCCTAAGATACAGGCTATTTCAGACCATGGTGTAGAGCAAATTCCAAAAGAGTGGGGCCTTCACTTAGAGTGCCCAGCCAGCAGCCTCCACTCTTTATATCAATGGGGTTTCACTTTGAGCACTTCTGCTGATCTCAGCTGTGGCCATATTCTTAAAAAGACTAACAAAGTTTCCTGAGTCCTATCCTATTGTTTCCCATTTAGGGCTAAGACTCTGGTTCATTCTTATTTGACATCTCTACAATAATTTTTCTCCATTAAAGTCTTTCTCTGCTGAGAGACAGCAGTGGCAGGATTTATATGACTTTGGTTCTGGTCATTCCGTTGTGGCAGAGTACTGGCAACCCATATCTGGTGTAACTCCATGGAAATTAATGGCATTCCAATGGGGATGAATTTGGTCCATTACATAATATCAGTAAAGAAGCTGCTGCCTATGAAGGCTTCAGAACTGTTGCAGTATTAAAGGTGTATTACTCTTTATCCTCTAGATACCTGGCCTAATTCAAAAACCATTTCATGTGAAAACACTCTCCATATCTGGATACACAGATGTCTGAGGGGGATAGATTTTCTGAGTGGTTGCAGTGGCCCATGCAGAGACATACTGTGGGGCTATTCAGACTTGCATTGCTGGGCTAGTTTTTCAAAGCATATTTTCTAGAGGAACTCAATGAGCTCAATTTATTTCGCTGAACAAGGAGACAGTTCAGGGGTGACTTGCTCACAGTCTGTAAATACCTACATGGGAAACAAGTATTTGCTAATGGGCTCTTCAGTCTAACAAAGGCATAACAAGATCCAATGTCTGGAAGTTGAAGCTGTACAAATTCAGCTTGGAATAAGGCATAAATTTTGGATGGTGAGGGGGGTCGGAACAATTTACCAAAGGTTGTGGAGGATTTTTCATCGGGGCAATTTTTAAATTGGGATCTGCTCTAGTTCAAGCAGGAATTGTTTCAAGGAAGTTCTATGGCCCATCCTCTGGTGGGGGGTCAGACTAGGTGATTATTAAGGTTACGTTTTAATCACAGGTATTTTTAGTAAAAGTTATGGGGGCGGGGCTGACTCCACACCTCCCCGGAAGTGGCAACATCCCTCTCCCTCTGCTCCTAGGTGGAGCAGCTCTGTGTGCTGCATTCATCCCGAGCACCGCCTCCGCAGCTCTCATTGGCTGGGAACTGCAGGGAGGCAGTGCCTGCAGGCAGAGGCAGTGTGCCGAGCTCCCTGTCTGCACCTCCACCTAGGAGCGGAGGGATGTTGCCGCTTCCAGGGAGCTCCCCTGAGATAAGCGCTGCCCAGAGCCCTTACCCCCTCCCACACCCCAACGCCCAGTCCTGAACCCCCTCCCACACCCCAACTCCTGCTGCTGTTTAGCGGGGGTGGGGGGGCACAGTGGCCCGAGACTGTCCCAGCAGCGGCCGGTGCAGCTGGTCCAGGGGCTGCCTGAGGGTAATTACCCACCAGAACAGTTGACCAAGGGTCCTGGTGGATTCTCCAACACTAGACATTTTAAAATCAAGATTGGATGTTTTCCAAAGAGATCTGTTCGCGGAATTATTGTGGGGAAATTCACTGTCCTGGGTGACGCAGACTAGATCACAACGGTCCCGTCTGGCCTGGGAGTCTATGAATCCCAAGGAGGTGCTGAACATCTGCAGCTATTGTTGACTTCAATGGGAGTCTCAGGCTCAGGCCCTTGGTCTGTTAGTGCCAAGAAGTGGGGGCTGGGGTTGGGGGACGGCACAGTTTAGAAAGCATTCATGCTGCAAAAAGGTTGGTAGAAGGTATGGGTCAGTTCTTATTTTATCTGAACTGGCTTGCCTGGTCCCAAACAGCACATTCTGAGCCCTTGTGTCCTTCGTTACAAAACTTGTGCGGCTCCAGATGCATCTCGGGAGTAAACATTCCTTTAATTCAACTTCACTAATAGGCTTTTTTAAACACGTAACTTGTCTTAAAGTTGGAGTCAATAACTCTCCTAATTGTATGAATTCTTTAATATACTGCTAGAGGTGCTAAAACAATTGTACTTACATTAAATATGCTGCACTTATGCAAACATAGCACATAGATCACAAGTTCTAAAATGTACCTGGCTGCCTAATTAGTTAAATGTGAGCAATAGGTTGCATAAATAAAGAGCTATCCCTCTGTAAATGGCAATGTGTCATGGTGCTCGCTGGGTGTCGAGTAGCAAAGAAGAATTAATGTGAACACTTCTGGAGTTTTTTCTATCCGATTAGTAATTCTTTCAGCATTAGTAGATTAATTGCATTTATGAGGATGTCACATACACTTTGGACCCCCTGTTCTGCATTCCTTTTGCATCGCAAACTCCTGTTGACTTTGGCAGAAGTTTGGGTGCTAAAACAATGCAGATTAGGCCCTCGGTGGTGTTTGATTTATACCATATTACAGCAGATGCAAATCCACCTAGCAAATTCATGTTAACAGTGAGGATAGAACTCAAACCCTCCTGCTTGAAAAGCACAGGTCCTGAGCCTTCAAGGACAAACTCCATTTGTGATTAGCCGTATAGGGCCTATGACACACAGCTGCAATTCCATCTACCAGCAGGCTAGTGCAATGAAGTAGCTATGTACTAACAAATCAGCTGTGATCAGGGTAAACCCCTCATCTTTTTGCTGATGAAGGTATGCTGCTTGAGAGAGTCTGAGCATTTTCATAAGGCAGCATAAACTCATGATATGCTGCTTCTTGCTTCTGTGAATTCCTTGAGTGTGCTTTTTCTTTTGCATATGAAAACTTAGAAAATCCTACTGGGCGAAAGCTGCTCGGACTAGCCAAGGCGACTTTCATTAACAGTACTCACGGCTATTAATTTTAAACTCGTTTACATCTGCCTCAGTTCTATTTCCAGAGGCTCCTGCTGTGGTGTTTTACTGAAGCAGCATTGCAGAAGGTGGGGGATGCTTAAAGTGACAGTTCTTGTATGGCTCTTTTCCTTCCCAGAAGCAGATCACATCCCTGGTTCTCATGCTAATGTACACACCATTTTAAAAATAGGACGAAGGTTCGCAGTCCCTCTTTGGGGCTTGATGTGTGGGTGCTGCCTCGTGTTGCTGGTCTGTGATATACAGGAGGTCAGACGGGATGATCTGGTGGTCCTGTCTGGCCTTAAAATCTGTGACTTTTTACCCGCATCTCCTTCCCCAGTCCCAAGAATCAGCCCTCCCCCCTTGATTCCCATTCTCAACTTTCTCACTCTTTGCGCTCAGTATTTCATTTAAAGTGACAGTCAAAGGGCCCCTGCAGCGTCCGTTGACTTCAGTGGGCCTTGTGGGTGCCCTGACTCTATAAAGCTCACTCAGCCAGGTGGCATTTGCAGACACCCAGGCTTTGCAGGAGGGGCTCAGCAGTTCGCAGGCTTGTGACAAACTTTCCCAGCCTTCTGCTTCCTAAGTGATGGATTCACTTCTGTGTATTCCCTATGTGATTGTTTCAACCAGAGATCAGACCTGGTCTCAGCAAAACACTTTCTGTTATACCCAGTGGAAGCAATCAGATCCACTCAGTCAATGCGAGGGATGAAGACGAGCCAGATGCTGGCTTAATGGGTGAACATAAGGATGAATTCCAAACCCAGCCTGCTGGGAGAAGTGAAGAGCGTTATAGCGCAGGTTAAGTTGTAAGGGTTAAAAAGCAAACTGCCTACTAGCCTAAAATTAGCTTGCTGGTGCACCCACCCACAGGGGTGCAGATGTGTTGCATCTGGAAAATAATCACCAGTTACCTGCCTTGCACCTTGCAGAATAGGAGTGTGTGCATTCCACTTGGTGCAAGCACTTGTGTGTTCACTGGAGTGGGCACAGAGAGAGGGCTGCAAATGGAAAGTGTGGGGATCGGTTTCCTGGTTCCCCTGAGCCCAGTGCTCAGTTGACTCATTCATACCATGGTTAGGTGTGTGCGGGGAAGAGCCGCCTCATCCCCCATGCACGCATTGGGAGCGAGTGGGAAGGAGCTGGGGAAATGGATGGAGACTTGGTCACCTTGGCAACATGCCAGCCAGCTCCCCAGGGGACATATGTTGCACCAGGTGTAGGCCTAGCAGAGCCTTCCCCACCCCTCATCCCCAGAGCAGGAGGAGTACAGTGTGATTCTCAGACTCTCAATCTGCTCCTGCTCTGTCCTTATCCCTTGCTCAGAGCCATAATTTAGCTTTTTGCAGATCACTTTTTGTTCAGTGAAAGCCATTTTCTGTCTTATTTGTCCTGCAGTTTTCCTTTGAGCCCAAATCAAGAGGCCAGGCGCTCACAGCGGGTTCAGTGAGGGAGCTGCTTTCTTGGTGTCACTTTCCTCCACTTGTCAGGATTCTTTCTAAATTCGGTGATGCCAATCAGAACTCTGTGGTGTTGTGTCTCATGCAAACACTGGGGAACTGTGAAGCCGTCTGCTTGGGCCAACTTTCTGTTTCATTAACAAGAAACAGTTTTCTATAACCTCCTGATTAACCATATGTATTTGAGAGCATATGTTTGATATTCTTTACTTCTTTGAGCTCTTTGGATCACCAAGGTGTTTTCCTGCAAACATGGAAGTCCATGCAAAATAATACCAAGCCAGCTGCACAGATTTTGTACACTGTAATTAAGTTGTAGAGCTTCAAATGAATTTGGCTCCAGTTTGCCATGCTTCTAATGCCCCGTACTCTGTTCCAGTGTGGTGTTAAATCGTGCAGAAACAGAGCGTGACCTCACTTTCATGTCAGTTGATCTGGCAGGGCTGTTTTTGTGTAACTAATTTAAAAAGATTGATTGTTGGTTAATTACATTAATGAACTGAATCAACATGGGCACAGACCAAAGCTCAGCAGTCACCTAAACAGTCATTAGGAATATACATCTATCTTTTCACCCGTTTGTACAGCCTCCTGTTGAGTGACTAGGTGCACACAATGTTAATTCTGAAGGTTAAATGACTTAGGGACGTAATCATAAACTGCCCACATTTACTGACCTCGTGTCCATGTGGCCTCCATCACAGCAACCAGCGGGCATTTTGGACCAAATGTTCTCCAGTACAGCAGGTCTGGCAGTCTCAGCTGGGAGCCTGGCAAACTGTAGTGTCTATTAGAAATCTTACAGAGTTCTAGGGTTTAAAGCGCTTCTCAGGCTTAAATGATTTTGAAATTACTCTTTTCCCAATTAGGGGTAATTCATGTAGATCAAGGTTAGGGTGCACTAGAGGAGCTATGTTACTAAGTGTACCATTTGCCTGTAAATGGCTCATGAATATAAAGAAGGGTTGAATAGATATACATTTCCTTAATTAAATCTGAAAAGTGAAATGGCTGTGTTGTTTTTCGCCAATTACTAATGAATGATGTCTTTCTTTGTATTGATTGTTATTGTTATTGTTATTGTAGCAGGGCATAATGGCCTTGACTGACTCAAGGCCGTTTTGTGTGAGGTGCTGTACAGACATTTAAGTAAATTGCAGTCCTGGCCCAAAAGAATTTAGAGTCTAATATGAACAAGGTAAAGAAAAATTAAATGTATTAACATCTGATTGCAAAACGCTGCCTGGGGAAAAAAGCTGTTTTAAAATTGGGATAACCCCCCCCCCAAATGTTGGGACAATTTTTGTAATTATTCTTCCATATTTTTGACCAGTTCTGATGTCATCTTTCTTTAACTCAGAAAGGACCTGATTCTGCACCATTGAAGTTAATGGGAGTTTTGCTACTGACTTTAATGGAGCAGATTCAGGCCAAATCTGAAGCACAGTAAGAAGAAATCTCCTGCTGCTAGAGCAGCACAAGAATGAATGAGCATTTGCACCATCAGTTTGGGAGATGAGATCCTTCCTTCTCTGGATGTTAACTCTCAGTGCTGCTAGTCTCAACTCAGTATTGTGTAGAGATTGATTTTTCAAGCCCTTTGAGAGGGCTTGCCCTTGATTAAAAAAAACAAAGAAAGAAACAAAACAACACCACAAACCTGAGGTAACATTGGTGCTGTCACCCTGCTGTTCTTCAGGGGCTGATCCAAAGCTCACTAAAGTCAATGAGTCTTTCCATTCATTTCAGTGAGCTTTGGATCAGGCCTGAGATGTCCGACTTAAAGGATCTATGTTCCTTTTGGCAGATGCAATTTGTGCCAGCATTTGGCACCCAGAATTGAACTAGGGGGATAGATCTGATTGCCCGTGTCTCAAACATCCTCACTGCAGATGTAACTCAGGTGGCGAGAGGTACAAGTACTGAGATTTGCAATTGCAGTTCATTTTGAGCCTGATCCTGCACCATTGAAGTAAACAGGAGTTTTGCCCTTTGTGGATACAAACTGTGTTAGTAAAAAGGCATGGCAGCCTCACCCCTTTTGAAAACATAGGCTCTGATCTGTCAAACACTCACAAATTTGCAAATTTGCTTAACTTTAAAGCGTATGAGCAGTTCCATTGACTTCAGGGGCTTAAAGTTGAGGATATGTCCAAACATTGCAGGATCAGCACCTTGGCACATGATGACTCTAAGAACACATTAAATACAAGGTGAGGACTAGATTGGAAAATGACATATACGCAAATAGATAAAAATCACAATTTAGTTAAGTTCTTCTATTTCAAGCTAACTGAAAGATAGAGGCCAGTACCTTGGGAAGGAAAATATGAAAAGAAAACCACACTGAAACATTAAAGAATTTCTGATTAAGTAAAATTCTGTTTCTGCTAACTTTTTTTTTTGTTCCAGTCACATAAATTGCCATCTTTGAAATACTAAATCGCCTACAATCAGCTTTTTATAGTGGAAGATCATTTTACATGTACAAGATTTCACTGAAGCAGCTAAAGCACACAGATGAATGTGCAGACTTCGCAATAAAACTGAAAAATATTCCTATGCTCGGGGAGCGATGGCTGTTTGGTGTAGTTTTTTATTATAAATAACTCTATTTGGTCTTGTGTAAGTTGCACCTAGACACAGAGATATTCACTAGTTCTAAGGCAACATGGCTCTCAGGGATGTAAGAGGACTCATTACTGACACAAAGCTTAGAGAGTTTTGGCCAATGGACTGATGATCCTGTGATGACGAGCAATGCAGCTTGAATGACATTTCCTCATTCACCCAGAGTTGTGGGGATCGGTTTAGGGACCATCACTGAAATTCCTTACCTTCTCCTTGCAGTAGCCCCTCTTTCCCAGTTCTGATGAATCGAAGAGGAGCCTGGAAGGAGGCATGAACAATACTTCAGTCCCTCACAAACTAACCCCTGTCCATTTAGAACATACTTGCAACAATTGTGTAACAAATAACCATCCAAAGGAGATATTCATATTCCCCCCTCTCAAAATAAGCAAGTAATTGTTTTGTCTCCTGTGTAAATCCATTTACAATTGAATTTCTCTGGTGGCCCTCCATTTTTCCCATCCCCTCTCCTGTCCTCAAGAGAGGTTGTATTGTTAGAACTATTTTGGATGCTCTTATTTCCTTCTAGTGGAGACAAGGTATATTTCACCCCTTAGCTCAGCTGTCCCTATGCATGTGGAGAAATACTGTGTGTGTGTGTGCGTGTGTGTGTGTGTGTGTGTGTGTGAGAGAGAGAGAGAGAGAGATCATTAGTAATTCTCTAGGGACCTGAAAGTCCTCTGGAGTCTTTCCAGTGACATCAATGATCTTTAGACCTCATTTCAGGTACCAAGTCCATCTGTTATCAGTGCCAATAGTCAATCTCACACTAATTTCAATGAGGTGAGGATCAGCCCCTGGATATTAGTTATGGGATGGAATGAATTAGATCAAGTTAAGCTGTATCAGACTGTCTGGACAGGAATATGTCTTGTTCATTTCTTCACTCTACCTTTACCTCCTGGAGCCTGCTGAACCTTACAAGATTTTCCCGGGGTCTGAAATGTAGCTGATTAGCGCTAGAAAATAAATGAGCATTTTATTGCCTTTTGTATCTGACCTTTTAGAGGGCTCCCATTCTTTTCATTAAACGAGGTCTCTGAAGTGAAAAACACAGTCAGAATGCACTGGACCAGTGAGATAATTAGCCAGCACATTCCCCATAATTAGTGTGTTAGCATCTCTGGAGGGACATGAAAGTGTGCACTGTCCCTTTAACAGGACAATTTGATAATCCTCTTAACATTTTCTCTTTGGGCTGATAATATTTCACAGAAATTTTACTTTGTAAAATATTCCTAAAGGGAGGCTTAAGCAATAATGCACAGATTATGGAAATGGCTTTCATTAAGTGTAGGGAGAGACTTTACCGATGCCATGAATGGCTTCGAAACACATAACCCCCATTAGGAGCTTCATTTCAATGTTTATTCGTGGAACAGTAAATGTTTATTATAATACATGTTATTGAAACAAATTAAAGAACTGTAATTATGTGTATGGCAAGTGTTAAGGCAATATGCATTCATCAAGGCGTAAGTAAAGACTTGTCGGGGGGAGGGAGGAATATGCAGTCACAGTTTAAATATGCATCCCAATGCTTTGCGGCAAATACAGCTATTAAGGAGACAGATTAATCTAGGGCAAGGCATGGGACTGAGAGCCAGGTGATCCAGGATCTGTTCTTGAGTCTGCCACAGACTTCCTGTGAGACCTTGGGCAAGTCACTTGACCTTTCTGTGCCTTATCTGTAAAATGGAGACGATGTTTCACATGGGTGCAGCAAGGTTTTCAATTCTCTGCTATTTGAAGACTGGTTTGAGATCCTTGGGTAGAAAATACTATGTAAATCCTACAGCATTGTTACTGCTTGACAACAAAGTAAACACAATGGGGCAGTGCTGTACCACATCTCCAACTGGCACAGTGCAGGATGTGGCCAGGAACTGATTTGGCTTCCTGACCCTCAGGGCAAGCCCTGGCCTAACAATTCTTAAAATGGCTCCTGGGGGGGCAGAGGTGCAGGGCTTAGACCCAGTGCAGGGACTTCCCCCTCTGTTGAACATTCTGTGCTGGGTATTTGCAGCCAGAATCCAGCCCCTTTGCACCCCTGTAGTGGCACAAAGGAGTTGAATGTCACGACAGACAGTCCCTTCATTTTCTGGCTCTGGTGGGGAGGGAAACCTGCTAAAATCAATGTCCTTTGGCTGCAGCCCTTGCTCACTTTAAGGGCATAGTCGTTCACTCTGCATGCACATACGGGAGAGTACCTCTGGTTAAAAGTAACACCAGAACATACCTCTTATTGGGCCAAACTCTTCCCTCCTCACTCAGGGGCTGCAATCCAAGTTAGGGGGAGTTCTGCAGGGATCCGGATTGCAGCATTCAGCCCATCAAAAGGAGAGGCTCTGCCCCCAGAGGCTGGGATTTTGAAAGGAGCCCAGGGAATTAAATAACTGGTTTCTGTGGCATTTCAGTGGTAATTGGGTGCCTGATTCCCTTAGGCATCTTTGACAGTCCCTGGGTTGTTTAAATGATCCTGGAATAGTCCCCAGAGCTTGCAGAGACAGAACAGTCAATAAGATGGCTCATGCAGAGTGGCAGACAGCAAGAACCCATGGTCCGGATCCTCCTCTCGTCCCAGCTTTAGGGCAGTGAAACTTTGTTGACTTCCACAGAGTTATTCCCAAGTGCTGAGCCTCGGGCCATGGGTGAGGGGGCAAGGTGACTGCTTTCAGCTCACAGGCAGTGCTGCAGGTCCGGTTCACTTTCACTCAGTCCCTCCTTACCTCTCAGAGAGACAGTGCCGTAGGACACGGCCACCCCCCACTCGCATTGACATGAATGTGCTATTGCATGGGCTAATTATCGTTATCTTCATGCCAGGTTTCTTGCTTTTTGGCTGCTCTCCAGTAAAAGCTCAACATTCCCCTGTGCTGTATAAGTTTTAACCTCAGCTCTTGAGTGGGTTTGAAAAGGTTCTTGTGTATTTTTCCCTTCAATTCATATCATTATGGTGTCAGAGATCTTTGTTCTGGCCCACCCACACCTCCTCTCTGTACCATTTCCTAGTCGTCGACAGATAAGTCATTTACCAAGGACACTGGATCTTTGAGTTGATAAATCTCTCAGTGGGAACTGTTTGAAAATATACTCCACTAAGGGTCTGGCTAGGCTGGCACTGGGAGGTGGCATTCCCAGCTCTAGCAGATGTACACACATGTTAGTTCTGATCTAGCTAGCGTGCTAAAACTAGCATTGTGGCTACAGCAGTGTGAGTGGCTGCTCAGGTTAGGTTTCAGAGTAGCAGCCGTGTTAGTCTCCATCTGCAAAAAGAAAAGGAGTACTTGTGGCACCTTAGAGACTAACACATTTATTTGAGCATAAGCTTTCGTGAGCTACAGCTCACTTCATCGGATGCATACAGTGGAAAATACAGTGGGGAGGTTTTATATACACAGAACATGAAACAATGGGTGTTACCATACACACTGTAAGGAGAGTGATCAGGTAAGGTGAGCTATTACCAGCAGGAGAGGGGGGAAAAAAACAACAACAACAAAACCTTTTGTAGTGATAATCATCATTTCCAGCAAATGGCCCATCTTGATTATCACTACAAAAGGTTTTTTTGTTTGTTTGTTTTTCCCCCCTCTCCTGCTGGTAATAACTCACCTTACCTGATAGCTCTCTTTACAGTGTGTAAGGTAACACCCATTGTTTCATGTTCTCTGTGTATATAAATCTCCACACTGTATTTTCCACCGAATGCATCCGATGAAGTGAGCTGTAGCTCACGAAAGCTTATGCTCTAATAAATTTGTTAGTCTCTAAGGTGCCACAAGTACTGCTTTTCTTTTTGCGAATACAGACTAACACGGCTGCTACTCTGAAACCTGTGTTTTTGCTCAGGTTAGCTGTCTGAGTACAATCCTGCAGCTGAGCCCTTGGAAGCAAGGAGAAAGCAAAAGCATCATATGACTTGCCTGGAGATCTCCCCCATTCCCTCACAGGGCTGTTTCCCTGGTCCTCTTCTGTCTCCACACCCTTTCTCTAGGTGATCCCATCCGCTCACAAAGCTTCAGCTGCCATCTCTGTTTGGATGACTCACAAACTCTAACTTTCAACTGCCAGCCTATCTCCCTTAATCCAATCCCCGCTGCACGTCTGACATCTCCTGCATGTCTCACCATCATTTTACACCTAAATGACCAATACTAGTCTCAATATCTTCCCCTCCAAGCTTTCCCTCTCTCCTCTGCGCTCTCTCACTGCTGAAAGCACCACTGTCCTCCCTTCAACCCATGCCTGTGACCTCTCTGTTACTGGTGAGCCGCTAGTGCTGATTCTGCCTCTCAGTGCCGGCACCCTGTGATGGGAGCCTGTGACTAGGACCCAGGCCCGATGGGGAATACAAGGGCAGCCAGTGAGGGTTCAAGGAGCTTGCTGAGAAGAAGACAGCTTGGTGAAAGCTCTCTCAGGCAGAGGGACCAGGGATGGAGATCCTGGGTTAGTGAGGACTTGGGAAGGGGCTCTCCATACCAGCTAGATAGAAGGGCCTGACTGGAGTTACCTGTAGAAAGCATCAGGTGACGGGATCTGGGTTTTGGGAAGGAGCTATTGATCCCAGCAAGGGGCTATAGAGATGGCAGAGGCAGGGATAAACCAGTTTAACATTCTTTTAATAAACCAGACTCTGAGTAAGGTTGTTATTTGATGCATGAGAGCCCATGTGTGACTACTGGGGAGCTCAGCAAGGGGGAAAGGAGGCAGTGGTTGGGATCAATGTAACAGGGTTACCCAACCCCCACTTCTAGGCTGGGGCCAGATCCTGCTGCTGCTTCCTCTGTAGTATTTTTAAAATCCATCCATTTCATCTTACACAGAGTGGCTGTCTCAGGGTGTCCTTTTGCCACGGCTGGCTCCCTCACTTCTCTCTCTCGAGCATTATTCCAGCTATAGGAGCATTCCCTTGGAAAAACAGTGCTGGGGGTGGGTGACCAACCAAGAATTTGTAGATGCCTGGTCTCTAGACCTACATAGGTGCGGCTTGCTAGAAACTGATGAATGGGAAAGGCTGCACCTTGAAGTTGTTTGCATTGCATAAAAAAACTACTTTACTGAGCCTACTAACTTACAGATAATGCTACATATTTTTATGGGCCAGTAGAGAGAGCTTTTTCTAGTAACTAACTACCTACAGGTGTTCAGACCTTTCTTTTATAGAGTGCTTTTGTTACAGGGCCAACTAATCAAGTAATTAGTCAAGAATAACAAATGAATATGCTATGGGAAGACCAATTTACAAGAATGGAGAATTGCCCTATTTTTCATATTGCTGTCTAAATATTGTGTGTGTTACCCTTTGTCGCCCACTCTCAGTCTTACTCAGAGGCTGGATACTATTCTGGAATTTTTGCTGTGAATCTTGTCATGAGAAGCTTTTTCTCCTCCTGTAAAATCCAGTGTCTTTGGAATGGACGGCAGAAGTTCTCAAGCAAACAAGAAAGTGCTGTCAGCAAAACTGGGCTTTTTTCCCAACCATGGTCCCTTTGATTGTAATGTTGGCCTGAGGCATATCGCAGGTGGCAGAGTACAGCTAAGTAAGGCGTGGGAAAGTGGCTTGTCCTGATCAGTGCCTTTATCTGCCAGGAAGGTTGTAATGCTTGTCACAGATCAGGGCTAGCTGTATCTCTGACCGCCCCTGAGTGCAGCCTGCATGGGGGACAGGCTCTGAGCCTCCACCTCCCTCAGTGGAATCTCACCTTTCTCTCACTCCAGACTGGGTCCTTGACTGCAAACCCCGGATACCAGCTGTGATTGCAGAGCAGGCCCAAGTGGATTTGGCTGCCCTGTAAGGCTTCCCACCAATGTGAGAAAACAATGAGGAATCAAAGCGTAACAAGAGAAACAGATTAAAAGCACAGCTGCCCTGTGAGCAATTGTCTAACCTAAATCTATATGCAGTGTAGTTGTAGCTATGTCAGTCCCAGGATATTAGAGAGAGACGGTGGGTGACGTAATAACTTTTATTGGACCAACTTCTGTTGGTGAAAGAGATGAGCTTTCAAGCCACACACAGCTCTTCAGGTCTGAGGAAGGTTCTTGGCTCTGTGTGGCTTGAAGGCTTGCCTCTCTCACCAACAGAAGTTGGTCCAATAAAGGATATTACCTCTCACACCTTGTTTTACCAAAATGTAGATAGGCTTAGCTAATCCAGACATCCCCACTTCTGGTTCTGGGAGGACAGTCTGCCCCGTGCCACCCTTGTGTTTCCCTCTCTGTCTTCAGGGTTCCTGTTCCCTTGTCCTTGGTCTCCTGAACCAGTTTATGCATCCCACCAGTGGTGGTTGGATGTAACTTATTACAGTTAATAGTTCCTGATGAGGGCTGACAAACTCTTAACTGGGCGATTCTTTCCTTTCCTGTTGGAAGTTATCCTTGTAACCCTGCAACAAGCTGTATAACAACCAGGCAAATGGCACGCATAATAGTCATAAAATAGTACAGGGATCTTCTATATCCTTCACGGTGCCATATGTTAATGATCGCTGATTCAACACCTGTCTTTAGCGTTCCATCTGTTGACAAAATCACCTTCAACATCCACTTCTGCAACCTATTCCTAGCCTATCAACAGACATTTCTGTAACTAGCACAAGGGGACTGATCGGCTATTCAAACAAGTTTATATATATATATATATATATATATATATATATATATATACATACACACACCACCTTAGCTATAGGCATCACGCTGTGCATGGCCTATAATATTAAAACAAAACTCACCTGAGCAGGATGGATTCTCTCTAGGAAAACAAGCTCCAGTTTTCTTGGCTAAGATTTTTGCAAATATTTTACAGCTGATGTTCACTGGAACTCTCCTTTAGAGGTATAATTCCCACAAACGCCTGCCTCTTTGCCAGATTTCAATATTAACAAGATTAGAGCACTCTTGAATGACCTAGGCAGCCTGCCACTTCCCAAGTCACATTGAAAACTTTGCATAGTTCTGAGCCTAAGACTTCTTCATTGAAACACAAACACTGGAGGTGGCAAAGACCTGTTGGATCTAGTCAGTTCCCTTGCCCATGCAGGCTTGTCTCTTACAGGGTATTCTGGGTGTCCAGTGATGGGGCTGTCACTACTTCCTGTCATGCAGCCTGATAAATCTCACCATTAGTAATTGCTGTTTATTGATCATTCTTCATATTGAGGGAGCTCTTAAAATGTGGTAGGTACTTTTCAAAGGTAAGAGGGGGAAGTCCCTGCCCTAGAGAGCTTGCCGTCTAAAAGGCATTACTTCCTGAAGGTCATAAAAAAGGAACATTTGGGGGATTTCTTCTGTGACTGGCACACACTGGTGTTTGGAACGTAGTTAGGGTTCCCTGTGCCGAATCCGAACAGAAACAAAAGCAGTAGCTAAACACACCAAGCAGTGCCGGTGTATGTTCACTCATCTCTGTCCTGATGTCGGAATTATGGCTTGTTGTATCAAAATCATGTGAAACCAAAGAGCACTTTTTAAGAAAAAGAAAATACAGCTCAGCAGTGAATGAAACTGTTTGGTGGAGTGGGCAGGGCTGAAGGAAGGGCATGGGATCTAGAGATTTACCTGCTTTCTTCGCTAATTGCGGCCTTTCCAAAAAAGAGTGGGGCACATTAATTACTCTGGGGCGGGCAGGAGGAGCATTAGCATGATTGCTCCCCTGACTGCACTTTTTCTATGAATTCAGATTGGACCTCAGCTTCCAAGGGCTGTCGATCTGTTACCTCTCCCCAGAGCTAAATTCACTGGAAGAGAACCTTGTGAACCTGATACAAGGCTCTGAGGCCAGCAAGTAACCTAATCTGACATAACATCTTGTTTTATAGGCAAAGAAGACATAGGACTGGTTCCTGAGAGTAGCTCAGCCGCAGCTCAGGAAGGAAGTTAAAAGCCACCTTTCCACTCTATCTTCTCATCTTCCTTCCCTATTCTGGAAGCCATTTGGCCATTTTTACCTGTGTAAAGTAGAGCAACCTCAGGGCTGCTCTATGTTATGCCATCTGCCCATGGCCCTAGAGTGCAGTTCAGGGATCCCAGACATAGGGATGCCACTGGCCATAGCCCTCCCCGCAGGCAGTAGATAGGAGGTAGGTGTATGAGCTGCTATTGTTATTTATTATTTCTATTACAGGAGTGCCTAGAGGCCCCAAATGAAGTGGGTTGTTCCTCTGATATTCTTGTTAACTGCTGGAATTAGCCTACCTTGCTTGTCACCATGAAAGGTTTTCCTCCTTTCCCCCCCCCTGCTGCTGGTGATGGCTCATCTTAAGTGATCACTCTCCTTACAGTGTGTATGATAAACCCATTGTTTCATGTTCTCTGTGTGTGTATATCAATCTCCCCTCTGTTTTTTCCACCAAATGCATCCGATGAAGTGAGCTGTAGCTCACGAAAGCTTATGCTCTAATAAATTTGTTAGTCTCTAAGGTGCCACAAGTACTCCTTTTCTTTTTGCGAATACAGACTAACACGGCTGCTACTCTGAAACCTGTCTTTGTGGCCAGGGAGAAACTTCAGATGGCTCTGCAGCATATTGTAGGGATGTTCTGTGCCATTGGAGCCTCTCAGAGCAGCCAGGGCAGACAGGAAGATCTGGCACATAGTCTTTGGCCATCCGGTGAAGTCTGATAACCAAATGTAGACCCCTATCCAGCAGCGCACTAAAGCACATGCATAATTTCCAGCATATGACTCGTCCTCCGGAATCAATCAACCTGATGGTTCCATTCACATGCTGCAGCTTAAGGGTCTTGCTGGATCAAGGTCTTAGTGAAAGAAAAAATTAAGAACCAAAAAAAAAAAAACCAACCAAAACCCCCCACCCAGAAGGCTGTTAAATTGGAAGGCAAATTAAAGACGGCATAAGTTCCCTGTTCCAGATGTTTCTCACCAATTTGCACCTCCGGGTCCATGCTGCTATTTTATCCCGATTTTCTCAGGAAAGCAGAAGAGAAGGAAACTACTTCAAATGTAATTGCACCTCAATGCTCCTGCTTGACTCTATTACACAAACAGTCAGGAGAATTCAGATTGTCCTCCGTGTTCTTTTCAGAGCCAAAAAACACCCAACATATCTGGGATATCTGCAGTCAAACGCCTGCTTTCTTACTTGGTCATGGTTACCTTGTCCAAACAACATACCCCTTGGTTTTTAAATATGGTAGATAGATTTTGTTCTGCAACGTATCGCGTTCCATAAAAACATAATGCAAATAGTAAAGGTGAACAAACCATGAAATTGTCCTACTGCTTTTAAGTGGCCCAGATGCTAGTATAAACGTGGGTGGGGGTTGGGTTTTTTTAATACAATTGGCATATTTTTTGTGTTTCTCATTTTTAATTCTAATAGCAGGCAGCCTTCCTGGGTAGAGGGTCACATTAGGAAACATTTACAATGCAAGTCATCGTGCACTGTATCTTACTGCTTTTTTCAGTCTTAGAACCTGATTCCAAGTCCATTGAAATCAATAGGCGCCTTTCCATTGATTTCAATAGGGTTTGTATCATGTTCCTACTTGAACTGCCCAGATTGTCTGTCACTGTCATATATATTACCTATCCCAAATACACCTTGGGACACTTTTCCACCAAAATGAAAATGACTATTAAAAATTGCTCTGTTTATCTTTATCTACCACTAGCTAGCTGATATAAGGCGATAGACAAATGGACAGAAATGCATTCAAACTTACCTGTGTCAGGTAAATATCAAGACCTGTATGTTCCAGGAGGAAAGAAACTGAATGGCAGGTTATTTACAGAATATAGTGTATATTTTTAAATTGAAAAAGCAACCCAAAAGCTTTCTAGTCTGGTGAAATTTCTAGCACAACCTTTAAGCTCCATTCTCATAAAAAGCCTTAATTTTCCAAATGTAAAGTTGAAGGCCCAGTGGTACCAATGAGCAACTTTCAACTTGCAGTGTGGTTTTGAGCAATAGATCTTCAGAGAAATGATGCCCAGATGATGTATTGCACTAATACATCATACCAGCACTATCGCTTTCATGATATATTAGTATAATACACTATCAGTACACTATCACTGATGTATTACTCAAAAACCACAGTTTTTAACCTACAAAAAGCATCTTCAGCTGTAACCTGATTATTATTTTTCTCCATAGTTTTCGGCATAAACAATAGGGTATTCCTCAGCTTTCTCTAGGGCAGTCTAGGAAAAAAGGGAGAGGTATTCAGACTACCTTGTTAACTGAAACTTTTTCTGTAACTTCTCTCTATTCCAGTGAGCAAAGGCTTCTTATGGACTGAAGCTAACACCATATCACAGTGTGTAAATTTCCTACCAAACAAACAGGCAAAATTGTTTTGATTTTGGGCTTCAATCTACACTTGAGCCACGTGTTCTAAAAATCTTGCTGCGGTTCATCAGTGGGGGTTGATTTGCAGCTCAGCAAGTGATACCGGGGCAAAATCCGTATAACGCTTTGCACAAAGCACTCGGCTGTTTCTGGTGCCCCTAGCTCGACCATATCTAGGCACTGAGTATGAGGATTTGTAGAATCATAGAAGACTAGGGTGGGAAGGGACCTGGGAGGTATCTAGTCCAGCCCCCTGCTCAAAGCAGGACCAACCCTAACTAGATCCTAGTCCAACTAGGACCCTTTGCTCTCCCTCCCCAATGACAAATTGAGGGGATTATACACAGGAACGGGTTACAAAGAGAGAGAGAGAGAGAGAGAGAGCAGGGAAAAGAGAAAGGAAAGCCATCTTGCCATTTTGTAGCCCCCTCCATCATGGAAAAGCCCATGCAAACGGGAGTTTGGCCTGATGCTCTTCATGTGGCTTCCCTGCTGGCAGGGGAGACCACAGAGGGTGGCTCCCTGCTGGGAATGGCTGTCTCCAGCTCCTGAATCTCCCTTTGTACATGTCACAGGAATTTCCCTGGGACAGCTGCTGCTGCAGTCAATGGGGCTGAATCCAAGATGGAGTTGGGCCTGACTGACGGACATGACTTGCCTAATGCTATGTAGGAGTCAGGGACAGAAGTGAATTTCGAACGGACTGCAGAGAAGTTACACCAGGGAGGAGTTTGGGCCTCTGTATCCGAGTGTCTCCACTCTGAACCGATAATGATACTTAGCTACCTGCTGGGCTGGGGGAGAGAAGAGGAGCTGTTAAAGGCTCAAATTGGAAAGCGTTATATAAATGCTCAATATTTCATGGCTGTGATATAATTTCTAGTATAGGCTCAGATAGGTGCTATGGAGATAGCTGAGAGAGAGATTGTGAGGTTTACTGCTGTGGCCACAGAGGCACAGGCTGCTGCAGCTGGACTTTAATTCTTTCTCTCTCTATCCCCTGGCCCTCCTTCCCCCCTGCATTCTCTAGCTCTCTCATCCAGAGGCATATTTGAACTTTGGGACTTAGTACTGGTGCAAACAAATAGATAATTAGCAGTATCTGTGATAGGCTTCCTGGTTGAATTTAGAGCCAGCTGCAAAAGGCTTTCAACCCTGTAGGAGTTTCTCTCAGTTGGTCTGCATATGCATCCACCTTAGCACTTCTTCCTGGATGCTGAAATACACAATGATAGCCTGGCTTGCTCTTTGCCACTCTATTCATGCACAAGTTTAGTCTTAAGCTCTCCACAAGCTCAGGTGTGAGGATTCTTAGCAGTAATAATTATTAAATGATGGGGGTTCACTTATTTGAATTTTATCCCCTTGTTTTCATTATTTGAAATTATTTATTTACCCATCTTTCCCCGGAGTTCATGATCGAATACAGCCCCTCTCTCTCCATAGTACAACAGGGCCAATCTTAGTTGATCCGTTGATGTCAACAATACATCACACCCCTGGAGGCAGCTAGCGCGACTGCATCCAGGAAGAGATGCTTTTGTGGGAGGGTGGTGCTCTTGCAGCTACCAGTGCCGGGGTTCTGCTGAATATGGAGGGAGCTTTAGGGCCCGATCCCATGTCCACTGAAGACAATGGAAAGACTCCCATTGACATCAGTGGGCTCCTTCATTTCCACCAGTTTTGCAGAGGACTGTTGCGCTCTGTGACTGCTGTAGCCAAACGCCCTTTCTGGCTATGCTCCTCCCTTAACTCTTCGTCCTCATAAGGGTTGTGAGCACTTTGCACTCCCAGAACCTGGACGCCCAGTGGGTTTTATACCACCAAGGTCCTCCATCACAGATTGTACCAGCGACGTTCAGGTTCCACTTTCTTGGAAGATGTTGTAAAAGCAAAACTTTTATGTGTCTTTTTTAGCCTCGCAAAGTACATGCTTCAGAGTAGCAGCCGTGTTAGTCTGTATTCGTAAAAAGAAAAGGAGTACTTGTGGCACCTTAGAGACTAACAAATTTATTAGAGCATAAGCTTTCGTGAGCTACAGCTCACTTCATCGGATGCATTTGGTGGAAAAAACAGAGGAGAGATTTATATACACACACACAGAGAACATGAAACAATGGGTTTATCATACACACTGTAAGGAGAGTGATCACTTAAGATAAGCCATCACCAGCAGCAGGGGGGGGGAAAGGAGGAAAACCTTTCATGGTGACAAGCAAGGTAGGCTAATTCCAGCAGTTAACAAGAATATCAGAGGAACAGTGGGGGGTGGGGTGGGGGGGGGGAGAAATACCATGGGGAAATAGTTTTACTTTGTGTAATGACTCATCCATTCCCAGTCTCTATTCAAGCCTAAGTTAATTGTATCCAGTTTGCAAATTAATTCCAATTCAGCAGTCTCTCGTTGGAGTCTGTTTTTGAAGCTTTTTTGTTGAAGGATAGCCACTCTTAGGTCTGTGATCGAGTGACCAGAGAGATTGAAGTGTTCTCCAACTGGTTTTTGAATGTTATAATTCTTGACGTCTGATTTGTGTCCATTCATTCTTTTACGTAGAGACTGTCCAGTTTGGCCAATGTACATGGCAGAGGGGCATTGCTGGCACATGATGGCATATATCACATTGGTAGATGCGCAGGTGAACGAGCCTCTGATAGTGTGGCTGATGTGATTAGGCCCTATGATGGTATCCCCTGAATAGATATGTGGACAGAGTTGGCAATGGGCTTTGTTGCAAGGATAGGCTCCTGGGTTAGTGGTTCTGTTGTGTGGTGTGTGGTTGCTGGTGAGTATTTGCTTCAGATTGGGGGGCTGTCTGTAAGCAAGGACTGGTCTGTCTCCCAAGATCTGTGAGAGTGATGGGTCGTCCTTCAGGATAGGTTGTAGATCCTTGATGATGCGTTGGAGAGGTTTTAGTTGGGGGCTGAAGGTGATGGCTAGTGGCGTTCTGTTGTTTTCTTTGTTGGGCCTGTCCTGTAGTAGGTGACTTCTGGGTACTCTTCTGGCTCTGTCAATCTGTTTCTTCACTTCAGCCGGTGGGTATTGTAGTTGTAGGAATGCATGATAGAGATCTTGTAGGTGTTTGTCTCTGTCTGAGGGGTTGGAGCAAATGTGGTTATATCATAGAGCTTGGCTGTAGACAATGGATCGAGTGGTATGATCTGGATGAAAGCTAGAGGCATGTAGGTAGGAATAGCGGTCAGTAGGTTTCCGATATAGGGTGGTGTTTATGTGACCATCGCTTATTAGCACCGTAGTGTCCAGGAAGTGGATCTCTTGTGTGGACTGGTCCAGGCTGAGGTTGATGGTGGGATGGAAATTGTTGAAATCATGGTGGAATTCCTCAAGAGCTTCTTTTCCATGGGTCCAGATGATGAAGATGTCATCAAGGTAGTGCAAGTAGAGTAGGGGCATTAGGGGACGAGAGCTGAGGAAGCGTTGTTCTAAGTCAGCCATAAAAATGTTGGCATACTGTGGGGCCATGCGTGTACCCATCGCAGTGCCGCTGATTTGAAGGTATACATTGTCCCCAAATGTGAAATAGTTATGGGTGAGGACAAAGTCACAAAGTTCAGCCACCACGTTAGCCGTGACAGTATCGGGGATACTGTTCCTGACGGCTTGTAGTCCATCTTTGTGTGGAGTGTTGGTGTAGAGGCTTCTACATCCATAGTGGCTAGGATGGTGTTTTTAGGAAGATCACCAATGGACTGTAGTTTCCTCAGGAAGTCAGTGGTGTCTCGAAGATAGCTGGGAGTGCTGGTAACGAAGGGCCTGAGGAGGGAGTCTACATAGCCAGACAATCCTGCTGTCAGGGTGCCAATGCCTGAGATGATGGGGCGTCCAGGATTTCCAGGTTTATGGATCTTGGGTAGCAGATAGAATACCCCAGGTCGGGGCTCCAGGGGTGTGTCTGTGCGGATTTGTTCTTGTGCTTTTTCAGGGAGTTTCTTGAGCAAATGCTGTAGTTTCTTTTGGTAACTCTCAGTGGGATCAGAGGCATTCTGTACATCCCCATGTGTCCTCCCCATAATACCACTGCTACCTGAACAGCTGAGCCTGCGGAGAATTTCCTTTATCTCATAGTCTTCTCAGAATACTGCTGAGCCAATACTATGTAACTCTGCCCCTGCAGCCCCCTGGCTTACACCTGCTATCTACCTTCTACTGCAATCCAAAGTTGGCAAATTCTTATTCCTGTCAGTTTCACAACAATCAGCTTTAAAATATGCTGTCATTTCAGAGCGCTGGCTAAATACAACTCAGACTGACAACTCTGACTAATTCCTAAACTTTCTGGCATTTCACTCAAAAGCTCATATTACAGCAAAGTTGCTTTCTCATGTTTTTCATCTTATGTGGTCTCTGAAGATTTGCAATACAGTTATAGAACAGGTTAACATTTTTTTCACTTTGAAAATAATACAGTGGGAGCCAGTGTGTAGTAATAGGATGTCAGGAAAACATCACTGTCAGCCTACAAAAATAATCTAGATAATCACCATTGTTTGTTGTTTTTGAATTTTCAGCACGTTCATGTCCATGTTCTTCCAAGGAAGGTTGGAGACTTCAGCAGAAATGACAGTGTCTATGATGAGGTAGGTCTCATTCAAAGATCTTATTGCTAGATCAAAGTGGGTGTCAGCTTAATCAACTTAATGAGCCAGGTCTTGCCCTAGATAAACTGGCAATATTTAAAGTGAACTCCACCAAATTTGACTTTTTTAAACTGCTGGCAAAGAATCTGGCAATTACAGAACACCAGGACAGGATAGTGTATGGATTTTCTTGCAAGTAAAGGATCAAATTATGCAATGCACAGGGCTGTAAAGGAGTGTTAGGCGACCCATCAAGCTCATGTGCACTACCCTTGCTGTGAGTAGTTGTACAGGGGAAGACGCAGTCTCACGTTCTGTCCCCCATGCATGCTAGCAGGAGTGGGAAGGTCGGGGTGGGGAAATGGGCAGAGTTTTGCACCATGCCCCAACACTGAGTCAGCATAGCTGCGCCAACACTGTGAGGAAAATACCTTTTGCTTGCCATACACCTGGTGCAGGGTACTTCCCCCTCAGAGCAAGGAAAAATCCCGGAGGCTGATTACCAATCTCAGAGTCGCTGTCTGCCTCCTGGCCTGCTCCAGGGGTCGCACAACAAGACAACACCCTTTGCTCAGGGCTTGTGGCAAGCTAATAGTTCAGCCCCAGAGATCAAAATTAATCAGAATAGATGTGTGTGTCTTTGATATACGTATGCACGTGGCTCCGATTGCAGGATTGGAGCCATAATCAATTACATTTTTATGTAATCACTGTTTTTTTTTAAAGAACATTTATACTGGGCATTACTACTTTCCCAGCTGATAACAATCTGAATGAGTTAAATGAAAATTGTAATCAACACACTTTTGTGTGTATTTCTTGGTTGCTTGGTAAGAGATTGCATCTTAAATATACAAACTTTATTCCTTCCTGAAAATTATTGTCAACTTTTTTCAATACCATGCCATCTGTTTTAGGAAGAATTCATGATATTTTTCTACTGTTGCACTTATTTTTCCTTTTTGACGTGTCTGTGCTGATGCTTCCCTACAGAATGTTATTTACACATTCTACAATGAAAAATGGTATACCATATTTTGGATCATCTCTAAATGTTATGACTATGTACAATGATTATGGCAGTGAAATATTAGCTTGGACAATAATGTGTTTGTGAGAGTTATGTGGTGGATGGGGGCTCCGACCCTGGAAAACACATGTAACCAACGATGCACAAGTAGACCAAATGAGTTCATCATGGCAGTACTTGTATACTGCTGTGATTAAAGGAATATCAGCAACTTGAAATCTAATCAGTATTTTTAAAATGTGTTAAAAATAGTTTTAGATACTACACCAGTCCCTAAGTTCCTCTGCCTTTTTTACTTTTGTTTTACAATGACATTTTCCAATTTTTAAAAATAAAACCCATACAAGCAGGTAAAGCTTAGGGTATGTCTACACTACCTGCCGGATCGGCAGGTAGTGATCAGTCTATCGGGGATCAATTTATTGCATCTAGTAGGATCTTTCATATGTGTAGATCTTTGACAGGTCAGCAGATCACTATGTATTGGCAGGCTGCAGCTCTATAACAGATAGACTGCTAACCGGTGAGATAAGGCTACTGGAGTGTTCTTCAGATCCCAACTCCTCTGGAACATAGTCTGAGGTCAATCAATATCTTGGTTGTAAGTGTGGTTTAGTTTACTTATGGGAGGCTGATAAATGTAGCTATATTTTAGATTGCAAACATAGACAGTATCTGTAATTGCCCCAAGGCCCCGTTCACATATAGCCTGTGTATACATGCCACTCAGCCTACTTATCACAACCAAACAAAGCATTTTGGCAGGGACATCTCATTAAAGTGTACACCAAACCCAACCACAGTGCAAGATAAGCAAATGCTCTGTAACTATTGTTTAGGATTCTCTGCAAAGTCCTGATCACAGCTTTGGTTCAACACATGCTAACGTAAATATCCAAAGTACCTTTAACTGGTTTAGGAGCCTTCCAGACGGTGACACGTTGTCATCTGTTTATGCTCGGTAGATTGCTGGCAAGTCCCATGACACTCTTCACTCTTTGACAAGTGAAGAACGTGCCCAGATGTTGAGGCATCAGTCTCTAGGATTTCTGGAGTCAAGATGTTGAAAGGAGCTGCATCCTCTTCATGTCTCCCCCTTCCCTCCCCAGTTGGCTTGGGAATTAATTTCTCCATTGTTGAGTAATGGTTTGAGCAGAGGAATGGGAATCAGGACTTCAATAGGTTGAGCTCCGTTAGGTAAATCTTATTTATCCTGCATTTGGGTGTGAGGCTCAGCGATTCCATCTCCTGCAGTATTTTAAGGTATAAGGGGAATATTTAAAGGTAGCAAATAATGTGTCTGTGACAGATGCAATTCCCTGTACTTTGGGAGATCTCACTGAATTAGGTTTAAGTATCTTTGGAGTCCAGTGTATTAAATGCAAAGGTTCTGTAATATAGTGGGTCTGGGTGATCAAAGGACTATATTGGACAATGTGGCAGACAATGAACTGTTGGGACAATAGTGTGAAGTGGAATTCCTGGGAAATAGCTAGGAAAAGGTAAATGCAGTCTCTTCCCCCCACCCCGGCCTCTGGTTATGCAAAAACCCAGCACTTTGAAGCTACGCCCTGAAGGAAGGACAATTGTTTGCTAATTACCTGTTCCCAGAGCCCCAAGATCAAAGGGCCAAACTGTATAAAGGAGGGACTCTGAGATTTATGGGGGTGGTCATTCTAAGCTAACAATTGTTATGAGTTTGTAACCACAGAAAACCCCTTGGTGGGTCGAAGGACGGATCACTTGCCAAAGCCACGACTGGAGTTGGGATGGGGGGACCTGTGGCAAGCTATTAGCATGCATACAGTATGTATTAGCATGCAGTATGTTTTCTCTTAAATGCTTTTATCTTCAGAATAAATGTGCTTGCTTAGAAAGAATTGTGTAGTGGATTAACTGTGGGCAATTACACTGTTTATAGCCTCTGAAAAGAAAGCAAAGCAGGCCCACTGACTTACTGTGGAACTCACAGTGAAGGCAGGGAACTGTGCAGCCTGGAAATACTGCAGTCAGGAGGTAGAGAGAGATGTGTGTCTCTACCCAAGAGGGGGGATGGCTGAGGAGCTTGGAGCCTAAAGTGGGTGCCCTGGCATGTCCATGGAGGGAGAATACAGGTGCACTTGCCCTGAATTGTGACAAGTCTTTATTGTTTGGTATTTTTTTGGGGATTGACCAATAGGCTGTGTTGGATGAAGCCTCTTGTTCTGGTTGCACATTTACACTTTCTTTATGATTCAGTATTGGAAAACTTAATCACAAAAGAAGAGAAAGAAAACATCCAATCCCCAAATGCCATTCCTGACATAGTTCCTCCAATAAGTCACTTGAGTTAGGCGTATGTATCTCAGTGCATACTTCAGAAGCCACTGCTTGATTTCTTTTAAATATTTATAGAATCATTAGTAATGAAAAAACCTACTAGGTTTGTACCATTTTGGCTGAGGAATACACTTTCTCTCTGTCTCTGTAGTGAGACTCCCTGGGATTTGTTTATTTCTTGGGGACTGTTAATGAACTAGTCCCCAACATGCCACTTTGTCACAGTGAAGAGTAAAGGCATGTTTTTTTTTAATCCTGCCATCTTCCTGAAACTATTTGGAGCCCAACCCTGCAGACAATTTACACATGACTGTTAAGTTTTTTTCCTAAAGCAATTATAGGATCAGGCCCTTTATAGTTTACTCTTGGTTTATAGCCATTTCATATCAATCATGAGGCATTCTGATCCATGAATTCTGTTTTGTTTCTTGAAGATTGGAACTGTAGTGGAAGATCTGGATAGCGATTAGGAAAAGGCTTTAATCAAAACACATGCATATTGTCATCTGTATTTCTTTCATTTGGTTTAAAAGAGAATAAGATCTTTATATTTATACATCAAGGAATTTAAGGGAGTTAAATATCTGCTTTACAATAGAGGATTGGTTCTTTTCTGCTGTGAAAGTAAGACACGAAAGATTGATTCAGTTGTACATCAATGGATATACTCTACCAAAGAGCTACATTCTGTGTTGATTTAATGAGCATAAGCACTATGTAGCTATCAGAGGTCACTGTATTAAAGACCTTGAAGACATTATCCTGAAATGTGTCTCCACTCTCAGAGCACCTCGGTTAAGGAGCACTATGTGTTTGTATAACCTCTAACACAATGGGGCCCTGATCTCAGTGGAAGCTACTAGCTGTTACTATAATAAAAATAATGATCATCCTGCCTTAGGTTGAGGGTGATAATACTCTTACTGCGGTGGGTGTGGGGCTCTCCATTGCTGTGCATGGAGAACAGAAAAAACCAGGCTTGTGTTACCATCATTATTAATGAATGTCGATGTTAGCTTGACAGCCTTGGCGACTGGAGACATGCCGGCATTGTCCATCCAATGGGTGACTCAGCCTATTTTGAAGGAGACCTCTCTAGAGGAGTGAATGAAACTCAGTCTACCTGTCAATGAGATCATAGAATCATAGAATCATAGAATATCAGGGTTGGAAGGGACCCCAGAAGGTCATCTAGTCCAACCCCCTGCTCAAAGCAGGACCAAGTCCCAGTTAAATCATCCCAGCCAGGGCTTTGTCAAGCCTGACCTTAAAAACCTCTAAGGAAGGAGATTCTACCACCTCCCTAGGTAACGCATTCCAGTGTTTCACCACCCTCTTAGTGAAAAAGTTTTTCCTAATATCCAATCTAAACCTCCCCCATTGCAACTTGAGACCATTACTCCTCGTTCTGTCATCTGCTACCATTGAGAACAGTCTAGAGCCATCCTCTTTGAAACCCCCTTTCAGGTAGTGCTACCTAGTTAGTATCTACCAGTGCTGCTAGAAATGGTGTCATTTAGCACCTAATGATGTGTTTGGGGATGAAGAACCCTGTGTACTCTCACTCTATCCTTAGTAACTGGACTGAGACCACCATCTTATTTCCATAAACAGTTACTACCAATGCAAACCATATTCAGAGCAGTTAATTTCAGGTGAAAGGCTCTGTGTCTGTAACCGGACTTACTCTCCCCCACGCCCAAGTTTCTAGTCTCTGTCTAGATAGAAGCTCCTTGCCTACACTGGTGAGAAATGCAAACATGATGGGAAAAGGGGAACGCAAAAACGAGAGAGCCACTGAGACTCCAATCCCCAGATCCTCTTTGGGATCAAATACACCTAAGTTAAAGGACTGGGCTGGTGCTGCTGCTTAGCCTGCTGTATTGTACCTCATCCAAACTAAAGTCTGAATTAGTCCATGACTTGGAGATTTTGTCAAATGTGTAAAGCAGCAGCAGTATTCCTGCTGCACCATCTGTTGTTCTCCTCCCTCTGATATTCAGACAGACAGCAAGAGAATCACTTCAGGAGAGAGATTTTGACTTGCTGATCTCATTCAGCACATTACAGTAAATCACTTTGTAGTGTTCAGTTGCCATTCTGGAGGGTAAAGGAAGCAGCTAAGCATAATTCTCCACAGCGCTCTAGCTTCCTTTTCAACCAGGCCAAACTGGAGGACAATGGTGAATCTGCAAGTTTAGCCAAACAAACCTAGAGTTCAGGTCTCCAGCGTGTGGTTTGTTGTAGCTTTGACTGTAAACACATCTAGGTACTGAAGTGCTGACAGAAGCTCTCGTGCTGCCTCATTATGTATAAAGCCCAGTGGAGGACTCATTAAAAGCACACAGTTGTAGAACCTCCTGAACGTAGCTTCCCACTTTACTCTTCAAGGAAAATTATTTAAGACCTGATTCAGTGCCCAATGAAGTAAATGGAAAGACTCCCAACAATGTCAGTGGGCATTGGATGAGTCTCTCCATGAAAATTAACAGCATGCAGAGTTAATAAGCTGTTCCTGAGTCCATTCCTAAGGGTTATACAGTACCTTATGGCAACACACTGTTACCTGCTGCTAGATCAATCTGCTGCATTCTAAACTCTCTAAGGGCCAAATTCTTCCCTATTTACATATTGTGCAAGTCCATGTGGGTGAGACATCTGGCTCTAAATTGGTGCACTAGAGGGCAAAGGAACTCTACCTAGGGAGGTGGTGGAATCTCCCTCCCTAGAAGTTTTTAAGGTCAGGCTTGACAAAGCCCTGGCTGGGATGATTTAGGGATTGGTCCTGCTTTGAGCAGGGGGTTGGACTAGATGACCTCTTGAGGTCCCTTCCAACCCTGATATTCTATGATTCTATTTTCCCTCAGTGCCTACTTCTCTATTTTCATCTTGGTGGAAATGTCTTCTTCCCATAGGCTGTAAACTTCATTCTGGTCTTGCCAAAATAATTCTTAAAAAAAAATTTCCCTTCTAACTGATAAGGCATTTTCTGATTCTTCCACTAGCCGATGAGCACAGGTCAGTCCTTTGCTTTATCTGCCTTGGGATAATGCAGAGAATTGAGCAGAATGAATCAGTTCAGCAAACTGAACTGCACGTGGTTATGCAGAAATACATCCATCTGATGATACCAAAGTAGAAGTCATATATGGGTCTTAGTGTACCCTCATGCAGCGATTTATTACTAGGCTGTATGGGTACTTGTGTAATGTCCCTGTCACATATGGTGGTTGTTAGGGCTGTGGAAAGCTCAAAAGTTCAGAGTAAGGAGTTCAGTTCAGCTGAGTTCGTGTCTCTCTGAAGAATATCCAAATTATGCATACTACTTGAACCTACATAACTGAAGACTGAAAATCAAATCATCTGGAAATCTCAAGGAAAAAAGGCTCTCCTGAGATTTGTGGGCCTAGCTGTAAACACTGTGAGAAAATCCTTTCTCGTGGTATTTTAGCATTTCCACCTCCGGTCTTGGAATATGTAATGTACCGAGGGCCTAATATTCTGCTATTTTCCTACATTATCTAATATTTGAGATTGCTTCCACTTTTACTGATGCTACTCATTGTGTTCTCAGTGAACCATGAGGCTTATCCTATCATGCTGTAATGGTCTCGCATTTTGACATCCTTATCATGAGTGCAATAGCAAAGTGGCTGGCAACACATCTGCATATTTCTTAAGTGCATCCAATGTCCATAAGCCAAAATGGACACATTTTTCAATTGGTAAATGGAATTCCACATCTTAGCATCATATGTATTTCCCTTGACGGAAACCTCCGCTGTCTCTGATATTTTTACCCTTTCAGAGCTTGCATGATATTGGCCAATCCAATCTATGAAATCTCTAAGACTTTACTATACTTTCTGTGTATTGTATACACAACACATCTTAACTCAGTAGCTCAATGGGGAATAGACAGGCAGGATAAACATCATACCCAGGTCTGATTAACAGTCACTTATTTTACTGAAATCTCCCTTCCATCAGCTCTGGAGATGTCAAAGGGAATCATCCTGACCACAGAAACAAATTAGATGTCATTAGAAGACTGTATTAAAACAGCTATTCTTCATGATCACATACATGTCCTTTATACCTAGAATTTGTCTGGAAGGTAATGTACATTTGGCATTTTACATATCATCATGCAGTCTAATGGCCCTCTGGCCCATCTGTCTCTCTGAATTCCATCACTGCTTTTATTGCTTCTCACCCTTTGCTGACTTGGTTCTGCTTTAGCAGCCTGGCTCCAAGGTTTCACCAGTCTTTCACTTAAGGTACAAAATGTTAGCTTGAAGCCATTGCTTATATTTACGCTTTATTGTAATGCTTTGATTTGATCACTGCAAAAAAGCTCTTGCCCTCTCTCCACCAGGATATGTGCTTTGTTTGCCTTTTAGAGTATTTCCTGTCCTTGACAACAAGTCATTGGCAAGCAAGTTAGTCACAAAGACAAGCTGCTGATCAGGAGATTAGTGCTAATATGATCTCCAAAGCTGTTTACTTTGTCTGTTCTTGAAATTACTCAATAGCTCAGATTTCAGAGTAGCAGCCCTGTTAGTCTGTATCCGCAAAAAGAAAAGGAGTATTTGTGGCACCATAGAGACTAACAAATTTATTTATTTGAGCATAAGCTTTCATGAGCTACAGCTCACTTCATCGGATGGATCCGATAAAGTGAGCTGTAGCTCACAGAAGCTTATGCTCAAATAAATAAATTTGTTAGTCTCTAAGGTGCCACAAGTACTCCTTTTCTTTTTTCAATAGCTCAGGTGCTTCTTGTATATTGTAGTTCCCCAGGGATTTCCCTACATCTCACCCTTCCCCAACACCCCCGATCCCCAGTTTTGTGAACTAGTTACATGCAGTGTTGCCAAATTAGTGATTGTTTGGAAATTTGAATTGAAATGGAAACATTAATACACACTTTAGAAGCATATAAAGTGTATGATAAAATGTGTGTATCTGAAAAAATATAATAGATTTCAAAAGTATGAACATAGAGTAGCTTCCTTATACAGCTGTTGTTTTTTATGACCATGTCAGTGCATTCATTTCAGTGAAGTTAGCCAACCTAATAATTTCAAATTATGAATTGTAAGCAAAATCTAAATGAGCTCTCCCTGACAGGTAGTGATAGGCTGGGGGAAAAGGCTTCAGGACCAGATAGTATTTACATTCATACCTAATCTACCTAGGTATCCAGCAAACAGAGCTGTGTTGCCCAAGTGATAGATTTTGGCTGGGATTGGGAAACAAATCACTTGAATGCGGGGACGGGGGGAGTAATGAAATGTTTTTTATTCTTATTGTAGACATAAAGGGCAGTAGAACTGTACTTAGCCTGTACTGATTGAAGGCATCAAGAGAGAGGGTGGGGACAGGTGTTTTGCTTGATGGTCTGCCTGAGACACGTACTATTTGACCTGCCTCTCGCCACTGTTCAAAGACAGAGCTGATTAGGCTCCATTAGGCTTGGGGCTGCATCCAGCCCTTCAAACATTTTAATTCAGCCCTCGAGTTCTTGCCAGGGAGTGGGGTCAGGGGCTTGCTCCTCACAGCTTCTGGAAGCAGCGGCATGTCCCCCCTCCGCCTCCTACTTGTAGGGACAGCCAGGGAGCTCTGCACGCTGCCCCCCACCACAAGTGCTGCCCCCACAGCTCCCATTGGCCAGAAAACAGGGCCAATCGGAGGTGCAGGGGTGTTGACTGCAGAAGGGGCAGTGTGCAGAGTCCCCTGGCTGTGCCTCTGCGTAGGAGCCAGAGGGGGGACATGCTGCTGCGTCTGAGAGCTGCTTGAGGTAAGTGCCCCTCAGAGCCTGCACCCCGATCCCCTCCCATTCCCCAACCTCCTGCCCCAGCCCTGATCCCCCTCCTGCCCTCCAAACCCCTCGGTGCACCCTTTTGCACCCCAGAGCCATTACCCCCCACCTACACCCCAAGCCCTTGCCCCAGCCTGGACCCCCCTCCTGCACCCTGAACTCCTAATTTCTGGTCCCACCCCAGAGCCTCTACCCCTCCCTCCTGCACCCCAACCCCCAATTTTGTAAGCATTCATGGCCCACCATACAATTTCCATACCCATATGTGGCCCTCGGGCCAAAATGTTTGCCCTCCTCTGCCATAGATAGTCTTTTGGTTTGTTAATTGACCACTACAGCTGAAATCACTGATAACCAGGTCTAAGTGCTTAGACCTGCTGTGGGACAGTGTTTCTGTGGAAGAGACGGCCCAGTCTGCACTAGCAGCGAGGTTCCCCCACTGGTGGAACCTCAAGAGACCAACTCGCAGAGATCACAGTGGCAGGTGGCAGCAGAAGGTGACAGTGCAGGGCTGTTGGCAACAGAGCGATTGAGTGAACGGTGGCACAACGAACAACAGTGGCCAGAGCGAACAGTGAGCAGCTGGAGGAATGAGCAAGGTGCCTTCTTGTCCCCCACCTGGGAGGTGAACTCATGCGAAACTTCTCTGAACTCTGAGTCTCCACTGACCAAGGACAATACCGGTGAGTGTTAATGAGGTTGTTAGAGACACAACACAGTTCATGCGAACAAACATGGCTATGGCATCATACTTTCTATTTAAGCAAGAGATACCACACACTACAAACTGGAAGCTAATGTTAAGTGCATTGTCACTTGAATGCAGGGGCGGTGGGGGACTTGAAGTTGAAGTCCTGAAGTAGAACACTGGTTCCAAACAAGACCAGTATCACTATCTTTCTGCAAGAAACTCAACTGACTGGCTAGAAGCATGTGGTGCAACAGTGAAAGACTCAACAGTTGAAAAAGTGAAGAACTCTCTCATACATTCAAAAAATGTGCATACATGGCTGATGAATGCACCAGTGCAAATGGGCATCAAGTATTAAGTCATTATGTACGTTCTCTTGAGGTCAGTGGTAGGCCGGTAGATGCATTTCTAGATGTTCAAGTTACAGAAGACACATCGGCTGCATCTCTGACAACCCACATCTTAGAAGAGTTAAATGCTTGTCAATTGGACCCCAAACAGATGGCAGCTTGTGCATTTGATGGAGCTGCAAACTTCTCTGGAAGACATGGTGGAGCACAAACTTTGCTCGAGAAAAGTTCAACCCTCATCTCTCCTATACACACTGAAGAGGCCATCTACTCCAACTAGCGCTAGTACGAGCTGCAGACTCTTCAGAAGACATTTTAAAAAACTATACATTTCATGTCTTCATTATATTCTTTTTTCAGCAAGAGTCCAAAAAGACTGAATATCTTGGAAAATATAGAAGATACACTGGGACTGAAGTACAAATTAGTCCAACCTGGGAAAACCCTCTGGCTTTCTCATGAGTGATCCTTGGCTGTTGTCTTAAAATTACTCCAGCCGTTATTACTGGCTTTGGAAAGTATCTATGACGATGGGATAGATCTAAGTAGTGAGGCTGGTGGATTACTTTTACTATTACATTTAGAGAATTGCCATTCTCTCTCTTGTAAGTCTACTGTTGAAACCACTTGGGTCATTAAACAATGCCATCTTCTACAACAGTGGTAAATCTTTATCCAACAATAGAAGCTACATTTGAATCCGTCAGAGAGCTATCCGTTGAAAAAGTACTGGACCAAGCAAAGACTTCAGTCCAGAAGTTGACTAATGAAGACATTTATATAGAATCCTTAAGTGAAGAGGACAAGATGTATTTGTTAAGACAACTGAAAAAGTACACAGACTTGATTCTTAAAAATCTACAGCCGCGATTTCTAGATTCTACTCAACCTCTACGTAGCTTTTACAGATCCCTGTCCTATAAAACACGACAGTTGAGTGGAGTGAGGCACTACCAGCAATGTGGCTGCCATGTGCTCAGGACAGAATGGAGAATTTGAACACATAGTGGAATATCATACGACGAATGAATGAAGATTTGACCTCAGCTTCTTTTTTATCATCGCTAGTGGCTTTTAGCGCCTGCAGTAGAGGCTCATGCACTAAGCTCCAGAGGTCCCTGATTCAATTCCATCCATCAACAACCAGGGTCTGTTGGCATTACATTTGCACGGCTTTGCAATGCAATATTTCCTCTCATGCTATTGCTGGGACGACTGTTTGATGCTGCCAAAGGGAAGGGAAACTGAAGCCCGGGATACCATCTGACAGCTTGTTTTACCAGGTTTTCTCCCACTGAAGCAAGTCAATGCAAAGTAATTAGTTTAACACAAAAATAATAGGAGTGAGGGGAAGCACTGGAAGTTTAGAACCAGCTGCCATTGATGTAGCTGATTCCTTTTAAATTGCGATAAAAGGCTCCTTTACAACCTGTGTCTCATTGTTCTTCACCCCTCTGAGTCCCATCAGGACGAGTACTAATTGTGATAGAGGCCTAGCCTGTGCCTCATTAGGATAACTATATTTTCCCAAAGAGGAACCAGAATGCCGCATGGGGCTGGCCCAAGGCCCCCCACCCTCTCTCCCCAGCGCAAGTGCATCCACCCGTGGGGCCGGCCCAAGGGCCCTCCTCCCCCACCCCCTCGCCCATCTGCAGGACTGGCCTGAGATGTCCCTCTCTCTCCCCTGCACATGGGGCTGGCCTGAGGACGTCTGCCTACGCACAGCTGGCCTGGCCCGAGCTGCTCTTCCCAGCCCTGCCTCCCACGCAGGGCTGACATTACCACTTCCCTCTCACCCTCCGCATTCCTCCATGCACTGCTAGTGGGCAGTATGTGGATGGGAAGCAAGAGTCCAAGACCGACACGCCCTGGACAAGTACTGTGCGTGACACTACGTGTAGCTTAGAAAGGGGTCTTCTAGTAGTCGCTCAAGAGGCTTGGAGCTGTAAGCAGAGAAACTGTCTCCGGTTGTTTGGCTCCCCGGGCTCAAGGAAAGGAAACTTGGTACCTTCTTGGTAAATAAACAAGATTACATCAGAGAAAATACTTGGCTCTCTCATCAGTTTTTCCTCCTAACTGGAGCAACCCACAATGCCCTGAATTTGGCCAACTACTTGAGTCAAAAGGGGGGACGATGTCTCAGGACTCGCTTTCCAGGGACGAGCATCCACATAACCAAAATCACCACCAAAGCTGACCCTAGCTGGCATTTGGGTGGGCTGCGTCAGCAGTGAGGCCAACAACGAAGCAAACTGGAGGCATATTAGCAGGGCAGGGTGGAGAATCTTTCACTGCCCATAATGTTCTGACTTGACTTAGGGACAAATAGACGTCTCCTAAGATTTATTTACCAATAACTGCAAGGCCAAGGTCATTACTTTTTTCAATGGGAAAAGAATAACAAAAATGTAAGAGTGAAAAGTGGGTATTTTCCCCTCCCTTTGCCCCCCCCCCAATCTTTCATAGATTCCAAGGCCAGAAGGGACTAGTGTGATCGTCTAGTCCAACTTCCTGTATCAGAGGCACTGACTTTTATTTTTCCTTGGGGGTGCTCCACCCCTGCTCCGCGCTGAGGCTTGCCCCCAAATCTGCTTCTACCCCCAAGACCCCACCCTCATTCCACCTCTTCCCATCTCTGCTCCGCCCCCTCCCCCAAGTCCCCGCCCTCACTCCACTTCTTCTGATCCCCACACCGCCCCACCCCAAGGCCCCCACCCACTTGCTGCTTTCCGCCCTCCCCCAATTCCCTCCGAGTCACCAAACAGCTTATCAGCAGCACCGCCAAACAGCTGTGACAGGTGGAAAACAGTAAATAAATGTGAAAATGGGATTTTCCTCCCCCCATCTCACTTTCACACTCCCGCTCACTGTTTTCCAACTGTTTTATTGTTGGGGGAAAAAAGAGGGGGAAGTAAAATAATGGAGAGAGTGAGGGAAAATGCCAACAATCCAGACATTGAAAATAGACACTGAATTTATTTGGATTCCAAAAATCAAAACGAAATAATGACCCTTTTTTAGTTGAAACAAAAGGTTTCCTTTGGACATTTTTGAAACACAAATGTTTGTTTCAAAATGTTTTTGAAATTTTTCATTTTATTTTGTCTCAAAAAATTTGAAAGTGGGATTATTTTGTGGGGGAAACATATTGTTCTGGTCTGTAAGAGACTGATAGTCTTTTGTTCATTAACAATGTTTTTTACTGACAAGTTCTAATAATAATAATACACTGTCACCACATTTCCAGTTTTCAGTATGCTGCAGGATTTGAATTCACAGTGTATAACTGCATAACGAGAGTGGTCAGGGAACCTTTGGGCTTTCAGTTTTCCATTGGAATCTGAACATCTTTGAAAATTTCCCTTGTTTGCTGGATATTTTGGCTGAAGCGATCAGCAGTCAAACAGCGTTAATGTTTAAATTGTCATCTTTAAGGCTTCCTGGGAAACACCTCTTTGAGATGTTTCCATCTTCAGAGCTCTTGTTTCAGGCTCTCTGTAGACTAACAAGGACAACACTCTAAATTTGAATTTTGGTTAGAGATAACAAAAAATGTGACTGCATTTATTAGAGACAAAGCTCAGTGTCATGAATTAATACTGCATCTAGTATATTTAAAATGGTAGATAAAGTATTCATTGGTAAAGAAAGCATAGTCAGATTCTGCATCTTCAGTGTCCTGCTTTAAGGGGGACTCATCTATGAAAGGCAGATGTACAAAATAATTCTGGGAAGAATAATTATGGAATATGGCTTCTCATTCTACTGGCATATTTTTTAAAAAAACTCATTCTTCTCTGCATAACACACTGCTCTTCCAGCTCTGGTGCTGCAATTGGATCCATGTGTTTGGGCTGCTGGGTTTATGCAGAGCCCCCATCAGTCAGGACCAACAATGGTCCATGCAGACCTGGTTACAGATCAGGGCCATAGGTTGCAGGCAGCAGGTGAAATGTGTATAGATTCTAAGTCTGTGCTGGATTTTGTTCAGTTGGGTACTGTAAAGGATATCTCACAAGAGGAAGGGTTGCTGGCCTGTTGAATACTGAGTATATATGGGTAAATAGGATTGCTTTTCAGCTTCAGAAAGGAGATAGTTATCAAATCATTGACAAGGAAATAATTAGATTGATACAGTGTCAGGATAATTACATACAATTGGGTTTTCTTTAAATATCGTAACCAGTATTGTCTGATTCCTTTCCACTTTAAGGCTTGATTTGAGCACTACAATGCAGTGGTTTCCTGTGGCAGTGTTAACTCATGAGCTTCAGAAAATAACCATAGATTTACAAAGGTTAAATATGTAGTTAATGAGCAAAAGACTCGATCAATCTCTTGCAGACCAGAACTACAGAAGTGTGTGTGTGTGTATGTGTATGTGTATGTGTGTGTATATATATATATATATAATATGCTTGCGCAGGCACGCACACACACACACACACATAACGAGAGATAAGCTAATTAGCAAACCATTCAGCTAATGTTTATTTTCATCATACTGACTGCCCATCTTGGCAGACAGAGCCATTCAGGCTGCAGAGGCAGGAGGCAAAGCAATTACAGTAAAATGGTGTTGATGGTGGGAATTGGGCTCAGGAGTACAATTTGACTTGTCAGTTTATATAGACATAAAGCTTCATTGTTGTGCACAGACACAACTGGCTTTTTAAAAATCTTTCCCTCCTGAGGATGTGAAAATCTGCTACCCTCTCTCCTACTGTTCTCCAGCCCTCACATTTATTAGATGGTATTATATTTACTGTAAACAACACACAGGTTATGCAGTAGCCTGGGCTAGTTGGACTTCTGCAGTGAGATGCTGCAATAATATGTGCTAGTTGGCCCTCCTCTCTGGAGTCGCTAAATTTTCAGACCGAAAACTGGGATGCCCTCCTGGAGCACAAGCAAGAAGTAGCAGTTCAGATGCTATGGTGATGGACTTAGTGTGAGAACTAACCAGAGGGACACAACTGAAAAGTCTAGGAAATAGTGCCAAACACTGCAGAGAGGTCCTGGAGGATGAGAATGGATGTCTGTCCTCTATCCATTGAGAACAGGAGATCTCCATTGGTACTACTAAAGTCCATGGTGCCAGGTCTAGAATGTTAGCTTCAGCTAGAGGAGCTTGTAGTGGCTTCTCTATGAGCTTGGCCAGGAACAGGAAGTTTGATGCTGGGTGCTAGTTGGATGGAACTGATGTACCCAGGGTGGGTTTCTTCAGTGGTGGTTGGACTACTGCATGTAGGAGGAAAGGAAGATTCCTTCTCTGAATGAGGCTGTAATAAATATAAAGGGAAAGCTAACCACCTTTAAATCCCTCCTGGCCCGAGGAAAAATCCTTTCACCTGTAAAGAGTTAAGAAGCTAAAGATAACCTCGCTGGCACCTTACCAAAATGACCAATGAGGAGACAAGTTACTTTCAAAGCTGGAGGAGGGGGGGAAACAAAGGGTTCTCTCTGTCAGTGTGATGCTTTTGCTAGGACTAGAGCAGGAATGCAGGTCAGAACTCCTGTAAAAAGTCAGTAAGCAATCTAGTTAGATATGCGTTAGATTCTGTTTTGTTTAAATGGCTGGTAAAATAAATTGTGCTGAATGGAATGTATATTCCTGTTTTTGTGTCTTTTTGTAACTTAAGGTTTAGCCTAGAGGGATTCTCTGTTTTGAGTTTGATTACCTATAAGGTATTTACCATCCTGATTTTATAGAGCTGATTCTTTTACTTTTTCTTCTATTCAAATTCTTCTTTTAAGAACCTGATTGCTTTTTCATTGTTCTTAAGATCCAAGGGTTTGAGTCTGTGTTCACCTATGCAAATTAGTGAGGATTTTTATCAAGCCTTCCCCAGGAAAGGGGGTGTAGGGCTTGGGGGGATTTTTGGGGGGAAAGATGTTTCCAAGTGGGCTCTTTCCCTGTTATATTTGTTAGACACTTGGTGGTGGCAGCAAAAAAGTTCAGGGACAAAAGGTAAAATAGTTTGTACCTTGAGGAAGTTTTAACCTAAGTTGGTAAAAATAAGCTTAAGGGGTTTTTCATGCAGGTCCCCACATCTGTACCCTAGAATTCAGAGTGGGGAAGGAATCTTGACAGAGGTGTTGGCTCTTTTGCTCAGGCATGGCACCAGTTGTTCATGACTTTTTCTCTCCCAAGCCAGGAAGGGACTGGCACAGGTTCACAAGTCTTGGTTTGTGAGTCCTATAGGGTGTCCAGAACTTCTTGACAAATAAATGCACTGAATCTGGGAATGCAGGCAGGCTGTTGATTGGTGGGCACAGATGGGGCGGATCCAGGCTGTTTGAGAGAGTCTTCCTGAATGTACTTCCTGAGGTAGGTTCGTAGTTCTTTGCAGTGCTTGCTGCTCAGCTGTGATGCAGGTTTTTGGCACTGCGGGTTGATGAAGTGACTTAGCACCCTGAATAGCTTCTCGGGGCAAGATTTGGCAACCTCAGGGGAAGCTGATAGGAAGGTTCTCTTGATCTGTAATACAACCTCAGCATAGGCTTTGAAGAGGTTGCTAGGTAATAATATTAGGTACCTCACATGTGAATCACAGAAGAGGTTAAGGGACTACCCCAAGGTCACAGAGCAATTCAGTGGTAGAGCCAGGAATAGAACCCAGGAGCTCTAACTGTAGGCAACTCTGCTTTAACTATTATACAGTGTTCCCTTGAATATCAATGAATGAAAGATTCATCAGAGTGAATATGGCAGACAGCATTTATAAGATGTAAATCCTCTGTCTTAACAGGCAGTAAGTCAGAAAAGATTTTGGCCATTCAGGGACAAACTTTCAAAGATCTACCCAATGCAAAATCCTGTTGAGATGGGCACAAGAATGGATGTGCAAAATGGGCCACTGCACATACAAACAGGTCATTATGTGTGAAATAATCCAGTGTGCAGGCCTTAGTCCCCTTTTGTGCCCACAGGTGTAAGGTTTTGCAGACACAGTGTAGATGAAGATGTTGTGGGTGTTCCAACTGTTGTGTTCCACCTTTGAAAACCTGGCTCTTAAAATTTAGATTTGACCTTTTCCTGATTCTTTTAGAAACAGATATTCCCAGCTTAGTTTGAAATCTACCCCTGTGCAAGTGGCCCAGTAAAAGCCCTGTGCTCTGTTGGAGTCCTGCAAGACAATACTAGGTTTGTATGGTAGTAAGGCCGTGTGCTGGTCCTCTGTGCAAGGATGGATTTCTGATGACATTTTCAAATCTCAGACTGCTAAAGCCCTGACTCCCATTGATTTTCAATGGGAATCAGGTGCACAATTGAGTTACGGATTTTTGAAAAGCCAATGCTTTGTCCTTTGCATTATACCACAGCAAGCTGTACTGACACCTGGTAGGATTAGATTTGCATGTGATTTTTCTCCATTAATCATTTATACAAGGACATGAGGCTGAATTTTTGCTGCATGTGTACAGAGACCTTTTGGATGGTACATATCAGCACTTTGTTTATTTCAAATAACTGTCAAAATATTGTACTTTACCATGTGGAGAGAGGAAGAAGACATAGTAATAGAACAAGAGCAGTTACGCAAGCTAAATAATTTGTTTCACTGCTTAACAACCTTGACTCTGGTTTCAAGTGCGACAAACAACAAGGCGCGGAGGAACCGTTTTATTGCCACTACTTTTTGCAACCTCTTGTCATTTTGAGCTGCTGTTGTTTCCTCTCGTCTTGTGCCTGGTCAGACTTTCTATACGGTTATTACTATTGTTTGGTCTCAAGAAATAAATTTGCTTGGTGAGGGTGGGGGGGAGTTGCTCATTAGGGTGATGTAATTAAAGGAAAAGAAGACAACATGCCAAGACTGGTTTTCTCCACTAAGCACCACCTTGGAGATTGCCTGAAACTCAATTTCCCATTGCTGTGCTGGTGAGTGAGGATAATGTGCTGAAATGGTCCATACTCCTAATAACCGTGTTTTTCCATTGGAATCTCATTAATACTTTCTCCTTCCTCTCCTTAACTGTAGATCTGTGAAAGCGTGTATAAAATGGCGCTATTTCCACCGGGAAAACTGTAAAGCTGGGTCAAATGGGGTGTATTCTGAACTGTCAGTCTCGTAAACATGGGAGCTTGGGGATTGTTAGGTACTTTGTTTTGCTCTGGTCTGCTGCCATTTGGTTTAGTTCTTTTTTTTTTAACTACACAAAGCCTGTATTAACACACTGTATGTTGTGACCCTCCTCCCACCACCATCCCCGCTCTCCTGGGGACATTTCCAAAGCAAAGGATGCCTGCTCAGACAATGAAAGCATCCAATGTCTGGAGGGGGGAGAACCCTTCACTGTTAAAATGTCCACAAGAGAGTGAGGGCGGGGAGCAGGGTCTCAACATATATGTGTTAATACACATGTCATGTAGCTAAAAACCAAAACCTAAGGGTTGAAAGGTGCTGAGGGCCTTTCTACTTCATGGGAGTGGAGGGTGCCCAGCACCTCACAAGAGAGAACAGTGCACCTTGCAGGATTGAGCCCTAAGAGGAGAAAGCCTTGATGAATATGTACAAACTGAAGCTATTCAGGATCTGGAGAAAACCTTTCCTTCTGCACCTTCCAACCCTTTGTTCCTTTCGCAGTTCCCCAGGGTGACTATACTGCCAGTTTGGAAGTTCTAGTCCAATATCTATCCCTCCCCTGTCCCCAACCCGCAACACTGGTCTCCCTCCCAGCATACTGTCCCCAGCTTTAACTATTAGAACCCGTTGATGGAGCTGGGGAGCACAGATGTCTGTGAGTGAGCATGGTGGGAACAAAGCTGTGTGAAATGGGGAGCTGTGGATAGTGTGTTGGTGTGATATGGGGGGGCATCAGGGTAACTTATGGGGAGCCATAAGATTGTAGAGGGAACATGGAGCTAACTAGGGCATGGGCCACCTCCACCACACACACACATGGTTCTCAGCCCCATTCCTCTCCTTCATGGGTGCTCAAATCCATCCTTCCACATGCTAGCTGGATGCTATTGCTAAAATGAATGGCAGTGAAACAGTTAACAATGGTAGAGAGACAGGATGGATGAGGTAATATCTTTTAAAAAGATTAACAATGTTGGCATTTAAGGGTAGGATTTTCATAGGAGCCAAAGGGAGCTAATTGGGTGCCTAACTCCCTTAGGTGCTTTAAAAATCTCAGCCTAAAACACTGCAAGCAATGGTAAAATATTTGTATAAAGCTTACCTCTTGCTCTTGGCTGGGGGCTGAGTTGCTCTACACTGGAGAAATTTTCTGCCCATAAACACTACGTCCTTGTAGCTTCCCAGCAAAGGGAAAGAGGGACATTTAGATCTTCCTTTGAATCAACAGCATGTGTTAGTGAACCTTGCCCAGTGAAGAAGTGTGGGAAGGGGAAGAAGGATGATTAATACATGCTGGTTTCAGAGTAGCAGCCATGTTAGTCTGTATTCGCAAAAAGAAAAGGAGTACTTGTGGCACCTTAGAGACTAACAAATTTATTAGAGCATAAGCTTTCGTGAGCTACAGCTCACTTCATCGGATGCATTTGGTGGAAAAAACAGAGGGGAGATTTATATACACACACAGAGAACATGAAACAATGGGTTTATCATACACACTGTAAGGAGAGTGATCACTTAAGATGAGCCATCACCAGCAGCGGGGGGGGGGGGGGAGGAGGAAAACCTTTCATGGTGACAAGCAAGGTAGGCCATTTCCAGCAGTTAACAATAACATCTGAGGAACAGTGGGAGGTGGGGTGGGGGGGAGAAATAACAATGGGAAATACAATTAACTTAGGCTTGAATAGAGACTGGGAATGGATGAGTCATTACACAAAGTAAAACTATTTCCCCATGTTATTTCTCCCCCCCCCCACCCCATCCCACCCCCAACTGTTCCTCAGACGTTCTTCTTAACTGCTGGAAATGGCCCACCTTGCTTGTCACCATGAAAGGTTTCCTCCTCCCCCCCCCCCCGCTGCTGGTGATGGCTCATCTTAAGTGATCACTCTCCTTACAGTGTGTATGATAAACCCATTGTTTCATGTTCTCTGTGTGTGTATATAAATCTCCTCACTGTATTTTCCACCAAATGCATCCGATGCAGTGAGCTGTAGCTCACGAAAGCTTATGCTCAAATAAATTTGTTAGTCTCTAAGGTGCCACAAGTACTCCTTTTCTTTTTGTGAATACATGCTGGTGAGTTTATAAGTACACAGCAATGCTTCTTCCCTTAATGTCCCACCACACAGGAATTCATCTGCAGCCCTAAACTATAGTATGCAAAATAGGAACCTGTGGAGGAAATGTGTGGGTTAATTCAATGGATGTTTGAAACATACTTCCACCATCCTTTGCACCATAGAGGACTTGGGTGGATTGATTATATAGTTTGCTTTGTGGGTCTCATGATACGTGTACTTGTGCAAGCCCTTTCTTTAGCAATGGGCTTTAATAAATTGGTAAGCAAAGTATTACATCATGATGGGGTGGCTATGTTGGAGAAAACTGCTTCTGCTCTTGGAAAAGAGGACTGGAGAAGTGCAGTGTGTGTGTGTGCGTGCGTGCGCTTCCCATTAGTGGCAATGGGAGTTAGGCAAGCGTATGAGAGGCGAATAGCCCCGGTGCCTAGTTGTACCACTGTGTCGTATCACTGACATTTTTTGTCTGTGAACTCTGTACTTAACATTGATGTTATAGTTTCATCTCGAAAGGAAGTGCACAACAGTGAATGGGGTGGCCATGTTCCTTCTCATTGTCCTGGCTCGTTCCTTCTCCCCCGTTTCATGCCAGAATGTTTTGTATCCTTTTACGTATAGTGCATGGGGACATGAATGAAAAAGAAAATTATACTCGTTGATGTTTGTCTGTCTGCACTATGCTCTTTCCATTCATTTAATAGTCCATGAGCCACAGACCAATCATCTTCCCACCTTTTTTTTTAAATGGTTCATTTGTGCCTTGTAAGACAAATGGATTGAATTTGTGTTTTGATATTTTAAACCAAATCTTCCTTTGCCTAGGTAGATTCATTGCGCTGCATCACATAGCACGAGTAAACTTTATCTGCCATGAATGGTGTCTGTAGTCCCCTTGGAGAGGTTTGCTTGAAATGACTGGTGTGTGTGTGTGGGGTGGGGGGGATTTATTTTGACTTGCCGTATGTTCTCTGTGACCCAGCTGGAAGCCCATGGGGTTGTACAGGGCATAATCAGTGCAGTATTAGCCCAGCTATTGTCTAGACCTAGAAAATATCTCCCTAAGGGTGAGAATAGAGATCATGGAAGGCCAGGAGTTTTACAAGTGAATGAATAGGTGCTAACACATGGGCAGGCATTGAGTTCCTTGCAAAGAGATCATGGTGGTGATATCAAGCCGAGTATCTGTGTTCGCGGAACTGGAATTGAACTGCATGTAGCCAGGTGTGTTTTCCCTGTGCCACTAGGAGACTGTAGGGTTTTGTTCCCTAAAAGGGGCTGGATTGTTTGTGCTTTAGCGAGAACTCTGGGACCTAGGACTCTCCAGCTGCTTTGTGCCATACCAGGGATGTGAAGCAGCTGTTTGCTTTGCGTCACCGGAGCAGCACAAAGCAGCCGGAGCGTCCTGGCAAATCCTGCCCTCGGTATTTGGAGGCTCCCTTCCAACTCAGTAGGGGCATTTTCCCATTGGTTACTCACTAACCATTATGTGTTTCACTTTCATGTAAAAAGAAAAGGAGTACTTGTGGCACCTTAGAGACTAACAACTTTATTTGAGCATAAACTTTCGTGAGCTACAGCTCACTTCATCGGATGCATTTGGTGAAAAATACAGTGAGGAGATTGATATACACGCACAGAGAACATGAAACAATGGGTTTATCATACACACTGTAAGGAGAGTGATCACTTAAGATAAGCCATCACCAGCAGCGAGGGGGGGGGAGGAGGAAAACCTTTCATGGTGACAAGCAAGGTAGGCTATTTCCCGCAGTTAACAATAACATCTGAGGAACAGTGGGGTGTGGGGTGGGGTGGGGTGGGGTGGGGGGGAGAAATAACATGGGGAAATAGTTTTACTTTGTGTAATGACTCATCCATTCCCAGTCTCTATTCAAGCCTAAGTTAATTGTATCCAGTTTGCAAATTAATTCCAATTCAGGAGTCTCTCGTTGGAGTCTGTTTTTGAAGCTTTTTTGTTGAAGGATAGCCACTCTTAGGTCTGTAATCGAGTGACCAGAGAGATTGAAGTGTTCTCCAACTGGTTTTTGAATGTTATAATTCTTGACGTCTGATTTGTGTCCATTTATTCTTTTACATAGAGACTGTCCAGTTTGACCAATGTACATGGCAGAGGGGCATTACTGTCACATGATGGCATATATCACATTGGTAGATGCGCAGGTGAACGAGCCTCTGATAGTGTGGCTGATGTGATTAGGCCCTATGATGGTGTACCCTGAATAGATATGTGGACAGAGTAGGCAACGGGCTTTGTTGCAAGGATAGGTTCCTGGGTTAGTGGTTCTGTTGTGTGGAGAGGTTTTAGTTGGGGGCCGAAGGTTATGGCTAGTGGTGTTCTGTGACCCATGGAAAAGAAGCCCTTGAGGAATTCCACCATGATTTCAACAATTTTCATCCCACCATCAACCTTAGCCTGGACCAGTCCACACAGGAGATTCACTTCCTGGACACTACGGTGCTAATAAGCGATGGTCACATAAACACCACCCTATATCGGAAACCTACTGACCGCTATTCCTACCTACATGGCTCTAGCTTTCATCCAGATCACACCACACGATCCATTGTCTGCAGCCAAGCCAACTATTTCCCCATGTTATTTCTCCACCCCACCCCACCTCCCACTGTTCCTCAGATATTCTTGTTAACTGCTGGAAATAGCCTACCTTGCTTGTCACCATGAAAGGTTTTCTTCCTCTCCCCTCCCCTCCCCCCCCCCCCCCCCCCCGCTGGTGATGGCTCATCTTAAGTGATCACTCTCCTTACAGTGTGTATGATAAACCCATTGTTTCATGTTCTCCGTGTGTGTATATTAATCTCCCCTCTGTTTTTTCCACCAAATGCATCTGATGCAGTGAGCTGTAGCTCACGAAAGCTTATGCTCAAATAAAGTTGTTAGTCTCTAAGGTGCCACAAGAACTCCTTTTCTTTTTGCGAATATAGACTAACATGGCTGCTACTCTGAAAACTTTCATGTAAGTGCTTTGTAAAACATTGAAATCAGTGGAAAAGAAATAAAGGGGGAATAAAGTAATGGACTCTGCAAAATCTTTTATCAGTGTTAAGGAACTATTCAGCATCTGTGATTATCCTCTCCTTGTTCAGCAGTGTATAATTTAATGATTGCATCTGAGGCGTGCTGTTAACTTTCTTCTCTACTTCTCTGATCCCCACTGCTCATTCATTCCTCATATCATTTTCCTAGCTGAGCTCCCTGTGTGTGTGAGGGGAGTGGTTAAAGAACCCTATGGATTTCATATCTTGGCTTCATCTGGCATATTATAGCAAATGGCAGTTGATTAGGTCTTTCTATAGATCATTACCAATTGTTTTCTACCTTGCAGATAGTGCTATTACGACAAATCTATCATATGCTAGAGATCCTGTACGGCTTGTTGTTCCTGCGTGATTTATTACACTCAGAGTAGAAATGTTGTTAGTGAACATTGGGGAAGCAGTGACTATATTGAGAAATATCTATGTATCCTCATGTTCCGGCTTGCAGTGACAGTGAGTGATCCATCTCGCTGACATTCACCTTGTTAACATTTTGATCAGATGGCAAATTTGTCATTTTTCATGGTAACAAGTATAAGTTTGCACGAGAACTGTAGGAACATAGAGAAGATAAAAGCCCCCCTCTTAGTTTTTCCCTCTGAGTAATCAGTAATCTTTCAGGAAAGTGAAATAATTACTTTGTGAAAAAGCTTATCCACTGGAAAATGTGCCAGTTGTAAAAAGCTCAGATTTCTCTTCATTTGGGGATTGAATGAGTTCTTTTCCTCCATGCCTGACACTTTGATTAACACACCAAACCGACATGAAATGATATAGAACAGAAGGGTTTGCCGTCAGAATTCCTCTGTTTGATCATAGTCAAAAACATGAAGATACTTGGTGAATAAAAACGAAATCCTTCTCTCCAGATCTGCTGGAGTGCCAAACGCTGGCATATGTGGCATTGCACATTTCCTTCAAGCTCTGCATTTGGACATGGCCCTCGAGTCACATGGCAGCTTTGCAGATCTCCATTTCTAAACACCGTGGGTAGAATCCTGGCCCTACTGAAGTCAATGCCATATCATCCAACCGTCGCAAAGACCAAGTACAACCACACAGTCTCTAGAATAGCTTCTAGCAATTGGAGATTTAGGGACACCTGAAACATGGGGTTGCATCCTTGACCGATTAGCTAGTAGCCATTGATTTTGAACCTACCCTTCATGAACTTATCTGATTCTTTTTTGAACCTAGTTATACTTTGGCCTTCACGCCATCCCCTGGCAGCTAGTTCTTCAGCTTGACTGTGTGTTGTGTGAAGAAGTACTTCCTTGTGTGTGTTTTCAACCTGCTGCCTGTTAATTTCATTGGGTGACCCCTCGTTCTTCCATATTCACTTTCTCCACACTATTCATGATTTGATAGATCTCTATCGTATTCCCCTTAGTCATCTCATTTCTAAACCAAACAGGCCCATCTTTTTAATCTCTCCTTGTTTAGATGCTGTTCCATACCCCTAATCATTTTTGTTGAGCTTCTGTGTACCTTTTCCAATTCTAATGTATCTTTTTTTAGATAGGGCGACCAGAACTGCATGCAATATTCAAGGTGTAGATGTACCATCAATGTATATAGAGGCATTATGATATTTTCTATTTTATTATCTATCCCTTTCCTAACATTCTGTTAGCTTTGTTCATTGCCACTGCACCCTGAGTGGATGTTTCAGAGGACTATCCATCATGACTCCAAGATCTTTCTTGAGTGGCAACAGCTAATTTAGATACCATCATTTTGTGTGTGTAGTTGGGATTATGTTTTCCAATATGCATTACTTTGCACCTGTCAATATTGAATTTCAACTGCCATTTTCTTGCCCTGTCACCTAGCCTTAGTGAGATCCCTTTGTAACAATTTGTAGTCATCTTTGGACATAAGTAATTTTTATACCACCTGCAAATTTGGCCACCTCACTGTTGACCCCTTTTTCAGATTATTTATGAGTATGCTGAATAGGAGAGGCCTCAGTACAGATCCTGGGGAGACCCTGCTATTTACCTCTCTCCATGTGAAAACTGACCATTTATTCCTACCCTTGGTTTCCTATTTTTAACCAGTTACTGATCCATGAGAGGGACCTTCCCTCTTTTCCCATGACTGCTTACTTTTCTTAAGAGCCTTTGGTGAGGGACCTTGTCAAAAGCTTTCTGAAAGTCCAACTACACTATATTGACTAGATCACCCTTGCCCACAGGGAGGAGGAAAAAAACACCACAACATAGATCCCATCCCTTCCTTTTAATTTTCAGGAGCTTCAAAATATGTGTTTCACACACAGCAGAGGAGTACAGTATGAGACTACTTGTGACAAGAGATTTGTTAAAATGCATATTGGTTTCCATTCTCTCGTTCCATCTAATCATAGGGATTGGATGGATGCTCTGCTGCTTTGTGGTGTTCTACTTTTCTTAGTAATTATTAACAGGATGTTGCTACTCATAGCTTATTATTTTAAAAGCCTTCAAATTGACCAGTGAGTATTCAGAGTAGTTAGCAGGTGTGTCATTGGGTCATAACTGTACAGCTTTGGAGTGTTTAATTCTCCTCACATTATATATAACAATGCAATGCTTCAGCACCTGAGAAGCAAGCCGTAATGTTCTGTAGTGATTTGGGAATGTAAAGAGCTATATACTGTAAGTGCTAATTATTTATTATGATTTGGTACAGTGCAGCCTACATGTAAGGGCATGTTCTTTTCTTGCTTGTAGAGATGTTCGTTAGGTTATATACACAGAATTGGGTGGAAGTAACACTGGGAGACCTAAACTACAGGAGAAGTATCTTCTTCTGTCCCCTCACTTGGCTCTCCAAACACCTTGAACAATGTGCTGACAATGCAGTGGGAAAGCGACAAGCCTGGTGGAAGAGCATTGGAGCCAGTGCAAACCTTGAAAAATAAGGCAAGAGAAAGAACCTTCAGTTAGTCCTTCTTTGAGCTACACTAACTGTGCTTCGCCTTACCACCAACCCACAGCATTCCAAAGTCAAGAATCAGGCCCCCAAAATCATAAGATGTTAAAAATGATCAATAGTTGGTTCTTTTGATTTGCCTTCTGGTTTCCAGCTTTTCTGATTCATGTTCTAATTTTTTCCCCTCACAACTAGAAGAGCTAGGAAATCTTTTTAGTGAAAGCTAAGTTTTGCCCATAATCACATGATCCCAGGAGCTGGTGCTTTAAAAAAAACACAAGTATAAACTGGAAGAGATGAGGCAATATGTCACCTGCTGAGGAGGAGCCAATACAAACTTGGCAGCTGAGCAAGCCTTGCTGCCATACAGATAGAGTATAAAGCTCTGAATATTTTTAAGCACCCTGTAACATAAAAGTATTTAAATATTTATCTGAAGTAATGATATTTATTGGGCTGAAGGTGTATCCTAGGCCAGAAGACTATTCTTCACCACACTGAGAACTGCTGAATGCTCAGCACTTTTGAAAATTAGGCTACTCATTTAGGTATGGACTATGGATTTAGGAGCCTAACTTCAGAATCCTATTTCTTACAAACTGGCCCTAAGACTATAGTTCTGGTAGCTTGACTAGTGTTTACTGGTCAAAAGATGCTAATGTCTAAGTGTAACAGGGTGGCATTCACCTCTCATGAGCGACTTGTCCAAATGCATGTGCCTGCACTTTCTCTCTGGCCGAGTCACACACCATCTGTATGTGAGATAAAAATCAAACCCTTCCCAGGGTATAAGTGAAACAGGGGGCCTATCTCAGTGCCCTCTATCAGGTCTCTGAAGACTGAGCCTAGGGATAAGGCTGCAGATAAAATCTGCCCAATAGGGCCTATCCCAGTACCCTGGTTCGGACTGTCTCTCAGCCCCTTCTGGGCTCTCTCAAATTGTCCCCGCTCTTCAAGCAGTCCCAGCCCCAGTGTGGGACCATGCCCTCAGGGCTCCCTCCTTGGAAAGTCTTTGTCTCTCTGGGCCTTTCTGGCCCTAGCTCTCCAGCTGGGCTGCTAAACAGTTCAGTTCCCCTTCTGGGGGTGAATCAAAGTCCAGACCACTTCATCAGTGGCTGATGGTGGCTGGTGGGGCTTCTACTCTGGGTTCAAGTCCAGGGACCCTCCAGATACCAGCCATCCACCATGTCCCTTTAATTAAGTTGTATTGCTGTTATGATTCCCTGGGCCACTTCCCCATGGCCCCAGTATATTCTTCAACCTTGCCTTGAAGCCTTGTACTGATTGAGTCCCAGCTGCCAGCCTGGAGCTCCTTCTCACTCCCACTAGTCTCAGCCAGCAATGTCCTGTAGCTTCCTTAGCCAGCCTGGCACACCATCCACACTCCTCCAGTTCCAGCAAAGAACTGAACTCTGTGCTGCACTGCAGCTCCTTTTATATGGGCCTGCTGGGCCTGGATTGGCTGCTCCCTGAAGCCTCTCTCTGATTGGCTGTGTCCCATGCTGCCACTCTGGGCTGCTTGGAGGACTCCCTCCACTGCCCTTTTATGGGGCAGGGTGTGGTAGGGCCATGAGCAGGACTCTAGCAGGAAGCCTCGGGGCATAACCCATCGCACTAAGCCTCAATGAAGATGACACCTCCAGCATACGTACAACTGTTCTTGAAGATGTTAGACAAAATGTTCTCCAGAATTATTATAATAATCATAAAGTTGAAATGAGACTATACAGTGGAGAGTAGTTTACAAGATCCAGTTGCTATTATATCACCACTGGCAATTTACCTCTGAAATCAGGCAGGAAATATATAGCTTTCTTCAGGTCTTGGTGACATTGATGTAGAAATAAGTTTCCTAAATCATAATTTGAAATATTATACAATGGTTTCTGATAAAGGAATGTTAGAATGCTTCCTTCACCTCCTGGAATCAGTGAATCATTTGCTATTATCTCTTTTGAAGAGTGGATATCTTCTCTTTAGGAGTAGAGCCTTCTAAATGTAACATGCCACAGGCAGATTCCAGAGAGGAAAAAGGATTGAAAAGTATTGAGGATAGTGCTACAGTAATTAAAGTTTCAGATACGAAGGGCCAAGATTCTGTACTTAATTTGCAGCTAAAGAATAAATAGGAGATCCTACATCAGAGCAGCTGGCTGGGTTTCTCACCTGTCCCTGGAGTTATGTAGTTAGTGTTACTCAGTTTGGGGTTTTTTGTTTTTCTTTTTTTTTAAATATCTGAGACTTTACTTCCTGAATACATAGAGAAAAAAATTGAAAATAAATTACTTGTCACACAATTTAAAGCGAGGATAACACAGCTGAAGACCCTTTTGTAGCTGTATTTGAAGTAGAAGCTAACATGAAATTGTCTAATATGTCTCACTAAAACCTGATATGGGTCATTTATGGCCCTATCCTGTGAGGAGCTGAGCACCTTCATCTTTCATTTAATTCAGTAGGAGTTGAGGGGATCTGTTGTCTCACAGAACCATGTCAATAGGGCCTGATCCAGCTCCTATTCATGCCAGTAGAAAGATTCCTGTAACTTCAATTGGCGCTGGATCAGACAGCCAATAAACATCACATCCAATTAATACCTACATCAACCATGACACAGGTGATGACCTCTAAAATGATCTGGTGTTCAATCATCCCCTACTCCCATCCTATTTCCCCATCTCCTTTGCTGTCCTCTATTTAGAATGATTCTTTCTGGGTCCTTTCCACTTAGCTCTGGTACTTTGAGTCCCTTTGATGCGCTAGTGCTTTACACTTACTCTGCATTGGGATCAGTCACCCCACAAGGGGTGAGGCAGTGGAGAATCAGATCTTCTATCTCTCTTTCGGGGGAACTGTAGTTTATGCATTTGAATTTTATCCACTTTTCCAAATCTAATGTCGACTAGTTGTCTTGGTAAGGAACACAATGAAACACGTTATAACATGCTCATCCTTACTTTTCCATGGAGGGTTTTCAACTAACCAAATGTTTCGGTAACAAAATTGCACTGTATTTGCTTTTCATTCTGTTACCAGAATAGACAAAGTAATAAAATGTCATTTAAATATTATCTTTAACTCGACATCTTGGGATAACTGGTTGGCAGGAGGGAGGTAAACAGCTATACACGCTTCACTGAAGATTTCAATCTAGCAAAGCATGCCCAAGCTCACTGGGACTGCTCACATGCTTAAATGATTTGCTTGATGGAGGCCAGTGTGCTCAGCACCCTGAGGATTGAACCCAACAGTATTTGGTCATGTGTTGTAATCCATTGCACCTCATGTAATAGAGAGCATGATCTCCATGACAAGACCACAGAGACACACAGATTCCCCGGAAGGGTCATGAGTTCTCTTCTTAGGCTAAAAACAGCCAGTTTTTATTCTTAAACATTTGGAAGGTCAGGTTTGATTTACAAAGGTCCGTTCCAGCATCTGTGACGTCAGGACAGGGGTGGTTCTTATTCTCACTAAGAATGATCAAAGAAAGGTTATTTAAAATAAAAAATGTTGGTGTTTTAAAAGTTGGTTTCTGCGATTTCTTCCCTTCTCACAGCATCTATGAAAAATGACGGTGACAGAATCATAGCCCTGTTCATGGTAATCACAGAATTTCTCCACCTGTTCTGTATGTTTGCAACTGAACACAGATGAGAAAGAATATGTATCAGTTAAGAAAATCTACAGGAGAATGGGACAAACATTTGTTTCATCTTGCCAAAGCAAGGTAAAGCATCACAAGGAAAAAATAGATATATATTTTGGCATTCTGCACCAGTGAAGTGGTTTTAATCCAAGTCAGGAAAAAAAACCCAACATGGCATTTTCAGTTAGACTTTAAAATAGGTGAAGGCGAAAATTCAAGGGTTCTGAACACAAACAAGGTTACAGACAAATATTGAATTTTACTCGTTGCAAGCTTGACAACCAAGTTGCAGTAGCTTGCTGGCCTTTGATAATGGACATTTGGTAATGTCCTGTACCTTTTATAACTATGGCTTTATTTTTAATGGATTTGAGGTTCTCGTGGCTTATAAGTCAATGTGCAGAACACTTTTCCTGAAGTGTGTTACATTTTTATGGATCGGTGTGCTGCTTTTGTTTCTGTATTTTGGAAATTTGCAACCTGTGTGTTGCTGAAATGATGAAGATGTTAATTATTTTTTCCCTGCCTCCCCAAACCCCAGAAAATATTCCCAGGAGGAAAGACTTGCTACTCATTTGTGGATGTGAAATATATCATTGTGATATGGTTCGTAAAGAAACGCAAATGACTTGCTTGAACTATGGTGTTTTCTTTTGTTTCCCACTTCTGTATGGTATTACTTGTCCACTAATGCAAATTTGTCTTATCAGCAAATCAAGTCATACAATATGCTTGTCTCACCAAGAATGATGTACTTTTTTGGCTAGGAACTCCACTGTTATCTTTGTATTGCCAGGATATCACACTTTCCAACTTTGTTCTTGCAGAACCAATATAATTTTGTTTTGCCAAGAATAATAGATTGATTCTTCCAGGAATCCAGCACCTTTCTTTTCCGTTCAATAGGTATTTCAGTTCCTTTATACACTACTGGTATGCAGTGATACACATGCTTTGAGCATTATTTTATTCGTGAAGGTCACGTGATATCCGTGCTGCATATTTTTGATGATCATTCTTACTGTAATTGACCAGAAATGCCTGAGGTACCTATCTGCATGTCAAATGCCATTGTTTGGAACAACTGAAAATAGAGTGGACCAAAGATTAAAAATTGGCAATGCATTACTGGTAATATTTTGGCAGTGATATGGACTGAACTATCTGGCAGATATTTCCCATCTCTAACTTTTTATAGGATTCTGTAGTAAATTTTGGGCACTCCCATCCATGGAAGTGATGTGTTGTGTCAGTTGGAGTGTACGCTCCCCATATGCTTGGGATGGCTGCATTTCTATCCCTTCACCACTAAAGGAATGTGATTCACCTTTGAAAAATGTGTTGATTGGGGTTGACTTTGTGCCACCAGGCAGATTAGCAAATTGCTTCATCTGGGGTCCATTACTTTATCCCAGCCAACAGCATCCAAGCCTCAATCACTGCCCAGGTCTTCATTAAAAATATCTAATTCTTTAAACCCATCTGGGAAAAACAATCCTTCCATCTGTGTAGTGAGTCCATATCTGAGTGCTCTGACTCCAGAATGGAGTAAAAGCAGCCTAACATCCTGTTGAATTGCTTTCCCAGCTCGTCTCCTAGTTTCCTATGAGCCCCAGCTCTTATCTCCAATACATAAATATGGCTGGGATTTGTTTTTTATGAATTGAGGGGGAGGGTTACAGCAAAATGCCATTTCTGTAATTGGTTAATATAACTCCAGGGTTGTATTTTACATTAATCTAACATTGCAAACATTGTACTTATGTCTCCTTTAACATTTGCCTATTATTTGGATGAATGTCACCAATTCATCACAACTATTTAGATATTTCACACAACGCACAGTCAACCTGTGGAACTCCTTGCCAGAGGATGTTGTGAAGATCAAGTCTATAACAGGATTCAAAAAAGAACTAAATAAGTTAATGGAGGATAGATCCATCAATGGCTATTATCTAGGGTGGACAGGGATGGTGTCCCTAGCCTCTGCTTGCCAGAAGCTGGGAATGGGTGACAGGGGATAGATCACTTGGTGATTACCTGTTATGTTCGTGTCCTCTGGGGCACCTTGGCCACTGTCAGAAGACAGGATACTGCACTAGACAGACCTTTGGTCTGATCCAGTATGGCCTTTCTTATGTTCTTATGCACTGTCTTTACAACACTTGTGTTTAAGTTACAATCCAGTTGTAGACATACAAAGTTTTGCCCCTTTAAATAAAATGTAGTTTTTTCTTCTTCTGCTGCTATATCTAGAAAAGATTTCCCCTCTGTATTCTGGGGGGTGGGGGAGAGGGTTGCAAGAGAAGTTACAAATACTATATATGATCCATAAGTAATGGATAGTGGGTAACAAATTCATATTGTATCCAGTGATAACTTCTTCCTCAATATTTAAGTAATCAATTAACAGCTTAGCTCTTTTAAATGAGTTTAGCTGTAATAACTGGTTACTGCAGAACCAGAACTGATGATTGGATAACATTTCCAGATGGTGCTTACCCTACTCATTGTACAAGTCTGGTTGGGAAGGGATAACCCCAAATCCAACAAACTCAATGGGAGTGTCCTTCGCAGAAATACTGCATGATTAGGTCCTTAATCTATATTATAATCCTACATACCTCATGTGGAACACTGATAGCTGACCTTCCCATTCTCCCTTTAAAAAACTGTACAATGACAGATACACACATAATGTGTTGGGTGACATATGAGTTCCTTAAGAGAAGATTTCTATTGATACAGAATCCAAGAATGGACCATTTACTGCTTAGTAGTTCCACTAGTTGAAATATGCTGCATTCCCATTATAGCACAATTAATAGGTAGACAGAGAGAGAAATGCAAAATATTTTGTCCATCTGGGCAGCAGAAACTCTTTTTTAAAAAATAGTTACCTGTTTAATAAATATATGCATGTATATAAAATAGTCAGAAGAGCCCTTAGAAGATGATTCTTTGGGTCTGCCTTAATAGCAATGTATAACTGATAAAAATCTCAACCTTAAATCATATTAATAGTCCTTACATTGATAGTCACATTAAGACCAGTGGGACAATGGGAAAAGGATTTAAGTACTCACAAGCTACATTAACAAAATGACAATTGGCATTTAGTGGTGGATTAAAGTGGAACACAAAGAACAGTATTTTTTTTTCTTAGCTGATGAATTCAGTGCATCTAAAATGATCCTTTAACTAAATAAATAAATAAACAAACTGATTCTCTTGGATTCCACCTATAACTTAATTGCATGTTATACATAGTAAATGTATTTTGCTGTCATGTTGCCAGTGATTGCATATAGTTATTTCTCTTCTCACGTGGTGGGCTCTCACAAATTACGATTTTTCATCTTAAATCAAAGATGTGCCTAGAAATGTATCAAGGGCCAGGCTAGCAATAGAGAAAATAAAGGAAAGATTTTGGCTCTCGTAAACCCTTATCCATGAGTAATTATCTTGTTATCTTAAAGTGGTTCTCCTGAATATTAAAATAATTAGGACCAACAGTCTCAGCAGTGCTGTCCTCAGACGTTGTAATTGGCAGGGTGTATTAACTAATTGAACATATTTATATTGCTGCCTGGCTAAAGGAAAGGACGAAGCATTTGTAATTGCTGAAATTCAGTAAAATCACATGTTTACTGCAGAGAATAAATGTATAGATTACAGTGTTTGTGGTTTGCAGTGTAGTTGTAGCTGTGTTGTATTTGTGGTAGGCTAATAGCTGGTGTCCATGTGGTCCGTCAGTTTGACGATGATGTTTTCATGCTCTCTCTTTTTGTGGATTCTGGAGTGACTCTGAAGTCCAAAGCATAATGCACATGCTCGTGAGCAGATCAGGCAGACAAAGTCATTGGTGAGCGTCTTGGTAGCAATAGTAGTAGTATGACACTTTCCCTGGCAGCTAGTGATCAATTATTTCTGACCTCTTCAAAGGCTTGGAAAGCTCTGAGAGTTGTGTGTTGCCAGGCTGATCTATTTAACGCAGCCTTCTCAAAATCATCTGGTTTTATTGCACCAAAGGGTATGCTGTTCTTGGATACTGTCCTTGTCATGCTTTTTGGGGTGGCCTTGATTCCAATGTCCTTGTTCCAATTCTCCATAGAACATTTTTCTGGGGAGTCGATGTTCAGGCATCTGAATGACATGTCCAACCCAGTGTAGTTGGGCTTTTATCAGCATGGCCTCAATGCTTGTGGCATTTGACTTTTGGAGAACCTCCAGGTTGGTAATTTTGTCCTTCCAGCAGATCCCCAAAATGGTGCACAGAGACCGCATATGGAAGGCCTCTAGCTGTTTGATAGGCCATTTGTACGGCGTAGAGGAGAGATGTGAACACAAAAACATTATAAGGTTTTATTTTTGTTGAGAAGGTCATGTTGTGGGATTTCAGGACTTTGTGGCTTTCCTAATGACTGAGAAGCTTTCTGTATCCTGTTCATGATCTTTGTCAAGAGGTCCATCATGGGAGATGTTGCTGCCGAGATAGGCAAAACCATCAACTTACTTTAGTTGGATTCCACTAATGGATATGCTAGGGGATATGGCATGGGCAGTGAAGATGATTGGTGCAACACCCCAGTTTTCTCCAGGCTGATTGTGAGGCCAAACAATTTTGATGCTTCAGTGAAGTGATCTACAATGCACTGGAGATCTCCCTCTGTCTGTGCTAGGAGGGCACAATCATCTGCAAAGTGTGCGTCTCTTATTAGTAGTTCTCTTACTTTTGTTTTTGCTTTAAGCCTTGTAAGATTGAAGACTGAGCCATCAGTCTGTATCTGATGTATATTCCTCTGATGAGGCCATTTGTAGCAGGGTCGAGAACTTGGGTGAAGAAGAGGTTGAACAGTATAGGGGCAAGGACACAGCCTTATTTGACTCATTTGAAATGGGAAAGGAGTCAGTGAGATCTTCATTAAAAAGTACCTGACCTTGCATCCCCTCATAAAATAAATGAATGATCTTTACTAGTTTTGGTGGGCAACCAAGTTTGCTGAGGATCATCCTTAATCGTTCTCTATTGACTGTATCAAATGCTTTTGTCAGATCAATGAAAACATTGAACAGATTCATGATTTGTTCAATACATTTTTTTTGTATTTGCCTACTACTGAAAATCATGTCTATGGTGCTACAAGCAGGTCTGAATCCGCACTGAGTCTCAGGTAGATTGGCTTCTGAGATGGACGAAATCAGTTGGTTCAAGAGGAAAAGAGCAAAGATTTTTTTACAGCGACAGATAGGAGAGATATCCCACAATAGTTATCACAGGTTTCAGAGTAGCAGCCGTGTTAGTCTGTATTCGCAAAAAGAAAAGGAGTACTTGTGGCACCTTAGAGACTAACAAATTTATTAGAGCATAAGCTTTCGTGAGCTACAGCTCACTTCATCGGATGTATTTGGTGGAAAAAACAGAGGAGAGATTTATATACACACACACAGAGAACATGAAACAATGGGTTTATCATACACACTGTAAGGAGAGTGATCACTTAAGATAAGCCATCACCAGCAGCAGGGGGGGGAAAGGAGGAAAACCTTTCATGGTGACAAGCAAGGTAGGCTAATTCCAGCAGTTAACAAGAATATCAGAGGAACAGTGGGGGGGGGGGGTGTGGGAGGGAGAAATACCATGGGGAAATAGTTTTACTTTGTGTAATGACTCATCCATTCCCAGTCTCTATTCAAGCCTAAGTTAATTGTATCCAGTTTGCAAATTAATTCCAATTCAGCAGTCTCTCGTTGGAGTCTGTTTTTGAAGCTTTTTTGTTGAAGTATAGCCACTCATAGGTCTGTGATCGAGTGACCAGAGAGATTGAAGTGTTCTCCAACTGGTTTTTGAATGTTATAATTCTTGACGTCTGATTTGTGTCCATTCATTCTTTTACGTAGAGACTGTCCAGTTTGGCCAATGTACATGGAAGAGGGGCATTGCTGGCACATGATGGCATATATCACATTGGTAGATGCGCAGGTGAACGAGCCTCTGATAGTGTGGCTGATGTGATTAGGCCCTATGATGGTGTCCCCTGAATAGATGTGTGGACAGAGTTGGCAACGGGCTTTGTTGCAAGGATAAGTTCCTGGGTTAGTGGTTCTGTTGTGTGGTGTGTGGTTGCTGGTGAGTATTTGCTTCAGATTGGGGGGCTGTCTGTAAGCAAGGACTGGTCTGTCTCCCAAGATCTGTGAGAGTGATGGCTCGTCCTTCAGGATAGGTTGTAGATCCTTGATCATGCATTGGAGAGGTTTTAGTTGGGGGCTGAAGGTGATGGCTAGTGGCGTTCTGTTGTTTTCTTTGTTGGGCCTGTCCTGTAGTAGGTGACTTCTGGGTACTCTTCTGGCTCTGTCAATCTGTTTCTTCACTTCAGCAGGTGGGTATTGTAGTTGTAGGAATGCATGATAGAGATCTTGTAGGTGTTTGTCTCTGTCTGAGGGGTTGGAGCAAATGCGGTTATATCGTAGCGCTTGGCTGTAGACAATGGATCGAGTGGTATGGTCTGGATGAAAGCTAGAGGCACATAGGTAGGAATAGCAGTCAGTAGGTTTCTGATATAGGGTGGTGTTTATGTGGCCATTGCTTATTAGCACCGTAGTGTCCAGGAAGTGGATCTCTTGTGTGGACTGGTCCAGGCTGAGGTTGATGGTGGGATGGAAATTGTTGAAATCATGGTGGAATTCCTCAAGAGCTTCTTTTCCATGGGTCCAGATGATGAAGATGTCATCAATGTAGCGCAAGTAGAGTAGGGGCATTAGGGGACGAGAGCTGAGGAAGCATTGTTCTAAGTCAGCCATAAAAATGTTGGCATACTGTGGGGCCATGCGGGTACCCATCGCAGTGCCGCTGATTTGAAGGTATACATTGTCACCAAATGTGAAATAGTTATGGGTCAGGACAAAGTCATAAAGTTCAGCCACCACGTTAGCCGTGACAGTATCGGGGATACTGTTCCTGACGGCTTGTAGTCCATCTTTGTGTGGAATGTTGGTGTAGAGGCTTCTACATCCATAGTGGCTAGGATGGTGTTTTTAGGAAGATCACCAATGGACTGTAGTTTCCTCAGGAAATCGGTGGTGTCTCGAAGATAGCTGGGAGTGCTGGTAACGAAGGGCCTGAGGAGGGAGTCTACATAGCCAGACAATCCTGCTGTCAGGGTGCCAATGCCTGAGATGATGGGGCGTCCAGGATTTCCAGGTTTATGGATCTTGGGTAGTAGATAGAATACCCCAGGTCGGGGCTCCAGGGGTGTGTCTGTGCGGATTTGTTCTTGTGCTTTTTCAGGGAGTTACTTGAGCAAATGCTGTAGTTTCTTTTGGTAACTCTCAGTGGGATCAGAGGGTAATGGCTTGTAGAAAGTGGTGTTGGAGAGCTGCCTAGTAGCCTCTTGTTCATACTCCGACCTATTCATGATGACGACAGCACCTCCTTTGTCAGCCTTTTTGATTATGATGTCAGAGTTGTTTCTGAGGCTGTGGATGGCACTGTTTTCTGCATGGCTGAGGTTATGGGGTAAGCGATGCTGCTTTTCCACAATTTCAGCTCGTGCACGTCGGCGGAAGCAGTCTATGTAGAAATCCAGGCTGCTGTTTTGACCTTCAGGAGGAGTCCACCCAGAATCCTTCTTTTTGTAGTGTTGGCAGGAAGGTCTCTGTGGGTTAATATGTTGGTCAGAAGTGTGCTGGAAATATTCCTTGAGTCTGAGACGTCGAAAATAGGATTCTAGGTCACCACAGAACTGTATCATGTTCGTGGGGGTGGAGGGGCAAAAGGAGAGGCCCCGAGATAGGACAGATTCTTCTGCTGGGCTAAGAGTATAGTTGGATAGATTAACAATATTGCTGTGTGGGTTACGGGAACCATTGTTGTGGCCCCTTGTGGCATATAGTAGTTTAGATAGCTTAGTGTCCTTTTTCTTTTGTAGAGAAGCAAAGTGTGTTTTGTAAATGGCTTGTCTAGTTTTTGTAAAGTCCAGCCACGAGGAAGTTTGTGTGGAAGGTTGGTTCTTTATGAAAGTATCCAGTTTTGAGAGCTCATTCTTAATCTTTCCCTGTTTGCTGTAGAGGATGTTGACCAGGTGGTTCCGCAGTTTCCTTGAGTGTGTGTGGCACAAGCTGTCAGCATTGTCTGTGTGGTATGTAGATTGTAATGGATTTTTTACCTTCAGTCCTTTCGGTATGATGTCCATCTGTTTGCATTTGGAGAGGAAGATGATGTCTGTCTGTATCTGTGCGAGTTTTTTCATGAAGTTGACAGATTTCCACTCTATACGGCTAAATTCAGTGCCTTCCATAATCACAGGTTTCAGAGTAGCAGCCGTGTTAGTCTGCTTCCGCCGACATGCACGAGCTGAAATTGTGGAAAAGCAGCATCGCTTACCCCATAACCTCAGCCATGCAGAAAACAGTGCCATCCACAGCCTCAGAAACAACTCTGACATCATAATCAAAAAGGCTGACAAAGGAGGTGCTGTCGTCATCATGAATAGGTCGGAGTATGAACAAGAGGCTACTAGGCAGCTCTCCAACACCACTTTCTACAAGCCATTACCCTCTGATCCCACTGAGAGTTACCAAAAGAAACTACAGCATTTGCTCAAGAAACTCCCTGAAAAAGCACAAGAACAAATCCGCACAGACACACCCCTGGAACCCCGACCTGGGGTATTCTATCTGCTACCCAAGATCCATAAACCTGGAAATCCTGGACGCCCCATCATCTCAGGCATTGGCACCCTGACAGCAGGATTCTCTGGTTATGTAGACTCCCTCCTCAGGCCCTACGTTACCAGCACTCCCAGCTATCTTCGAGACACCACTGACTTCCTGAGGAAACTACAGTCCATTGGTGATCTTCCTAAAAACACCATCCTAGCCACTATGGATGTAGAAGCCCTCTACACCAACATTCCACACAAAGATGGACTACAAGCCGTCAGGAACAGTATCCCCGATACTGTCATGGCTAACCTGGTGGCAGAACTTTGTGACTTTGTCCTGACCCATAACTATTTCACATTTGGTGACAATGTATACCTTCAAATCAGCGGCACTGCGATGGGTACCCGCATGGCCCCACAGTATACCAACATTTTTATGGCTGACTTAGAACAACGCTTCCTCAGCTCTCGTCCCCTAATGCCCCTACTCTACTTGCGCTACATTGATGACATCTTCATCATCTGGACCCATGGAAAAGAAGCTCTTGAGGAATTCCACCATGATTTCAACAATTTCCATCCCACCATCAACCTCAGCCTGGACCAGTCCACACAAGAGATCCACTTCCTGGACACTACGGTGCTAATAAGCGATGGTCACATAAACACCACCCTGTATCGGAAACCTACTGACCGCTATTCCTACCTACGTGCCTCTAGCTTTCATCCAGATCATACCACTCGATCTATTGTCTACAGCCAAGCGCTACGATATAACCGCATTTGCTCCAACCCCTCAGACAGAGACAAACACCTACAAGATCTCTATCATGCATTCCTACAACTACAGTACCCACCTGCTGAAGTGAAGAAACAGATTGACAGAGCCAGAAGAGTACCCAGAAGTTACCTACTACAGGACAGGCCCAACAAAGAAAACAACAGAACGCCACTAGCCATCACCTTCAGCCCCCAACTAAAACCTCTCCAACGCATGATCAAGCATCTACAACCTATCCTGAAGGACGACCCATCACTCTCACAGATCTTGGGAGACAGACCAGTCCTTGCTTACAGACAGCCCCCCAATCTGAAGCAAATACTCACGAGCAACCACACACCACCAACAGAACCACTAACCCAGGAACCTATCCTTGCAACAAAGCCCGTTGCCAACTCTGTCCACATATCTATTCAGGGGATACCATCATAGGGCCTAATCACATTAGCCACACTATCAGAGGCTCGTTCACCTGCGCATCTACCAATGTGATATATGCCATCATGTGCCAGCAATGCCCCTCTGCCATGTACATTGGTCAAACTGGACAGTCTCTACGTAAAAGAATGAATGGCCACAAATCAGACATCAAGAATTATAATATTCAAAAACCAGTTGGAGAACACTTCAATATCTCTGGTCACTTGATCACAGACCTAAGAGTGGCTATACTTCAACAAAAAAGCTTCAAAAACAGACTCCAACGAGAGACTGCTGAATTGGAATTAATTTGCAAACTGGATACAATTAACTTAGGCTTGAATAGAGACTGGGAATGGATGAGTCATTACACAAAGTAAAACTATTTCCCCATGGTATTTCTCCCTCCCACACCCCCCCCCCCCACTGTTCCTCTGATATTCTTGTTAACTGCTGGAATTAGCCTACCTGCTTGTCACCATGAAAGGTTTTCCTCCTTCCCCCCCCCCTGCTGCTGGTGATGGCTTATCTTAAGTGATCACTCTCCTTACAGTGTGTATGATAAAACCCATTGTTTCATGTTCTCTGTGTGTGTATATAAATCTCTCCTCTGTTTTTTCCACCAAATGCATCCGATGAAGTGAGCTGTAGCTCACGAAAGCTTATGCTCTAATAAATTTGTTAGTCTCTAAGGTGCCACAAGTACTCCTTTTCTTTTTGCGAATAGTTATCACAGTCCATTTTGCTGGCTTAATTTTTCAATAAAGGAATAATTGTGGTATCTTTGAAGTCTTGTGGCATTTCTTCATTGTCCCAGATGTCAGTAAGGATCTTCTGGAGTGTTGTTACCACCTTTGGACATGCAGATTTATATATTTTTGCAGGTATTCCATCTCTGCCCAAGGACTTTCCTGAGCACATGAAATGGATTGCCTTTTCTATTTCTTCAAGTGAGGATGGTGAGTCAAGGTGGTTCTGAACAGTCCTTTGAGGTATCTGATTATTAGCACTTGTTTCAATTGAGGATGGTCTGTTCAGCAGTTGGCTGAAATGTTCAACCCATCTCTGTTCCATGCCATGTTTGCCTTTGACTGTCCTGCCATCAGCCATCATGAGCGAACCTTGACTGAATATCATTTTGCCAGATAATGAAAAGCCTAATTTTTTTCTTTCAAAAGTACTGTGATTTCCTCATAGTTTTCAACAAACTAGTCACGGTGAGCCCTTTTCTTCCATCCAAGGACATCAGTTGCAGTTTTTTGTACTATCTCTCAATTCCTCCCATGAGACAGGGTATCACCAAAGTTGGTTTCTAGTGCACTTTGTAGCTTGTCTCAATAGGACACGTGGGTTAGTTTAACGATATCAGGGGACATCTTGATTGTTTTTGGGAGTTTCTGGCATGTGGGTACAATGTGTAGATTCAGTATTGACCTAATCATTCTATGATCCATCCATCATTCTGCTCCATACATGGCTCTGGTGATCCTGACATCCCTTATGTCACTTTATCGGACAATGATGTAATCTATTAGATGCCATTGTTTGGATCTGGGGTGCATCCATGTAGTTTTATATTTGTCTGCCTGTCTGAAGATGGTATTTGTAATTGTCAGAGTATGTTCTGCACACTTGCTTAGGAGTAAGACCATTTTCGTTCATTTTTCCCATGGCATTTTTCCAATGACACCTTGCCAGTTGTTGTTATCTTTACCTACTCTTGCACTGAAATCTCCTAGGATGATTAGTTTGTCACTTTGTGGTGTTGACTTGATGAGAGAGTTGAGATCAGAATAGAACCATTCCTTAGCATCATCAGGGCTTGTTAAGGTGGGTGCATATGCACTGATGTTAGCAAATCACAACTTATTTAGTGGTAACCAGAGTTTCATGAGTCTTTTGTTGATGCCTACTGGAAAGTCTTCAGCACATTGCAAGAGTTTGGTCTTGATGGCAATTCCCACTCCATGGATTCTATCTTGGTGTGGTTCTGATCCCTTCCAAAAGAAGTTGTAACCGCCAGCTGGTTCTGCAATAATGCCCTCGTCTGCCTGTCTAGTTTCACTGGGTGCTGCAATGTCAATGTCATTCCAGGCTAGCTCTTTTGAAAGGAGAGCTGTTCTTCTTTCAGATTGAGAGGTATCATCTTTGTCTATCATAGTCCTGATGTTCCAAACAGCAATCTTTAGTGCCTTTTTAGATATCATTGGTTTTTGAGGATGATCCGCCAGCCTCAATAAGCCAGCCAGATTTAATTTGGGCAGGCAATGATTGAGGCATCTTTTCTAGCCCCTTCCCTTACAAAGGTGAGAGCAGTGCAGTCCTAAAAAGGGCTGCTTTGTCACATGGGGTGTTGCCGACCTTCCCTGCTGCCCTTGGGTCAGGGATGGGCAACCAGTGTCCCAGGCCACCGGTGTGCAGGCTTGTAGCTATGACTGCCAGGAATCATCTTCACCAGTCACTTTGCCACCCCCCCCCCATCACCACAGGACATTTGATGTGAGATGTGCATGAATGATGTGTGCATGAGCTTGATTAAAATGGGAGAGTCGTTGCACTGGGACAATCCCATTCTCTCGGCTGCTGAAGCTTGGCCCAGTGGCACAATGGCTGTTACAACTGGAGGCTTCTTTAGCTGCAGTGGCTAGCCATGACTTCTGTAGTGTCCCATCATGCCTTTCACTTTCCACAACGCATTGCTGCACTGCTTTTCAAGCTGTTGGACCAATATATGGTCTTTCACCTTGGCTACCAGAACAGTCTTCGTATGCTTGGGGAGGGCAATCCATAAATCACTGTCAGTTTCCACACTTCCGGTTAACCTCACCTGGTTTAGCCCACCTGCTGAGGCAGTGTACTGGAGTGTGGCTGCTGTCGCATACTTACAGCTACTTGGAGCCACAGGTGAGATCTGGGTGTACAGTGAGGACCAGAGAGGAAGAGGACCAGTCAAGGAGTGCAGCAGTTCCAATCACTCAAAGGTACTACCTCTCCCATACATCCCAGACACCCCAATAGCTGGTGACAGTAATCCAAACACATGATATGGGCAAATCCTGTTTCCTAAGCCATGCTGAAATAAGAAGGCTTGGCACAGGGGAATTTCACAGGGCTTGGGTTGTTGAGGAAGGTTCTTTTGGGTATGGAGCTGCTCCGTGGTTGTTACTGCTGCCTCAGGCCTTCACAGAGCCAGAGCTACCAGAGTGGAGGGAAACGGCCCATAGATTTGTGTTGTAGCAGAACCAGAGGACCTGCTTCTCCCTCATTCCACCTCTAGACTTCCCCAGCAGTGGCCCAGGAGCTGGTGTAAGAGGGCATGCCTATCCATTATGGCATTCTACTCCACACAGCATAACTGTGTTCCCAGTCCAGGCCAGAACCAAGACAACCTGGGAATTGTAGTTCTCTGGTACATACTGGGAAATGTACACCTGAGAGCAAAGCATGCTGGGAAGGAGGGCCGGGATATAAGTAGCTCCCTTTCCTCAGTGAGAAACTGGTGAGGAGTGATTGTTAGGCAGTCAAGTCAGACAACCATTCCACGGTCCTCAAAGCTTCTGATGCCCCTGTACTGTACAGCACACTGAAGGCTGCTATAGACAATGGGCTCTCAAACTGGGCGGGGGCACAGACTGTATTCTGGGGGTGTGAGAGAAGCTTTCGGGGAAAAACCTTACTGTGCACATTTCACTCTCAACAATGAGTAACTAGAAAAGCTGATTCCTCCAGACCTATTAGGCCCCAGATGGCGCTGTGCATTTTGATGGATTTCTGTTAAGCATACCTAGCATTATACAAAGCCATTGCCATCTGTACATTAACCGGTTGCTACAACGCGGGGTGCACATTTAGCTGTCAGCATCGACCACAATCACAGTTTTGCTTTTGCTCTTACTCCAATGGCTCGTTGGCTGTGTTTGAACCAATGCCTTACTGTCTGCAATATTTAGTGAGCCCTGCATGCGATCAGTTTTTTATCGGTATATGTACTTGTGTGGTGGTGGGGCATAAATGGCAGACACAAAGAAGCGGAGGCATCAAAATAAGTTTGAGAACCACCGCTTTAGACCTTTGACAGGCATTCTGTGACCCACAGAAAAACCATGGGGAGCCTTTGGAGTTTCCTTACCCTGGAGCAGCCTGGGATGTTTGTGGAACCCTATAGGATGGAAACCAAGGCACCAACCATACCTATAACAATTTAAAACTGAAGTCCCCATTGCAGGCCAGTTCTGCAGCAGGCTGGGGTGTACATCCCTTAGGTGGGTTCCAGATATGCTGCCCCTCTGTGCACAATGGAGAGCCCTGGGCTCTCAGTGCCCAAAGATGGAGGAGCAGTCGGATTTGCCCAGAAGGCAGTAATATACTGTTCTTTGGCTGCAGGATTTTGCTGCGGTTTTGTGGAAACTGCCTTCTACGAGGGGAAGTGTTAATTCATTTAAGGCAGCCAAGCGACACCAAATCTGCTTTGAGTGGGAAGTTGCTGTGCTAAAATATTTGACTCCCTGCATACACCAATCTGGGGTCGCCAGAGCTGGCTTAGACGTGCTGGGGCTTGGGGCTGAAGCCTGAGGGATGATTCAGCCCTGGGCAGTGGGGCTCAGGTTACCGGCCCCCTGACTGGGGCTGAAGCCCTTGGGCTTCGGCTTTGACCCCTTCCCTGCCCAGGGCAGTGGGCTTGGGCTTTGGCTCTGGTTCCTCCACCCGGGGTAGTGGGAATCAGGCAGACTCAGGTTTTGGATCCCTCTCCTGGGGTCGTGTAGTAATTTTTGTTGTTAGAAGGGGGTTGTGGTACAATGAAGTTTTGATAACCCCTGCCTTAGTGCTACCAGAATACCACATGCTTGTGTACGTGAGAACACAGCACAGCACATCCCACTGTGTATTTTTATTTCTGCAGCGTTCCTACACTGCTGAAAGTTAGGGTTTGATTTTTTCAAAGTGCTCGTTCTTGCCGTCTCTGAAAGCACTATGCTTTCACCAGGGCCTCTCTTATGCCAGAGCTCTCCTTTAGTTTATAGCAAAGAATTAAAATAAATAAATAAATAAATAAAAACCTGTGCAAAACTATTCCCTGATCACATAAAGTAATCAATTTTTGATTCAACCCCCTATAACTATTTGACATTTCAAGGTTAGCAGGACACCTTTCTGGAAGATTGAAAAGCCGGGTAGCTGGGCTTGCGGTAGATTATAAAACAGGGACAAATAAAAAGATGCTTCAAAGTGTCTCCCTTTTATTTTTATTTTATTTTAATCAATCCTGCTCTGACCGGTCCATACAAAGACACCAGGAGAGGCAAGGGGATCAAAAAGGGAGAATATCTAACGGGGAGTGAATGTTGCCACCCACCCACCCACCTTTCTGCCTCCTCTCTTTCTCCTGCTTCTGCCTCATCATCACTTCCTTCTGGCAGACTTCTAGCTCCTGTCTCGCCAGCTGTCCTCTCACCCTCTCCATTTCCTTGACCCACAGGATTTTACTCCCACCCTTCAGTCTGGGGGCTCAGTAGACAACACAGAACATCAGCCGTCTTTCTCAGCCAGGAGTAAACAGCAGCCCATTAGCTTCCTCAGCCAACCCATCTCCCCTGCTGTCAAGATTCCTTCCCCACTCTGAACTCTGGGGTACAGATGTGGGGACCTGCATAAAAGACCCCCTAAGCTTATTCTTACCAGCTTAGGTTAAACGCTGCCACCACCAAAGTGTTACACAAAGAACAGAGGAAGTGTCCTCTTGGAAACGTCTCCCCCCCCAAAAAAAATTTACCCCCAAGCCCTACACCCCCTTTCCTGGGGAGGGCTTGATAAGAATCCTCACCAATTTGCATAGGTGAGCACAGACCCAAATGCTTGGATCTTAAAAACAATGAAAAAGCAATCAGGTTCTTAAAAGAAGAATTTTAATTAAAGAAAAAGTAAAAGAATCACCTCTGTAAAATCAGGATGGTAAATACCTTACAGGGTAATCAGATTCAAAACATAGAGAATCCCTCTAGGCAAAACCTTAATTTACACACACAAACAAAAATATACATTCCATTCAGCACAACTTATTTTATCAGCCATTTAAACAAAACAAAAAGAAAAGGAGTACTTGTGGCACCTTAGAGACTAACAAATTTATTTGAGCATAAGCTTTCGTGAGCTACAGCTCACTTCATCGGATGCATTTGGTGGAGTACTTGTGGCACCTTAGAGACTAACAAATTTATTTGAGCATAAGCTTTCGTGAGCTACAGCTCACTTCATCGGATGCATTTGGTGGAAAATATTTTCCACCAAATGCATCCGATGAAGTGAGCTGTAGCTCACGAAAGCTTATGCTCAAATAAATTTGTTAGTCTCTAAGGTGCCACAAGTACTCCTTTTCTTTTTGCGAATACAGGCTAACATGGCTGCTACTCTGAAACTTAAACAAAACAGAATCTAATGGATATCTAACTAGATTGCTTACTGACTTTTTACAGGAGTTCTGACCTGCATACCTGCTCTGGTCCCGGCAAAAGCATCACACTGACAGAGAGAACCTTTGTTTCCACCCCTCCTTCAGCTTTGAAAGTATTTTGTCTCCTCATTGGTCATTGTGGTCAGGTGCCAGTGAGGTGAAAGGGTTTTTCCTCCTGTCCAGGAGGGATTTAAAGTTGTTTTCCCTTCCCTTTATATTTATGACACCCGCTTTCCTCTTCTTTTAACTGCCTGCTCGATGAAAATTCGAGTGCACTCGAAGGGACATATGTTTACAGTCCCACAGCTGGTTAGGTACATGTGTATTAGCAGAGGATGCCAGGGCTGGGGAGTCACGTCACTTTTATCCCAGAATCCCATTTGGTGCTGAGTAACAGCTTCATGCCTTAATGCAGGGTAGGTTGTTACTGCACCCTGTAATCAAACATGAAGGTTTTCCATTTTCATGTGTGAACAGTAATAAAAAAACCCCACATCTTGGCATTAGGATTAGTACTGACAAGGCTTAAGCTAAAATATTTTAAGGCTGAATTTCCAAAGTGAATAAAATAGCTAGCATGCCATGCACAATTATGTTGGCTTCATGGGCGGAAGGATTTATGTTTAAACACTATTAATATCTCAGTGACATCCCCAGTAAAATAGGAATTTATTTAAAGAAAAGATTGTGTTCGTTACTGTTGTAGCACAAATCTGGTGTTATTAATTTACTTTATGTTTCTAACATTGGTAACCTGCTGGATGTTTAAGAGGAAATGTCATTTCTAATTTAGTTTTATTTATTTATTTTTTAAGAAAATTGTAATTCCATTGTTGTATATGGTGGGAACAGCTGGTTTGATTTCAAAGGGTGGGGAATGGTGTGCTTGGGTCAGCAAAGCACTTAATGACCTGGTTAAGTCTTATTGGCATTAAGTTGAGCACATGGTTAAGTGGGTCGCTGAACTGGGGCTAATTCTCTCAAAGTCTGGCCTTGTGCATTCCAGCGTAGATCGTGGCTTTTGGTCACAGCCCTGTATTGGGGGTGGCATGGAGCGGCACTGCCCCATATAGCTACAATCTCTCCTCTAGCTTCTACAGGTCTTCTTCTTAGGGTCGTCTTCTTCCTCAGGTGGCATGTGACCACAATTCATCACTGGATTTGGTCCTCTGGTTGGATCATTAGCTGCCCCGGCTGGGTACTGATGGGGAGTGTGACGTGAACGCTGATCCATGCCCTCTGCTTCTCCAAGGGTATGAGGGGGAAGCAATCTGCTCCATCATTTTGAAAATTGCTCCCCCAGTGAAGCAGTCCTGCACCGTTGCCCCTTGGAGAGGGAGTTGGAACCCCTCCTCCTTTCTGCCGCCCGTCTGCATCCTGTTCCCACCCCTCTGAAGCAAGATGTTACTCACCTAGAGCACAGGGCATGCTGGGATTGCTACAGTGATCAATGGTGCAGGGGAAGATATTGGTGTCTACCTCCACCCTTTGAATCCATAGGAGATCTGCGCACATTCTGGCCCATAAACAGTACATAAAATAACACTCACTGCTCCAATCCCACCAAATCTTGTAGTCTGGCCTGCTGAGTACTGCCATCTGGGGAGATCATCAGGGCTGCTGGGGTCTCCAGATGACACCAGGGCTTAAATTCTCACAGAATATTTCCCAGAACCCTAGGCTTCTGCCCCACAGGGCATGCAGGCTCAAGGCTTCTGCCCTGTGTGAGGCACCATGGCTTGGGGCTTCTGTTCTGCAAGGTACGCCAGGCCTCAGGGATTAGTGAGGCTCAGGGTTTCAGCCCCGCAGGTTTGAAAATATTTATCGTAATGCTACTCCGGACAGCTCTGTCTGAATTTAAGCCCTGCATGACAACCTTCTCTCTGAGGGATCAAGCCCTGATCCTGTGGCCCAGCGTGGTGCTATAGGGCATGGTATTTTGGATTAGACACAAAAACTCTGTTTAGACAAGGCCATGCCTTCCGGAGGTCTTGTCTAAACAGAGTTTTTGTGCTGCTTGAACCTCATCGAATTAGAAATCGATAGAGTTAAAGTCTAAAGGACCTTTGTGCGGGTGCAGTTACACTGATAGAGAGGCGTTCCTGTCAGTATAGACATAAACTACCATTCTGAGCACCGTTCTACCAGCAGAACAGTGCCCATAGTAACAGAGGCGGATCACCATTTTGTGGGGCCTTGGGCCAGAGCAAGTGGGGGACCCCCTCACCCCTTCCACCTGCAGTTCCCACCCAACCCCAGCGCTACTGCTGCGGAAATGGGGTCGGGGCACAGGGGCTTGCACCACTCCGCCCACCACCCCAGCGATCCCAGGAGCTGAGGAGCGGGGGAAGCCGCTGACCCCGCTCCCCAGCACAAGTGCCGAGCGGGTGAGGGGGAAACCCCCGTGCTCCGACCCCGCTCCCCAGCAGGAGCTCCAAGTGGGTAGGGGTAACCCCTACGTCCAACCTGCCAGGCGGGCAGAACAGGGCAAGCCCCCACACCCCATCTCCAGGATCGGGATTGGCCGGGGCCCCTGGGCATGGGCCCCATTGGCCCAGTGGCTAATCTGCCACTGCACAGTAAGAAGTTGTACCACCTTAGCTATATGAGTTTCTATTGCGATATAATTGTCCCGGCACACTATAGAGAGATGGGGCAGTTAGCATGGACCTGAGCTGGTGGGTACACTTGGGCCAGTTACTATGGCATTGCCGGAGAAAACATGGTACCTTTCCTTAAGGCCTAGAAAAATGCATTCTTGGCTGGGGCCCTGGAACTAGGGTTGCTGGGGGTGTGGCTGCATGTGGAAGATGCATGTGCAGGAATCCTGGCATGTATGACTGGAGGGGTAATCCTAAGGTGGATGTGGGAAGTCTGCCGGACTCTGTTACCCTCAGAGTCACTGAAAAGACTCCCATTGACTTAAGTGGACACTGAATTGGACCTTAAATGCCTATGCATACAGCCTTCCCAGCAAAATTCATACCGTTATGTTTATCACGGAGTTATGTCCTTGCATGATAGCTGTGAAATACCAAGATACTGGAAAAAGATACCTGCAATGTTGTTTGACCTGAGATAAGCCAATTTTAATAAACTATGTCTAGAAAAGGTCCTTATTTGTAGTATCTTTCTCTTGTTTGTTTTAATTTTATTTTTTTAGTTTAGCAGGATTTGAACCTAGGACCTTTGGTACCGAAGTACAGACTTCTAATATGTGTGCAACCCCTGCCTCCACTCATTGGTAATAGTTGTAGGGTAGTACCTTGAGTGCCCCTGCCAGTGGAGGACATGGCACACATCTTGCCAGAGGATTTACATATTCACTGTGGCCTTTTAAACATTCCACACTGTATGTCTCGCTCTGTAGCCCAGTGTGAGCTGAGAGTTTTCGTATTGCTAGCATTTATAATTGCAGAGCATATGAAGACTCAAGAAAGCAATTTCACATGCTACCATTCCCACAGTTGGCAGTTTTCAGCCCTCTGAAATTTTTGTTTTGATGGGAAAAAACCACTTTACCTGAGACAGAGATACTTAAAATCCGCAACAAAACAGAGTGAGAAGATGAAGACAATTTTGTTGCCTCATGTACGTACATGTGTGCTTGCTTGCAAATCACTCTTTTCTATATGCCGCCTTATTCGTATTTATTTCCTAACGACAACATTCATTCTCTGGAAATTTTTACCAAAAAAGACAATAGAAAATATACTTTTAAGCCTGTTTTATAGAAAACAGGCATGTCCTGTGTCAGAGGAAATAGTGTGCTAATTCATCACCATCTTATTATTATTGTTTTATTACTTGTATATAGTATGGTAATGTTAAAGGGCCAACCAAGAATGGGGTCTCATTGTGTTAGGCCCTATACAAACTCAGACTGTTAGCTGGTTCCTGCCCCCAAGAACTTACAATCTGAATAGACCAGATAGACACAGGGTAGGAAGAGGGGTAGAAAACACCAGCAAAGTGAACAATGTGATGGCAGCATATGGCCTGTTACTGCCACAATTCCTTTTTTGCAGGGTGTGACATTAATTAAGAGGGGAAGGAAGTAAGAGAGACAGGGCCGGGAAGAAGAAAGTGACAGAGGCAGGTGTGGAGTGCAGCTGAGGTGAAGATACTATGGGTGCATGTCTACATTTGAATCTCTCAAGCTAGCTCCCAAGTACAGTCCTGCCTGACCCCCAGGTACGTATTTGAGCTGCTAACCTAAGCTTCAGCCCATGCGACCAAGGACGCACTGGTTTTTTTTGGGTATGTCGATGTGATCTGGGAATCACACCTCCCAGTGCAAATCTAGACGTAGCCTATGAGAGAGATGGAGGGGGCTGAAGCAAATAGCCAATCAGCACAGGGCAAACATAGTCCAGGCAAAATGGTAGGAAGTTCTCTGAATCTCTGAAGTCCCTGCTTTGGCTGCTTTTGCTCCTGCTTCCTTGTACCCCTCCACCCTTTGGGTGAAGAGATCCAGTTTGTGGTCTTGCAGAGCTGGGGATATTTTTACAAGTCAGAATCTAGCCTTCTACCCCAATCAGGATTTTGGCCCCATTACAGCAGACTCTGTACTAATAAAGGGTAGGAAGCCAGAACCTGCCCCTTCCATGTACCGTCATGGGAGGTCACAGCGCTGGCTCAGTCCTGCATCTGGATGTCCTGGGCTCCTGCAGAATCCCATTTCCATCCATGGCATTAGGCATGGGAAGCAGGGATCCATGCTACAGGATCCTATGGCTGGAGTGGGGCCTTTTCCAAACCCAAGACAGGCTTCTGTTTATTTCAGAGGGGTTTTCCCTGCTGAAAGAGGGCAGGATTAGTTCCATTAGACTTGAGTGTTTCCTATATAACGCCATGACATTGACTGACAGGAGATTATACTCTAGTATGTTTCCCACATCAGCCCAGGATTACTGCAGTTAACACCATTATCCGTCACCTCCTCTGAGGGACAAAACAACTTTGTGAAAAAGATTGTACAGCAGATTATTGGTAATATGTATATTTTGCTCTTTATACACAAACCTTTCAGGATAAAATGGCTCCCTGGCTGTGGAAAGGCAGTAATATTTTTTATATTGACTATTTTCTCTGCTAAGTACTGTGTACACTTCCCAACTCGCCCAATTGATCTTCATTTTTACAGGGAATTTTTTGGGGGTAAAATATTATCCATTTTTTAGAAAGGTAAACATCCGAGAATTGCACTCGAGGGAAGATGTACAATGTAGGCTTAGTGACAATTTAATGGCATATAATCTATCAGTTGTCTTCTCTGCTGCCCCTTTCTGGAGAAAGCATTTTGCTACGGCATGTAAAAATGTACACCAAAACCACCATACAGTACAGAATTTTTTCCTCTCTCATGTAAAATTAATCATGGCACTGGACAAATGTATGCAACATATCTAAACAACAGAATTGTTAATGTGCAACAATCCAAATCAACATTAATTCTACAATTAATTTTTGTCTGAATTCACAAAACAGTCTGCAGATTAATTATTGTCCCATTGGATACTATTTACTGACTTCATATTAAATGAATTGTTTTGTTAATTTAATTTCTATCCAGAGTTTTGCAAACAAATTACATTTTCATGTAAGAAAAACACACGAAGGATTTAACCTTTTAAGTTTAGCCGAGAAATTAACAGTGTGATATCATTAAGATGCCATATAAATTGCAAAACCAATGTTAATGCACCATAAAGCCTCCACAGTTAAAATTTCGAGGTCTGGAAATGGAAACATTATGTTCCAATAGCAAAGTTAATTTGATGACATGGTGCACCCCATATGTTGTGTTGTAGAAGCAACCATTTCCCTGTCTAAATCCAGTAGACCACGCAATGAGAAAATAAAAATGATCTCACAAATAGGGCTGAGAGAATAATGGACCTTTTACTTCAAGGGAGGAATTAAAAAAAATGGTTTGGGCAGAAACTATGAATCGAATTAGACTCCGATTCACGAATAGTTTCAGAACTCCCCTCGTCCCGCAACTGCATTTTTGGTGAAATTTCTATTAATAAAAAAATTTTCACCCAGCTTTAGTTACAAAGGAGCTGGAGCTTTGTTACGCTTTGCTGAACTCTGAGCAGACATTACTGAACATGTTGAGCAGTATAATTTTTCAATTGCTTATCATAGAAGATTAGGGTTGGAAGAGACCTCAGGAGATCATCTAGTCCAACCCCCTGCTCAGAGCAGGACCAAAGCATGCCTTTTTAAAAAAATGAAAATCCCAAAGACACATGGATGCGCTGGTCTTATCCCTTATCTACATGGGGAAATGGACTGGCATAATTATAGCAGAATAATTATACTGCACCATAACTCCCTGTGTGGATATTTTATTCCAGAAAGAAGTCACTTCTATTCTTGCATTAGAGTATCCATACAGGAGTCAGACCAGCTTAGCTATAGTGGTGTAATTATTCTGCTGTAGCTATAATGATCAATTTTCCCTTGCAGACAAGCCCATGGTGGGGGTTCATTCCGTCAAGGTTCAGATTACAGCTGGTTTTACCCAACTCTTACTAAATAAATAAATTAATTAATTAATTAAAATAACTAAGGCTAGAATGTTTTTGCATTGAGGTGAATGTATGCTTTTCATTCTCTTATAACTCAAAATGGTTGTATAATTTCTGCTCACCCTTTCCAGAAAAATTCACTCTCCGGCGAAGTCCAACCCCATAGAAAATATCAGCCCCAAAGGTGAATATGTCAGAATGTTCTGAGAAAGTTATGCTGAAAATTGGCGCTTATAAATGGAAGCTGTTTTGTCACCTTAATAATGGATGCTGATAAATATTTCTGCTAATAGTATGTATGTTCAGTGTGCTGTTAACATGGATACTTTTGGTACACAGATTGTTTATCCGTTTTGTTGCTTATTAGAGCTACAAGAACTCTGCAAAGCATTAGCTTAAAATAAGAATTAGGGGAATGCGTTCTTCCCTCACAGTGTCCACAACTCCCATTAATAATAAAATGTTAATGCTAGTTGTGTGTTCACATCAAAGGGAGAAATCAGCTCTTTCATCTCCATTAAATCTTGTTCAGATAATTAATAAAAGTAGTTGTATGGGGGGGGGGAAGGGAGATGCTAAGAAATTCCTTTCCAGATCATCTAAAACTCAGTGCCCCTAAGGAACAGCTCCTAGAATTGAGGACACCAACAAATCACATTTAAGAGGGTCCATTCCTGCCTTCCACCATGCACTGCGCTCTCAAAATGTGAAACATGTTATTGGCATTGCAATAGCTAAGCCGAACGAAATCAAATCAAAAATCCCTGACAAGGCCTTTCTTATGAAAATAATCATAAATCTTACCCCGTGGTAGCTTGGCTCCTGCATTAAGAATTTGGATCAGGTTCCAGGTCAATATAAAAAAGGAAAAAAAGTCACTTGAAGTTCCCAGTTAAGCTCCACAGCTGTTGTCATCCTCACTGCAAAGATGCAGTGGATGCTACCATGACACTGCTCAGAGATTGGGCCAGGTTCTGTTCTTAGCTGCATCAGTATAAATCTGGAGTAACTTTCACCAATTTCTGAGCAAGGATGCTGGTGTAAGTGGGAGAAGAATTTGGCACTCTGAATTGTAAACCCAATTCATTGTTCCAGTGGGCTAATATCTGGAAGTCCGTACATCATCTGATATTTGTCTATTGTTTATTGTGCACAATAAAATTAGCCTTAAAGCCACTGCTTCCTGGTAATGAGGATTAAATCAGTTACATTTTTTTAAAAAGGCTGTGCAGTGATAGCGACTAGCCAGCATCATACCAGATCACACTTTTACAAACTCTCTCTCTCTGCAGCCAGGTTATTGCTCAGACAGTAAGGCATCACTGAGCAGCATTCCCTTGACAGCCACGAACCTCAGTACAAAACATTTCTGTGGGAGGCAGCACCAAAAGCCAATGGAGATGGGCTTTGTACGTTTGGCCAGTTGGGAGGAGCAGTCTATTTGTATAGATTCTGACAATATAAGAAATCTTCACTTTTGCTTTATCTCTTTTGTTAAATTGTCAGCTACCTGTGTGATTGCCAACCAGAGGTGAGCTCCTGAGGCTCAATCAGATTATTGATCAATTTCATATTGCAAACTTTAAGGACTTTCTGATAGGGAGCTAGAACCTGCTTCTCTGGCCGCTGCTAGTCAGCCCTGCTGTGAGTCCATAGGTTTTTTTGCACAGGAAGAAAGTGATGGATGGGAGAGAAGCAGAATTGAACCCTGTGAGGGGCTAAGCAACGTTTATTCAAAAGGCATTAACTGATTCCTGCAAAAAATTTCCAGAATATAAATTCTTGTGCATGTGATACATGTGGATGAAAATCAAGGATGATGGGGATGCCGTGCAGTTTAATATTCCGTGATTCATGATTGATAGAGTCCTAAGAGAGTTAAGTAGGCCATTGGAAAACAAGGGGAATGAAAACATTGAGTCTACTCCCCCACTCCACGATTGCATATGCTGTTTAGGCCGCATATTTTTTAAAGCTTCCTCTTCTGTCGCCATTTGCTTTTAGTGCACTGAATACGGTAAACAGTGATTGTATTGATGTGGGTCACGATGGTTTAACATTATATCACAGATGTAATACAGAGTCAAATGACCTAGTAATTCAAATGTTTGATATATATGCTGTACTGTGAGAAACACAAAAGTTTATACACACACACGCGCTCTGTTTGTACAGCCAGGCTCCCACACAACCGTGAGATCCATTGTGGAGGCCTTGGAAGAAGGGCGCAAGAATACATTTTGGAACCATTATGACTTAGAATGTCTAGAAATGAACATGAAAAGTTCCAGTCATTTCACCGCCTTTCAAGGTTGGAAGCAAAAGCCTGGTCCCATCGGAAAAGGGAAATTTATGGCTTTCTATGGCATGATGCTCCCATTTCCAGCCCTGATAGGTCATAAGAGATTGGGCCCTGTATCTGGCATGCTCTAGAGTACATTCCGTGTGTATATAAATTAGAGAGACAGAGGAACTCCTACCAACAGGCTAAACAAGTTAAAAGACCCTAGGATAAATGTGTGAAGCTGGGGGTAGGTCTTCCCAATTAAAGTGGGTTTAGCTTTCCCTAGGGGATGATAAGGTGAGGTAGCTTGCACACAATTCTTCAGGGAAGAAAACTATTCCATTAACATGATTTTGACACCACCTCCCCCATTGCAACTTGAGACCATTACTCCTCGTTCTGTCATCTGCTACCATTGAGAACAGTCTAGAGCCATCCTCTTTGAAACCCCCTTTCAGGTAGTTGAAAGCAGCTATCAAATCCCCCCTCATTCTTCTCTTCTGCAGACTAAACAATCCCAGCTCCCTCAGCCTCTCCTCATAAGTCATGTGCTCTAGACCCCTAATCATTTTTGTTGCCCTTCGCTGTACTCTTTCCAATTTATCCACATCCTTCTTGTAGTGTGGGGCCCAAAACTGGACACAGTACTCCAGATGAGGCCTCACCAGTGTCGAATAGAGGGGAACGATCACGTCCCTTGATCTGCTCGCTATGCCCCTACTTATACATCCCAAAATGCCATTGGCCTTCTTGGCAACAAGGGCACACTGCTGACTCATATCCAGCTTCTCGTCCACTGTCACCCCTAGGTCCTTTTCCGCAGAACTGCTGCCGAGCCATTCGGTCCCTAGTCTGTAGCGGTGCATTGGATTCTTCCATCCTAAGTGCAGGACCCTGCACTTATCCTTATTGAACCTCATTAGATTTCTTTTGGCCCAATCTTCCAATTTGTCTAGGTCCTTCTGTATCCTATCCCTCCCCTCCAGCGTATCTACCACTCCTCCCAGTTTAGTATCATCCGCAAATTTGCTGAGAGTGCAATCCACACCATCCTCCAGATCATTTATGAAGATATTGAACAAAACGGGCCCCAGGACCGACCCCTGGGTCACTCCACTTGACACCGGCTGCCAACTAGACATGGAGCCATTGATCACTACCCGTTGAGCCCGACAATCTAGCCAGCTTTCTACCCACCTTATAGTGCATTCATCCAGCCCATACTTCCTTAACTTGCTGACAAGAATGCTGTGGGAGACCGTGTCAAAAGCTTTGCTAAAGTCAAGAAACAATACATCCACTGCTTTCCCTTCATCCACAGAACCAGTAATCTCATCATAAAAGGCGATTAGATTAGTCAGGCATGACCTTCCCTTGGTGAATCCATGCTGACTGTTCCTGATCACTTTCCTCTCCTCTAAGTGCTTCAGGATTGATTCTTTGAGGACCTGCTCCATGATTTTTCCAGGGACTGAGGTGAGGCTGACCGGCCTGTAGTTCCCAGGATCCTCCTTCTTCCCTTTTTTAAAGATGGGCACTACATTAGCCTGCAATGGGGGAGGTTTAGATTGGATATTAGGAAAAACTTTTTCACTAAGAGGGTGGTGAAACACTGGAATGCGTTACCTAGGGAGGTGGTAGAATCTCCTTCCTTAGAGGTTTTTAAGGTCAGGCTTGACAAAGCCCTGGCTAGGATGATTTAACTGGGACTTGGTCCTGCTTTGAGCAGGGGGTTTGGACTAGATGACCTTCTGGGGTCCCTTCCAACCCTGATATTCTATGATTCTATGATTCACTTGCAAAACTCCTTTAATGCCAGTGTTGGTGCCCAGAAGGACTTTCCTGTCTAAACTCCCCGGCACAGTTTATTTGTGAGATCTGCTGACTGATTTTATTGCTGTGTGGGATTATACATCTTTCTCTCTCTCTCTCTCTCTAGCAAAGCTCCCTCAGCCTTAGGGGAAGGGGTGGTCAGAGAAAGGAAATAGATTGATTCACAGAATACAGACAGAAACAAACAAGAGACCCTTTTTTTTCCTACTGCGTATTCTGCGTGGAGAACAGTACGTTTTTGCTTGCACTCCCTTTGGCCCCTACTTCAGTTATTTATCCAACATAGTTGTGTCCACTGACACATGTGACTCAAACTAGTTCCTGGATCTCTCCCTCAGAAGCAATTTTCAGTAAGATTATACCATTACATTCTCTTAAGAGTATTGTAGACTGACTCCTTTAGGAGATTGCTTTTTGTTTTGTTTATTTTCCTCTTTCTCATGTATTTGTTTCCAAGGAATTTCATTGGACTGCACAATCTTTTGTGCTTTTACCAGTTCAGGCAGAGATCATTAAGGTATTGAATACATCTTATAAAATCAAACCACACCATTGAGTTTTAGGGCCATCCAGAAACCACGCTGCTCCCAAGAGGGCAGGGCCTCAGCCCCCTCCTCAAAGAAATGTTTACCAGATCAATCTAAACCAAAGCCAACCCTCTAGATCCAGCAAGATCCATGCTAAGCATCACTGCTTAGTTGTCAGCCCCTATCATCTGTCCATATGTTCTATGCTTAAGACTCATTTCTGCAAGGAAATGACGGTCTCCTTTGAGAAGACAAACAACTTCCATTGACATCAAAAAGGGAAAGTACCCATGCTGCTCCTAGAAGGAGGCACTTGGATTGCAAGCCTTTTAGGGCAAGCACTGGTTTCAGAGTAGCAGCCGTGTTAGTCTGTATTCGCAAAAAGAAAAGGAGTACTTGTGGCACCTTAGAGACTAACAAATTTATTAGAGCATAAGCTTTCGTGAGCTACAGCTCACTTCATCGGATTGAGCTGTAGCTCACGAAAGCTTATGCTCTAATAAATTTGTTAGTCTCTAGGGCAAGCACTGTGTCTTTGTAGAACACCAGAGTTTGCACTGGGGCCTGATTTTCTAATGGAGTGAACTGTAGCAGCACCTACTGACTTAAGTTGGAGTTGTAGCTGCGCAGTCACTGTGAAAATTGGGCCTTATGTATCTAATGCAAACAGTTGAGAGATGTTGAGACCCAGTTTCCTTTCTAGAAGAGTTTGGAAAGCACCAAGTGTCATGAAAAGCCATCACTCAGCAGCTATGAATTCAAATAATATATTATTTGCAGAACTTGCTCAGTATAAAAAATTAGGAATACTGACAGCTAATATTCCCCTACATGGCTAATTGTTGACTCGTAATATTTATGAAAACACTATTAAGATGTAAATGAGACTCAGTGATACAGGTTTGTGCCTGCTGGTTAGCTCTTATTTGGAACACTCCCACTCTTTCCCCCACCCCAAAGTCTTTAAAATAAGTTATGATTTTTGCACTGTCTGAAGCTGGTAGGAGTTTCAATCTTGCAGAAGTTTAAAAGCCTGTAACACCTCAGACCCAAAAGGAGCTGTAAATGAGGTCCATCTCACTAGGTAATAAGATTTCTATTTTGAATATGTATTGGGAACACTATTTGCGTATCCCTCTGCAGGTGTATATTTCACTGTAACTTGGTCAGATATGGCATTGGGGGGTTGGGGGGTTATAAACAAACTTTTTGCTAGTTAAAAAAATGACTAATGACCTTTTGTAAAATTAGATTAAGAATAAATAAGAATTATTGAGTATATTGGGCTGGTTACATAGAACAAGGTTATGATGAAGTGAAATTATAGCAGGAACCAGAAGCTGCATTGATTATAATTAACGTTGAAATGCAACTTCTATTATAATGTTCCCCATCCACTCTCTTTTTTCAGTTGCTCACAACTTTCTATAAACAAAAACTCCCGTTGGGCATATTACATTTCTTATATTTAGTGTCAGCACAAAAGTGAATGGTTTGTGTGAACAGAAATTTCATCAAAGTCCATTCAGCTATTTTTTAGTTCAGCAGATGTTAAAAACAAACAAATAAAATGTTTCTCTTATCCTTCAGGGCTTCAGCCCATCACCTGAAGAGGTTAGGAAAGGACATTTTCCCTCCCTTGGCATTCTGAGGTTGGTGGTTGGCTGGCTGGGTTTTTGTTTGTTTGTTTTTGTTTCCTTGTCTGAAGCATCAGACGTGTCCATGGCTGGAGATTGGACACTGGACGGGGTGGGCCAGTGCTCTGAGTCTAAATGTCATAATTTGTCAACAGACTTAAATTCTCTCTCATGTGCCTAGTTAACTGGCTCTTGCTCTGAAAATGCTTATTGTGTGTACAAATCTTTGTTCTGAACACTTCCTTTTGGCGGGGGGATGGTCAGAATATTGGATTAGCAGGTTTTGTACAGAAGAGTAAGAATTAAGGTGATAAATTTTAATGATCTTGTATAACGAAACTCTTTTTCATTCTGCTATAGTCATGTATAATTTTAAGTATCGTTTTTTCTCAGTTCTTCCCCCGCATAAGCAAATTCTCATTCCTGTTACAACATGTAAAATGATTACTTCTTATATTTTGAAACCATTTTAATTTGACATGAATGACTCTTTCTTCCAAAGCGCTGAGCACCTCTAGCTTGTTCTGAAAAATCAAGCCACTTACTTTATTTTCAAAAATATCCATGACATTTGAAGTGGATCAGCCTGATGGAGCTGAGTCTAATCTCTGTTTCAGCTTTCCTTCACTTCTTTATAAGATCTGTGTCTTGGAGTCCTGGCAAAGGAAAACAGAAGGTGTTCTGATCATTTGTGTATGCATTCCTCCAATCACTTACTGCCTTTACAGCCTAGGCATCCATGAATACTTGGACAAATACTACAGAAATGACTAAATTGGCTAAGGGAAGAGTTTATATATATATATATGTAGCCATGTAGACCCTAGCTGAAGTTGTGCTAATCTGGAAATAGAGTCTGTTCCGCAGTGAGTAACCACCACCAAAGAAACCTCTTCACCCATCTGCCAGGATTTAGGTACCAGCTCCACTGATCTCACCTGGGAACAGAGTGATAAGGAAATAATTATCTCAGTGGTTCCCAGGACACAGACCACAAGAGGCTTTGTGTATGACACCAACATCTTGAATTTCTCTCGGGAGCAAGTAGGAATAGTGCAGCACAGTTGTAACTTGCTCATCGTGGCTCGCCCAGCAAGCTGCCTGTTGAACTAGTCGATATTTGCAGGGGGACCCCAAGGGTAGCCCAATAGAGAGCGCATTACCATAGTCCCAACAAGAGACAACAAAGCTGTAGAAACCATTGGGAACCAGGCCCACATCCTAAAGGAAAGGTCTCAAGATTCCGGGTGGATGTTGAATTAAAAATAATGGCTTCTGTTGTTACCTTGGAAACCAGGAGGAGAGGCAGGCTTTCTTCCCTATCCTGTGAACCTCCCTGACTAGGGCAGGCACACACTCCTGTATAGAGGGACCAGGTAAGATATAGGTCCTCTCCCCTTTCTTAATGTTTTTATCATTATGAGATTATTTCTGGGCCAGTCTAGTGACCGTGGTGGCAACACAATGGGTTGGTGTATAGTAGGCTAGAGTTTGGACCAGCTTTTGATAACCCTGGTAGAGGGTTTGGAGAACTGTGTAGGGCAAGTGCTCTGTCTTCTCGCTCTCCTTGAGCTGCTGTTATGTACTGAGCAGCATTTCCATCAGCGTCAGAGGAGAGAGTGTCAGGTTTTCTTCCCCCATGCATAGGTTAAGTGTCATGGCCCCATTCCCACAGAACTTGGGTGGCATGAAATGAGTGATGAATGAAGAGTCCTGTATACCTACCACCAAAATATTGAGGTCCCAGTAGTGGATGCTCAAGTTCTCTTGAATTCAATGAGAATTAAGCAAATGCTTAAAGTTGAGCATGTGATAAAGTGCTGTCCTGAATTTGGGATGCTTTGCCAAATCAGGACCTAAATCCTTTGACTGCTTTTGTAGCAGGCACTTCTGAGACTGTGCTTGAGAACAGAAATCCATTTCCCTTGGATAACTGGTGCATTCTGGGAAACAGAACGTTATATGTAAAAAAGCAGCTAAGGCCATTACCTCCTGTCATAAATATAAAGGGAAGGGTAACCACCTTTCTGTATACAGTGCTATGAAATCCCTCCTGCACAGAGGCAAAATCCTTTCATCTGTAAAGGGTTAAGAAGTTAAAGTAACCTCGCTGGCACCTGATCAAAAATGACCAATGAGGGGACAAGATACTTTCAAATCTGGAGGGAGGGGAAAAGGCTTTTGTTGTCTGTGTGATATCTTTTCTGGGAACAGAGCAGGTATGCAAGCCCTCCAACTCCTGTAAAGTTAGTAAGAAATCTAGCTAGAAAATGCGCTAGGTTTTCTTTGTTTTGGCTTGTAAATTTGCTGTGCTGGAGGAAATGTGTATTCCTGTTTTTGTGTCTTTTTGTAACTTAAGGTTTTGCCAAGAGGGATTCTCTATGTTTTGAATCCGATTACCCTGTAAGGTATTTACCATCCTGATTTTACAGAGGTGATTCTTTTACCTTTTCTTTAAATAAAATTCTTCTTTTAAGAACCTGATTGATTTTTCATTGTTCTTAAGATCCAAGGGTTTGGGTCTGTGTTCACCTGTACCAACTGGTGAGGATATTATTATCAAGCCTTCCCCAGGGAAGGGGGTATGAGGCTTGGGGAAATATTTTGGGGGAATAGGACTCCAAGTGGTCCTTTCCCTGTTCTTTGTCTAAATCACTTGGTGGTGGCAGCATACTGTTCAAGGACAAGGCAAAGTTTGTACCTTGGGGAAGTTTTTAACCTAAGCTGGTAAAAATAAGCTTAGGGTGTCTTTCATGGGGGTCCCCACATCTGTACCCTAGAGTTCAGAGTGGGGAGGGCATCTCAACACCTCCCTTAAGGGTGGGGGAGTGGAGAGGCAAAGCAGCGTTTCTTCTGAGTGTTTGACTCTGTCATTTATCAGCATTAGGAGGGAATTATTCAATTTTCTCGAGAACATGTCATTAGTTATATCCCTCTCCCCAAGATCCAAGTTTTTGAACTGCTCTGTGTCACAATACCATTATTATGAATTGTTTAGTGTATTTCTGCCTTTTGATTAGTAACACAGCACAAAAGGCCTTCCAGTGTGCTACAGTCAGTACATAAATTCCTTGATTGGATCAGAATGGTTTGATCTACAAGAAATATGAGAGGGTGGGTTTTTAATTGAGACCTTAAATAAATGAACACAAAAAAAGTTCACAAGTTGCAGGCGTATTTTCAGTCTATAACCTCTCTGGTTAGAGTAGTTGGATTGAAAATGGTTCATTAACCATAATAACTTAGCCTCTAGGATCTCCTTACGGTCTAGTGAGCCAGACTTCACATCTCTCCTGTAATTTAGGAGGAGATATGTACACCATTTTTTTTCTGAAGGCGTAGGTTTTCCAGTGTTGTATTTAATCTGAATTTTATTTTAATGAGAACTCCACAGTCACAGGAAGCTGTTTGCTGAATGATATGGAACTCATGGACTCAGACTTCTTATTTATGAAGCTGCAAATTGTGAATGAAGGTAGACGTTGATAAAGAGGCATATTTGTTGCCTGAAAATTTGCTAGTGAAATTTTCAAATTAAAACATTTGTCTACAGCTGATGAAGGCTGACAGTTTTCTCTAGTTTGAATGCTAATAACCAGAGTCTTAACTCTTGTAATTTGCATGAAAATGATTGCCTTTTGTTAGGATTTATTTTTTTCTAAAGCTAGACTTCATCTGTCAAATTGCTGATACGGAAGTTATCCAGATTCAGAAAACTTCATTCTAACAAGCTAACAGTCTGTTTTGTCTCCTTAGTTTTACTTTTTTTTTTAAAAAAAACCTCTAGCTACATATACACAATTCATATACTATAATATTTTTACTTATTTTATATAATCCTCACAATTTGGAAGGAGTTCAATGTTCTTGAAAACCCAACCAGATGAAATATCTTCTTATATCAGGATAGCAGTATCTGGAATCCTTCCATAGTTATGTTTATTCAAAAATCGCTGAAGAAAACTATTGAAGATAAAGGGGGGGAAATGAATCTAGGACACTGAAGTAGTACCAGCACCTAAATGGATATCTGGCAAAACATTTCAGGGTGTGATAGAAAAGTTTTTAAAATTCACAGAGAAGGACTTTGTACTTAAGAAAGCAATTCAGAATTCTAAGGAGATGGTTAAGGTGTCGAAAGGAAAAGAAAATCTATATAGTTCTGGCCATCGTGAAAGAAATGGCTTCCATCAGGAAAAAAATTATTAGACTTCAGAGTTGTAAAGAGAAGAATGGGAGAACTGGCATTAGTCAGCCAACCTAATAGTGCTGGCTAGAAATGGAACTGAAATGTTTGAGGAGCTGACTCCATCTGAGCAAATGTGAAAAGATCCCTGCTACATACAAAGGGTGCTGATTACATCGCAGAACTGGATCCTTAATGCTAGGGACCTTCCTATTATTGTTTGTTATGGGTTCATAAGGCACTGACCAAAGAGATCAAGTAGAAGAAGACAACATCAGTAGTAGAAGTTACCCCTGGATGCACCCATTAGTCATCTTTCCTACTAGCACCCACCTACTATGACAAAGATACCTGTGCCTCTTACAAATGGTTCTAGCCACATTTAGCCCCATTGAATGAACACCTTTCAGTCTGGTTTATACAGAAGTTAGTCAGTGTTTGCATGCTAATAAGTGCTGAGTGAGGCAGAAAGGAGATATGATCTCAGCATGATGGGTACTGTGGATGCTCGAGCTGTATAAACATTTCTTAACAAAGCTGAAGAAGAGGAAGAACTTGCCTGGCTTTAGCCTGCATGAACTGCATCCACATTTGCCCAAGGCTTCTGCAAGGTTTGTAAGCTTGGGACCCGGTTCAAGCCACTCCCAAAAGGAACATAGACATACCAGTACAAATAGAAATTAGAAGTACAAATTACACAAGGGCTAATAATTAACATCTGTCAGTTATTAGAAAATAAAAAAAATGAGCAAAACTTTATTGCTGGATTTTTTTAATGAATTCTGTACAAAGGTAAACACATTTCAAAATTATTTTCCAGTTTTCCACATAGTAATTTTTCCCCTCATCAGTGTTCCCCAAATTCAGTTAAACCAAGATGCCATTGGAGCATCATTTTTTCCTGCAGTGATTTGCCCCAGAACATCTAGCTACGATTAGTAACGGATATTAAATCTATATGATTCACATGTTTTTGACCAGTCTCTGAAGGTCCCAGCTACAGAATGAACAGATCCATTCATAAATAATTATTAGTAAAGTCGTAAGTTTGTTAAATATTTACTGCCATTGTTTTTTTTCTATTTAGGACTCCAGGAAAAGCCCATGAAGAAATAAGTTCAGATAAACCCAATGCTTGAAACTCGCCAAACCAAACCAATCCTTCATTCTCATTTTGCACTGAGAGCTGAAGAGAGAACATTTGCTTTTAATCAATAGCTTTATACTTTAGTGTAATGTTAAAGACTAATTAAGATCTGATATTAGCTGAGCATCTTAACTTAAATAATTAACACTTCTGTTCAGATGCATGATTTAGATATATAAACAGAAAAAGTTCTCGGTTGCCATTTAAATTTTAACTGCAGTGTGCATGTTTTGTTGATGTTGATTTTAAAGAGGTGGCTTTGATAATTATGCTTAAACCATGGCCCGTCATTTAAACGAGTTTTAATGTTTTTGCATACACTTAATAGATTATATTAGTCTTGCAAGAGACAGAATATCACACAAAGCACAAATATAACCTTCAAATAACAGAGAGGCAGATGAAAAAAGGAGCAGCAATGTGAAACAATGAAATTGAAAGATTACATGCATTAAAAGCATGCCAAACTACAGCGAAGGGTCTAAGGAAAGGGTCTCTGAGAAAAGATGTCCTTTATTAAGTCCTATTACAGGAATTCCCGAACACTGCATGTTCAGCCGCAATACTGCATGTAAGCAGGTGATGGGGGAGTACAGTGGAAATGGTGACAGTTCCTTAATATAGCAACAACTGCTTCTGTAATAAGATATGTGGGCTTTCTAGAGAAGAGGAAAGTAATCACTGTTTTGATGGTTCGGTGGAAAGTAAAATGCAGCTACTTACATCTCAGTAACTGGCACTTGGAAATTGTTTGACTTTGCAACTGAATTCTTGAATATTTCAAAAGGCTTTTGTAATGCTCAACAGCCATTAGAGGCTTGGTTAAAGTAACCTTTCACCAAAACTGCTTTGGACATATCCTGATATTAAAAATCAATAATTGCAATCCTTAGAGTGACCAGTGAAATGAAACTGACAGTGTGTGTTTGTGGTGTTAAACATGACGCGTTCTTCCACTGGATTGTAAACTATACATTGTTAATGTTTTTGCCATGTGGTAGAGCCTGAAGATAGCTAGAATGTCTGAGAGCATCAAGTGTACATCCTAGCAGAGTAGCATTGCCTATGGATCCCAAGAAATATTCAATCACTGTCATCAAGTCAATCTAGCATTCACTAGGAGGTCAACTGTAAAAACTTTCTCTGAATGCTTCTGTGAATAGAACTGATTTAAAGATACAACACCGTGTGTGTGTACATATACACATTCACAGGGCCAGATCTTTGGCTGCTGTTAATTGGCATTGTTGCACTTAACTTCAGTGTAGCTGATTACACCAGCCTAGGATCTGGCCCATAGACTGTAGTGGTAGGTGTAATAGAGTATAGTACGCAGGTGGCAGTCACCTACCACCATTTTGTGCAATGGCTCAGAGACCGAACCATTCACCATTTGCACTGGTGTCAAGCAGGGCTGTGTCATTGCTCCAGCACTCTTCTCCATTTACCTTGCCATGATCCTGATTCTCATTCGCGAGTGCCTTCCTGATGAAATCGGGATTAAGTATCATATGGATGGCCAACTCCTCAATCTTCGATGTCTCCAAACAAAATCTAAGATCACAAGAATTGGCATCTTTAGCAAGGTGATGACTCACTGGTGTGGCACCTCCTGCTGGTTGTCTCGGGAATTAGCTCTTCCAGCCCAGTTCACCCTCTGCAGGCTGGTGTTTCGCCTGTCGCTGGCCCCGGTGCCCCTCCCAGAGCCCCTCTACATCAGGGTTCTGCCCCCCAGCAGTAACCCACCATCTGGGTCTCCCCACGCACGGGAACCGCCAATCCTTTATCCCCACCTTGCCCCAGTGGCTACTGCCAGTCAACATCTAGCCCCCGCTCACTGGGGTACACTGCAGTCTGTTAACCACTCATCATCGGCAAGGGGGTTGGATCAGCTGCCTCTGCCTACTCCCAGGCTACACCTCTGTAGCCCCAGTACATTTCCTGCCCTTTAGCAAGGCCTGCAGCCTGGAGGTTTTCCAGGCTGGAGCTCCCCAGCTCCTCTGGCCTTTCCCCAGCCCTGCTCTGCTCCGCTCCGCTCCGCTCCGCTCCGCTCCGCTCCAGGTACCCTTTTCTCCCAGGCAGCCAGTCCTTCTCTCTCAAAAGCTGGAGAGAGACTCTCTCCCTGAGCTCCTGGCTCACAGCCCTTTTATAGGGCCAGCTGTGGCCTGATTAGGGTGTGGCCCCAACTGTGGCTGCCTTACCAATCAGCCTAGCCTTTTCTCTCAGCCCCAGCCCTCTCCCAGGGCTGGCTTTAACCCTTTCAGGGCTACGGCATCACTGACTTTCAGTATGCAAATGACTGTGTCATTCTTGCACACACAGAGGCCAACCTGCAAAGCACCCTAAATCTTTTTGCAGATGCCTATCACAGTCTCGGTGTCTCTCTCAACATCTGGAAAACCAGCACTCACCTGCACAAACTACTCTTTGTACTCCACAAATCACTATCAGCAGAGAACCCCTGGGAAATGTGGACCATTTTCCGTACCTTGGCAACCACTGCTCTCAAACAGCCAGCATTGATACAGAAATTGAATACAGGATCTGCTGTACCAGCACCTCTTTTGGAAGACTACTCAAGCGAGTCTTCAATGATAGGGATCTGCAAACAGGCACCAAGATCTTGGTTTACAAGGCAGCTGTCATCCCCACCCTTCTCTTTGGATGTGAGACCTGGGTAACCTACAGACGACATCTCAAGTGGCTGGAGTGGTTCCAGCAGCGCTGCCTCAGGAGGATTCTCAGGATCAGCTGGGGAGACTGACGCACTAACATCAGCGTTCTCTCTGCAGCCAACATCTACAGTATAGAAGTGCCAGTCATGAAACACTAACTCCGCTGGGCTGGCCACTGTGTATGTATGCCTGACACTTGCCTCCCGAAGCAAGTGCTCTTCTCTCAGTTAAGTCAGAGAAGAAGGGCTTGCGGAGGGTAGTGGAAGCATTTCAAAGATGTATTGAAAGTACATCTTAAAAAGGGAGGCATCAACCCAACAAATGGGGAGGACTCGGCGCAGAACAGAACACGGTGGCACCACACCATACGCCAAGTCACAGCTCACTTTGAGGAGATCACACGTGCTCATGAGACAGAGAAGCAACAAAGGAGGAAAGAAAGGGCACAACAGTCCAGCCAACAACTGTATCTCCTCCAAGATTACACCTGTCACTTCTGTGGGAAAATCTGCAGGGCAGATTCCTGTTGTCCTCAGGCATTTCCTCCTCCCCTTAACTATCTGTGATCCAGCATGGCCCTCCAAAGAGCCATGTCATTTGCTGAAATTTCTTCTCCTCTTCACTCTTGAAAGTACATGGAGCTGCATGTACTCTATTTCTCCCGCTATTTACCAGTCAGCCCTGCATATGAATGTTTAGAGGCCTGGGACCCACCTTAATTGGTTATGCAAATAAATAATAAGAATATACATAAATTAAGGTGGAGTCCAGGCCTCTAAACATTTATGTAATTATTAAATAATATGAGCAAGGCTCAGGGCCCCATTGTGCTATGCATTGTACCAACCAGTAACAAAGCCGACAGCCCCAGAGAGTTCACAGTCTAGATATCTGGACACAAGAGGTGGAGAAAATAGGAAACAGAATGGGGGCAGGTTGAAAGGAGGAGGGAATGAAGCAAACAAATTTCAGCAGAAATCCGAAGTCAATGCTACCACTTGCCTGTCCAGTAGAAGTATTTTGCAGCCATAATGGCAGAGGGAGGCTTTAGGGCGGAGAAAAAGAGGATAAGATGTCAGAGATTTTTCAAAGGGTTGGGAGGCATAGGAGAAAGTGGGGGATACTGCAGGTAAATGAGGCTAGTATCCTTGGCAGAGCAAAGGCAAAGACTGGCAACTCAATAAGCTGGTAGATCTGAAAGGTAGTGTGGGGGTTGATGGAGTAGAACTTAAAAGCAACCCTGAAGGAGGCTCATTGAAAATGGCCCAATTAGGAAGTGTTCTGTCTGACTCACCATCATTCAGCTCCAGGTTTTTTTCTGCTGAACTCTGGGTAAAATCAAAGTATCTTCACTGACAGTATTGTTAGTTACAGGTCAGGAACTGGATGGAATCAATGCACTTTAAGAATGTGTGTAGAATCTTAAATAAGGAGTGTACATTTTAATGAGGTAAGCCTGCAATAGGAATGAGAGAGATCCTTGTAAATATCTTCTGGAGCCCAGCACTTCTCTTTCTGAGAAACATCAATAGTTGAATCCATAATATGCAGGCATTCAAGCTGCGGGGTTTGCCTCTGTGTTACTGTTTGACTTCTGAGAGTGAACAAAATTCATAGTTACCTTAGCGATAGTTCAAAAGCTTTTGGTGAGTGCTGTAGTATGCAGGACTGTATATTACATTGATTTGTTGCAAGTTACTGAAAGATAACAGGAAAATTTTGAATGATCTCTTTTGTAAGTCGGATTGAACCCGTGGAGTCAGTCTCAAGGAAACGTACTTGTTTTTAAGATAAAGAGCAAGGGCGATTATTTCGACTGATTTTGTCATGTTATTATGGGAACAGCTACAGACAGCATTTAAAAAAAATCCTTTTTTAAAAACACCACAAAGAACAGCCCTTCTTTTTGTTTTATGAAACATCAAGAGATTATCCTTCGCTGTGGATACATAGACTGTAAATGGACTCACTGAAATAATATGAAGTTGGGTGCTTCAGAAGCTGCCAGATTCCGAAAACTAGAAAATGTAGGATTTGTAGGGCTTGTTGTTAATTGATCTTCTGCAGCGGTGCGGGTGGTCTCTGTTTTAGGATAAAAATTAGCAAAGCTATGCCATGATGTTAAACACGTGTGCGTACATAAACACTGGGCCCCCCAACTAAAGATTAAAATCTTGAAACACTGTTTAAAAAAGTGGGCAAAGTGCCTATGACAAACTGAGGAGCAGCTTGGATTTCCAATGGGAAAGATATATTTTATTACAAGGTTTAATTTGAGAGGTAAGAAATGTATTTGCTAATGAAAATGACAAAGAAAATATAAATTCAGTTATAAAACATCAATGAAGATCTTAAAAAATAAAAAAAGTACTATCCCCAAGATAAAAAATCCCCAAGAATGTTCACTGAGTTTAGACTCACTGACAGTTTTCCAAATGCCGACAATGCCCATTCCAACCATCCATTTCAAACTCGCAAAGGCTCTTTCATTATTTCATATCAACAAATTTAAAACCAAGGATTAAGATTTTCAAAAATTGGGGCCTCAAGTCAGGATCCTAAAGCCATACGTAGGCACCTAAATAAGTGGGCTGTTTTTTCAGAAGTTCTGAGCACCAAGCAGCTCCCACTGACTTCTGAAAATCATGCAAAGTTTATTAAGGAGCCTAAATGTGGATGCAGTGTGGAGGTTTTCACACACTCTCACAGCATTTAGGGTGGGGTTTTCAAAAGCACCTAACTGTCTTAGCAGCAAAAGTCCAGTCACCTAGGCACTTTTGAAAATTCCACCCTAAGCAATGGCAGGTGCCTATAAGCCATCTGTGTCCTTTAAAAATCTTGTCCTTAGGAGAAGTTTAGGCTTCTGTTTTTGAAAATTGCAGGGCTTCAATCATAATGCTCTGCAGCCCCGCTTGATGGAAGATTACTACCAAACTGCATGCTGCTAAATAGCACTCAGCTTGCCCCCTGTGGTGCATGGTCAGCAGGGCAGAATAGAATAGCTTTCCCCTGTATCAAAGGATAAAATAAAGCATGGAAATGCAGTGGATTTAAAATCAAACAGGCCAGTGCATCAAAGACACTTGACATGGAATAGATGGTTTAAGGAACCAGTATGTAAAATATTAAAGACACAACTAGGCAAAAAATGTAAGCAACACCACGTGCACCTGCATGGAGAACCACATTATCTGAATGTTTGGATTAAGAATATTAGATCTGTTTTACATAATGAAAATAATATGTCTTTCCTGGATTTACAAGTGAAGGGCCCAAACTTGCAATGGTTTCAAATCAGGCAGACTCCCTTTGTTGTCAATGGAGCCTATACAGCTTGACTCATAGGGTCAGAGTAGCAGCCGTGTTAGTCTGTGTCCGTAAAAAGAAAAGGAGGATTTGTGGCACCTTAGAGACTAACAAATTTATTTGAGCATAAGTGAGCTGTAGCTCACGAAAACTTATGCTCAAATAAATTTGTTAGTCTCTAAGGTGCCACAAGTCCTCTTTTTCTTTTTGCGGATACAGACTAACACGGCTGCTACTCTGAAACCTGCTACAAAGAAAGAATGCTATGAAATATGGAAACTGCTTTTAGATCTTACGGGGACAAATTTTCAACTGAACTTAAGCAAATCTCCAGTATGTATTCCCTGAAAGATACAATGGATCCTAAAGTGACTATTGCACATTATAATCTAGTGGTAACTGCTATGTATCTCCAATTTGAGAACTCTTCCCTGAGACTATGTATTTAGTAAGATAGATATTTAATTGCAAGTGTTAAACAATAAAAAGCTAAAGCCAGTTTGTAATATTCTATGTAGCCAGGAAAGAAAACTTTTCTCTACACATAGTTCAGGAAAGAGCTACTCAGTAGTATTGCAGGTACTGTGCCTTAAACAAGCAAATGCAGGGCTTCAGTCAACCTGACTTGATCAAAAACCACATCCCTAGGAAATAAAATGTCAATCCGGTTTATTGTAAGTCTTGATAGCAAAGATTTTATTTAGCTGTAAATTTGCTAGATAAAGATTCCTTTAATATTTTATAACTCTAGTGGATTAAACCCAGTATAAATCAACAAATTAGCAGCCACAATATATTTATGTTCAGAGGAGCGCCAGTGAAGGTGAAGGAAAGATCACTTCTTCCTGGCAGGTTAACTAAACTGAAAAGCTGACTTGAATGACTTTTGCATGCTCAAAATGGTGCTGACGGCGGGAGAAGTTAATAAATAATAAATGCTAGCTGCACTTACCCTGGGTGTACAGTACAGGGGATTTTTATTCTTCTTTGAAGTTTCTTTTCTCCCCCTTTGGTCTGTTTCAAAGGTTTTGAGGTGTTTTGGGTTTTTTTTAAGGATTCATGTAAAGCACTTAATACAATACCCTATACACATAAATCTTGTCCTAACTAGATATATATATATATGTCCTCTGTAGAATTCTCAATAAAGTTTTAATGCAAAAGATGATCAGAGGGGAGACTCCAACTTATCAAAAATACTCACTGGTGCCACACCAAGCTCTCTTATTACTGAAATTTTCTTTCTTTAATAAACAATTTAAAGTAGAAAGAAAATGTATGCAGATGAAAGCAATTAGGTTGAGTATGGAATGTGCTTTGGAGATTGATTTGAAACAGACAGAAATGGTCTTCTACATCTTGCAACTGTGTTGGATGGTTTTATTGTATACGCTACCCACATTCTCAGTTTGTGCCTTCTAAACAGTGTGCTTTACCAGGAGACATACAGTATGGTATGAGTGGTCTTCCTATGAAATACTGTTACTACATTTCCCGCTTCTGTTTTGATTGTAATATAAATGATAGTATGTATCTACTATCTAGTATACTATCTGTTGCTGCATCATTTCCTTGAGATCCTTGAGTAGCATCTTTGGGGAACAGAACCCGAGAAAGCGGTGTGCTAACAACACGTGAAAACATGGAGATTAGATTTAAAAATTCAAACCTTAAGGCAACTAGTTTTCTGAAAACAGAGTACCTTATAATTGGTAATTTAGAAAATTAATGCAAAAACACCATCTGCTAAACTTCTGATCTATGAATATTCTTTGGTCTGTGGAGAGTACAGACTGTATGAGAGACTATTGATCCCCCATCTGCCTCAAGATGATCCTTTACAAATGTTTCTGACTGAATTAAGTGCTACATTAGTAATTTAACATTAGACAGAGCACAGTCATGCAGATCACTCTTTGAGACATGGCATTTTTGGGAGAGTGAAGGAGGATCTCATGCATTCATACCATCTTTGGTAAACATGTTCATGGTCTGGGTTTGTATGGCCCCTAGCACAATGGGTATCTGGTCCCTGACTGGGGTTCCTTGATGACACAGTAATACAGATGAATAATAATAATATTCTAATAATTTATTTGGGCTTTATTTAATGTTATCTTTCATCGAAATACTATGTTTTCCAGGTCAAGGTTCTCAAACATTTTCCTGGACTGGGCCACATCTTTATAGAAAGATGGTCTCCTCTGGACACTTCCACTGCCCGTCCCATTAGTACAGTTAACCAGCCTTCTCATTGATAATTGGTTAATACTTAGCAGCTGGAAAGGAGGAAAGTCAGCACTGTGTGATCAGCTTGTGAGCTACAGACCAGGGTACATGCACAGACCACTGTTTGGGCACCACCACCCTAAAAGATCTCCACTCATGGGATCGATGCTTCTCGGGTGAGACTGACATGGAACTCCCATAGCGTCAGATTCCAAAGTTGTTGGGTCCAGCAGGGGGCATTATGCGATGCCACACCCCTAGGCTGGAGCATGGTGCGTTTTAGTGCCTCTACCTTTCAGTTTCTTTCTCACGGTTGATGCTGGATGAGTCCCTGCATGGCTGTTGGTGGTTTGCTGCAACACTGCCCTATTACCACCCCCAAGGACACACACAGGCTGGGTCACATCAGTAATCTGAGTATTGTGGGCACTGCCAGATTCTCCGCTGAATGTCATGAGCCATTATTTAAAAAGTATGGGTTTTTTGCCATTTACATTTTTTGGTATTTTTCTCCCTTTCCCCGCATTATGAATGTTGGAAAAACAGCTGCCCAGCGTACCTGCATTCCATTGTGATATGTCCAGCAAAGCCATATAGGACTACGGTCTGGTGTGCCCTGGGATGAACCATAGAATCATAGAATATCAGGGTTGGAAGGGACCGCAGGAGGTCATCTAGTCCAACCCCCTGCTCAAAGTAGGACCAATCCCCAACTAAATCATCCCAGACAGGGCTTTGTCAAGCCTGACCTTAAAAACTTCTAAGGAAGGAGATTCCACCACCTCCCTAGGTAACGTATTCCAGTGTTTCACCACCCTCCTAGTGAAAAAGTTTTTCCTAATATCCAAACTAAACCTCTCCCACTGCAACTTGAGACCATTACTCCTTGTTCTGTCATCTGCTACCACTGAGAACAGTCTAGATCCATCCTCTTTGGAACCCTCTTTCAGGTAGTTGAAAGCAGCTATCAAATCCCCCCTCATTCTTCTCTTCCACAGACTAAACAATCCCAGTTCCCTCAGCCTCTCCTCATAAGTCATGTGTTCCAGTCCCCTAATCATTTTTGTTGCCCGCTGCTGGACGTTTTCCCATTTTTCCACATCCTTCTTGTAGTGTGGGGCCCAAAACTGGACACAGTACTCCAGATGAAACCTCACCAATGTCAAGTAGAGGGGAATGATCACGTCCCTCAATCTGCTAGCAATGCCCCTACTTATACATCCCAAAATGCCATTGGCCTTCTTGGCAACAAGGGCAAACTGTTGACTCATATCCAGCTTCTCGACCGCTGTAACCCCTAGGTCCTTTTCTGCAGAACTACTGCCTAGTCATTCAGTCCCTAGTCTGTAGTGCTGCATGGGATTCTTCCGTCCTAAGTGCAGGACTCTGCACTTGTCCTTGTTGAACCTCATCAGATTTCTTTTGGCCCAATCCTCTAATTTGTCTAGGGCCCTCTGTATCCTATCCCTACCCTCCAGCGTATCTACCTCTCCTCCCAGTTTAGTGTCATCTGCAAACTTGCTGAGGGTGCAATCCACACCATCCTCCAGATCATTAATGAAAGATATTGAACAAAACTGGCCTGAGGACTGACCCTTGGGGCACTCCACTTGATACCAGCTGCCAACTAGACTATAAGTGGTCGGTCAGCACTCTCGCCTCCGCAAATGTCAAAGGGAAATTTCAGGTCCTGAGAAAAGAGAATTGGATGTTTTCATGTAGGACAGGTCCATGAATGGCTACTAACCAAGATGGTCAGGGCTGCAACCCCATGCTCTAGGCATTCCTAAACCTCTGACTGCCAGAAGCAGGGGTTGGATGACAGGGAAGAGATCACTCTATTATTGCCTGTTCTGTTCTTTCCCTCTGAAGCACCTGGCACTGGCCACTGTCGGAAGACAGGATACTGGGCAAGATGGACCATTGTTCTGAGCCAGTATGGCCATCTTATGCTCTTGGCCTCCCCAGTACTTCTTGTTGTGACTCATAAGGTCTCTGCACATATGTCTATACTGCAGTGTAAGCCCGGGTTCAAATTCAGACTCAAGCCTAACTTCCTTCCATTTATACACAAATCACACCAACCCAGGGCTTGACTCAGGGTCCCAAGACACCACAGGGGATGGAGGGTCTGAGACTGAGTCAAGCCAGGGTTCAAGCCCCTTTGCTTTGCAGTATAGATGCAGTCCCACTGGACTCGTGTTCTGGGAGTCTGCCAAAAGCATCCCATAATGCCACAGGCTGACTTTTGTCCTCTGGACAGCAAAGTTTGGTGAACAGTGAAGGAACAAAATGAACACTGTGTAGAATCAAGTACATGGTTTATTACTCACAGCACTAGTGGAGTGTCACTTTGCTCATCAGGCTCAGAAACACTTCCAAACCATTGATTACAATGAATTATATGGAATTTTCATGGGCGGAGGGAAGTGACAGGGTAGGAGGTCCCGAGCCCCTGGATAGCAGCAAGACGAGCACAGTAGCCAATAGTCTAAAGATTGCATAATGTCTCCGCCGGTGGTTTCAGGTTAACATATGACATATAATTAGTACACGGTGTTTTCCTTTAAACAATGTATAAAATATATATGTTGAATTCTAATTTGGAGTCCATTGGAATGAAGTAGCTCCTCTAATTGTCCAACAGGTACATACCTGGGGGGTAAAGCAAAAAGACATTGAAAAGTATATGGCCATAGAAATTGTTTTTCAGTTGCTCATTTGTGTTTATAAAGGCAAACACTGGTATCTGGAGGGAGGAGGGAGAATGTCATATCTCATACTCACAGGTTTCAGAGTAGCAGCCGTGTTAGTCTGTATTCGCAAAAAGAAAAGGAGTACTTGTGGCACCTTAGAGACTAACAAATTTATTTGAGCATAAGCTTTCGTGAGCTACAGCTCATTTCATCGGATGCATTTGGTGGAAAATACAGAGGGGAGATTGATATACACACACAGAGAACATGAAACAATGGGTTTTATCATACACATTGTAAGGAGAGTGAAAAGGAGTACTTGTGGCACCTTAGAGACTAACAAATTTATTAGAGCATAAGCTTTCGTGAGCTACAGCTCACTTCATCGGATGCATTTGGTGGAAAAAAACAGAGGAGAGATTTATATACACACACACAGAGAACATGAAACAATGGGTTTATCATACACACTGTAAGGAGAGTGATCACTTAAGATAAGCCATCACCAACAGCAGGGGGGGGAAGGAGGAAAACCTTTCATGGTGACAAGCAGGTAGGCTAATTCCAGCAGTTAACAAGAATATCAGAGGAACAGTGGGGGGTGGGGTGGGAGGGAGAAATACCATGGGGAAATAGTTTTACTTTGTGTAATGACTCATCCATTCCCAGTCTCTATTCAAGCCTAAGTTAATTGTATCCAGTTTGCAAATTAATTCCAATTCAGCAGTCTCTCGTTGGAGTCTGTTTTTGAAGCTTTTTTGTTGAAGTATAGCCACTCTTAGGTCTGTGATCGAGTGACCAGAGAGATTGAAGTGTTCTCCAACTGGTTTTTGAATGTTATAATTCTTGACGTCTGATTTGTGTCCATTCATTCTTTTACGTAGAGACTGTCCAGTTTGGCCAATGTACATGGCAGAGGGGCATTGCTGGCACATGATGGCATATATCACATTGGTAGATGCGCAGGTGAACGAGCCTCTGATAGTGTGGCTGATGTGATTAGGCCCTATGATGGTATCCCCTGAATAGATATGTGGACAGAGTTGGCAACGGGCTTTGTTGCAAGGATAGGTTCCTGGGTTAGTGGTTCTGTTGTGTGGTGTGTGGTTGCTGGTGAGTATTTGCTTCAGATTGGGGGGCTGTCTGTAAGCAAGGACTGGTCTGTCTCCCAAGATCTGAGAGAGCGATGGCTCGTCCTTCAGGATAGGTTGTAGATCCTTGATGATGCGTTGGAGAGGTTTTAGTTGGGGGCTGAAGGTGATGGCTAGTGGCGTTCTGTTCTTTTCTTTGTTGGGCCTGTCCTGTAGTAGGTGACTTCTGGGTACTCTTCTGGCTCTGTCAATCTGTTTCTTCACTTCAGCAGGTGGGTATTGTAGTTGTAGGAATGCATGATAGAGATCTTGTAGGTGTTTGTCTCTGTCTGAGGGGTTGGAGCAAATGCGGTTATATCGTAGCGCTTGGCTGTAGACAATGGATCGAGTGGTATGATCTGGATGAAAGCTAGAGGCATGTAGGTAGGAATAGCGGTCAGTAGGTTTCCGATATAGGGTGGTGTTTATGTGACCATCGCTTATTAGCACCGTAGTGTCCAGGAAGTGGATCTCTTCTGTGGACTGGTCCAGGCTGAGGTTGATGGTGGGATGGAAATTATTGAAATCATGGTGGAATTCCTCAAGAGCTTCTTTTCCATGGGTCCAGATGATAAAGATGTCATCAATGTAGCGCAAGTAGAGTAGGGGCATTAGGGGACGAGAGCTGAGGAAGCGTTGTTCTAAGTCAGCCATAAAAATGTTGGCATACTGTGGGGCCATGCGGGTACCCATCGCAGTGCCGCTGATTTGAAGGTATACATTGTCCCCAAATGTGAAATAGTTATGGGTCAGGACAAAGTCACAAAGTTCTGCCACCAGGTTAGCCGTGACAGTATCGGGGATACTGTTCCTGACGGCTTGTAGCCCATCTTTGTGTGGAATGTTGGTGTAGAGGCTTCTACATCCATAGTGGCTAGGATGGTGTTTTTAGGAAGATCACCAATGGACTGTAGTTTCCTCAGGAAATCGGTGGTGTCTCGAAGATAGCTGGGAGTGCTGGTAACGAAGGGCCTGAGGAGGGAGTCTACATAGCCAGACAATCCTGCTGTCAGGGTGCCAATGCCTGAGATGATGGGGCGTCCAGGATTTCCAGGTTTATGGATCTTGGGTAGCAGATAGAATACCCCAGGTCCTGGCTCCAGGGGTGTGTCTGTGCGGATTTGTTCTTGTGCTTTTTCAGGGAGTTTCTTGAGCAAATGCTGTAGTTTCTTTTGGTAACTCTCAGTGGGATCAGAGGGTAATGGCTTGTAGAAAGTGGTGTTGGAGAGCTGCCTAGTAGCCTCTTGTTCATACTCCGACCTATTCATGATGACGACAGCACCTCCTTTGTCAGCCTTTTTGATTATGATGTCAGAGTTGTTTCTGAGGCTGTGGATGGCACTGTGTTCTGCATGGCTGAGGTTATGGGGTAAGCGATGCTGCTTTTCCACAATTTCAGCTCGTGCACGTCGGCGGAAGCAGTCTATGTAGAAATCCAGGCTGCTGTTTCGACCTTCAGGAGGAGTCCACCCAGAATCCTTCTTTTTGTAGTGTTGGCAGGAAGGTCTCTGTGGGTTAATATGTTGGTTAGAGGTGTGTTGGAAATATTCCTTGAGTCTGAGACGTCGAAAATAGGATTCTAGGTCACCACAGAACTGTATCATGTTCGTGGGGGTGGAGGGGCAAAAGGAGAGGCCCCGAGATAGGACAGATTCTTCCGCTGGGCTAAGAGTATAGTTGGATAGATTAACAATATTGCTGGGTGGGTTACGGGAACCATTGTTGTGGCCCCTTGTGGCATATAGTAGTTTAGATAGCTTAGTGTCCTTTTTCTTTTGTAGAGAAGCAAAGTGTGTTTTGTAAATGGCTTGTCTAGTTTTTGTAAAGTCCAGCCACGAGGAAGTTTGTGTGGAAGGTTGGTTCTTTATGAGAGTATCCAGTTTTGAGAGCTCATTCTTAATCTTTCCCTGTTTGCTGTAGAGGATGTTGATCAGGTGGTTCCGCAGTTTCCTTGAGTGTGTGTGGCACAAGCTGTCAGCATTGTCTGTGTGGTATGTAGATTGTAATGGATTTTTTACCTTCAGTCCTTTCGGTATGATGTCCATCTGTTTGCATTTGGAGAGGAAGATGATGTCTGTCTGTATCTGTGCGAGTTTTTTCATGAAGTTGACAGATTTCCACTCTATACAGCTAAATTCAGTGCCTTGCATAATCACAGGTTTCAGAGTAGCAGCCGTGTTAGTCTGTATTCGCAAAAAGAAAAGGAGTACTTGTGGCACCTTAGAGACTAACAAATTTATTAGAGCATAAGCTTTCTCATCTCATACTGACATGTTTGAACCTCTTCCATGAACTCAAGGTTGGTAAGCAGGGAGAGCATGGCTATCTTTTCTGCAGAGAAGTGGATACAGAGGCCCCTTTAAATACTTTGGTCTGTTTGCAGCTTCAGAAAAGAGTGCCCATTACTGCTTCACATCTGGCGTTTTGCTGACCATGCTTATCTTAGTAAAAAGCAAGGTTGTCTCTTGCTTGTTCTGTTTTCCTTAGCTAATATTGTTCACTGTTTGCTAGGCTTCTAGGGCTCTTGACCAAACTCTGGACTTTGGGCCTGTAAAAAGAGCTGACATAGCCTGTGTCAGGATTTTACAGACACAGGACATGGATTTTGACCCTTCAGACAGTCCGGCTTTCCCACACTGCACCACAAACAAAGAGCTAGAGTAACCACGTTTTGAAAGGTTGCCAGGAAGTTAGGGAGCTGGGTGGTTGAACTTTGGCCTGCATAATGCAGTGTAGACACTGGAGCTCCAGGTTGAGACCAGAGTTGAACGATTCCTAACCTGCGGTTAGAAATAAGTGCACACACTCACGCCTTGGGTTAACAAACCCAGGGTCTGCTAATTTGAGTTCTACTAACCCTGGGCTTACATTCCACTGTAGGCATATCCTAAGACAAAAGCCTTAACTGAGCCAAAATCAAGTCTCCCAGCTGAACATCAAGACTATGCTGGTTTCTGCCTCCTTAACCACAAGTCTGGTGTGATAGGCCCTGTGTTAATCCTCTAGTGTTAACAGGTCATATTTTGAAGCATCAGCTCCTCCGTGCCTCAGGACAGATTTGGAAAGCAAGGCAGATTGAGGGCTTTTTCAAGAGGAACCTACTGAGCATCTCCCCCTCCTTTGTCTCCTAGAAGTAAACGGTGAAAACTTTCAGTGGATCACAATCTCAATATCATTAGCACAGACCATTCATACCCTGCAAACATGAGAATGTACTGCAAGCTTTGCTGTCCTTTCCCCACCATATTGCTTTGGTTCCAAGATGTACGTGTCTCAGCAGAGTATGGTCTCTTCCATAGTCTAGCTTTTCTCAAAGTTCTGGTCCATAGGCACATTTGAACTGAGTCTTATATTCTGAACCTTGCCTCTCTGGACATGTTCTGCGCCACTGGAACTGACGCCCATTGTGGTAATATCAATGCTCTCCTCTCATGCGTCAAAGACATAACCTGCTTTCCCTCTCTGATTGGAGTGTGATGATGGGCAGGAGGACCTACTAATACCTTAACATAGATGAGCCTGAGGACTGTTCTGATGCCAAGTACATTTCTGCTGGGATGAAGCAATAAAGCCTCAGTGACAGCTTCCCCCGACTTCATCCTTCCTGGGGATCTAAGTTTCTGAGAGCATTGCAAAAGCAGCCAACGTGACCCAGAGTATCTGGTCATCAGTATTCATTGTATCCTTCATAATTTTATACACTATATTCTGCTTTATTCCCCCTGCTCTTCATACTAAATAATCCCAGGCTTTTCCACCTCTCTTCATTAGAAAATCCCACCATACTTCTAAACATTTTCATTGACCTTTCCTGGGATAGCCGGGAGTTGCCATGCACTCAGGTCTACAGTATAACACCACTTTATGCTCTTACAGGAAAATTAAGTTTCTCCTTTGATGCGTCTTCATAGCAATCAGCCTGTGCTAGAGCATACTTAGCAATCCTCAGTCTGAGATAGGCACAAAGTGAATTTCAGAAGTGTTCCTTGAGAGCACAGGAAAGGAGCTCATTGTATAACTTATAACACAACTGAGCAGGATGGTCAAGTGCTAAACAGAGTGTTGCTGAAAAAATATAGTATTTTGTGTGCAAAAAGATGAGAGACCAGATTTCCACCCAAAATGCAAACTAAATCTCTTTGTGAGGTTCTGGGAAGTTTAGTTATCTTTCAAAAACTATTTTCCATTGTGTGTGCCACTTTATCTGTTGGGAGCACAGCCCATTTTGCAGATATTTGGGTATTTCCAGTAAACTTTGTTAGCTATGAAGGTCAGATTTTATATTAAGGTTCTGTTTATAAAAGATTAATAAATTGTTAATAGATATTTTATAAATGATTCATGGATTCTTATAGGGTCCGTCAAGTCAGTAGATTGCTTCAAATCATGACTTATAATTACGTATAATACCTTGTATTGATGAGTTTACATATAACACATTCTATTCATGTCTGTAACATGCTTATAACTTTATAGCAATCTTTTTTTTACCCTTTACAACCATTTATTAATGGAACCTTAGCATACAGTGTGACCCAATTAGTTTTTCAAAGGAATTTAATCCAGCAATTAAGAAGGTAATTATCTTAGAACATATGCACATGGTCCAGGATGTTTCATTTGAATTGCCTGTTCCTATTGTCTCTTCACCCCTGCCAACAGTAAAAGACAGAGGTATGTTGGTCCAACCAGTAGCTAACTGGCATGAGTATTTAATTAATCTGGAGACAGAGCTGAGAAGACAGCTGCTAGGGATATAGGCTAAGGATATCTAGATTCCCACTTTTAAATAAAGATGAGTCTGAACTGAAAATTTTTTATCTTCCTTTTGAACTTCTCAAAGTTCATAATGATCAGTGCCAGATCTAGGGTTTTGGTTCTGGCCCATTTCTCTTTGCAGTCATTTTAAGGGTCCATAGTAATTTCTAATACAAATTAGGGCCCCAATCCTGCAAATGATTGTGCATGAGCATCCCTATACCTGAAGTTGATGGTACACTATGTGTGTGCACGGGTGGACATGTGCTCAGCTGATTTTAGGATCAGGGCCAATAATAACAATAAGATAAGTGGAAATCGTTTTGTATTTGTTCATCTTACTGTCTTAGAAATCTCCATATCATTTGTTGCAAATCTAAAGCCAGGCATATCCCTCTTTATTAATGAAACACATATCAAGATCAGAAACTCATCATTTAACAGGTGTAAATTGTATATAAAGGGCCTGAAAGCACCATATGAAAGTGTTAAAAAGAGAGTAAAGTTGACAGTTCCACTTAATCAGAAACCACAATTAAATGTTATGAAATGCTTATAAGTCTAGGGACTAAGGTGCTCAAAGACAATTACCAACTAAACATTTCATTAATGAAATAATGGCTAATTATAATTACTAATTAAAATTCAGGATTATGATGTTGGTTTTAAGCATTAACAGGAGTAGTAACATTACCATTGTTAATGAAATTCCAATAAGGAAAATTTTAGCAAAACTAAAAAAAAAAAAAAATAAAACTTACAGGCTGCAGCAAGATTAGAAGTTATTGTTAAACCCAGAGGCATAGAATTTTCCCAGCTGGTGAACTTAAGTTAAGTAAGTTTAATGTACTGTAATTTAATTACTAATCATAGTTTTTCTTCACAATGGGAATTGATGCTAGGTTTATGTTTTACAAGAACAAAAGACAAATCTTAAATAGTTACTGTGTGATGGGTGTTGATATTGTACTACAGGCTACAAATAAAGAAATTTTACAGACTTTTGCATAACGTTTGGATTTAGATATATTATGATTCCATTTTACATAATATTTAATTAATGATTACAGGATTATAAATTAAATGCCCTATGCAGATTTTGTAATACAGCTACAGTGCAGCCTTTATAAAGGGTATACACAGTATAATTTTACATATATAAGATATATCTTCTTTGAATAATTAATATATCGGCATATTAGTAAATGCCAAAGTCCTAAAGGAAGATGAAATTTGACCTACATTAATAAAGCTATTTAGAATTCATTAACTGTAGACAAATTTCTGGAACTATTTGCTATTACTCACCTTTTCATACATAATGCAACATGTTGGCTTAACTACAATTCCTAGCTTGCAGACTGTTGGTTGCATTGTTCCTGCAGTTATGTGGTATTTGCCTTTTGTTAACCTGGCTGACGTTTTTTCCACTCATTTTTCGTAGCTTTCAAATGTCAAGGTGTGACAAGTTGAGGGCTCTGGCTGTACAACTTCTGAATTGTGGGCGATATGATGAAATTACTGTGTCCCAGCAAACCTGTATGTATGTGGATCCTCCCAGGAGTTAACAGGATTCTGCCGTGTCTCTGCCAGGCCAGACAATGGATTGTGATTAGCACTCCAGGACAGTCTATTCAAAGTAAAAATGTTTTATCACAATGGGTTTGTTCTACCTGGGAGGAGACACTTTCTCCTCTTGCCTGAATGGAGCGGGGGTTGGGAGTACTGGGATATTACCAAAAGGTGGAACCAAAAAAGCAGGTGACCCAAGCAGGATGGGTCAGCACTGCATCCAGAGCAGCTAGGCACCTGGACAGCAGGTTCCAATACTTGGACAGGGGTGCCAGGTAAGTCTGTGCCCTGACAGCATGCCCACGGCCTCCAAGATTGGGGAAGCAGCTGGATGCTATTCAGGTCCCAGGGGCTTGAGACACCCTGGAGATTCAGAGCACAAGGGCTTGGATTCCCCTCACACTACCCTAGTGGCAGTCACGAAGGGACACCAGGCCAACGAGAAGTCAAGTCATAGAGGTGCATGGCTGAAGCATGGGTGAGACTCCACTTTTCCTGGAGCTTCTGGCCCTTTTAAGAAAAGCTTATTGGAATGAATCCAGTCAGGTGACCAAAGCAAACTGAGTGACTGCTCCTGTTTCCCTTGATGCCAGTGGCAAGACTCCTGTTGACATTGTGCCATGTGGACGAAGAACGGACCCTGAAAAGGGTCTTTGTCCAGTCAGATCTGAATGTAAAGTAGATGAAAAATTCTGCAGAATTTTGCCAACCAGGGATAAGGGCATGTAGATAATCGTATGTTTCTTGTAAATTCAGATGGAGATGTGGAAGCCACACAGGAAAGGAGAGGGATGGTACATCTACACTGCTGTGAGTCGACAGACTTGTGCTAGCTCGGTGTAACACCGACAGATCCCAGCTGGGACAGGATCGAACCTGGGAATTCTGGAGTTTAGTGCATGAGTCTCTACCACATGAGCTATAAGCCAACTGGCTGTTAGCTAAGGCTGTAGAGCAGACTCATTAATCTCTCTCTCTCTCTCTCTCTCTCATTGGTCTCGGTGCCACTAGACGGGACAGATCACAACACCCAGGAGGTGTGTGAGTTACATCGGCTCAAGCTCTGGTGGAGACCGGGGCAAGCCATGCAAGTTCAGACCCAGGGAGTCAGGTGGGCTTGGGAGCCCGAGCTGCTGTCCAAGCCGCAACATCCACACAGTTATGTTTAGCACGCTCACTTGAGACTCCTCCCAACTTCAGTGCAGACATACCCAGAGGCTCCGTCTCAGAGAGACAAAGAGCTTCTCCTTTATTATTCATGTTTACACCCAGTTATTTGTGTTCCAAATAAACAGCAACCAAAATGTGTAGGAGAGAGTAAGCAACGAGGCCTGAGGAACTTGCCTGAGTTACACAGATGAGGTAAATAATGCAAGTATGAAAGCTACACAGGAAGTTACACAAGTAAATGATGGAACTGGTCAGAAACACAGGAGTACTGATTTATTGCTACAGTCATTGGAAGTCAGCTAGACATTGGAAGTTCAGAGGATGTAAGTAGCAGGCCAACACACAGAGGAGCCATTGTTTATACACAGCTTGGTGTGGCGTCTTTGTTGGTTAGACTATGCCATAAGTCACAGATCTGAATAAAGGGTGTTGAAAATAATGGATGTTGAAATTTAGGAGGAAATTCTGGCCCCATTGACGTCAATAGACATCTTTCTATTGACTTCCATGGGAGCAGGATTTCTCCCGTAGCTCTGTTTCTTGTGTTTTTATGTACCCTTGATAAAAACAATTGGATCAAATTCATCCTGGACTAACATGAGAGAAATTTAGCTTATTGCCTATTCTTTTCACATAAAGTACATAAAGTAAGAACGAATCATTAATGTACTGGGCTGTTGCTTCAAAACTATACAGCTGATCAGTGTTTCCGTTACAGTTTTAAATTATCCCAGATGTAATTGAGATGCATAAAATAAATGGAGAGTCCACTTTTTCCAAACGAGGCTCCTAAATTTTGTAGTTAGCCCACAGCAAAGATGAAGTTGGCAGTTTTGCTGTTTTGGGTACATGTGCATTGTCTACCTTTTAGAGAAGAGTTGCTGAAAAGAAACTTAATACCTGGAACTATACTCTTCTGCCTGTACATTTCTGAATGGAAGAATGTTATGTTCACAAGGCTGGCTCAGAATTTCATTGATTTAGTCATCTCTGTTGTTTAGTGGCTAGGTGGTATTACATTTCCAATTTTGCATTAAAACGAATACATGGAAAATGTGCACAAAAAGCAACCCTTAGTTTAGTTTTCTTAGCATTAAATATGGATTTCTTGGTTTTCCCCTTCTGTGCTAGGGGTACAAACTAAGCTATCTGGTAGAGTGGTTTTAGAGAATCATAGAATCATAGAATATCAGGGTTGGAAGGGACCCCAGAAGGTCATCTAGTCCAACCCCCTGCTCAAAGCAGGACCAAGTCCCAGTTAAATCATCCTAGCCAGGGCTTTGTCAAGCCTGACCTTAAAAACCTCTAAGGAAGGAGATTCTACCACCTCCCTAGGTAACGCATTCCAGTGTTTCACCACCCTCTTAGTGAAAAAGTTTTTCCTAATATCCAATCTAAACCTCCCCCATTGCAACTTGAGACCATTACTCCTCGTTCTGTCATCTGCTACCATTGAGAACAGTCTAGAGCCATCCTCTTTGAAACCCCCTTTCAGGTAGTTGAAAGCAGCTATCAAATCCCCCCTCATTCTTCTCTTCTGCAGACTAAACAATCCCAGCTCCCTCAGCCTCTCCTCATAAGTCATGTGCTCTAGACCCCTAATCATTTTTGTTGCCCTTCGCTGTACTCTTTCCAATTTATCCACATCCTTCTTGTAGTGTGGGGCCCAAAACTGGACACAGTACTCCAGATGAGGCCTCACCAGTGTCGAATAGAGGGGAACGATCACGTCCCTCGATCTGCTCGCTATGCCCCTACTTATACATCCCAAAATGCCATTGGCCTTCTTGGCAACAAGGGCACACTGCTGACTCATATCCAGCTTCTCGTCCACTGTCACCCCTAGGTCCTTTTCCGCAGAACTGCTGCCAAGCCATTCGGTCCCTAGTCTGTAGCGGTGCATTGGATTCTTCCATCCTAAGTGCAGGACCCTGCACTTATCCTTATTGAACCTCATTAGATTTCTTTTGGCCCAATCTTCCAATTTGTCTAGGTCCTTCTGTATCCTATCCCTCCCCTCCAGCGTATCTACCACTCCTCCCAGTTTAGTATCATCCGCAAATTTGCTGAGAGTGCAATCCACACCATCCTCCAGATCATTTATGAAGATATTGAACAAAACGGGCCCCAGGACCGACCCCTGGGGCACTCCACTTGACACCGGCTGCCAACTAGACATGGAGCCATTGATCACTACCCGTTGAGCCCGACAATCTAGCCAGCTTTCTACCCACCTTATAGTGCATTCATCCAGCCCATACTTCCTTAACTTGCTGACAAGAATGCTGTGGGAGACCGTGTCAAAAGCTTTGCTAATGTCAAGAAACAATACATCCACTGCTTTCCCTTCATCCACAGAACCAGTAATCTCATCATAAAAGGCGATTAGATTAGTCAGGCATGACCTTCCCTTGGTGAATCCATGCTGACTGTTCCTGATCACTTTCCTCTCCTCTAAGTGCTTCAGGATTGATTCTTTGAGGACCTGCTCCATGATTTTTCCAGGGACTGAGGTGAGGCTGACCGGCCTGTAGTTCCCAGGATCCTCCTTCTTCCCTTTTTTAAAGATGGGCACTACATTAGCCTTTTTCCAGTCATCCGGGACTTCCCCCGTTCGCCACGAGTTTTCAAAGATAATGGCCAAGGGCTCTGCAATCACAGCCGCCAATTCCCTCAGCACTCTCGGATGCAATTCGTCCGGCCCCATGGACTTGTGCACGTCCAGCTTTTCTAAATAGTCCCTAACCACCTCTATCTCTACAGAGGGCTGGCCATCTCTTCCCCATTTTGTGATGCCCAGCACAGCAGTCTGGGAGCTGACCTTGTTAGTGAAAACAGAGGCAAAAAAAGCATTGAGTACATTAGCTTTTTCCACATCCTCTGTCACTAGCTTGCCTCCCTCATTCAGTAAGGGGCCCACACTTTCCTTGGCTTTCTTCTTGTTGCCAACATACCTGAAGAAACCCTTCTTGTTACTCTTGACATCTCTTGCTAGCTGCAGCTCCAGGTGCGATTTGGCCCTCCTGATATCTTTCCTACATGCCCGAGCAATATTTTTATACTCTTCCCTGGTCATATGTCCAACCTTCCACTTCTTGTAAGCTTCTTTTTTATGTTTAAGATCCGCTAGGATTTCACCATTAAGCCAAGCTGGTCGCCTGCCATATTTACTATTCTTTCGACTCATCGGGATGGTTTGTCCCTGTAACCTCAACAGGGATTCCTTGAAATACAGCCAGCTCTCCTGGACTCCCTTCCCTTTCATGTTAGTCCCCCAGGGGATCCTGGCCATCTGTTCCCTGAGGGAGTCAAAGTCTGCTTTCCTGAAGTCCAGGGTCCGTATCCTGCTGCTTACCTTTCTTCCCTGCGTCAGGATCCTGAACTCAACCAACTCATGGTCACTGCCTCCCAGATTCCCATCCACTTTTGCTTCCCCCACTAATTCTACCCGGTTTGTGAGCAGCAGGTCGAGAAAAGCGCTCCCCCTAGTTGGCTCCCCTAGCACTTGCACCAGGAAATTGTCCCCTACGCTTTCCAAAAACTTCCTGGATTGTCTATGCACCGCTGTATTGCTCTCCCAGCAGATATCAGGAAAATTAAAGTCACCCATGAGAATCAGGGCATGCGATCTAGTAGCTTCCGTGAGTTGCCGGAAGAAAGCCTCATCCACCTCATCCCCCTGGTCCGGTGGTCTATAGCAGACTCCCACCATGACATCACTCTTGTTGCACACACTTCTAAACTTAATCCAGAGACACTCAGGTTTTTCCACAGTTTCGTACCGGAGCTCTGAGCAGTCATACTGCTCCCTTACATACAGTGCTACTCCCCCACCTTTTCTGCCCTGCCTGTCCTTCCTGAACAGTTTATAACCATCCATGACTGTACTCCAGTCATGTGAGTTATCCCACCAAGTCTCTGTTATTCCAATCACGTCATAATTCCTTGACATCACCAGGACCTCCAGTTCTCCCTGCTTGTTTCCAAGGCTTTGTGCATTTGTATATAAGCACTTGAGATAACCTGTTGATCGCCCCTCATTCCCAGTATGAGGCAGGAGCCCTCCCCTCACAGACATTCCTGCCTGTGCTTCCTCCCGGTATCCCGCTTTCCCACTTACCTCAGGGCTTTGGTCTCCTTCCCCCGGTGAACCTAGTTTAAAGCCCTCCTCACTAGGTTAGCCAGCCTGCTGGCAAAGATGTTCTTCCCTCTCTTCGTAAGATGGAGCCCGTCTCTGCCCAGCACTCCTCCTTCATGGAACACCATCCCATGGTCAAAGAATCCAAAGCCTTCTCTCCGACACCACCTGCGTAGCCATTCGTTGACCTCCACGATTCGACGGTCCCTACCCAGGCCTTTTCCTTCCACGGGGAGGATGGACGAGAACACCACTTGCGCCTCCAACTCCTTTATCCTTCTTCCCAGAGCCACGTAGTCCGCAGTGATCCGCTCAAGGTCATTCTTGGCAGTATCATTGGTGCCCACGTGGAGAAGCAGGAAGGGGTAGCGATCCGAGGGCTTGATGAGTCTCGGCAGTCTCTCCGTCACATCACGAATCTTAGCCCCTGGCAAGCAGCAGACTTCTCGGTTTTCCCGGTCAGGGCGGCAGATAGATGACTCAGTCCCCCGGAGGAGAGAGTCCCCGACCACCACCACCCGCCTTCTCCTCTTGGGAGTGGTGGTCATGGAACCCCCAACCTCAGGACATCGCATCTCATGCCTCCCAACCAGCGGAGTCTCCTTCTGCTTTCTCCCCCCAGACATATCATCTGGTCCACTCTCCGCATTGGTACCTAAAGAAACTTTAGGCTTCAGGAGAAATCTACCAAATAAAAGCACAGAGTAAGGGCCTGAACCTGTTGTTCTTACTAACCTAGAATGGCTCACTGATGTGAATGACTCATTGAGGTGTGTGGAGATGTTTGGTTGACTAAGGACAAAAGGATTAGGCCCAATATCTTAGTGCATGCTGTAAGTTTTCCATTCCATGAATTGATAATTACAGAATCTTCTAATTAGCTATACTTATCTTCTAAGCAAGCTGAAGTGTGTAGCATTTGATAGTGTTGCTGACCTTTTCAGGGGAAAAAACTCTTAGAAATGAAGTGTTTGTAAAATTCATCAGCGAGCAATTAATTTGGGCATTTAGAGGAATATAGTATAAGTGAGCACATCTGTGCATATCAGAACATAAATGGACTTTAATGTTGCTGCACAGACATCAGTCTGTATTGAAAAATCCTTATGTGGACAACCAAAGAAATGTATTCATGTAGTACAATGTTTCTTGTTGCAGTTATAAACAAAATTAATGATTACCCCCAGAGCAAGTCAAATTCAGTTTTAGTCTGTGCATAAATTAGATAAAGATTTACTTTGACTTCCTTTGGAGGATCAATATGGATTGTGATAGCTTATTCAAATGTTCTGTCTGATGTTAAGAAACAAACTGATTTGCTATTCTTTTAATGCCAAGGTCTTGACAACTCCTTTCCTATATGGTTCTTAACCTCTGAATACTTATATACATAAAAACCTTCTGCTTATTCTTATATCCACAGAGAAAGAGCCTCAATCTGATCTCACTTACATTTCAGTATGCCAGAGCAAGTCCATTGATATCAATGGTATAAAAGCAGTGACAATAAGGGCAGGAACAGACCTAACCCAGTTAGCCCTGTGCCCCATGTAAATCATCATAGCCCCATTGAAAATATTGTAAATAGCACAGAAAAACTAGAGTTTTCTGGATTCTGTTCACTTTAGAGGCCTATTTCCCGGCCTTGAAAGAACACATTTCTCTTTGCACTGCTGCTGTTAGATGTAACTGTTGCTTTTCAGCTAAAGGCCATGTGACAGTTAAGAAGATGTGAGGGAATTTTAACACCACAATAAGGAAAGGAAACTCGCACAGATCAGTCTTTGTTTTATGTTGCTAAAAGTAACACCACTACCTTGTTTTAAGGCACGTGCTGTGTATAAGAGAAATGAACATTTTCCTTTTAAAAACAGTAAAAAAGCATGACCTTTGATAAGGGGTCTAAGCCTCAAATATGATGAGTTTTCATTCAAACTTCTTTTCCTTACTTTTTAAGCAGTCAATGTCTGTCAAGTGTGATTGTCTCCCATGCTAGATATAAAGCAGTGGCTATGGGATCCTAATGTGGTTTCAAACTCATCAGTTGAAATGAATTTCCATGGCCCTGAAAATGGTTATATTCACATTTTTTTCCAGATCTATGTGGATGCACATTGGACTTCCCCTCGGAGGATGTCTGATGCTGCTGCTTAATGGAGTCTACATTTTGTACATTACTGAAGCATAGCACCAATAAATAAGCCCACCTTAAAGTCTGTGCCAGTCAAAACATTTTTCACAGTTTTATGTGAAGACATACATTGTTTTTATGCAGCTGTCTCTTTCTGAACTAATTTTATTATCATATATCAAGATTTAAAGATCATCTTATGTGAAGATTTGCCAATTTTTTAGTACGGTTAAAGTGCTATGTATCCTTATTTATTGTCCAGTATTTACTTATGAACATTTGCAATGACAACAAAACGTATGATCAGCACAGCAGAAAGCAATATTTTCAGGTTAAATAGGCATGATTGAAAAGAAAAGTAAATACATTGTGGCTTGAATCTTGTCTCCTTCCCCACCCCAGACTGTAGAGCTGATGCTGCAGCAACTTTGTGGCTGATGCACTCTTACTCAGAAAGGAAAGGCAAAAATCAAGGGCATGACATTCTGGTCCCATTGAAGTCAAGGAGAGTCTTGCTACTGACTTCAGTAGGGGCCAGGATTTCACCCACAGTTTGGTGAGTTTGATGCCCAGGAACAAATAAGGAAGAAAAGAGAGATGTCAGATTGGCCTAGTCAGTTGATAGTTGAGGTTGCTGTATAGCTGCAAAAGAACATTGTGTAGCTAACTGAGGCAGATGACTCTGTGCCTCATCAAGAAAGGTGTCAGTAAGAATTCAAGCATGGAATGGTGAGGCGGTTCACTAGTGTCATAAAAGACACCAGATTCCCAGCTTGCATAAGGACCTCCAATTCCACAGCAATGGGTACAATGTAACAACCTGGATAGAGGAACTTACAGTGTGGAAATATGAACTCCCCAGGTATGTGGATGTCCTGGCACGTAACATCAGGGCAAGTATCTGGAAATACCCTGAGGCAGAGGTGGGCAGATGGCTTGGCCAACACGGTAGTGAAAAAGAAGCTGTCTTTGCCTATGTAGCAGTTTCCTTATATGTGATTTGTACTGTTTAGTGATACATTGTGGGATGACCAGCATACTCATGAGGAAAGCGGACAGAAAGGCAAGGGTTCTAGGAAATTTAAAAATATGGGTAGCTAACAACTAAAGATTGGCGTCGTTCGGAGCTCTCAAAGACTAAGACTCAGAACATTTACAGCTTCTGTGCAGTAGCTTTTGGTGTCCTTCACAACTTGTTACCAACATCTCTACAGCTTTTGTAACTTCACGAGAATTGGAGTGAAACTTAGGATGTGTCTGAAGCTGTACCAGGATTGTGCTTGGATGTCAAAATCACTATCTGAAATTTGGGTTTCCAGTCAATAACTCAGCCCTCGGCATGTGAAGCACAGCATGTTGTCGATTCTCCCCCATCTTTCTTTGTGTGTTATTTCTCCTTCCTTGCATTCTTCTTTGATGAAATAAATTACCAGTTATTATATTATCAGGAAAGAAACTGTTTTGTTGTTAAAGGTGACCTACAAAGGCAGCATTTCTAGAATTTGGCACTTTACCTTTGCAAGTCTCCTTTAATAGCTCTAAAATGATAAGAGCTTTCATATTATAAGTGTCTTAGAATTACTTATCTAAATTATGAGTGAGGTGGATGTTATACTTCAAAGGACGTGCTTTCTCCTCACCCTGTTCTCAGACAAAGTATTGTATTTTTCGACAGTGTGGTCTTCTGCATTGCTCATTTTTGGCACTATAATGAGATATATGCCACTACAAAACTGCATTAAAAGATTTTTTAATGCAGTTGGGAACCACAGCTAACAGACCTTCTATCAGTGTAAGTGCAATAGCTCAAACTGATAAAGAGCTAAATCCCTAACAAGCTCTAAGTTATAGCATTTAAATAGAAATTCGACTTTTTTCCATGGGCGTTTTAAGTACCTCATTAGTTCTCAATATGTCTGCACAAGCGGAAGGAAATTGATCTCCTTACTATGGACATAAATGTGGCCAAGTTCTAAAATTTTGCATATGAACTTCAATTCAATGTATCAATTTGTTAAAATACAAGTCCCTTCAGTTAATAGGGGAAGTGTGCAAGATATTGGGGGGTCTGTAAAGAAGCTGTGTGCTACAACTGGACCGTCTAACTATGTACATATTCTGAGTCTGATTCTAAATCTTCCTCACTGTGCCAGCTCAATAGCTCCAAAAATCTGCTGTTCTGTTTTCCAGTGCATGAGCAGTAAGGGGTCGTTTCCCCCCAAGATAGGTGGACAGTTGCTCCCAGTTATTTTAGATAAGGATGGAGCCCTGTAACAGTTTTGATGCTACTATCATTTAGGGCCTGGCCCCATATAATTAATAATGTTACTTATGCTCTATGTTTCTCCTGGGAAGCCATTTCGGGTTGCCCCTGGGCAAAAGGTCGATCTCAAGTCCTCTCCTCCAGGAGCTCTATATTCCAGTTGAGCTCAGTTCAGCAAAGCATGTAATCATGGGCATAAGAACCATTGCACTGCCGGATCAGGGCTTTTTAGCTTAGGTGATTCACAGCCCTGTGCTCAGGGATGAATTTCACTTTTTGTGTTTAAATGTGGCTTGTACATTCCCAATGCAGGTTTACAGCCTAATCCATCATCTAGATTTTGCAAGCTCTTTGGAGAAGAGACACTTCTCTTCATAAATGCCCATGACCCCAGTAGTGTGATATAATAATACTGATGAAATCACCACCAAGCCCTGGAGTGGCTCCATTCCTGCAGCCCTAAGACTGAAACAATGCATGCTCCTCCACCAAAAGAGGCGAGTGAAGATATGTGAAGGGCTGCCCAGCAAGTAGGGGAGCTCATTTCCATGAGTTCTCAACCCTCCACCCCAGCAAGGGTGCTGCTGCTGCCCTATGCAAAGAGGTTTTGGATCCTACCCTTGCATACTTTACCAGCCTTCCTCAGAATAGGCCTGGCCAGTGCCAAGAGCATGTCATGCCCAATATTATGTAAACAGAAGTTGAGATTAGGGCCCTAAAGCAGTGGCTCTCAACCTTTCCAGACTACCGCACCCCTATCAGGAGTCTGAGTTGTCTTGCATACCCCCAAAGTTTCACCTCACTTAAAACTACTTGATAACAAAATCAGACTTAAAAATACAAGTGTCACAGCACACTGTTACTGAAAAATTGCTGACTTTCTCATTTTTACCATATAATTATAAAATAAATCAACTAGAATATAAAAATCATACTTACATTTCAGTGTATAGTATATAGGATAAACAAGTATGAAATTTTAGTTTGTACTGACTTCACTAGTCCTTTCTCTGTAGCTTGTTGTAAAACTAGGTAAATATCTAGATGAGTTGATATACCCCCGGAAGACCTCTGTGTATCCCCAGGGGTACATGTACCCCTGGTTGAGAACCACTGCTCTAGAGAGATTAAAAATATAAGAAGGAAACCACAAAATGTGATGCAGGCTGGACAAATGCACTATTAAAATAAGGTCAAACAAATATAGGTGAGAGTGTCTGGGTGATAATGGAGAAATCAGAGGATTGATAATGAACATCAAATGAGCTATGAGTTTCCAATATGAAATGGCAGCAAGAAAAACAATGTGAATTTGGGTATCACATCACAGAGTGGGGAGGAGTCCCCTCTCTAGAAGGCCCTGCTGAGACTTCACGTGGAATAGTGTGTTGTGGTATCTCAGTATGTGACAGGTGTAGAAAAACCCAAAGGAATGGAGTGATGACAGTGATTTAGCAGCTGGAAGGAATGGCGTTAAGATAGGTCAAAAGAATGAATGCAATGTTTGTAACGTGTGCACAAGGAGAGGGAAGGGGGATTTTGCTGTCACAAACACAGTTCTAAATCTCTTTGTCTTCAGTGAAAGTTAAAGCCTTGTATCTGAGCTCAGAATTGTACACAAGTCCTTGAAAAGACCAAGGAAAATACAAGCAGAGCTGGGTGAATTTGTATGAAGGAAGGGAAAGATACATTTAGGGTGAATATCAAGGAAAACATCTTAGAACTGTGACTTCTTAAATATTGGAATAAATTAAAACAATAATGGCATCTCTGCACCAGATCCTGGGCCCGGTTTAGTTTGTTTTCACAGGGAGAGATTTAATAGTAAAATGGGCTGCTGACCAAATAATAAGGTCTTGATCAGCGTCCTGATTTGGTTCTTCTTCAAGTTCTGGCCTTAATGTGTATTCCAGTCGAGGTGTGCATGTGCTCTGTGGGACTGAGACCAGAAGATTTTTCATTAATAGTGTCCATTGGTCCATGCCTGCACCCTCCATCTCCTCATGCTCTGGACTGAGAGGGTGAGGAGTGATGTAGACCAACCACCGCTCCAGTTCCTTTCTACCACCCGTGGTGCATGCAGATGTGGTCGCTCCATCTCAAAAGAAAGGTATATTGGAATAGAAGAAAGGGCAACAAAAATGATTATGGGTATGGAATGGCTTCCGTATGAGGAGAGAATAATAAGATTGGGACTTTTCAGCTTGGAAAAGAGATGACTAAAGGGGATATGATGGAGGTCTATACAATCATGACTGGTGTGGAGAAAGTAAATAAGGAAGTGTTATTTTCTCCCTTCTCATAACACAAGAACTAGGGGCCAACAAATGAAATTAATAGACAGCAGATTTAAAACAAACAAAAGGAAGTATTTTTTCACACAACACCAGTCAACCTGTGGAACTCCCTGCCAGAGGATGTTGTGAAGGCCAAGACTATAACAGGGCTCAAAAAAGAACTAGATATGTTCATGGAGGATAGGTCCATCAATGGCTATTAGCCAGGATAGACAGGGATGGTGTCCTTAGCCTCTGTTTGCCAGAAGCTGGGAATGGGTGATAGGGGATGGATCGCTTGATGATTACCTGTTCTGTTCATTGCCTCTGGGGCACCTGGCATTGGCTGCTGTCGGAAGACAGGATACTGGGCTAGATGGACTTTTGGTCTGACCTTGTATGGCCGTTCTTATGTTAAACCAGAGCCCAGGATACCTCAGTACCTTCTGTTCCCCTTCTGGAAAACTAGCAAGATTGGGTGCTGTACATACCTTTGCTAGACATTATGTCCTCATACAAGCCTCTTCAGCAGATGCATCCATTGGCATAGTGATTCTGCAGTCTGTGGTGCAGTGTGGTTCCTCTCCTCCTCCTTCAATGAGTGCTGCTTGTGAATACTTTGAGTGCAATATATCAGTCAAAGAAGACAGGTTACTTACCTTACAGTAAAGGAATTTCAAGCTTCCCCAGGAAAGGGGATGAAGGGGCTTGGGGGGATATTTTGTGGAAACGGGAATTCTAAGTTTCAGAGTAGCAGCCGTGTTAGTCTGTATTCGCAAAAAGAAAAGGAGTACTTGTGGCACCTTAGAGACTAACAAATTTATTTGAGCATAAGCTTTCGTGAGCTACAGCTCACTTCATCGGATGCATTCCAAGTAGTCCTTTTCCTGAATCTTTGTCTAACTCACTTGGTGGTGGTAGCAATACCGTCCAAGGACAAGGAAGAATTTGTGCCTTGGGAAAGTTTTTAACTTAAGCTCGTAGAAATAAGCTTAGGGGGTCTTTCATGTGGGCCCCACATCTGTACCCCAGAGTTGGGGTATGGTAACCCCCATTTTTTTCATGTTCTCTGTGTATATCTATCTATTTATCTGTCTATCTTCCTACTGTATTTTCCACTGCATTCATCTGATGAAGTAGGCTTTAGCCCACAAAAGCTTATGCTCAAATAAATTTGTTAGTCTCTAAGGTGCCACAAGCACTCCTCGTTCTTTTGGGGACTTCTTTAAAAAGTATGGTCCCTATGTGTATTCCACTACCTGCCCTCCTTCCTCTCTGCCTAAGGTATTTGCAGTAGAGAAGGAACTGGAGAGGTGGTCAGTCTACGTTGCCACTTATGCCTTCGGGGTGGAGCATGAGGAGGCAGAGGACGTGGCTGCAGGCCAATCGATATGGCTAATGACAAATTTTCCAGTCTCAGGTGCATGGAACTCATGCATTTCTCAAGTGGAAGACACATAGGGACCACACATCTCAAAGAAATCCAGTTACTGTAAGGGAAGTGTGACCAAATACATCCATGTATTCATGCCCTACAGACCATTGTAATAATCTTTGTACAAAATATGCCCGATGAGGTATCATTTAAAAACTAATAAGTCACTGGTCAATAATATCATGGTGAAATGTGTGCAGCAACAGTATATATAAAGTTATGAACATAAACTGAAATTATGACTGAAATGTGTTTACCAGACAAGTGGGGTAAACCTGTTCCTCAAAGACAAAGGACAAACTAACGCCTCTAGCCAGGTGTCATTGGCAGTCACTGGTCAAGTGGCCATTCTTTGGCAAAGGGGGGGCAAACTGATCGATCTGTGTTTTAAGAACACTACAACAGAGAACCTCTTTTAGCATGAGACTGTCTCTGTCCTCACAGTGAGAAGGAACTTTATCTAGGTGAACCCTCAGGAAAATGAATGAGGAGTACTTGTGGTACCTTAGAGACTCACAAATTTAGTCTCTAAGGTGCCATAAGTACTCCCCGTTCTTTTTGCTGATACAGACTAACACGGCTACAACTCTCAAACCCCTCAGGAAGATGCATTCAAAGGGTGACTGGACTGTCAAAGTGAGAGGCAAAAACATCCCAGGTAGTCTCCCTTTTTTGCTCTCCCTGTCTCTCACCTAGGAAGAAAAAGGAACCAGCCTTCGGACTTTGGGAGGGGTTCTGACCTGAGAATTTGATCACTCCTGTTGCTGGGAACATATGGTGAGGATTTTCCCTTGAACTGAATCTGGCTTGTTAAGTTTCAGTTACTAGAAATTGTTTTATCTTTATTTCTCTTGTGTTGTGTTTAAACTGATCAGTTTGGTAACTCTGGTTGAAGTACAAACTGTTGGATATTGACCCCTGGTAGGGACAATGGGCCTCTAATATCTGAACTACTCAGGAGAGGACTGAACCGTGCAGAACAGATGCTTAGTGGGAGGGGTGAAATTGGGACTGGGAGTGTGTTGGGGTAACCCTGCAAATGGTAACCCAGGTTGGTTGAATCCAGAGCATGGCTGGTGTTGCTGAGAAGCTGCTGGACCAGGGTTGCAGCTGTACACAGACATCCAGGGTGACCTGCTTACTGTCTGGCTGTTTGTGAGGGTTCCAGGTTGGGAACTACAGCAGCAAAGCATTGTGGGGAACCCAGGGTTTCAGGGCAGGTGGTGACCATCCCTCACTGGTCTGGATTGCACCCTGGATTATGATAGTAATTATCCTTTCTTGGGGATTTATTTTATTTTCACATCCGATGAAGTGAGCTGTAGCTCACGAAAGCTTATGCTCTAATAAATTTGTTAGTCTCTAAGGTGCCACAAGTACTCCTTTTCTTTTTGCGAATACAGACTAACACGGCTGCTACTCTGAAACCAGTGATCTTGTTGACACTCTTCAAAAATGTGCCTCGTAAGATCTCAAGAACCAATATGGTGACAGAAATTTTGTCTATCCCCATGAAAAGCAAGGTCATTGAGATTACACAGGCTTCATTCTGTATTGGATAAAGCTCATGGCTTTTGGTCTTTTTTAATCAGGCAAAGTTCTCATTATTTTCAGTGGACATTTTGCATTAGTAAGCACTTCAGGATTTGGGCCTGTGATTGTTTGGCTCCCTGAATGTTCTTGGCAAACTGTTTTTCCATCCCCTAGAGCTCTTAACTTCCTAGAACTTTCTGACAAAATTATCTTCTCAGTTATACTAATAAAATGTATCTAGAAATATTTATTGCCTGAAGCTCTATTCTTCCTTAGTAATAAAAAACCTGGTGCTTGTTCCACTAATTTTAGCTTTTGTTGTTGTTGTTTGGAGGTTTTGCTTTTCAACTTATACCATAAAGCAGGTGTCTACAGAAGACTCTGCATGTTTGTGATCATTAGGGAATATTAAAGACTATCATTGAGACAGAGACTGGGATCGAGAACACTGGGTATTTTGCTACCTGCACAGCAATTAAATTATTGCCTGACACATTTTCAGTCCCAGAACTAGCAATCAGCTTTTCCTTGGAATAAGGAATATTGTGTTACAATACAGTGTCATGCTAAGATGTTCATATATAGCATTTGAATTAGATAATTTAATTTAAATACACAGAGAGAACCCAGTTGTAGTTCTTATCATTACAGCAAACTGTTAGTGGAAGACTATTCAGATAGTTTTGTAACTAATTCTGCATTGCTGGGTGATTTTTACCTCTTCCATATTAACCTTCACTGTCCTTGCTGAATAAACTAGGAAATGCTGGATATCCTCAAACTCTCAAGCATTATATTTTCCTTTTATATAGTAGCTCTTTCTAAATGGAAACAATATCTGAGTTATCTTCAAGTTTCCACAGGATTGTGAAAAGAATGCTAGGAAACCATAAAAGTCCTAACAGGACTTTCCCTGGGTGAAAGCCTTTATGGACTGGAGATCAATTTTCTGATAAGATTCTCTAGTCTGAAAGGATATTTTTAATTTTAGCAAACATGAATACCAGAAGTAGATAGAGCCATTCAGTAGGTAGGGTCTGATCCAAGACCCACTGAAGTCAATAGAAAGATTCCCATCACCGTAGTGGTCTTTGAATCAGACCCTCAGGTAGGGTGACCAGGTGTCCAGTTTTGGACCGGAACACCTGGCCAAAAAGGGATCCTGTGGCTCTGCCATTGACTGTCCAGTTCGTGGTGCCACGCAGGCTCCCTGCTAGCCGCCACATGGCTCCCGGGTCAGGAAACAGCCAGCATGTCCAGTTCCTAGCCTTAGGGGCTGCTGGGTGTGGTTCGCATGCTGCCTCATTGCCTGCCCTCAGGCGCAGCTCCCATTGGCTGGGTCAGGGCAGGGAAGGAACTAGTGTGACTCATGAGCATTTGGTAGGCGGCTGTTGAGTTGAGACTGTATCTCTTTGTGTAGGGAGGTGTGTTTATCTGTGTGAATAAAATGTGCAGCCTAAGTCTTTGACTTTTATTCCTTTTGCTGGCTTGCACACACAAAAATTGATGACATAAAATATGCGTGTGTTCATTTCATAGCAAATTTTTAAAAGAGAAGGGATCTCTGAAAGAAATGTATTATTTCTTAAAAAATGAGGTAGACTAGTAATTGCAGAAGAGCCAATGTATCAGACATTTCTCCCCACCTTTGTCTAGCTACATTATAAACTCTTTGTTGCAGACTCTCTCTTTTTATGTGTCTGTCCAGCACCCATCGCCCCGGAGCCCTGATCTTAGTTGGGGTCTCTAGGCACTAAACAACCATTGTAATAATAAATAATGTGGAAGTCTATGTGTTAGTGCATGCTAGGTGTGTACACATGAATACACATGTGTATCTGCATGTAGGTATGGGAGTCAGTTTCTACAAATTTATTTATATAGGTGCCTGGACAGGTGTGCATTTCTGTGGTTGTACTCTATGGATTTGTATTTGGGCTTCAGGAGTGGGCCTTTAATGGACCCAGTGCAGCTGTGAGAATATGTGGTTCTAATTCCAGACATGAAATTACAATAACTTTAGTGAACAAAAAACATGGAGCTGTTTACAAAAAATGGAAAAAGGGGAGGGAAAGAATCATGAAAACCTTTGTGAAATTTCATTTTTTTTAAATTTACCCTTTTTGACTATTTTGCTGTCAACTCTAGCATCCTGTAACAAAATGAAACCTGAACTGAGCATAATACATCTGTCAAAACAATGAATACTCCTGTTTGGGCCTTGCAGTGAAAATGAGCACATAAGCGAGGGTGAGGGAGAGCAAGCGACAGAACTAGGGGGGATGGAGTGAGCGGGGGCGGGGCCTCAGGAAAGGGGTGAGGCAGTGGGCGGGGTAAGGACGTTTGGTTTTCTGGAATTAGGAAGTTGGCCACCTTACCGTCAGGGTATATCTACACTGCAGTTAGAAACCCATGGCTTGCCCCCTGTGAGGAGGGTCCCAGTGCTTGGGCGCCAGCCTCAGCCTGAACATTTACACTGCAATTAAACAGCCCCTTAACCTGAGCCAGCTGGCATGGGCCAGCTGCAGGTGTCCCATTGCAGTCTAGACAGACCTTTAATGTTCAATAATATAACAGTGGAACTAACTTTTTATGCCATAGTGCCCCCGTATTGTGTTACACTATCAAATTCCTCCAGAAGGGCTTTAATCGTTTAAGAGGCTATGCCAAATGATTAAAAAACTCTTTGACTCATTAGCAATGGCCATCATGTGTCCCTGCATCCACTAACAAGGCCTATTGTCTCTGCTTCAGCCTAGCTTTGAGATTGAAGACCAATATTGGGCCACAATTGTTGGTTTCTTGACAGTAATTAGCTTCAGCATGGTGTGCTGCTGCTCGCAGTGTCGTAACCCAGCAATATTTGACATGTTTAGGAGCTGATGTAAAGAGCTGCACAAAGGAAGTCATTTTCAGGGCTCAATAACAAGTTTTATTGACCCTAAAAAAGCTGGGAACTATGCGACAGTTATCTGCTGGCATCGTGTTATTTATTATCTAACTATTAACGTATATACAGGCATCATAACAACCTGTAGCCATCCTTCCAAGGGGCTCAGTCATGATCTCTAACTGAAAGTTAGGTAGGTGACATGACAAGGTGGATTTTCAGTGTGAGTTTGGAGAGTTACCATGCACAATGCTGCCTCAATTAATGAGTTTTTATGCTCGCAACTCCCCTTAAAATTTATTCTCATGTGTCAAGGAACTGGATTCTTCTGACCCAGCACCAGTGTATGCTCTTTTAGAGGGCACAATAACCAGGGGAAGTAGGAATTTCCATTGCCCATAGATAGTATGGAAGATAATTGTAGAGCATGGTTCCCATTAGAAAGCCAATATATGGTTCATTGAAGGGCCTGACGTCGAGCCCTTTGGAGTCAATGGAAAGACAGTCATTGACTTCAGTGGGCTTTGGATCAGGTCCATATTTCCCAATGTCCGAAAGACCATACAGTCCTTAAAAAGAACATTTTTGCTTTTACAAGCATAATTTCTGTCTTTATGTATAAAGGCCTCAGTTCAGGTATCTGACTTCACCACTTCCCCCCCACCCCCTCCCACACACACCTAGCCACCCACCCTCTTGTTGGCCTATGGAACCATATCATAATTTGTTGTTGGGATCGGCCTGCAGCACAACGCTAACCTCACAGTGAAAGCAGGGTAGGAATCGTGACTTAGAGGCTGTCATAAATATAAAGGGAAGAGTAACCACCTTTCTGTATACAGAACTATAAAATCCCTCCTGGCCAGAGGCAAAACTCTTTCACCTGTAAAGGGTTAAGAAACTAAGATAACCTTGCTGGCACCTGACCAAAATGACCAATGAGGAGACAAGATACTTTCAAAGTTGGAGCGGGCCGGGGGAACAAAGGGTCTGTCTGTCTGTGCAATGCTTTTGCCAGGAACAGAACAGGAATAGAGTATTAGAACTTATTAGTAAGTACTCTAGCTAGAAATGCGTTAGATTTCCTTTTGTTTAGATGGCTGGTAAATAAGCTGTGCTGAATGGGATGTATATTCCTGTTTTTGTGTCTTTTTGTAACTTAAGGTTTTGTCTAGAGGGATTCTCTATGTTTTGAATCTGATTACCCTGTAAGGTATTTACCATCCTGATTTTACAGAGGTGATTCTTTTACTTTTTCTTTAATTAAAATTCTTCTCTTAAGATCCTTATGGCTTTTTCATTGTTCTTAAGATCCAAGGGTTTGGGTCTGTGTTCACCTATGCAAATTGGTGAGGATTTTTATCAAGCCTTCCCCAGGAAAGGGGGTGTAGGGCTTGGGGGGATATTTTGGGGGGAAGACATCTCCAAGTGGGCTCTTTCCCTGGTCTTTGTTTAAAACGCTTGGTGGTGGCAGCATAGGGTTCAAGGACAAGGCAAAGTTTGTACCTTGAGGAAGTTTTTAACCTAAGCTGGTAAGAATAGCTTAAGGGGTCTTTCATGCAGGTCCCCACATCCTGTACCCTGGAGTTCAGAGTGGGGAAGGAACCTTGACAGAGGCCCTGTGTGTCTCTGAGTCCTAATGCCCCCTTTTGCAATGCCTGTGGTGATGCAAACTATGCACCATCTCTTGCTCGGGGCTCGTCCTAAAGCCATGATCTAGCCCAGAGTTTGCCAAGTACTTGCTTTTGGACACTGTTTCTATATTTATGGAATTGGCATGTTCTTTGTAAATTGTTCTGCTCCCTGAAGCATATAAAAGGTGCCACATACATTTCTAAATGATGATAACCTTCTAACATACGCGCCAAACCATTTAGTTAGATACGCTCATTGCATCGCCTAGTAGATATGTTAATTCTGTAAGGAAGGACCTGGTTTTGCTGAAATATTAAGGTTTCAATCCAGCTGTGACTTTTTGTAGTTATTGTCAGTAAGAAATTAGCCACACACAGAAAGAAATCATGTAATTTCCTTTCTTCATATAAGCAGCAGGGAATAAACACGAGACGTTTAAATGGTAAAATAGCCGTGGGAATGTACTGTGTGGGGATATTGAATATTATCCTCTGGCTGTTTGCCTTGTGGATTCTCCCAGAATTTTTTGGATTGCATTGCTGTTCTGAGAATTCAATACTTTCCACCAGTGAGTGCTTTTAACAGGAATGAGATGATATTGAAGGTTGTGGTTCTGGAAGAGTGCCTACACAGACTGGCTTAGAGAGATAAAGACCCTGGGTGTCTGCTGTTTTATCCATGCTACAGGTACAGTAGTTGCAAATTGGCAGATACTGTACAAATGAACACCAGCTAGCTAAATCCAGTTTAATATTGTTGAATAATGTACATTGCTAGTTTCTGAATTTTCATAAGAACAAACTCCGTTAACTTCATTAATAAATTCTGAACATCGTTACTTCATCACATACAGTATAATTATTTTAATTTGTTTTAATTCCATTATTAGTTCTGTTAATAAAAATGTCTATTTAAGCTATTTAAGACATCCACTAAAAATTTCTACAATATTAATTTCATGGAAAACTTCCAACAGTACTCTATTAGTTTTCCTCCATTAAGGTAACATTATGGATTTTTAATGGAGCTCTCAATTATAATGATTTTTATTGACCTAATTATTACATGAATTAAAATCATTCTCAGGGCTTGTCTAAGTGGTGAGGAAAAGTGCATTGGAGGGGTGTGATTTGTAGAGCACTCTAAAGTGGTGTGCTCTAACTGCCCCATATAGAGACCCTGCTGGCATGCTCTAAAAGGTACCTAGTTCACGTCAATGAACGAGGTACCTTTTAGAAAGTGCCAGCAGGGTCTACACAGAGCAGTTAGAGCACTATACAAGTCACACCCCGCTTGAGCCCTTTGCTGTGCCATGTAGACAGACCCTCTGTTTTTTAAATGATGTGATATACTGTGAAAAGGGGAAATGCGGCCTGGTACCACAGAAAGGTTCCCAAATACTAACAGTCATTGTTGCTTGCTCTGATATACTTCACATGACCTATAGCTTTGATTTAGTTTTGCATCAGAAGTTCTGTGCACTTCAAAAAGTGAATTTTGGTCTCTGTCTATTCTTACTCTTCTTGAAATAAACCAAAAGAATTGATTGCTAAGGTCTCTCCCCCACAACCTAATTTCATATACATATAAATCCCAGGACAGAATATTCTAATTATTTTAATAGGCTTTTTTATGGTCAATCTGTCTATATAAAAGCACAGATTACTTACAATGGATTATGTTTGTGTGTGGCTATTTCTTTCCCAAATAGGCACTTAATATAGGCACAATATTCGAGATCTCTCTTCTATATTTCATACATATCATTAAATTTTTCTGGGATGTTAGACAGAATTACCTCTTGGTGTTAGATTCCCCTAAAAGAACCAGAATGTGGGTCTTTTTTGCCTCTGTTTTTGATTCAGGGCATGACCATGTAACTTTCAGTGTGTTTAGGTCTGGATTGCTTTGACAGTTCAGAGTCCTCCCCAGCCCCGGAAACCTAGCACATAAAGCCATCTCAGTGCGATGTCTCAGACAAAGGATTGTGACTGACAGTATTATAAATGCCTTGTGAAAATGTACATTTCTTCTGGGTCATGGGATGATGCACTGTTTATGCTCTATAGGCTTTGTATACTTGCTACATTTTTATGTTCTTTAAGATACTGTGCTACTAAGCAGCCCGTGAAAAGGCTCAGGTAATAAGGTTTTATTTGAAAAGAAAAAGCAAGTTAATGATGTCCTGGAGAATTTTAATGTTTAACTGCAGTTTATTTAAATGCCAGGTTTGGTTACAGAGCTAAATTGCATTGTTTTCGAAGTCCATTTAATCTATGCCAGTAGGTATACATTGTTTTGCACCCAGCAGCAGGATTTTTATGGGCTTTTTATTACTCCTTGTGTAGGTAAACTGCATCCGTTCTGCATTTCATATACTGGACTGTCATTGCTGACATGACCAGTTAGCACATCATGTGGCATTTGTATAATAAACACTTCTTAATAATGACACATCATCCTTCAAAAATGTGGCATAAACTAAACACTTTTAATTAAATCTAAAGGCATTATTCATTTGCTTATGGGAGCAAGCTTTACCTAAATAATAAAGACACACTTTTATGATGTATTGATCCTTAAAATTAAATACCTGATACTAGGAAGTAAAGGTTAGGTGGTTAATGGCTAAATCTTTTATTGTTATCAGTTCTCATTAGTTACGAGGGGGATATTTCCACAATACCTGGGGAGATGCTGCTTGTTTACATCTGATACTGGGTGAAATTCACCGCTAGTAATGGGCCAGTCCTACATTGGTGCTCTTTTGCATTGGGCCTCTGTCTGTACATGGCTGAATTTAATGTACAGCAAATGTTGAGGAGCAGATGCATGAGAATGCCTGATTTCACATCTCAGAACATTTCTTCTTTAGGAATTGATCCTGCAAACAGTTTCTGCCAACTGTATCTTTACTACTACATGCACCTAGTCCCCGTAACTTCCATGTCCAGTGCTTCATTGGACCCCTGGGGGAGAGGAGATCGACTTATTATTATTTGTTTGCATGATTGGGCCCGTACTTTGATTTCTATGGACCCACCTTTAAGGCATCATGCAGCAGCTGGAGTCAGCAGCTTTGCATGTGTGGGTTAGAGGAGGTCCCCAACTAAGGGACAGGAAATAGAGAAAAACGTGGAAGAGGGACGAACAAGATTTAAATATGTTGCTGCAGTCATTCCGTGCATGGGAATTTCACTGATGGGAGCTTTGCCGCCCAAAGAGCTGCATATTCAGGCACATCTATTAATCCTTAGTTTACAAGTCTTCACATTGGAAAGTCAGGCGCCTCCTGCTAGCAGAGGTCAGCAGATGGAGATTTATGTTCAGCATTATTCTCATGTTGGCAGTTACATGGAGCAAGATGAATCCACCTACACTAATGCTGTGTGGTTTCAATTAGCATTAGGAACATTGTTGCCACTTAGTTCAGAAATAAGTAAAGGCTTGCTAAAAAGCCTAGGCCAATTTACCATTTACGGATTGCTGTTTCAGGTCCAGTATCTCAAATTAGACTTAGCTCCATATGTATTTATTATATTTTAACAGTTGCAGTTTTTTCAAGTCTCACTTCTGGAAACCTTTAAGCAATCAAATGATGCTAGTGAATGGGTGACAGGAATGGATCACTTGATGACTCCCCTGTTCTATTCATTCCCTCTGGGGCACCTGCATTGGCCACTGTCAGAAGACAGGATACTGGGCTAGATGGACCTTTGGTCTGACCCAGTGTGGCCGTTCTTATGTTCTTATGGTGTGGCAAAACAACACCTCAGCTCTCAGTGTATTCTATGCACTGTGTCCCTATGTACTGTATGTAAAATACATTGTATACATAATTGGAAAAGAGCGAGAGTCTCATACCTCAAGAGTTTCTTGTGACATGTTAGCCATGAGAAAGAACTAATGCTTCTGGCTATATGGTTTTTGCTATGACTGGTAAATGCCGTTGCTATCACCAATAAATATGGTAAATACATAAATATACTGGATGAATATGTATACACAGGGATGGGGCAATTTTAAATCAAGATCCAGATGTCTTTCTAAAAAACATGTTTTGTCTCAGCCACAAGTTATGGGCTTGATGCAGGAATTACTACTATGCTCTGCAGGAGGTCAGACTAGATGATCATGTGATCACAATGACCTTAAAATCTATGAATCATCACCCACACAACAGCAGCGGAACTGATACGTAATTCGACCTTTGCAAGTCTTGGATTTCCAGACTCCAGGACGTGCAGAATGCTGCTGCTCGTCTTCTTACAAAAATTAAGCAGTTTGAACATCCTCAAACATATCCCTTGCTTCCTTGTTTCAAAACTCCCATGGCCTTGTCCCAGCCTTCTACACAGATCTCCTCTCTCTGCTTCCCATCTCTCATCCCAGCTTACCTAGCCACTCACTGCCTCTTTGAACGCAGCCTTCCCACTCCTGGTGTGGGAACTCTCTGTCACTCTACCATCTGGAGCAGCTTCTGTGTATCTTTTTGCCTCATCAACTCTCCATCTCTTCAAATTTTGTCTTAAAAATAGATTTTTTCCTCTGCATATGCCTCTTAATTTCTCCCTCCCTTTTTTATTGGCCATATAGTTCAGTACCTTAATTTATTCATCATACAATGGCTTTATACCGCTGCTGTAATTCCATAATGTATACCACATACTGCCTGTTTCCTGCCATTATTTAATTCTGTTCTGTGTTTTGAGATACAGTTTGTATAAAAGACTGTATATGAGATAAAGTTGTATCATATTGTTCAGAAGTACAGCAACATCTGTCACTGTATGCATATTATAACTTTAGCCTTTAGTTAATTTGGCTATTTTGAAACAAATCTGTCCAGAAAAATTATTTTCTAGGTTGATATGAGTTTCAAAACTGAGATAAATTCAGTTGATTTATAAACCCTTGAGGATAGGGATGAATAACAAACACCATTTTTGCCGACTCTCTTGATTTTAGAATTAACTTCATGATATCTTTCATAAAGCTCCAGCACCAGGAGTCATGTTAAGTGTGAATCTCAGCTTTCAGTTTAAAAAAGAAAAATAAATTTCTAGCTCTCCTGGTTATGGAGGGAAGCTTGAAAATCTGAACCCTAAGGGCTCAAAAACCAGAAAGTTAATACAAAGAACCCACAATTCGCTGTTTTAAAAATCTAATGGTTTTTCAGACCATCTTGTGATTGGAAGGTTTCGACTCCAACTCTTTGAAGTCTTGATGTTAGCAATACTGATACACTGATACGAGGAGTGCTTCTTTTAATACTTTTTTGGGGGAGGTCCTCAATCCAGCCTCTGAGGCCCTGATCCTACAAGCTGTATCGCATGGGCAGACATTTGTGTTCAAATATAGCACCACCAACTTCAGTAGGGTCCTTCTGGACACTGGGGTCTAGCTGTGTGGACCAGCTTGTAGGATCAGGACCTAATTTTGCAGACCCCAATTTTGTACCTGCATTCAGATGTGGATACAATCTGTTGAGCAACCTCATAATCAAGGTTAGATGTCTTCCTACCTACTTGTAGATGCAGGTAACATTCACAGTTGACTGCAGGCCCCAAATTAGAAGTTAGTCTTTTAACATTTATCACATGAAACAAACACCTGTGGATTGATTGTGACCATTTGAAATTTAAACTGGGTTGCATTCTTCTGATTGATCAAATAAGACATCTGATATTGTTTCTGGTACCTGATTAGATGATGGTGTAAATACTTCCAGAATAAATGAGATTCTGAACCTTCAAGTACATCCATCAAGCTCAGGGGGCTCTCCATGTGGATGTAGTTACAGGATTGGGGCCTGAGAGTGCAAATTTAGTAAGTGCTTAACTTTGAGCAAGCAGTTGCCTTCAATGGGACAACTCTTGTTTAAGGTTAAGCATGTGCAGAAACATTGGCAGGACCAGGGCCTAAATATTCAGTTGCCACAAATATCTATGTGCATGACTATGAAATGTACTTTCTATGAAGATTTGTCCTAGTATAACTCAATGGCTTAAATGTTCATGTAAAGCAAACCACAAAGGATCATGGGCTGTAGCAACTTCTTCTTTACGATGACACCAATATTCACGCATTTTTTCTTTATTCTTTATCCAGCTGTAACTCTCAGTTATTTCTTGGAGTCAAAATAGAATAACTAGAAGCAGTTATTTAAAAGAAATAATTTAAATTCTTTTTTTAAAAAAAGGAGTTCAGCTAAGTGACAGTGTAACACTAGGTACTGTATTTGATTGCTAATGAATACCAAGTATTAATCTTAGCAACGAGCAGGAGAGAAAAAGGCAGCATTCTGCATTAAATCAACTAAATGAGTCAGTCAGTAGAAGCCGTTTTAATGTTCTGAATGCAAAATGTGCAACCCATAACAACTAAGTTCATTGTACTTTTTCTAAGCAAATTTTGATCATACAGTGTGCATGATATAAAGATTCATAATAGTTTGGTCTTCACAGACAGCCATTTTTTTAAATACAATGGCATTAATTGTTGAAAATGATATGCCCCTGTTATCCAAGCTTAAAAAAGTTCAGCCCTAATGAATCTTCATCATTATTACAACAAAATGACTGATAGTCAGTGCAATCATTTTAGCCGCTTTCAGATCTGTTAGATTTTTAATTAAATTGGCCGTGAATTCCATAGATGGCAAAGGTTGACAAACGAACACTCAGTGCAATACCACTACACTTCTTAGCCTAGCTGTCATAGTTAGTACATTAAAGTGCAGGATTTTTTTAAACATTTCATAATGCACCCACTGCCCCCATCTTAGACATTGATTTGCAAGATTACTTGTTCCAAAATAGAAAAGTCAACATGACTCCAGAGACCACGGCACAACAGAGAGAAATAGCTCAGAGCTGTCTGTACACCAGTGGCCCAGTTTGGAAGACGTGTGGCTCTGTACCTTCTTCCACCCCACCAGCATTGAAATGACAATTGTTGGTTTGTAAAGAACTTATCCTCTGTGCTAGAGGCTGAGGAGTCATGTGTGTTACAGACATGATGACCTAGTTTCTAGTTCAGAGACATCAGTAGGGTCATTTGAACTTATTGTCCCTCTGGCTAGCGGAGCAGCATCTGAGGTCTCTCCAAGGGAATTGTTCAGATGCTCTTTTAGCCACAAGTAGGGTGATACTGTGGCAGCTGTGTGTTTGTGGAGAGGGGAGATGAAAAAATTAAGATTTTGTCCCAGATTTATATGTCCTCTCTTTCTCTAAAAATACATTCAAATGCTGCTTTTAATACTTTTGCATTATTGCATCTTATGGGCCACCTCATCTAGTTGCAGATCAGTAAAGCAACAAGGAGAACAGACAAATGACTGCGTAACTCCTGTGTTGATGTTTTATGTTAACGCTGAAAGAGACAGTGCAGATGAAAGGATGAAGCAAAGCTTGGAACACAAGTATAGTGTGGTAACATCAATGGAAAATAATGCTTGGAGCATTCTACAGGGGGTCAGGAGACATGCAAGTGCCGAAAGGAAAGAAACTAGTCCACACTGTTCTATATTCCAAGTGCAGATGAGCCAGAGGGATATTAGTAGGGATATTCAGCCCAGAGGGATATTCAACCCAAATCCTGAAGTCTGCAGTGTTTCCTTGCTCAAGCAAAGTTCTGATTAAGTCAAGGCCCAAGTAAGGTCTTCAGGACTTGGCTCTGTATTTTTCTGATGCTTGTGGAAAGAGGAAATCAAAGTCACTTTCCCACATGCTGTTGTCTCACATTTCATATTGTGCAGCACATTTCACTCACTACCAGGCTTGCAACATTTTATATTTGTTCTTTGGGAAAACAGGAAATGCTGCAATTTTTAAAAACAGGGAACATTAAGATTTAAATCCATTGTCTGGATTTATCCCTGTTTGCATAGGCGGGGGCAAATTCCACATCACTGTGCCCCAGAGCTGGAGGGAACTCGCCCTTAGTGAAGGGCAGGTCATGTTTCCCCCAGTTCCCCACTTTGGGGTGATTTTTGTATTTATAGGAGGCCTATGAGTGCAGATTGTGGTGAGGGGTCACAAAATCAGTCCAGCTCCTGGCCATTCCCCGGCCTTAGCCGCTTCTCCCAATTCTCAAGCAACAGTGGTGCCTGACAGCCACCAGTGTCTGCAAACCAGAGGTGAGTCTAGCCCTGTACTTGAAGTGATTCAGGATGACCTCAAAGCACTTATGTATTCCCTCAAGCACTCCGTTGTTTCATCTGCAGAGGCAAAGCCAAGGAGGTAAGACGAAAGGAGACAGAATGGTACCTTAGATTTTCTTTTCGACAGACCAGTATGCAGATTTCAATGCGGCCTGTACAGACAGTGAAAATCCAGCCAGAGCTCTCTGCCGAGGGCAGATGTGTGAGAGTGAGGGAAATGAGAAAAGTTCAGCAGATGGACTGGGAGTGGGAGGGGAAGGTTTATTTTCAGTACAATACCCCAGAACCAAAGAATTCCATTACCCCGCCCTAGAGAGTAACTGCACACACAAATATTGGTGCAGGATGGTGGGGCTTTACTGCCCTGTTGGTATTATGTGAGCAATAACACACAGTCGAGTGGCATGGTTACATCAGGCAGTATCCTCACATTGGCAGAATGTGCAGCATATTGGTTCCTGGGCTTTGTTTTGTGTGTGGAGCAAATTCTTTTAATTAAATCACTGAATGTTTAGGAGGGCTAATTGCTTTTAAGAAGCGTGATATGCAGCCTGTTGTGAAATGCCATCTTTTCCCAAAGTGTAATTGTCAGATTTTGATCATTTTCATTTGTTTTTATGTCTTTACAAGCTCTGGAGCTCAGCACACTGCCTTTCACTCTGTATTTTTTCTTTCCAGCTCCTCAGTACTTAAGGGGCTGCATGAACCTAATTGCATGTGAGCTGTGAAAGGCACCAACTATGGTTGAAAGGGTGGGACAGCCCAGGGGTAGAGGTTCTATTTTCAATTCCCTGTTCAGGCTGCTCTCAGTTCACACTTCCCCCACTTCAGATGTTTTTATGCCAACCCCTAGTATTTTCAGGCTGGTTTATGCCTAGCCTCAAGCTGCTTGCTTGTCCGGCTGATGGTATTGCTCCTTCAAAGGGCAGTTCCTGCAGCTACTCCTTTCTGTGCTAGGAGTTTCACCTCACAGCCCAAGTAATGAGCGTTTATAAAAACACTCAGCTACCATGTATTAAAAGCTGTTCAAAAGTTAAAAATTCCAGCTGGCCTCTTCCCAGCCTATAAGAGGCCCTGGAATCCGTGTGTGTGTCTTTCTGTCTTTCTCTGTCTCTCTGCTGTATGCCTAAAATGTTCTCTCCTTTGCATTCCAAGCATCTCTCCCTTTCGGACCCTTTCCGTTCATTTTTCTTAATGTCTAGACACTTGTTTTTCAGGTTCCAACTGTGCAAGGCGTCCATCTTCTCCTTGAGTAATTAAGTCTATTGCAACTGTCATTGCCCCCTTGGCAACCATGATTTGTTTTGAACTTTAATCAAGGCCCAGGGTACTCCCACTACATGCCTCTTCCTCTCTCCTCCTTCCATTATCGTTTGGCAGTTGTCCAGCTTCTGTGACAGGGGCTTGAGTAAAGGGAATGCAGTCTCACTGGTGGCCTGCTCTCCCATGCAGTCAGACTTAAAAAAATGGTATAAAATGGAAGATCAACTTCGAAGGGCTGCATTCTGCCTCCAGAATTTACAGCAGTGTAGCTCTCACTGAGGATGGAGACCACAAAAGCAAAGAGGGGCCAGACCACCGCTCCTGGATGTGGATTAGAACATCTCCAAAGTGCAGGGGGCATTCAGATCTGTGGTCTGGTGTTTCAGCCCTTTATAAAGAGAGGGGTTTTCTCCAATCTCTATATTTGGATACAGAACTAAACTTCCGTAAACCTCTGCATGGGGACGGACACCACCCTAATCAGAAGGTTAGGGTCCTATGTTCAAATTGGTTTGAGATAACCCATAACATAGTCTTAGTGTTGCTGTTACAAATTATATTGATAACATAAATGTTGAGTATAATTGTGCTGAAAATGAAAAATATCTCATTATTTTGCACATTCCACAACTGCATTACACTTGTGGAGTATTGTGGAGATGATTATCTTTTGCTGGAGAAAAAGAAAGTAAAAGATAAATGACTTCTAAATCAACGCATGCCTCAGCCTGCAAGCTCTGAGTTTATTTGTGAGACATTTATCTCCTTGTATGCTCACCAGGAAAAAACAAGTATCATTTAATTAATAAATGTAATAGCCTCAGGTATTTTGATCAAATAAAACTAAAATGTGAGAGCAGGGTCTGACACAACGAAATATTGAGCTGTCTGCAGAAACTACAAGATCATTTTTAAAACTGATCATGCCACCACTTAGTTAGTTAAGGTGACATGTAGTGAGATGTACCACTTTGTTGGCTGGAATCCAATTGATAAACCAGCCCAGAGACACTACTTGATGTGATTCCTTGGATCATTATAGGCATCTATATAATTTCCCTTTCTTTTAATGTTTTTCATGTGAATTTTAGAGTTTGTGAAATGTATTGGAGATTGACAGTCTGTTCCAACTCCCACTGGAGTCAATGGGTTTTTTCCATTGGATGTCAGACTGGGTTCTAGATTGGGTTAGATTGGCTAGCATTCTGCTCTCGATATGCTTGATCCAACTCCCGTTGAAGACAATAGAAAGATTTAGTGACTTTAGTAGGCATTGGATTAGGCCCAATTATAATGGGGTAAATCTGACAAGTGGTTACTCTAAATCGGGGTCGGCAACCTTTCAGAAGTGGTGTGCCGAGTCTTCATTTATTCACTCTAATTTAAGGTTTTGCGTGCCAGTAATACATTTTAACATTTTTAGAAGGTTTCTTTCTATAAGTCTAATATATAACTAAACTATTGTTATATGTAAAGTAAATAAGGTTTTTAAAATATTTAAGAAGCTTCATTTAAAATTAAATTAAAATGCAGAGCCCCCCCGGACTGGTAGCCAGGACCCGGGTAGTGTGAGTGCCACTGAAAATCAGCTCGTGTGCTGCCTTTGGCACACGTGCCATAGGTTGCCTACCCCTCCTCTACATAATCAAGAAAAACCCATAAAACATAAGAACAGCCATATTGAGTCAGACCAAAGGTCCATTTAGCCCAGTATCCTGTCTTCCGACAGTGGCCAATGCCAGGTGCTTCAGAGGGAATGAACAGAACAGGTAGTTCCCTATCCCCCATTCCCAGCTTCTGGCAAACAGAGGCTAGGGACACCATTGCTGCCCATCCTGGCTCATAGCCTCCCTGCCTCCCCCACCTGGAGTAACTGGACTTTGGATGTCCGGTTAGTAGCTCTGACCAGACACTGTCAGGTCCCCTTTTCGACCGGTCTTTCCAGTCCAAAACTGGGCACCTGGCCACCCTATTCAAGCCATGTGCACACAGACTGACTTCCTCGTGCCTCTTTCAAACTTTTCCCTGCTGCAACCTGTGCTCTGTCTCCAAGTTCCATGCAGGTTGCTACATCTTTCCTTTCAACAATCGTTGTTGTTGTTGTTGTATCTCTTGTACCAGGATTTGCTGACTTGCTGGAGCCAGAGGTTGCTAGTACATAGCTCTCCCACTGGGCATGGCCTTTACTGTCAGCCTGTTTCAGCCTGGGAGGCCTCATAGTCCCTAAACCATGCTGGTCTTCAAACCAGTCTCCCACTTCTTCTTTGTGTCATTTCTGTAGGTGGGAGACATGTGTCCATCCTGTTGGTCCTCCCATATTGCTCATATACCTAATTTCTTCTGATTCTTCTAAGTCTTGCTGGTCCTGGCCTTGGCCCCATCTCTCTGGGTGTGCCCTTTGTCTGCTGGTATTCTGCAGTTGTCTTTGGTTTCCTCTCCACTGTTGCCTGAGTCTGTAGCCACCTCACGTGACCTGCATCCCATTGCAGCTTGGGTTGGTGCCTTTGGACATTGCTTTGTGTGGCTATTTGATGGTTGGACCCAGGCCTGTTTCCCGTGTGCATAGGGGACTCAAGTCCTCGTCTTCTTTGCTGTAGCAAGCTGCGTGACTGTCTTGGCATTCTTTTTACTGCTTTTGTGTCCTATCTGTCGCTCTTCCGCTGGGCTGCAGCAGGTGATCCCACATGGGAAGCAGAGTCTGGGTTCTCCAGTCCATCACTCCCTGTTCTGGGGCTATTATCTAGTGCCTGGGAAGGTGTATTGCAGTGGTATAATATTGCCAGGTAGGGATCCTGTCCCTGTCGGTTTTGCCTTTACCATCAGTCACTTGTCTCTCTCTACTGCTTACTCCACCTTCCCATTGTTTTGTGGGTACCCAGGAGAAGACCAAGACTGATGGATGTAGATTTCACCAGTTAATCAACTATGGGAAACTGAGGCAGGGACAACTGCAGTTCCATGGCAGACCACCTCAGGGTGCTATAAGACTAAGGTCCCTCATTGACAGTCCCTTTTCTATGTCTGTCAGGGCTATTGGCTGCTGGCTTTGCACCAGTATTGTTCCTAAGCTGCCATCTGAGGCATCCCACTGTAGCTCCAGCTACTCTGCTGGGCTGTAGGACTTGGGCTGGTGCCACACTTATGATTTTCTTTACTCTGTTCTTGCCTATTCTTGAGTCCCTGACCATTCCCACACTGCATCATGGTGTTTGACTGGTGCAAGAGCTCACAGGCTGCTGACAGGTGTGCGCAGAATCTGGAAAGATAGTTGGCCATCCCTACAAGTCCCTGGATTTCCTTCACATCTTTTGCTCTGGGCACCTCCTCAATGGTTCTCAGTTAATTGATATCTTGCTGTAGTCCCTCAAAGATCAACAGATATCTAATATAGGGGACCTCAGTACTTCTCAGCTTCAGCTTATCTGAATTCAGCCTCCTACCCCACTCCTAGCTTGGAATCATAGTCCTGTTCTTTGTCATTTCCTTCTCCTGCAACAAGAATGTATTCAGCTAGAGGCTTCATGCCTGGAAGATCCTGTAGTACCTAGTACCATTTCCAGTTGCACTCCCTCATTTTTCCATGGAAAACTTTGAAAGATATTGGTTTCATGCCACATCAGAACAAAAACAGTTGTCAAAATCTCGACGTTTTTCATGAAATGGAATTGTTGTTCACCAGCCAGCCCTAACCACAGGTCATATGGGCAAAGATCACTCAGGTGAGGAGCTTGGGATCTACTTTTTCTTTAAAATGAGTAAAAAAAATCACCCCAGTGCAAAGGGACAGCTCAAGGCCCCAGCACCAGTTAAGGTCATATATCTTGAGTGGTATTTTATTTGTGTCTAGGCCTTCTATTGGTCCTTGCACAGAGGAGAATTCTACCCATTATAGAATGTCCATATAGGTTTATATTCGAAGTACATAGAAATATTGATAAAGTTCTTGAGACAAATCAATTATCTTTAAAACTCTGGCATTTTGATGCAAACAACTGAAGAGGTTTCTTCTGTAATAAGAAAGTTAGCTCAGATCACTGGACCAAAAGCATCCCATTAGGTACTTGAGGTTCTACCTAGAGCCTAGTTAAAATCACTGCTGTGAGCCAAAAGGGACAGTGAAGTTAGATTCAATGACTGTGGCAGTGCGGTTCAATATCAACTCAAAATAGAGGTCACTGAAATCAGATGTTTTCAAAGAGTTTCCTTATGACACATTTGAATCCAAAATTAAGTCTGCTCGGGAAACCAAAGGCTAGTATCACTGTGGAGGGACATCAGAGATAAGGGATAAAATGTTAAAATGTCAACTATCCTCTGATACCAGGGAAATAACTAGATGGAAACTGCATGCTGATAAGAATAAAATATTCATCTTGTCTGGAAATATTAGATTCCTATGTGTGCTAAATTAAACAAATTGTATTGTATTTATTGATTAACTCACACTTTCCATTTTCCTCTATTACTTTTCCTCTTATTGCTGGAGTCTGTATTTAATTTTTTTTAAGCTCTCAGAGTGCACCATGGGGTGCCCTCAATTTGAGTGGCAATAGTGGAAGATTTATTCTCTGTAGTATGCTGGCTGTGCTGCCAACAAAGTAAACACCTCCTTAGATAAGATTTGGGTTTCCAGCTTCACTTAATGAGAATATCATCTTTCAGAGCACGGCTTCACTAGTGTAACCAAATAGGCCACCCATATCCCATTTGTTATAAAAATTAATATACAAAATAAACGCTTTATGTAGCTCTATAGACATATACCAATATGTCTCTGTCCTGATCTGTAAAACCTCATTAGAATGCCACTCATTAGGTTAAAGAAGAAACAACAGTAAGGCCATGTGACACTATATGGGTATCTGAATTTGAAACAAACACCTGAAGGAGATTAACTCACATTGCTGTACAGTATCTTCACATACAGTATCTTCACACAGCTGTGGCTGTTAAAGATCTCCTGCCGGCTCCCTGGCTTTGAACGCTATATCTCATGCATCCCATGTGGTGCTCAACTGAAAAGAGAGATCACAGAACAGCAGGAAAATGGACAATAGTGATGTTATGTCTATGCCTGACCTCATAGATATACACACACCTAGGGCTTAATGCTCACATGAAATTGGAGGATTGTATGCTCTATTGATACCTGGATTCCATTATGGATAGCCACACCAGACGTTTCTTAATGCTAAAATGAGATCACAGAAGAGCAGAGGAAGGGAAAACAATGCCACTCTGTCCATGAGTTACACAACATGCTGTGATGCTATCAGGATGAAATTTGTGCCAGGCCCTCTGCCCCATCTGAGTGGCAGGTTACCTTGTGCTAGGGTGAATTTAATCCTAAGTATGAAAAAAACATTATTAATTGTGGAACAATAGTTAGGACTTTGAGAAGTGGGGTTGCATGATTTTATTTTATTATTTGAAGTTTTCGGCACGTCTTATGTAGGCAAATTACCCAACAGCAAGACCATTGGATTGACAAGCTGGTAGAACAGTATGAATTTATATCATCACCCCCTTGTCCTCTTCCCTACTGGACTGGCTGAGAAGATCCCTGACAAACTTAGGCAGAGGAACCAATGGCCCAGAGCCTAGAACATCAGTATAACAAAACCTGCCCTGAATCCATCTGCCAACAGATGGACGAGATGAGTTCATTCCGGAAACAGATGCAAGGACAGCCTTACACTGCTCTGCCATCACAGCCTCTACGTCTCTATCCGTGACCCACCAAGTCTGTTCTGGGACAGTGCAACTCAAAAAGTTTAGGTTGAGGCTCATGAGTAATGCAGATAGGCAGTCTTAATCAATGAGGTTCTGGGTGGAATGAACTTCCAGATGAGATTAGACTCATCTACAGTCCAGCCACCATTAGGGTGTGCTGTAAGACTCTCCTCTTTGACAAAGCTTTCCCACAGGAACAAGCTATCTATCTATCTGTCTGTCTATCTAATCTAATCTACAAACACATACACCAAGCAGAGCCTGCCATAACCAGGGAAGGGAGAAGAGCAGAAGTCTCCATGGAGTCCAGCTTGTGCTTTGCAATGCATCTCCAACATACCTGAGCAGTACTTAGACATTAGAGTGATAGGTGCATTCAAAAACCCTAAAACAGGTAATGTCATCTGATATTATATGACTGATACATAATGCACATGAAATGTTATAGCAGTACTTCATATTTTACTGCCGCTATTTATTTCAATCCTCTACTTGTATAGAGGTCGATAGCTGGACACAGGCCTGACAATGTACTCTATTTTCCTTTGTGCACCATCAGTTAACTCACTGTGCTTATAGTTCAGATCTATAAGAATGATACTAATCCGTCTTTTTTCTAATTTAAAGTGTTCAGCTGATGACCACTGTTTAAAACTGCATGCTGTGAAGAATGGAAAGCAAATTGTAAAATTTGTTAATTTTACAATCCTTCTAAGCCTTTGGAGTACTGCATAACAGAGAATTTCCAAGCAATAATTATGTGAAAAATGTAAGACCTTTTTGGTTCTTACATACATCTAAGAAATACAGAGTCAGTGTAAAAAATATTTTAATTGGTTTGAGATATTAGCAGGAAACGATTTGCCTGCATTTGTAGAATCAAAAAAGTAAGGTATCTCAGCTATTAAATTTGGGAAGGGATTGTATATTTCAGTAACGCAGTTACCCATGTGTGAAATACAGAAAAATGTTAATTGAGGTAGATTTGTGAAGTGAAATTAGTTACAAGAGGACTGTGGATGAGCAAAGGAATTTTTACACTATTGTACCTCAGCCATACTTTGAGGTTAATTCATTAAAGATAATTGGAATGTTAAATTGTTTCCTAAAAAGAGAAGCTGCTTCAGTGTTGTAACAGTATAAGCCTGATTGAATCCCGTGCTTATTAGTAATATTTAGAGTCATGCTATACTCATATAAATACCAAACCACTCTGATTACCTCATGGAAAGCTGGTAACCTTGTTTTATGGTCCAAAAGTCCTAGCCTTTATGTCATCTTGGTTGTTAACCATTCAGCAAAGTGAGCCACCCATCCTAGACTTCCCTCTCTCTGGAGGTGTTAAATGTTTATTTGAAAGGGGTGCCGTTGCACAACTCTTCTGCGTATCTTAGTGGTCTACACTTTGCTAATAACTTCCCGGGGAAGGTAACAATCCTCAGGGTATATTTCTTGGAGGGCTTCCCAGAATAATGTTGCTTCTTCTTTGAGTGATGGCCCCTATATGTAATCCAATGGTGGGCGTGCACATGCACGCTATGCACTGAAGCCGGCAGGTTTTTGTGGCTGTGTCCATTGACCCACACATGTGTCATGCATCAACTTGTGCTCCCAGCTGAGGTTAGACTAGGCCGTGCAGGCCGATGCTGCTCTGGTTCTCTCTTACCACCACCTGACCAGAGTTGGAACCCCAGTGCCTTTGCGCGCGGTGTGTTACAGCTAAGAGTGTGACCTAGTCTGTTGTTTCCCAGTTCTCCTTCGTTGTTTCGTTTTCAGTGTAGATAGTTTACATTGTAATTGTAGTTTGTTGTTAGTTGGTTACAGACAGTTACCCCGGCCTGCCACCGGGGACCAGGCCCCACAATCCAGGGTTTACGAACTGTGTTTTGTGCCCACGTTCCTTCTCTGTGAATGACGAGCCCCAACGCTGTTTGTATTGCCGGAGGTAAGTGTATATCACTGCCTGCTGTGAGACCTGCAAGTCTCTCCCACCACGGATGTGGGAGGCGCAAGAACCAGCTGCCATTGAAATCCCCTGGGATCTTTCCATTGACCTCAGTGGGATTGGTTTGCAATCCAAGTGGCTCAGTCCTGGGTATTGGTGCCTTTGCAGTATGGAACAAGCCACAGTTGTGCGTCTCTAACCACATGAGCATTTGGGGGGCATAAGCTCAATGGCTCACCCTCTTCCCCAGCCCAAGAGGCAAGATCACAGATTATCCCACTGAGGCACTGTGGCAGGGCTGCTTTGATGCTTCTGCAAAGGAGAGAGGTTCCTGCCCAGCAGAGCAGCTGGGATGTGCAGACCCACCCTGCACAGCTCTCCCAAATGGAGCCAGCAGCCAGGATTTATGTCCTTGACCCATAGGTCCATTCCCTCACTGCCCAAGCTGTGCTTTTTGTTACGATATTGGGGACCTGTTCCTAATTCACTTTCTCCCCTCCCCCCATTGTTAAGAGCTTCCAGAGGAAGCCATTTGCAGTACACAACAAGCAGCTGTATTGGGCCTACAAGCCCCAGGAACTCTGCTCTGTGTCTTTGAGCAGCGTCTGCTGGCATTCTTTCTACTAACAGTTTACCTATATACAAACAGAGGGCACTCCTGAAACACCTTAACAGAGACTAGTGCAATCCCAGGGGGCATGTCTGCCAAATGCTGGAACTGGGTGACAGGAGCTGGGTGACCTGATAATTGTCCTGCTCTGTTCATTCCCTTTGAAGCACCTGGCACTGCCACTGTTGGCAGACAGGATACTGGGCCAGCTGGACCTTTGGTCTGACTTAATATGGCTGTTCTTATGCACTTACATTACAATTTCTGTAGTTCCTCAGGTTTAGGAATAGGATCTGCCGAGGATTGCATGGGGGGCGCAGCTCTTGCAGGAGCTTCCAGAAACCCCACCTCCTGAGCAGTGCAGTGCTTTGCTCAGCTCCCTTGGAGCAGGGATAGGTTTCCTCTGCTTTGTGCCCCAGGCCGGACTCTCTGCCGGATCCCTCAGCCTTGTGCAGAGCCTTTTCACTGGACCTTCTGGAGCTTATTCTTTGGTTGCAGTGTCCTTAGCCAGCCATATAGTCTCATCTCTATTCATTCCCGATTGCCTTATCTAAGTAAGTGGGAAGGATAGTTGCTTATGGACTATTATTAATAGCTGGCTGACTTGTGTTGTGATCAGATTTTTACATGGGTGACATGGACATAAACATTTATTTATCAAGCTCTTACTGGGATTCTTTTTTAACTGTCCTATCATTTATGTCTGCAAAGGATAAAGCGCATTAGATCACAGAGCCCGACAATCATGAATTAGGGGAAACATAATATTCATGTTGTCATCCAGAAAAAAAACAAAACTAAGCAGGACATTTTTTCCCTGTGGAAGTGGAGCCTAGGTAAATTCTAAGGGTGCGGATGGAGAGTCATATTTTTGTAGCTCAGGATCCCAATTAAAATCAGTGCCCAGTGTCAGATTTCTTTTACTTTGTTTATTAAAGATGACATAAGTCTTCTCAGCATATATTTACCCTGGCCTGGGGTCTTAGCCTTGAATATTTAATATGCCCAGCTGCCCTGCTTTCGTTTACAAAGGCTGATCTTTCTATGCTTTAAAGGTATGTTTGCCAGATCTATGCATGTTATCACTGATTTATTGCCTTCTGGCTGCATACTGGTGCCAACAGGCATATCATTAGAATAACTCAGGCCGGGGATCTGTGAACAGTGTAAGTACTTTTATAATTGACCATTAACCACTGTAGTTTTGTGTTTGAATGTTTGCATGGTTTCCATTAGGAGATTTCAACTTTCTTTCATCAGTAACATATTTTTTTCTCTCTGTGTAAATACATGTAAGCTTTGCATTTCAGATCTGATCTCTGCCTGTATTAATTTATTTGACGACTTCTCAGAAATAAACTGATTTTGATTCTAGGGAAACCTTTAACATCACAAAAATGAATTGCCAAGCCCCCTAAATGGAGAAAAACAGAAAAAGAAAAAGAAAGTGTTAGAAACACGTTATCAGACTTGACAAAGCTGGCAACATAATCTGCAAATTCTGTGCATACTGTTATGATATCTGAAACATAATTATTAAGCTTAAGTTAATTAGACTAATGCTTAGGAAATCTGGCATGGCAGATTGTGGTAAGTAATTATATATACTGATTAAAAGATGTAATACAGAGTGAGCAGAGTCAAAGAAAAACTCCACTTGACGCACACAGTGAACAGACACAGTTAAGAAGTCAACTCTATGAACACAGACAAAGATACTGAACTTTGTGGAAGGCTATGGGCAACATGCCATTACCCAGTGGAACAGATTTTATGTACCATCAGTAAAATATTGTTCTTTTTTTTATGAAAAGCTAAACTACAATTTCCTAGCTGAAATATGTGATGACCCATTTGTTTTTGCATTAGGATTTGTTGAGATGAGTACAAGGACTTGCGCAAATAACAATTTGACACGAGAACACTAACTACATATACATTGTAAGCAGGGTTTTGTTTTTTGTTTCGTTTTGTATTTTGAGTGATTCACAGGATATCCTGTGGCTGTATGAAAAACAAAGCTATTAAAATGGTGTTCTTTACAATTTCAGCACCCTCAATGAAATGTATTAATAGTTGTAGGTGAAAATGGATGACAGCGGTTTGTATGCCTTTGTGCATCTCAGTAGAGAGCCGGAATAATCTATAGAAGCAGAAACAAATTACAATCTCCGGTTTGTCAGAAGATTGGAAAAAAACAATTGTGAGAATGGCTTGAGGAGAGAAACCCCTTTCCAAGAAGCTGCTCTGCATGGATCTGCCCAGCTACTGTTCAAAGCCCCACTGAAATTAATGAGATCATTTGTGTGAGTAAGCTGTCAACAAAGAGTAAGGGTAGCACAATCTAACCCTAACCCTAATCAGTACCCCATTAATGAGACTGGTGGAAACCTGAAAATTCCTTGTCTGGCCATTTTGGGGCAATGAAACAAACCCATCTTAAACATTCTGATGGCTTTTGGTAACCTGACTTTTAATCCACAAATATTAGTGGTGACCTTTTGGGTTAACTGAGAAACTCCACTCATATGAGCTTGTGCATTATTCACATTTATTGCAAATTTGTCTGAACTCTGTTAACCTCAGTTGCTCCACAGGAATGGATGAACTGGTTAAAATAAAAATGGAATCAAGACTGTACCTGGATCAAACTATTTTGAGATTCAGGAAAGTGTGGGTAAATTTCCCCCCACCAATTTTTTTCATCATCACACCGCATGTGCACTACCTGGTTCTGTCTTGAATTACTGCATGAAAAGTTGCTCTGATGGTATTCTCCAACCTGATCCACTATTGGAAGTAGCAAAACCTTACAAGAAAGCATGTTCAAATGACATTTTCAACTGTATGTTACAGTTCCAAGATGTTTGTGTGAAAGAGTATCTTAATTTGGCAAAGCAGAAGTGTTTTGAGGCTTTAGTAATTAATAATTTTTAAAGTGCTTTGATAGCCCCAGACAGTAGTCTCTATAAAGGTGTAAATAATTATTGCATAATTATTTTTAATATATGTATACTTTCACTGAAATAGTAGGAATGTGTTGGTGGATACAGATATGGATATGGGAACTGGGTTTACCATAGCAGTTTAATACAACTTGCAATATTTTAAATCTTCTCATGGGTAGATTTCAGCCTTAATTAATTATAACAAGTGAACAGGCATAATTATTTCTCTTCAAATCCACAAATCCTTTACAAAGGTCAATTGTAAAACATTAGAGCCTCAGACTATGTGGTCATTTAAACTACTCATTGTGATTGGAACTCTGATCTCCTTCAACCTCCAAATAAGAGGGTTCGCAAAGAGGCCCAATACCAGGGCTTTGCTGAGAGGACAATGGAATCCTCCCCTCAAGGAGAAGGCAGGCTGTGATTTTTTTTCTCCATCTAGCCACATCAAAGCAACTGCTATAGCCCATACAGTTTCACCCTAGTGCGGACTATAGGTTTTGGCCCATAATCTTCACCATCTTTCTCAGTCTACTTAGTATATTTCTGTGATGAGGTGTTCTGTGATGAGAGCTGCAAAAGCATCAATGATCTAAAACCGTTCCAAGTGTATGAAAGGACAAGCTAATACCTGGAGCAAGAAACTTAATCCTCTGCCCTCTCATGGAGCACTTGTTCTTAGCTTACACTGAGATGTGCCTGAATAGCTCTCGGGTTGTATGCTGCTGCAAGTTAAAACGGTCATTGTGGCAATTCAAAGAGTGTTAAAGCCCCTGGGAAGACCGCATGAAAGGTCCATAGTATATACATGTTCCCACTTCATTTGGGACAAAATCCTGCCTAGGCAGTCTGGATATTGGGGGAAAAGGTGCTGAATATCATTGCTTGTCCAACTGCACTCATGTTGGACCAGGGCAAGATCCCCTGTTCAGACACTTTGATCCAGCACCCATTGGAGTCAATGGAAATACCACCACTGAGTTTAGGAGGGTGTTGACTCAGGGCTCTATTGGGCTGGGAGAAGGGTCTGGCTAACATCTGTTGCTGCAAGTCCCAAAGGGGCTGGGTTGGGGGCATGGTCTGCAGCACTGGGGTTTGGTGAATGTACACACGGAAGGATGTGATATTTGCTGTTCCTCGTTGGAGCAATGATAAGTTGTTCCCCACCCCAGTTCCAGGGAGCCCTTGCCTGGCTCGTAACCCCGGTCTCCATCCTCACCTCGTGCCATGACTAGTGCTGTGAGCGGGATTCTGTGCCTCTTCTGCTATGACAGGTTTCAGAGTAGCAGCTGTGTTAGTCTGTATTCGCAAAAAGAAAAGGAGTACTTGTGGCACCGTAGCATTCTAAGGTGCCACAAGTACTCCTTTTCTTCTGCTATGGAAAGTGAATTTTTAAAGGTGAGTGCCATAAGCGAAGAAATGAGTCAGACATTCATATAGCATCTTTTCAGAAAATTTCCAATGTACAGGGTTAACTTTCAAGGCGCTATTCAACCAACTGGCAAGAACTGGAAAAGGGCAATTAGCCATCTGGAGTCTTCAACTTGTAATACAGTTCACGCTTCCATGGGCCTAGTGCCATGCAGTACCCTGCTTCATGTCAGGAAAGGCGATATAAGCCATTGCTAGTTTTTATATGTATTTAAGATATTGAGGGTACTTTAATTAATGCTTCACGAGCTGAGTTTGCAGACTTTGGGGCATTTGTCTTTGATAGAACTTATCTTGCTGGAATGACACTAGGTCAGCAAATCATCAATAGATTCTTAATGCTACTTGTATTTTGGGATTTCTTTAATTTTTCACAGCTAGAGTAAATGTCATCCATATTGGCAGATTATAATGGGAACTTTGAGAGACTAATTTTTAAACAAATACACCAGACCTTCTTTGAAATAGTTTGTTCTCCCGACAGTGTGTCCTCGGTATGTCAGCAGCAATTACAAGGTTAGACATCCCTTAAGATGATAGAAAAGGTTGTAATGTTGTCTTTCCAAGCGTGGTGCTTCTGTGAAATATTCATGGTATTACTCGGGTATTGGGATTGGATTTAATGTTTCATTGCATTGCCATCTGTTTTTGTGTTGTTGGTTTCTTCCCCAGGTGGGAGTGGAGGAGCATTTAGGGAGTGAGAAGTGAGGCATACATAAGCATTCAGAGCGGATATAAACAAAGTAAATGAGTGTTGAATCTGCAAAAGCAAAATAGTTTGTCTGTTGTCGAACTATTTTCTTTTTAATGTTTAAAGTCTTTTTGATGAAAATCTGCTTTCAGGCATGTGGATCATCACCAGTGCATAGTTCCTGCAGCATCCTGAAAGGCTATAAAGCCATGTTAAAAGAGCTTTTTTGCATGATCTCTAAGGTTCACGCAAATAACACAGTCTAGGCATTGAAGCAAAGCGTTCCTCCCTGCGACTAATGGGATTATCCAGTTTAGAGGATATGTTTGTTAGCATTTTCCAGAGTCTCACGGTGGCTCAATAAGGCAGGCTTTGCATCATCATCATCATCAACATGTTCCCATTATGCCTCCGGCATTTAGGGCAGCGATGAAGCTCCTCCACTCCTGTCTGTTTCTATCAAGTCTGTCAATGGTTCCCCAGCTGTGCCGCAGGTTTTTCAGCTCGGTTTCCACAGCTTTTGCCATGTTGTTTTCAGGCAGCCTCATTTTTGTTATTGCTACTCTGGTGATGGAATCAGTTTCCATCCAAAGCACCTGACCAATCCATCTCCAGCGCCTCCTGGCAACAATGGTGCTCAGATCCTCTTGGCTGCACTGTGTCAATAGATCTTGGTTTGAGATTGTTCTGCGCCAAAAGATACAGAGGATTTTTCCGAGGCAGGTTGTATGGAATGAAGGCAGTTTGGACAGGTTATACTTTCCATAGGCACCGACTTCCCCTCTTTCCCCTGGGTTCTCGACCCCCGCCTCCGCCCCCAGCCCTGCCCTCACTCCATCCCTTCCATGAGGCCCCGGCCCGCCCTGCCTCTTTCCACTCCTTCCCCGCCCCCATTCCAACCCCTTCCCCAAAATCTCCACCCCCTCCCTGCCAATATTCCAACTCCTTCCCCAAATCCCTGCCTCTTCCCCACCTCCTCCCCTGAAAGCGTGAACTGTATTACAAGTTGGAGACTCCAGATGGCTAATTGCCCTTTTCCAGTTCCAGATATCATGACCTTTGATATTACCTCATCATCACCAGTACGGATAGAGGATTAAGTTCTCACCAATGTAGAAACATTCACACACTTGGGCAGCAGCATCAGCCAGGACGGTGGAATGAGCCAGGACACCCAGAACAAAATCAAGAAAGCCAGGCTTTTGCATATATAAAGCTAAATTCTGGGAGGTGAATGAAAGCTTTGCTGCATGTGAAAATGTCACAGGCGGAGAGGTGGACTCCTCAACCCCAGCTGGCCAGGATATCTGCATAGCAGGCCCTGGCTGCATTCGACCGGATGTGGGAGGGGAGTAGCTGACATGGCTCCAATACAGCCAATCCCAAGTGGGATTCTGTGCCTGTGGCTCCCTGGCCTGCCTACATTCCCCCTTCCTTGTGGGGAGTGAGCTGTGAAGACGTGCCATGGAGATCTCAACAGAGCAGATATCATTCTCTGCTATGGGCTTTCCACTGTGCCTCTGATACACAGCTTTTAAGCTTCATTGTGGCTTTCTGCCTACAATACCCCAGGATTTGGCTCACAATATTTTACGGAGATTTCTGATAGCCCTTTTTGATTGTCACATCTTCTTCAATATTTCCCTCTGATCGCTGCTGATTTAAATGTCATGACATTTTAAATATGACTAATTAGAACAAAACTGTATATAAAACATTATGTTGCTGAATAAATGTAGCCTTATTTTACAAATTGAGTGTTGTTCCTACATCTCTCTTTCTCCCTACTCCTAAGACCCTATCAGCTTAGTCTCTGAGTCTAGTAATCAGCGTGTCTGTTACCGGGAGCATAGACTGGTTGGTTGATTTGCTGTGTACTGATAGATGCTATGAAGAAAACAAATGGAATCAACTTCTCCAGCACAAATGTGTCTTCTTTGCCATGTCATGAATCTTACTGAGTTTGTGGCTAATCTTTGCTCAACCTAAGATTAATATGTGAAGTTCTGACTCTGGGAAGCCCTGTGTAGGTAACTAGACCAATCGCCTCAGTACAGAAACCTAAGGATTGGTCGCACTGTCGAAGTGGCATGGAACATTATTGTGCCTATGCAAACAGCTTGATTTGCCAGCACTGCTTTTTCAGAAGAGCGCTATTTTCCAATGAGTAATGCACGCACACGGACAAAGTTTTGGAATCATTGTGCTTGGTTCAATGGCTGTTATTGACTGAAAACAGCTTCCTTCCGGAACAGCAGAATTGGTCAGTGGCCTACGTAAACAGGGTAATAGTCCGTCCAACATCATCACCCATCTGGCTGCCTCCCAACATTTCTCAAGCATCCGGCCAGCTCTCATGAACACGTGTTACTGGGAAGTTCCACATCTCCAAATGGGGACTCAGCTCTCTCTGACCTTCTCTTCCCAGCTGTGTAGAGGGATGACCTGAAGAAGAGCTCGGTATAAGCTTGAAAGGTTGGCTCTTTCACCAACAGAAGTTGATCCAATAAAAGATATTACTTCACCCAACCTGTCTCTCTAAAATAATAGAGGTGTTTGAAACAGACTGAGCTAGCCAGGAGGACAATGAGCAGCTCAGTTTGCTTTAATCCCTGTTAAAAAATTATCCAAACACAATGCATAATCTCCCCTAGACATGCACTGTACGGTAGATAACACACCGCCAAGTGTTTGGCAGGCTTGGCCTTGCTCCTATGGACATTATGTCAAGTATCTCCCTTACAGTGTGTTCTCGGTATTTCATCTCACTTTCAGACAAACTGAACTTCTGTCAAGATCTGGGATATGAAATGATCCTCAGGGTGCAAACTACATATTTTACTGAACATCATAAATGAAAAAACTGTGCTGTTTATAAGTCTTTAATACTTTCAAAACCAATTCTTTTAGGGCATTTTGGTTTAGTTCAGATAAGTGGCTGGGTTTTCTGATCACATTCATATACAGTATTGCTGTGAAACACATTTCTGAGAGTTAGAAACTTCAGCTCTAACCATCTGAAGAAGACTCTACAGATGGCTAAAGAACATCCTAGAGGTCCTGATTGAGTAAAGGGCATAAATATGTGCTAAAGTCTATGTTTGTGCTTAAAGTTAAGTAGGTGTGTAAGTGCTTTGCTGAATAGGAATGCAATTACTCATGTTTTTAGAGTTAAGCACGTGTTTAAGGCCATTCTCCAACGCACCAAAGAGAAGAAAATAAAAACTAAAACCATTACAACAACGAGTCAACGGAAAAAGTAACTCCCTGCAAACACAGCATTGATACACAATTTATTCCAATGAAGTGATAGGGATAATATCAGCATAGGTGAGATAGTGAAGACTTGTCCTTTTCATAAAGATGTGCTGAAATAATGGGGAAAAGTCTCCAGTAGACAGTGGCAAACTGTAGTATTTTATGAAATGCTGATAATTTATTTTGGGCTCCTTAGCTGTTCACCCTGGTTCATGTGACTCAAACACCAGCAAGAAGAAGGTACCTGAAAACTGTATTTCTGTTAGTGCTTTGGCATCACATCCCGCTAAAAGTTCTGTTGTAAATGACATGGAAACCTACACAAAACCAAAAAATTGGAAATTCACAGGATGCTAATATTTTTTCTGATATATAGAATTATAGAGTTAGAAGGGACCGCACAGGTCATCTAGTCCAGTGGGTCTCAACCAGGGGTACATGTACCCCTGGGGATACACAGAGGCTACATAAAAAGCACTAGCAAAATCAGTACAAACTAAAAGTTCATACAGACAATGACTTGTTCATACTGCTTTATATGTTATATGCTGAAATGTTAGTACAATATTTATTAGGGCTGTCAAACGATTAAAAAAATTAATCATGATTAATCATGAGATTAAAATAAATTGTGATTGATCGCAGTTTTAATTGCACTGTTTAAAAATAATAGAACACCATTTATTTAAATATTTTTGGATGTTTTCTACATTTTCAAATATATTGATTTCAAATACAACACAGAACACAAAGTGCACAGTGCTCACTTTATATTGTTATTTTTATTACAAATATTTGCACAGTAAAAAAGATAAATAGTACTTTTCAATTCACCTCCTGCAAGTACAGTAGTGCAATCTCTTTATCATGAAAGTGCAATTTACAAATGTAGAATTATTATTATTTTGCATAATTTCACTCAAAAATAAAACAAATGTAAAACTTTAGAGCCTACAGGTCCACATTTGTAAGTTGTAAATTGCACTTTTGCGATAAAGAGATTGCACTTCTGTACTTGCAGGAGGTGAATTGAAAAGTACTATTTATCTTTTTTACTGTGCAAATATTTGTAATAAAATAATAATATAAAGTGAGCACTGTACACTTTATATTCTGTGTTGTAATTGAAATCAATATATTTGAAAATGTAGAAAAACATCCACAAATATTTATAATAAATTTAAATTGGTATTCTGTTAGTTTAACAGTGTGATTAAATCTGCGATTAATCTCAGTTAATTTTTGAGTTAATCGCTTGAGTTAACTGCGATTAATTGAGAGCCCTAATATTTATATTCAAATTGATTTATAATAATATGGTAAAAATGAGAAAGTAAGCAATTTTTCAGTAATAGTGATTCAGAATTTTTCAGTGAGGTGAAACTTGGGGGTCCACAAGACAAATCAGACTCCTGAAAGGGGTACAGTCATCTGGAATGGTTGAGAGACACTGATCTAGTCTAACCCCCTGCCAAGATACAAGATTTGTTGTGTCTAAACCACCCAAGATAGATGGCCATCTGGCCTCCTTTTGAAACCCTCTGGTGAAGGAGTTTCCACGACCAAGACGTTTGTTCCATTGTTCTTCTGTTCTTATTACAAAGTTTTTCCTGAGATCTGCTGTGCTGTAGTTTGACCCCACTGCCTCTTGTCTGCACTCTGTGGCAAGAGAGAACAACTTTTCTCCATCTTTTTTATGACAGCTTTTCAAGTATTTGAAGACAGCTATCCTGTCTCCCCCTTAATCTCCTCTTTTCCCAACTAAACATACCCAGTTCCTTCAGCCTTTGCTCAGATGGCTTGCATACATTGTTAGCTAAGGGGATTAAATTCCTACTGAGCCCTAACTGTCAGGTACATCCTCAGACAGGCCCTGGGGTGGGACAGAACTACAGAGAGCACAGGTCGGGGTGTGTGCGCAAAAGTGGCACCAGTGTTTAATTTACGCCAGGGCTGAGCCCGGCACCTCTGGGCTTGCTCACCAGTTATGAATGTGAAAAAATGACTTTAGTCCCAGCACTTCTTTAATGTAAATTAAGTACTGGGTAGCACAAGTCACGTGCGTGTGTTTCCCTCTCCAGATCTTGCAGCAGTGCTGTGCAGGACCAGTCTTCTTGCACTGTGTTAGATTAGAGCTGCTTGTAGGCAGTTTTAATGTGCCCAGGCTGCAAATGGCCCCCAGTAGGCTGAAAAAAACCCCAGGATGGGGGGTGGTGCTCGGCATCCCAGCCATGTCCTGTTTTCCCTGTTATGCTGTCAGGCTTGGTGGAGAGGGAGGTGTCATCAGAGCTCCTTTATTGGTGCTACGCCAGGGAAGGATCGACCATTGCTCGCCTCTCAGCCAGAGGCACGGCTTTTAGGGCCTTCACACTCAGGCACAAAGCTGCTGCCGTGTGCCTGTGAACTCTCTTCCTCATTTGATTGCAGTCTACTCTGAAGCACAGAAATGCTTAACAGTCTGTTGATGCAGGTGTGGAACTTTTAACCTCTACCCCCCGGCATATAACATCTGACTACAATATAATTTTGCAGTTTGTGCCTCCATGGGGGCACTTGGTGTGGAAGAGACACACACTGGAATCCCCAGGCGTCTTTGTGCTAACATAGCCAATTGGGTAGTATGTAATATCTGATCCAAGTTGTGGGGCTGGCAAAGGCTCAGATCTTTCTTTGGCTACCAACTTGACAATATGATATTATAATATATAATTGGCTAAGCAATCGAGTTTTGTTATAGTACATTAGTTTGGCATAATTAGTTTCCAGTGCTCTGATTTTTCCTGTATTTAAATACATTGGTGGTTATAAATTCTTAAGTATCAACACTACATATTCATTGAGAAGAGGAACATTGCTGATTAATAGAAAAGCTATTTTCAGCACTTTTAGCTAGAAAGCAATATTAAAGACTTCTGCTTTTCTTCCAAGGCCGTTGCATACAGGTGAGTCGCATCATATGCGCATTTAACTTACGTGAATTCAACTATATGCGCTCGACAAAAAAAAAAGAAAAATAACAAGATACCTGTAAATAGTGTGGGTGATTCCTCCCACCATTCCACTCAATGTGCGTATGCCCCAGAGTGAGCGTGAGATGGGAGACGTGAATCTGCTGTTCCCTCAGTCGGCCTCAGTTCCTTAGTGCCTCTCAAAGTATGAGCATCTCGCCGCGCTGAGTGTGATTCTAGTGTTTAAATGTACTGTACATATTTTTCATACAACATGGCCCCTAAATGCAAGCCAACTACTTCATCTGGTGCTCAACTGAAGAAACAGCAATCTGTTCCAATGCTGGAGGAAAAACTGACTGTGTTGGACTTATTGAGAGACGGTATTTCGGTCTCTAACGTGGTGTGTAAATGTGGCCAAATGAATCTAGCATCCATGCCATCAAGATTCGAGAAAGAGAAATTCATCAAGGCATGGCATCAAGTGCTCCAATAGCTGCTAAGGTGACAAGCCAGGTGCGTGATAAGACTTCAGTGAAGTCTGCAAAGGCATTAAATTTATGGCTGGAAGACATGAACCATAAATGTATGCCTATCGATGGCAACATGTTGCAAGAAAAGGCTCTTAGCCTCTATGCGCTGTTCAAACCTCCTGCCAAAGAGAGACAGCTTTCTGATGAGAAGGAATTCAAAGCCAGCCAAGGTTGGCTTAACAGTTTTAGGAACCGCTTCAATCTCAAAAACGTGCAGACTACTAGTGAAGCTTCATCTGCCAATGAAGAGGCAGCAAAAGCCTACCCCAAACAATTACAGAAAATCATAGAAGAAAAGGGCTATCTTCTGGAACAAGTTTTTAATGCTGACGAGACTGGGCTCTTCTGGAAAAAAAATGCCTAACTGCACTTACACTTTGAAATCAGAAAGACAAGCCCCTGGCTTCAAAGCAGCTAGGGACCGTGTGACTGTGGGTTGTTTTGTGGCAATGCAGCTGGGCATTTAATAAAGCCGGGCTTGCTCTACAAGGCTGCAAATCCCTGTTCCCTAAAATGCAAGAAAAAAAATCTCCTGTCTGTGTTCTGGCAATCAAATAAAAACACTTGGGTGACGGCAGCATTATTTCTGGATTGGTTCCACAAGTGTTTCATTCCAGAGGTCCAGCAGTACCTTGAAGACAAAGGACTTGACTTTAAAGTGTTGCTGATCGTAGACAATGCTCCTGGCCACCCTGCGGCACTCCGGTTTGCGCATAACGACGCTGAAGTTGTCTTTCTCCCCCCCCAAAACCACCTCCATCCTCCAACCTCTCGAGCAAGGCGTGATTCGCTGTTTCAAGGCCACGTACAGGAGGCTTACATTCTCATGGATATGTAGCGCTAGGGATGCTGATCCCATTCTTAATGTGATGGAGTGTTGGAAGTCCTTCAACACTGCCAACTGCATCACTTATATTAAACAGGCAATGGTGGCAATCAAGCCTGAAACAGTCAATGCATGTTGGAGAAACCTATGGAAAGAATGTGTGAATGATTTTAAGGGTTTCACAACCATTGACAAAGAAGTGAAATGCACTGTTCAGGTGGCCAGGCAAGTGGATGGTGATGGCTTCATCAACATCCTTGAGGAAGAAATTGAAGAATTAATTGAGAGCCATAGAGAGACATTGACTAACTAAGAGTTAGAGGAACTGATAAAATTGTCTACAGAAGACGAAGATGATGACGACGAACAGGAAGAGCCAGCAAGTTGTAATCTTCTTAAATTTGCTGAAGTGTTCTAAGCAGCAAAACACTTGAATGATTTAATGTGTGAATATGATCCCTCTATGGAACGAAGCTTCAAAATCACACGTAGTATTATGGACGATTTCAGACTGTATCAAGAAATGTTTGAGCAACTCAAGAAAGAACAGCGACAGTTGCCGATCACCAAGTTTTTCAAGGAAAAACAACCAGCAGCAGATGAGCCTACGCTATCAATTTCTTGAGCTGAACCAGAGCCAACCACTTCATCTACGACTCACTCTCCATCACCTCCGTATCCTGGATCGACATCAAGCCCTGACGACCCCCTATAATTACCCCCCGTAATTAAAAATACAGTACTGTAAAATTATATTTCGCATACACACTCTTATTATACTGTACATTACTGTATACATTATACATGTATACATATTACTGTACAGGGTTGTATACACAAAACCATGTATAGTATACTGTACTTTATGGGCTGTTTAAGGGATTTTCCAAGGGTAATTTTGACTAATTTTGCAATTTTCACCTTACGTGCTGACTTTAGAACCTAACCCCCGCATAAGATGCGAATCCACTGTAGTTGAAGACACCTTAATGTAGTCAACACTCAAAGCCGCCTCCAGACCTAGATCCGGGATCACAATAGCCTGCTGCCTTGTGAATTTTGAATTTCCCCCTGTAAAGGGCAAGACACAGAAGTTCCACAATGTGAATGTATTATAAAACAATATTGTTGTCCCCTTAAGGCTAGCAGTAGTAAAAACATCAACCATTCTGCAGCACTAACAACTTTAATAAAATAACATAAAGCACAGCTGTCAGGTTTGCCAGCAACCTCACACGGAGAGACATGAGTAAGAAAATGAACACTTTTCACAAATAGAAATATTCAAAAAGCTTCACTGTTTACAAGTAATCAGAACCGACAGTCAGAGATTATTGGTGGAAGAGCATTATCTGCTTGAGGTGATAAAAGAGGGGAATTTATCAGGAAACCCAAGAAGTCAGACATCAGAAATGATCTGATTGACGAAGGGCATACCTTAGAAATAGTGTGTTTATTTGTTCTGCAAGGCAAGGAGATGTAGTAGGTTGTAAACAAGAATCTTCGTGCTTGAAGAACGTTGAACAGACACAATGTGTAATTTTCCCAGCAACTGTGATATGAGAATTGTGTAATATGTGCTTCAGTGCTGGCCCAGAATCACAAAAAGAGTTTATAATGTAATAGAGTTGGCTACAATCAATGTCCGGTTTCTTTTTGCATTCTGTTCCCTCCCTTGAGAGGATATAACTCAGCCATGCTAATTTGTTCTCTTATCTATTTTATTATGTTTTATTATGTTTTCATTTCTGAGCCATTTCTCTAAAAGCTAAGCATACAAAAACCCAATCTTTTCTCTGAGTTCACATAGCTTTGGATTACTAAATGTTGCAGCTGGACAGGCCTCTATCTGGAGTGGTGCCTTTGTTCCCTTTCTCTTATGGAAATAGATGAATTATTGATACTTCCAAAAGATACACTACATATTGTTGCAATACAAAGAAGCCTTTAGAGGACAGCATGTCGCTGCATAATGTAACATCTGTGCATTGTTACTACACTTCCCTGCACAGCTTTCTGCAGTCCCTTGCCATTAGCTGTCCAGGACTTGTCCTACAGAAGTAATTATTATTAGTATGTCTTGAGTTACTACTTCCTGCGCCAAATGCTGGTAGGAGCTCTGTTCTGAAGAGAACACTCAGTTCTACTTGGAGCATGAAGGCTGAATCAATCCAAGACATCATAGAAGAAATTCTTTCTTTATTGGTATTTGTGAACTCCGACCTTAGCAGGTTAACCCTGGATGCCTCAATGGGTATTTCTAGCTACTTGAAGAAAAGGAGGACTTGTGGCACCTTAGAGACTAACAAATTTATTTGAGCACAAGCTTTCGTGAGCTACAGCTCACTTCATCGGATGCATGTAGTGGAAAATACAGTGGAGAGATTTATATACACAGAGAACATGAAACAATGGGTGTTACCATACACACTGTAACAAGAGTGATCAGGTAAGGTGAGCTATTACCAGCAGGAAAGCGGGTTGGGGGGGAACCTTTTGTAGTGATAATCAAGGTGGGCCATTTTCAGCAGTTGACAAGAACGTGTGAGGAACAGTGGGGTGAAGGGTGAAATAAACATGGGGAAATAGTTTTGTGTAATGACTCATCCATTCCCAGTCTTTATTCAAGCCTAAGTTAATTGTATCCAGTTTGCAAATTAATTCCAATTTGGCAGTCTCTCCTTGGAGTTTGTTTTTGAAGTTTTTTTGTTGAAGAATTGCCACTTTTAGGTTACATCTGTAATCGAGTGACCAAAGAGACTGAAGTGTTCTCCGACTGGTTTTTGAATGTTATAATCTCCGCACTGTATTTTCCACTGCATGCATCCGATGAAGTGAGCTGTAGCTCATGAAAGCTTATGCTCAAATAAATTTGTTAGTCTCTAAGGTGCCACAAGTCCTCATTTTCTTTTTGCAGATACAGACTAACACGGCTGCTACTCTGAAATCTAGCTACTTGGTGGTTTTATAGCTTCATGCTCTTTCTCTTTCCCACTGTAAAGGGGATATCTATTTCTACTCTCCACTTGCTCAGCTCATCAGGTTCCAGGTTGCTAGGATTAAAATTCCCTCAGTGACATGAAGACTCTGTTCCTCCCCAGGACCCTTACCTCACAAAGCAGCTGTGAACAACTTGTCCTTTATTGCAATGAGTCCAAGGTAATGAAGTGGTCGCTCACTATCCTCCAGCCGTTACTCACCAGAGCCTTCCCAGGCCAGTGATAATGTTGACTCATACAAAGCTTTATTTCCCCTGGCCCTGTGAACAGCTCTGCTCATCTCCCTTGCCCTAGGAGCTGCAAGATCATTCTCTGAGCCCCTCACTTTGACCGACATACTCCCTTATTTGAATCCCTGTTTTGGCAGTAGAGAATAGTGCATCAAACACAAGCTACTTGGCTTCACTTTTAAGGCCCTTCATAGAATAGAATAGAATATCAGGGTTGGAAGGGACCCCAGAAGGTCATCTAGTCCAACCCCCTGCTCAAAGCAGGACCAAGTCCCAGTTAAATCATCCCAGCCAGGGCTTTGTCAAGCCTGACCTTAAAAACCTCTAAGGAAGGAGATTCTACCACCTCCCTAGGTAACGCATTCCAGTGTTTCACCACCCTCTTAGTGAAAAAGTTTTTCCTAATATCCAATCTAAACCTCCCCCATTGCAACTTGAGACCATTACTCCTCGTTCTGTCATCTGCTACCATTGAGAACAGTCTAGAGCCATCCTCTTTGAAACCCCCTTTCAGGTAGTTGAAAGCAGCTATCAAATCCCCCCTCATTCTTCTCTTCTGCAGACTAAACAATCCCAGCTCCCTCAGCCTCTCCTCATAAGTCATGTGCTCTAGACCCCTAATCATTTTCGTTGCCCTTCGTTGTACTCTTTCCAAATTATCCACATCCTTCCTGTAGTGTGGGGCCCAAAACTGGACACAGTACTCCAGATGAGGCCTCACCAGTGTCGAATAGAGGGGAACGATCACGTCCCTCGATCTGCTCGCTATGCCCCTACTTATACATCCCAAAATGCCATTGGCCTTCTTGGCAACAAGGGCACACTGCTGACTCATATCCAGCTTCTCGTCCACTGTCACCCCTAGGTCCTTTTCCGCAGAACTGCTGCCGAGCCATTCGGTCCCTAGTCTGTAGCGGTGCATTGGATTCTTCCATCCTAAGTGCAGGACCCTGCACTTATCCTTATTGAACCTCATTAGATTTCTTTTGGCCCAATCCTCCAATTTGTCTAGGTCCTTCTGTATCCTATCCCTCCCCTCCAGCGTATCTACCACTCCTCCCAGTTTAGTATCATCCGCAAATTTGCTGAGAGTGCAATCCACACCATCCTCCAGATCATTTATGAAGATATTGAACAAAACGGGCCCCAGGACCGACCCCTGGGGCACTCCACTTGACACCGGCTGCCAACTAGACATGGAGCCATTGATCACTACCCGTTGAGCCCGACAATCTAGCCAGCTTTCTACCCACCTTATAGTGCATTCATCCGGCCCATACTTCCTTAACTTGCTGACAAGAATGCTGTGGGAGACCATGTCAAAAGCTTTGCTAAAGTCAAGAAACAATACATCCACTGCTTTCCCTTCATCCACAGAACCAGTAATCTCATCATAAAAGGCAATTAGATTAGTCAGGCATGACCTTCCCTTGGTGAATCCATGCTGACTGTTCCTGATCACTTTCCTCTCCTCTAAGTGCTTCAGGATTGATTCTTTGAGGACCTGCTCCATGATTTTTCCAGGGACTGAGGTGAGGCTGACTGGCCTGTAGTTCCCAGGATCCTCCTTCTTCCCTTTTTTAAAGATGGGCACTACATTAGCCTTTTTCCAGTCATCCGGGACTTCCCCCGTTCGCCACGAGTTTTCAAAGATAATGGCCAAGGGCTCTGCAATCACAGCCGCCAATTCCTTCAGCACTCTCGGATGCAATTCGTCCGGCCCCATGGACTTGTGCACGTCCAGCTTTTCTAAATAGTCCCTAACCACCTCTATCTCTACAGAGGGCTGGCCATCTCTTCCCCATTTTGTGTTGCCCAGCACAGCAGTCTGGGAGCTGACCTTGTTAGTGAAAACAGAGGCAAAAAAAGCATTGAGTACATTAGCTTTTTCCACATCCTCTGTCACTAGCTTGCCTCCCTCATTCAGTAAGGGGCCCACACTTTCCTTGGCTTTCTTCTTGTTGCCAACATACCTGAAGAAACCCTTCTTGTTACTCTTGACATCTCTTGCTAGCTGCAGCTCCAGGTGCGATTTGGCCCTCCTGATATCTTTCCTACATGCCCGAGCAATATTTTTATACTCTTCCCTGGTCATATGTCCAACCTTCCACTTCTTGTAAGCTTCTTTTTTATGTTTTATGTTTATGTTTAAGAGTCACATGTTCACAGTCAGTCCACTCCACACCTATCATCTCTCATTCAGTATCAGACTGTTGATGCTCACCTCCAAGTGGCACATGGTGCCAGCCTCCATCACCTGCTTATTAAATTTTCAAATAGGCATCTTCATGCTTTCTCCCACATGGCCCCTCGTCCTTGGGAGGAGCTCTCCACAAACATCTGCTGTTTGTTCAGCACCTCAACAATAGGGTCCTGAACCATGACTATTGCTCCTAGGCACTATGGTACTATAACTAATAATAATAATAAATATTGTGCTCTTGTAAAAGATATGGGTCTAGTCTTGGTCCCTGAAGGATACTGGACAGAGGCAGTATGTAATTTACTTAGCAATGGTGAGTTAAAGATTGTGTAATATGCGTATCAGTGTTTTGTATAGCCAGGGAGGCTGAGTGGTAAATGACGTTCCTTTTCGGTATACATTGACTATCCCTCACTTGAAACGGGCAATTTTCCAACACACTCAGAAACTCAGAAGTTTGGTTTCAGTAGAGAATTTGGAACCCAAAATCTTTAATTGGATTTAATGTTGCCCTGAATGCTTTTCTCTAAACCCACTAACTATACAAAGTCATTTCTAGAAAAAAATTATATTATTTTGGCTGCAGCAAATATGAATATTAAGCAACATGTAAATATTACCCTCATAACCTTAGGGAAGGGAACTAAGGTATATGGGGAAAAGATGTAAGAATCTATCATTCTCCAACTTTAATCAGATACATTCATGGAAGTCCAGTTAAAGCTACCGTCACAGAACATCATTTCAGGTAGATAAAGTGGGATGACTCCAGATAAAATATTCTTTTCCCAAACCTTTGCAGAAATAGAATTCCCTTATATAAAATCTTAGGCTTCAATGTGACCTATATTTGAATAACTCTATGCGAGCAAAGACTTTAGCTCAAGTTCTCCAATTTTATTCGGTCTGAGCAGAAGAAAACACTAGCCTCAGACAGCAGCTACTTTCACTTTTACCTTTGAGCAGAGCCTGGGAGCAAGGGAGGTGGAAAGCTTTGCATTTATTGCCTGACAGATGTTTATTAGAATGAGCTTAGATGCATCATTGGGATTTGCATTTGTGTCTACATATGAATAGTCTTCAAAATGTGTCTTCACAACAGAGTGTCTCTAGGAAACGTGTACTGGCTGTTAAGCTAGATTCATACTTGAACTCAAAATCCGTCTCATTTAAGCTGAAATGTGTATTTTTTCCTGGCCTGAAAATTAGCCTTTCAAAATGGCGGAGTCCTCTGAAAAAGTCTAACGAATAATCCACAACTTTGGTGGGTGCTCTCTCTCATCAGGATCCTGTGCCCTCTTGACCACAAAAAGTAACTTAACGACTGTGTGGTGCATTGTACCTTCTAAGTGGTCAACTCTGAGTCCAGCTCCTGGGAGAATGTAGGCTTTGGATGTAGCATGCTGATAAGTAATTTGGCTGCCTGAAACATCTTTGAACATCTCTGCCTTTGGCCATCCTTAAAGATGATATAAATAACTTTGTGATCGTAATGCCTTTCCAAGCTCAGAAATTACTGTCACTATAACCCAAGACTTTAACACAGATCAGATCTCAGGGACACTGTGCTGCTAGTTAGGGCTATTGTATATTAGAGTGCTATTGAATATTAGAGTCAGAATTAAATAATGGGTGAAGTGGATCATGTGCAAATTAAACAGTGGATGAAGTCAGCGGTGGACAAACAGGTCAGTCAATGGTTTATTAGACCCTGCCTGTTGCAGCTGAAGAAAGAAAGGCATGATTTTACTCTCTGTCTCTCTCTATTGATATCTATATTTGTAACTATTAGTACATCTCAGCACTGGCAGCCTGGGAAAAGACTCCCAGGAGCCTGTGGAAGTTACGGCAGCCTCCAAGAGTTGCCCTGTGAGCCATAGTAATGCCTGGAACAGCTGCAGTGTTGCTGCATGCTATGTCCCCCAACCCTCCGCCCCACCCGCTGCATGCTCTTACACCAGAATATACAAGCGGGCTCCTCAGAAGACAGCCTGCAGAGGCATTCTCTCCTAGCCAGACCCAGGGCTTTCAAAGCTCCTTTCTCCCATTCCAGCCCTCAGACCCAGGAGAAAGGGGCTGGAGCACAGGTAGGAATTGCACCCATTGTGCATAACTGTGAATAAATGTAACAGATTGTTCTATTACCGATGTTCACTGCCAAATCTGTACTGGAAGCCAAGATATTTGAGTAAGTTGGGTTAGAGGATAAAGGCTGAGAATCCATTGCTACCCTGTTATAGCCATTTTAACCTTCCATCAGAGATTGATTATTTTTAAAGGTTAACAGTTGTGCAGCTAAATAAAACCTCTCTCTCTTTTGAGAAACCATTTTGTACTCTGATTTCTATTTAGAGAAAACAGTGTTTTTAGCAAACAAAAAAAAAGCCATTTTCAGTGTTTGTGGCTTCCCAGTATATATAGGGTAACTGATTGAGTTATAGGAATCAAAAAAAAAACACTATTAAAATGTACTTCAGTTTATTCTACAATCCAAATTAAATCTGTCCAGATGAACCAGAATCTGAATTCAACCTTAAATCTTGACTTAATAATAGCACCCTGGAACAAGAGAGAAGAGGCCAAACAATTTACTTTAACACTGTCTCTTGCTATTTAAACAAAGGCAAAAAGAAAACCAATTTGGTTGGGGGGGAGGGGCACATGGTACCCATGAGGAAGATGGCTGCCTAGTCCCAGACAGCGTCACTCTCCAAGTATCAATTCACCTGTAATAATTACTTTTGCAGAAAATTGGCAATAGTTTCTGTCATAAAAGATGGACATTTTCCCAGGAGATTAATTTAAACTATTGACTATGGATTCCAATGAAAAACTGAGAAGCAACAAAAGACCTAAGCCTGAATCACCTCAAACAATGGGAAGACCTCAAGGCTACAGCAGAGCCAACCTCAGGATATCGTGGCACTGAAAAAAATTCCTCACAGCCCAACTGGATTCAATCTGAAAAGATGTATGTGGCCTCTCTTAAGATATATGTGATGTAAAACCCTCACTCTCACAGATCTTGGGAGACAGCCCCCCCAATCTGAAGCAAATACTCCCCACACACCACACAAAAAAAAACACTAACCCAGGAACCTATCCTTGCACCAAAGCCCAATGCCAACTCTGTCCACATATCTATTCAAGTGACACCATCATAGGACCTAATCACATCAGCCACACTATCAGAGGTTCGTTCACCTGCGCATCTACCAATGTGATATATGCCATCATGTGCCAGCAATGCCCCTCTGCCATGTACATTGGCCAAACTGGACAGTCTCTACGTAAAAGAATAAACGGACACAAATCTGACATCAGGAATCATAACATTCCAAAACCAGTAGGAGAACACTTCAACCTCCCTGGCCACTCAGTGACAGACTTAAACATGGCAATTCTGCAACAGAAAAGCTTCAAAAACAGACTCTAACCAGAAGCTGCTGAACTTGAATTAATATGCAAACTAGATACCATTAACTTAGGTTTGAACAGAGACTGGGAATGGCTCAGTCATTACACTAATTGAATCTATTTCCCCATGTTAAGTATCCTCACACCTTCGTGTCAACTGTCTGAAATGGGCCATCTTGATTATCACTACAAAAGTTTTTTCCCCCCCTGCTGATGATAGCTCCTCTTAATTAATTAGCCTCTTACAGTTGGTATGGGTACTTCCACCTTTTCTTGTTCTCTTCATGTATAAATATCTTCCATATGTTGCATTCTATGCATCCGATGAAGTGGGCTGTAGCCCATAAAAGCTTATGCTCAAATAAATTTGTTAGTCTCTAAGGTGCCACAAGTCCTCCTGTTCTTTTTGCTGATACAGACTAACACGGCTGCTACTCTAAAACCCTGAATGGTTCACTTGGAAAATGAGCTACAAGAAACTGCCATTGTACCCAGTGAAATTAAAGAAGGAACTGCCTCCTTAAAGCTTAGGCAGGACACAGTGGAAGAAAAACAGGATAACTAAGAAAACAAATCTCAAAGAAACAGCCTTCACCTCTTGGGCATTGACAGTCTCAAGGAGAAGGATATTATCAGCTTTCTTCAGAAGCTGCTCCCTGACATATTTAAATTGGACCTCCAGCTGTCCCCATTAGATATTGAAAGGGCTCAGTGAATGCCTGGTACTTGAAGGCAGGAATCTGACAAGCCCAAACCCATCATCTGCAAGCTGCTGAAGTTCAGTAATAAAGTCATGTTAATGAATGCTGCCAGAAAAGTTGAAACCCTTACATACAAAGGCCACAACATTTATCTTTTTCGTGACTTCTCAGCTGAGCTTAACAACACAAGGGCTGCATTCAATGGCATAAAGCAAATCCTCAGGGGGACCACTGTGAGATACAGCATCAAGTACCCATCCACCTTCACTCTGGATTTAGCAGGCTCCACAAGATTTTGCAAAACCCCCTGCAAAGCATGGCAGATGCGTCAAAGACTTTGGTGCAAAATTTTGTTTCACAGTTGATTCAGTCGTCTCTAACTTCATGCAAGAAAATAAGCTCTCAGTTACTTCAGATACCATCCTTTGGGAAGCTCTGAAAGCTACTGTAAGAGGTGAATGCCACAATAAATACGAATTTCAGTAGGGCCCCTGCGATGGATGGCTTTCTGGCCAATTTCTACAAAACATTTTGTAATCAGCTATCTTCTATTCTATTCTATTCTATTCTATTCTATTCTAATCTTTCAAGGGTCTTCATTCCGAAAACCATGACTCGTAACATAAGAACTGTTTTGATTACTTTAATATTAAAGAAGAACAAAGATGATCGCAACTGTGGTGACTTCAGCTCCATTAGCTTTATTGAAAACAGATTGAAAAATAATTGCAAAAATGTTAGCGACGTGATGGGACGTCATCCTCTCATTAAATAGACAAACAGATCAGGCCGGTTTCATTAAAGGAAGATTGGCTGCTGATAATATGAGAAAAATTGCTCACTTGATCCAGCAAGCTCTGATGTCAGATGTTCCCTTCTTAACTCTAGATGCAGAGAAGGCCTTCATTAGGGCTGAATGGCCTTATCTGATGGCTGTCCTAAGAGCATTTGGATTAGGACCCATGTTCCTGAATGGAATCAGTGTATTATACACCTCTCTCCTCCCTTTGCTATCAACTAATGGGATTATTTCTCCCACAATTCAAGTAGACAGAGGGATGCATCAGGGTTTTCCCTTCTCCCCTCCTTTTTAATCTGTCTCTTGAACCCCTGGCAATGTATGTCTGCATTTAGCCATGGAAGGTGTGACTATAAAGAGGAAAGAATACAAAATCAGTTTATATGCTGATGACATTTTTGTACTATTGAGGAATTCATCCTCCTCAATCCCATCATTACTGAATGTAGCTAACATTTTCAGAGAGATGTCTGAGTTTCGCATTAACTGAAATAAATCACAAGCAATGGATATATCCAAATGTCCAGATCCTTCTCAGTTTCAGCATTTTCCATTGCAAATAAGCAAGAAAATAACTTATTTGACTGTAAAGATTTGTCCTGATCTTCCCAAAATTGTTTCTATAAATATGGACTGTACAGAAAAAGAAAATTCCAAGGATGTAGAGATGTGTCTCCTCCCTCTATCCTGATTGGGGAGAATAGAAATACCCAAAAGGAATCTGCACAAGAATTACTTGTATCATTAGCCTATTGCCTTTCAAGGTTTGTCCTTTGCTCTTTTCTCAAATGAATAGGCATATCCTGCAATTTATATGGGATAAAAAACAGCCACACTTGTCATGCAAGACCCTTAAAAAATTCTGGGCAACTGGAGGTATGGGGTTGTCAGATTTGTATCTGTATTATCTCGCATTTCAATGTGTCTTGTTTTAAGGTGGTCCACTCCAGTAGCTCTGTATGCGCACCAGCTAGGTTTGAGGTAGAAAAAAGCTTAGCCAGGCCATTCGGTTTCCTCTCTTCTTTTATATACCTTAAGAGGCTACCTATACCTGAAAGGAAAAATCCAATCTTTGCATCTACATGGGCCATCCTGCAATGCATTAAGATGGAGACAGCATCCAGTCTTACTAATTCTCTTCTCGTACCTCTATGGGATAACCCTGTCTCAGGATCAAGGCCAATTTCACACTTAAGACAGTTTAGATAGAAAAAGGATTAATAATAATTAAAACTATAATGCAAGATGATAGACTGGCCTCCTTCAAACACGCATGGAACAAATATCAGCTACTGCTGTCTCACAGTTCCTTCTTTCAGTGGCTGTGCCCAAGGATTCACAGAGGGTTAGGGGACAGTTGGCCAATTCCAACTCTCTCACCTCTAGAAGAACATGTTAAGAAATGTGGAAACAAAAGTCACTTGATAGGAATTACTTATAGGTGGCTTAGTGCTTTGCATTACCCTCTCTATCTCAGTCTCAGAGAATATGGGGAAAAGAACATAGCTTTACTGTCACAGCAAAAACCTGGGAGGATATCTGGTGTGATGTGAAGGAGACTTCAAGTTCATTATCCTTGTGAGTCTTCCAGAAGAAGGTATTAAACAGGTACTACTGGACTCCAGAACATTGTTTAATGCTAGTTTGGCAGCACACAGCGAATGCTGGAGATACAAACAGCCACATGCCAACCTTTCACACATCCTCTACAGCTATCAAAAAGTGCATTTGTTCTGAAACACCGTATTTGGTGCTCTCACAACAACTTTGTTGCTATATTTTCTTCTCCAAGCTTGTGTATTTTAGAGGGGCTGGATGAGTTGGTGTTACCAGTTAAGAGTAAGAAATGGATTACAATAACTATTTTAGTGGCCAAAAAAGATATTTTGTGAAAATGAAAATCTGCAATTCCTCCCACATACACAGAGTGGCTTAGTGAGCAATCTACTACTGCATTAATGGAAAAAAAGGACTCTGTCTAATAGCAATGTTGGGAGAAAATATGAGTCTGTCTGGTCACACATGAAACTGTTGCATACTTTTTCAGTTTAGTATATAGTTGTCCCCAGCACTCAGAGCTTGTGTTCTCACTTATTTATCACTTTAATAATTGATACCCTGCATGACCTCTAAGGGTTCAGGTTTGTTTGTTTGTTTTTTGTTTTTTTTCCTTTTCCAAGTAATGAAGGTTGAATTTGGTTGTTTATATGCTATTTTCATCTTTGACGTCTATTTATATAGATTTTGTTTCATTACGTGTTTGTGTTTTATATAAAACAATAAAAATAAGAATTTAATAAAGGAAACAGAGCTGGCCCTTGCTACGTATGACCTGTGGCTCTCATTGCCTTCCCTGATCCACCCGGGATGCCACCTCAATGCCCCATTCATCTGCTTCTCAGAAAAACATCTTTGAGCTTCCTTCTGGGCCACCCCTATCTTTGTGTAACCCTTTCCTGAGCTGGCCCACTAAGCCATGGCCTTCTCCTCACTGGTGTCTCTCCAGCCTCTTCTCAAAGCCGACCAGAAATTAGCCAGCTCAGACTCTTAGCTCTGCTGTGCTGTCTACTATCCTTTGCTGAGTAACCACATGATCCTCTCAATGTTAACCTTGTCACATTGACCCTCAGCCTGCCTGTCCCCAATGCTAGAGCTGGTCTGAACATTTTCGACTACATTTCATTTTGCCAAAATGTATTGTTTTGTCAGAGCCAAAACATTTCATGATACTGGCTTCAGCGACATTTTCAGAGCTCCTCTTGTACCCTACAGCCAGGTGGCCAGGGAACCAGTGTGGGATGTGGGGGATCCAGGTTCAAGTCCTTGCACTGTCTGATTCAAAGCTTTTTCATCCCAGGTCACTCTGAACTAGCGCAGGGCCCAAACCAGGCTCCCCCACACACCATGCTGGTGCCCTCTTCACTAGGACACACACTCGGGTTTCAATCCCCAAATGGACATTTCAACACAAGGATGTTTTCACGACCGTGTCTGAAGGGGTTTGGTTTCATTCCAGTGCAGAACGAAAACAGATTTTGAAACCTCTGAAGTTGCCACGAAAGGGAGTCGCCATCCTCTGGTTACCTCTCGCCAACCCCTACGTACTGGCTTGTGACCCCGACCTGTGTCACGTCTGCCATTAACTTGTAGATCCTTGGGGGAGGGAAGAGGACTCTTGTGAGGTGTCTCGCACACATTTCACTGCTCCACCTTATAATCAAATTACTTGGGCACGACAGGTATAATCCTGGCTGCTGCGAAATGCATTGGAGCTGTGCCACAATCTTCCCTGGGGCCAGGGTTTCACTCGTGGTGTGTAGTGGGGATGAAGAGGAACCCCAACTGCTGGCGGTTTCTGATTTCCTCTCTGGCTCCTACGCTTCCCTGCCACATTTCCGGTTTGCTGCTTGGCTGCTTTCAACTCTTGTCCATCCACCAGCTGCAGGAGCCATGGCCCCTTCATCCCCTCCTTATCCTACCCCCAGCTGCTAATGGGTAGGCAGGTCCCAGAGGAAAGTTTCTGGTGCAGACTTTTTTTTTTTTTTGCAGTTCCTTCTCCTAACCCCGCCTGGTTCAGCATCTCACTGGACGGCTGGGAGTGCAGAAGGGTAGCCAGGAGGCACACAGTGCCTTGAGTGGCTGGGAGACATAGTAGAATCAAGATCTTCTCTCCCTCTTAGGTAGCAGTGGATTCAGGGGAGTAAGAGAAAGGGGCAACTGCTCAGAGTCTGGGAGAGGGCCCTGACAAGGGGAAAGTCTGCTCAGGTCCTGGAGGTGACTGCAGGAGAGAAGTGGCTCAGGACCACAATGGAGGCAAGGGCCGAGAGAGGAAGATGTTGTTCAGGACTTGGGCAGTGGGAGAAGGGGTGTCATCAGACAAAAGGGACCATGGAAGAGGATGGTCTGAGGTGTGCAAATGAGATACCAAGAAGAAATGAGCTTCTCCACATGACACATTTGCATCATTAGAAGCTTTGGGGGCTTTAAGACTGATTGCAGGTGTCCCGTAATGCTTTCTAGGCTACAGCTAATTACCCTCCAGGAAACACAGGAAACCAAGACTGTTACCCTAATAACCCCAGACACCTTCACATTCCCCCATTTGAAGATGCAGTCTCATGATTAGTGGCATTCATTTAAAGACACTTAACATCCAGGCTTCTCTTTGATGCAAGTCCTGGAGGCAGAAAGGATCTAGGTTGACAACATAAGCAATGTACCTTCCCCTGGTTTTTATACCTTTCTCTCTAATCCTGTGAAATTGTTATGAGATGGATTTATAACATACCTACAGCTCATATAAAAAATGAAAATTAGTCCTCTATTAGTGAAACACTAATACAGTGTAATTTGCCTTCAGCTATTGTATCATATCTGCCGTGATATGGAAGGTAATAGCAGAATATGAAATCTGTGTAGCTGAATGTAACACTGCATAGGACTTTAGCTGGCAGAAGAATTCTGAGCAGGAGAAATATAGCACAAATAAAAGTATTTGTCGGCTGGATATATGCTAATAATCCTAGTTTATTGCTAAACACGCCATATATGGCAATGCAGTTTCCTTGGCAAATGCAACATTGTTTTCAGCTCTGCTCTTAACTGCTTTATTTTCAGGACTAACGTTTGTTCATGAATAAGAGGTGCAAATTCTTTATTTTCTGCAACTGTCTGTGACAACAACAAAAAAGCTGATATTGTATTGTTGATTGACATTGTATTGTTGTATTGTATTGTTGATATTCTTTGGAAGCACTGATGTGATGAATATGCTTCATACGGCATTCTGTACCGAGACACATTAAAAATCTGCAATACTTTGGAACCAAAATAAGGCTTTAATGTGACTGTTTATGATTTGTCTTCCATCTTCGGTAATAATACTCTTTATATGATCAGTGGCAACTATTTTTGAGGCGACATATGTGTGACTAGTCAGCGAAATGAGGTTTTATCCCTAAGTATGACTGTCTCTCCTCCATTGGTGAGTCCAGGACAGTGTTCCTAATGGCCACATCAGCAATAACAGCACTGAGCATTCACTGTGCAGTACACAGCACTTTATTGGATGCCTGTTTGCCAAGCTCTGTGCAAAGTTTAAATAATTCACGTGTGTGATTATCCCCATTCAGACGGGCAACTGAAATACTGAGTTGTTAAAGGAAAGTAAGAGGTTTTGTGCCTGGGACAGGGTGTATGTATCCCGCTCTTGGCATGGGGAGGGTGGGGAAGGGAGAAAAGGTGCCTGTATTGAAAAGAACCTGAATAAACCATTGATCCTCTGCAGAACATTGGCAGCTGGGCCTCTCTAATGCAGGAAGGTTGGGGCCATGGCCACACCTGCCCACATGACGAAGCAAAAAACAGAGGGAAATTTTGCATAAAATTCTTATAAAATGTCACAGTGGTTGCCGCCAGCACAACTCCCTCCAAAACACTCAACTGACATCCCAATCCATCAATTTCCCCCACATTCACAGTCACTGCTAATTATCCCATTCCCGACCTGCCTCACCCCAGAGAGTTGATTAATACCTGTGTGACGGGTTGGATCACAGAAACCCCCTTGGGGCTGCCAACTGATGTGCCAAGACTACTTCTGCCCCTGCTTTCCCTGCTAGCTTGGGACTCCAGCACCCTGTCTTGCTGAGCCAGACACACCCATCTGCTCCAACACAGACCCAGGGTCTGAACCACGTGCCCCAAAGCTGCAGACTTAACTGAAAACAGCTTAAGAAGTGTTCCTGTCTTTAACACTTAGATGCTCAACTTCCAATGGGATCTAAACCCCAAATAAATCTGTTTTACCCTGTATAAAGCTTATACAGGGTAAACTCATAAATTGTTCGCCTTCTATAACACTGATAGACAGATATGCACAGCTGCCCCCGCCCCCAGGTATTAATACATACTCTGGGTTAATTAATAAGTAAAAAGTGATTTTATTAAATACAGAAAGTAGGATTTAAGTGGTTCCAAGTAATAACAGACAAAGCAAAGTGAATTATCAAGTAAAATAAAATAAAACACCAAAGTCTAAACCTACTACAGTAAGAAAACTGACTACAGATAGGTTTCAGAGTAGCAGCCGTGTTAGTCTGTATTCGCAAAAAGAAAAGGAGTACTTGTGGCACCTTAGAGACTAACAAATTTTTTTGAGCATAAGCTTTCGTGAGCTACAGCTCATTTCATCGGATGCATTTGGTGGAAAATACAGAGGGGAGATTGATATACACACACAGAGAACATGAAACAATGGGTTTTATCATACACATTGTAAGGAGAGTGAAAAGGAGTACTTGTGGCACCTTAGAGACTAACAAATTTATTAGAGCATAAGCTTTCGTGAGCTACAGCTCACTTCATCGGATGCATATTGTAAGGAGAGTGATCACTTAAGATGAGCCATCACCAGCAGCCGGGGGGGGGGAAAGGAGGAAAACCTTTCATGGTGACAAGCAGGTAGGCTATTTCCAGCAGTTAACAAGAATATCAGAAGAACAGTGGGGGGTGGGGTGGGGGGGGAGAAATACCATGGGGAAATAGTTGTACTTTGTGTAATGACTCATCCATTTCCAGTCTCTATTCAAGCCTAAATTAATTGTATCCAGTTTGCAAATTAATTCCAATTCAGCAGTCTCTCGTTGGAGTCTGTTTTTGAAGGGTTTTTTTATCTTTTTTTTTAATCTTTTTTGAAGTTTTTTATCTTAAGTGATCACTCTCCTTACAGTGTGTATGATAAACCCATTGTTTCATGTTCTCTGTGTGTGTATATAAATCTCCCCTCTGTATTTTCCACCAAATGCATCCGATGAAGTGAGCTGTAGCTCATGAAAGCTTATGCTCAAATAAATTTGTTAGTCTCTAAGGTGCCACAAGTACTCCTTTTCTTTTTGACTACAGATAAAATCTCACCCTGTTTCAATAAGCTTCTATCACAGACTGGACGCCTTCCTAGTCTGGGCAAAATCCTTTACCCTGGTATAGCCCTTGTTCCAACTCAGGTGGTAGTTAGGGGATTTCTCATGACTGCTTCCCCCTTTGTTCTGTTCCACCCACTTACATATTTTTTGCATAAGGTGGGAATCCTCTGTCCCTCTCTGGGTTCCCACCCCTCCTTCTCAATGGAAAAGCACCAGATTAAAGATGGATTACAGTTCAGGTGACATGATCATATGTCACTGTAAGACTTCATTACCCACTTGCCAGCACACAGGTATACAGGAAGACTTATAAATAAAACAAAGCCATCTACAGTCAATTGTCCTGGTTAATGGAGGCCATCAAGATTCCAAACCACCATTAATGGCCCACACTTTGCATAATTACAATAGGCCCTCAGAGTTATATTTCATATTTCTAGTTTCAGATACAAGAATGATACAGTCATACAATTAGGATGACCACATTCAATAGATTATAAGCTTTGTAATGATACCTTACAAGAGACCTTTTGCATGAAGCATACCCCAGTTATATTATATTCATACTCATTAGCATCTTTTTATAAAATTATATAGAGTGCAACGTCACAACCTGCTCTTCCCCTCACACATGAACATCACTGCCAGTCCTTCCCACCCTCAGAATCCAGCAGTATTGCCCCTTCACCATACAGAATCTATTAGGGCTCACCCTTTGCATCCCTACCACTCTGTCCCGAGTCCGTCGATACCATCCACGGCCTAGCTCAGAGTCCGTCCATACCACACATGTCCACTCCCATGGTGGTTCTGACAGGGGAAGCATTGGGAGACCATTAACTAACTCCACTCTTTTTGTTTTGTGTTTTCCTAAAAAGCTGGACCGTCACAACAAAGGAGAAGAGGACTCCCCTGTCAAGTGGAGGTCTGAGGATGAAATGGAAGCCGAAGCAGCAAGCCTGAAGAAATATTTTCAGTAAAATCTGAGGTAAAGATTCCTAAGAGATGGTACAGATTGATTGATTGATTTATGCAGCACCCAAAACTGGCATCTTAGGGCACGTCTATATTGCAAGAAAAGACTCATGGCACTAGGTCTCAGAGCCTGGCTCCGCTGACGCAGGGCTCTGGTTGTGGGGCTATAAAATTGCAGTGTAGCCTTTCAAACTCGGGCTGGAACTCAGGCTCTGAGACCTCACAAGGGGCGAGGGTCTCAGAGCCGAGATATTAGCCTGAGCTTGAATGTCTACATTGACATGTTTAGCCCCACAAACCTGAGTCAGCTGGCCTGAGTTCTGAGACTCGGTGCCACAGGGTTTTTTATTGCAGTGCAGCAGACCTTACAGGCACAGACCCTACCCTAAGGAGTTTACAATCAAGATTACTGGGAGCAAAAAAGGCGGCAAGAGAGGGAAGGGAGAACAAGGGTCACAAAAGGATGGCCAGACAGTTTCTTGGGTTTGTTATGTATGTATTGTTGTGGCTCCATAAGAATATGCTGCATCCACTACGTTCCTTAAACACATCAGCACCAGCTTGGAGACATACTCAGCAAGCAACACCCAGGAAGCAAGACCTCGCTCACTGAAACAGGCACAATTTGCTAACAGCTTCTACCCAGTGGTGTCTGACAGGCCCCAGCTTTCCTTATATTTTACAATAGGAAATAGTCTCCATATATACGGGGTAACTTGACAAATGTTCACTTTTTAGAGAGAGAGGCCACTGTGTGCCTTTTATGCAAATATAGGTATCGTATATGCAAGTCCCAGTGCTAACCCTACTACAAGTGCTATTTTATGTTCGTAAGTCTTAACTCAGCAGTTCAGTTTCACTTTCAAAATAAACCTGCAGGAAGCTGCACATTGTGATAAATTTTCCATTGGCCCTAAAAGAAGAAAACGTTTGAAGGGAGCGGGGGAAATAAAACCAGTTTGGTAACTGCTAACGTTTGGTGCTATAAAAATTGAGATTTTTCATTTGATATCTGGAGTCCCAGATGTGGGATCCTTCCAACAGAAATGAATTGGCCCCCTGGGACCCATCTGAGTTACGCGAGGACATACAGCTCTGTGATACCTCCACACGTTTCTTCTTATCTTCCCCGTCAGTTGTTAGCATCATCCAGCACACTCGTTTCTCAGTGGTTTCTGACTGTTTTATGTTTTGTCCCATTGGGAACAGGAAGCCTGTAAATCTGCCTGCCTTGTGGCTGTGACTTGCTGCTCTGCAGCACAGCTTGGAAAATCTTCCGCTTAAACTCCACAGGTCGCTTGGCTAATGTGCGTGGCCCTAATAAGTCTTGATTGTGAGGTTTCTTAGCCACTGTGCCACTTGTTTTGAATTCCTCAGATCCTCTTCTCCATGACCTTTTCCTGGTTTTCCTCTCCTTTATTCACAAGAGGAAGATGCAATTAGAAAATGTCCGACGTAGGCAGAAAGGAAGTATTCTTAGATGATTCACATACAAACACAATTGCGCAATAACAAGAGGTTCTGTTTAGATAAGTAATTAACTTACTGCAGCATTCATGCAGACTGGGCTTTATGAAGATGGAAATTGAAAAGACTGCTTGGACCCATTTCCTTTCCAATGCAGGCTCTTTCCCTGCTGTATATTTTGCAGGGCTTCTTCCGGTCTAGTTATAAATGAAAGATTCGTTGGGATTTTCAAAGGAGTCTATGTGAATTTGGTGCCCAAATGCCATTGAAATTCAATGAAAGTTGTGTGCCTAACTAAGATTCTTTTGTGTACCAGTCAGATGAATAGATCCATAGATTTCAAGGCCAGAAGGGATCATTGTGATCATTTAGTCAGACCTCCTGTATAAGACAGGCCAGAGAATTTCCCCCAAATAATTCCTAGAGCAGAGCTTTTAGAAAAACATCCAATATTGATTTTTAAATGGTCAGGGATGGAGAATCCACCACAACCCTTGGTAAATTGTTCCAAAGGTTAATTAATCTCACCATTAAAAATGTACACTTTATTTCCAATCTAAATTTTCCAGCTTCAACTTCCAGTCATTGCATCATGTTATACCTTTCTCTGTTAGACTGAAGAGTCCATTATTAAATATTTATTCCCCATGTAGATACCTATAACTATGATCAAGTCCCCCTTAACTTTCTCTTTGTTAAGCTAAATAGATGGAGCACCTTGAGTAAATTGAGTGAGTTCCTTGAGTCGATCACTATAAGGCAGGTTTTCTAATCCTTCAGTCATTCTCGTGGCTCTTCTCTGAATCCTCTCCAATTTCTCAACATCCTTCTTGAATTGGACATAGTATCCCACCAGTGGTTGCACCAGTGCCAAATAGAGAGGTAAAACAACTGCTGTACTCCTAGTCGAGATTCCCCTGTGTTTATGCATCCTAGGATGACGTTTGCTCTTTTGGTAACAGAGTCACTTTGGGAGCTCATTTTCAGCTGATTATCCACCATAACTCCCAAATCTTTTTCAGAGTCACTGCTTCCCAGGATAAAGTCTCTGTCCTGTAAGTGTGGCCTACGTTTTTTGTTCCTAGATGTATACATTTAACATTTAGCCGTGTTAAAACGCACATTGTTTGCTTGTGCCCAGTTTACCATCCGATCAGGATTGCTCTGTATCAGTAACCTGTCTCTCTTCATTATTTACCGCTCCCCCAATTTTTGTGTCATCTGCAAACTTTATCAATGATTATTTTATGTTTTCTTCCAGGTCACTGATAAAATTGTTAAATAGTGTAGGGCCATGAACCCATCCCTGTGGGACCCTACTGGAAATACACCTGCTCAGAATCCCCCTAGAATCCTAGACTTTAAGTTCAGAGGGGGGCATCATGATCATGTACTCCGACCTCCTGCACATCTCAGGTCACAGAACCTCACCCACCTACTTCTGTAGTAGGCGCATACCTCTGGGTAAGCTACTGAAGTCCTCAAATCTTGATGTAAAGACTTAAAGTTATAGAGAATTCACCATTTACTCTAATTCGAACCAGCAAGTGACCCATGCCCCATGGTGCAGAGGAAGGCACAAAACTCCCAAGGTCTGTGCCAGTCTGAGCCAGGGGAAAATGCTTTCTCAACTCCAAATATGGTGATCAATTAGACCCTGAGCATGTGGGCAAGACCCACCAGCCAGATACCTGTTCTAACCTCAGAGCCTCTCCAACCACAGTTGTAACTCAGAAGCTCTCCATCTAATGTCCCATCTCTGTCCACTGGAGATATTTGGTAATAGTAGTCACGGAGGGACCGTAGGCAATCTCATCATACCCCTCCATAAATTTCTCAAGCTCAATCTTGAAACAAATTAGGGTTTTTGCCCCTAGTACATCCCTTTGGAGGCTGTTCCAAAACCTCATGCCTCTAATGGTTAGAAACCTTTGTCTAATGTAAAGCCTAAACTTACAGATGACCAGTTTATATCCATTTGTTTTTGTGCCAATATTGACCCTTAACTTAAATAACTCCTCTTCCTCCCTGGTGTTTATCTCCCTGATTTGCTAGGCTAAACAAGCCAAGCTCCTTAAGTGTCCTCTTGTACGGTATCAGAGTAGCAGCCGTGTTAGTCTGTATTCGCAAAAAGAAAAGGAGTACTTGTGGCACCTTAGAGACTAACAAATTTATTTGAGCATAAGCTTTCGTGAGATACAAAAGTGAGCTGTAGCTCACGAAAGCTTATGCTCTAATAAATTTGTTAGTCTCTAAGGTGCCACAAGTACTCCTTTTCTTCTTGTACGGTAGGTTTTGAGACCTATTGGTTAGCCAGTTTTTAATCCATTTAATGTGTACCATATTAATTCTAGTTTTTTAAGCAAAATGTGGTGTGCTACCAAGTGAAATGCTTTACAGGAGTCTAAGGATAGTGCATCAACACACTTACTTTTATCAATCTAACTTGTAATCTCCTCAAAAAAATGTATCAAATTAGTTTGGCAGGATCTATTCTCCATAAGCCCATGTTAACTTGCATTAATTACATTACCTTCCTTTAATTCTTTATTAATCAAGTCCCATATCAGCTGTTGTATTATCTTGCCTGGGATCAATGTCAGACTAATGTCTGATTACCCAATGTGAGATTATCTCTGTCATCCCATTTACTCTTTTTAAAATGTGCATAATATTAGCTTTCTTCCAGTCTTCTGGAACTGCTGCAGTACTCCAATGCTCATTGAAAATCAACAGTCCAGGATGTTTTAGTACTGGCAGCATGAGACCTCCAGCATGTGTCACTCAAACTGACGTTCCCCATGATCACACAGCTCTTATTCCTATTATACACATTATAAATAGGTGCAGAAGGAGGCGGTGGTCATCCTGTACCCTAGTATCTCTAGATCCTACAGTAAGGTGCAGAAATATTAAATCCTAAACTAGATAGATTGAGCCACGCACTGCAAGCAGATCCATTCGGCTACCCTTCGACCTATGTGCAGAGTTCTATTAAAGTCAATGAGTTTCTGCAAGGCAGCTGAATCAGCAGCCTAGGTCAGCCCATTCAGGTATTAGGGTCTATTCTTTTCCTTGCCTGACACCATTAAAATATTCATTAGTAGTATTCTCATTGCAAGAGGGTTTTGCCCAGGTCAAGGCTGTGCTTTTTAGCCTATGATTCCAAACACCAAGGCATCACTGTCAAACTCTTCTCCCGCCGAGTGTTTTTTCTTCCGATGCTAAAATGCTCTGAACTTAATGTAAAGTGCACATCCTTAGAACTTTTCCTCCGTTGCCCACTCCTTGGACCTTGCTTTCAGCAGTAGGAAGATTGAAAACTCCTGGCAAATTAACAAGGTCACAGAAATTTGCCTTCAGTGCTATTTTTGTTTTTGTTTTTCACCTCAGTTATCTTGGCAAATCGAAGTACACCTGGACCCAGTTTTGACTGAGATTTGAACATGGCCCATGGGATAGTCAAAAAACGCTGAATGTAGAAATTCTGGAGGCAATGAGCAGTGGTGGGGTAGGCCTCCTGCCCTGTTGTTCTGGTTAAGTGCCCGGCTATGAGGAGAAATGTCAGTTCATCAAGTTTGCTCATTTTGGCCACTCTGAGCTAATGCACTAGGTTGATTTCAAAGGGACTGCTCAGGTGCTTAAAGTTAGGTGTCTGGTTAAGCATATTGAATAGTCAGAGCTTCCAAAGTTCAAATATTACAGACGACACTGTGCCTACATAATTGTTTTTAATCATTGAAAATATTGAAACTATCTACCTAATTCACCCCCTTCTTCTGGATTTCCACCTCGTTTTCAGAGCTTTTGGCTAACTGTTTACTGCAGTGTATCTGTTACATTTTAAACTTGGCAAGTACCCTCTTCAGTCAAAGTCAAAGCGACACTTGATTTTCACTAGAGAGTGGCTTATGTGTGTACTGCAGGGTGTACGTCAGAAAGGGAAGCTCCTCTTTCACCTGCCCACCCATCCTGAGCCATTCTGCCCTGCGTGATCCAGCACTGCTCTGCTTTCCCCATGCAACACAGCTCCAGGAAGCAGGGGTAGGAATTAGGCCCGGTATTTGCCATTGCTCCTTTCATTTAAAAAATATCCCTTTGCCCTGAGCAGGTTGGGCTTTAAGTTCTCAGAGCTTCCCTATTTACCCTCAGACTTAACTTGGCCTTTTGCCATTGCACCAGCTGTAATGGCAGCTCTGTGTTAGGCATAAAGAAACCACCTAGCTGTATTTGATTGGCGATATAGTCATTGGGACGTATTATCTTTCTGCCCTGCAGTTATCACCACAGCATAAACTAATCAAATTTCCTTCATTGATCCTTTGCAGCACTTCTTGCATGCTGCCTAGAAGCTGCCTCCTGGCAATTGCCTGTCCCCTCCTAAACACACACACATACACACAATTCTGGGCCCTACCATCCTGCTCATATAAACTTGTTCATTGTAATTCTTATTCAAGGGTACAATAGGTTGGCAAAATGAGATATCACATTGCAGTTAAAAATACTCAATAGTAGTTTCTTTCCTCTCATTAATGCATTCCAGTGTCAGCACTTGCAGATGTCTTTAGGTCAAGGAGGACTAAAATAACTGCTGATGGCTTCCTTTTCTATAAGAAAGCAAAAGAAATATCATTTGAATATAATAAGAAGCTCTTAATTCTCTGCCTGCTACATCTACTAAGTGCTTTTCCACCCCTGACAGAGCAGTGTGCTTGAACATTAGACCCCTGGCCAACAGAAATATCCTGGGGGTCGCTTGAAGAAATAAATACTTTTAACATTTCCAACTGTGTGTTGTTCTATATGGGATGATAATAAGCTATTTAATTAGAGAAAGATGAGAAGATACCATTTTATTTTCACACGCGGCGCTCTATAATAGATCAGACTAACGGGATTTCAATTCATCGTCAGTCACTGTTATCCATGTGTCCTGCTTCTTTCACGGCTTTCTCTCTACTTCTTTGTATTCCCAGCTCCTCGGGACAAGCCATCATCTCTGGGACACCCCCGGCTTGAGCTGTCACTCACAGAATACTTACGACCTCGCTCCAGGAAAGATTAATCTCCTGAGAAGCTGCAAGTAGCTCAGGAGAGGACTGGAATTTAAAGCAAGGGGGGGTTCCCTTTTTAAACAATGCGCTGAGCTACTACAGCTATCCTCATTGGCTGCACATGGTGCCACTCACTGGCACATTTATTCCCCAAGGGTGAAATTCACCCCGTGCAGGGAAACATCACAAGGTCTTCACCCCTCTTCAATCCCACGTAATAGGCTTCAGTGGAACACAGTCCTGGTGCTGATCCCCTGACCAGGGGTGAATTTCACTGTGTATGAAAAAGAAGGTTCATGGCCTTCAATACATGGCTCTTCGTGATTTCTGTGGTTTCTTTATGTATAGTAATGTAAAATATCTTTCAATCAGACTGAGGTCCATGCTTCTCCCTGCTGCTCCTCCACATCCAAACTCTGCCTTATTTAATACACTACCTCAACACCCTAAATGAGATGATGTCCTCCAGCATCTCAACCTCTGGGTGAGGTTAAAAAAATGGATAAATGAAACATAAAAGAAAACTACTTTTATGGAAAAGATTTTTTAAAAAATCAGTGCTTAAGATCACAGCAGCTGAGAATTTGCTTAAAATGACTGTAGCTTGAGCCTCTCCCATCCAAGTATCAACCACTCTGTGATCAGTTATTTATCCCAATGAATTTTGCAAAATGATGTAGTATGTGAGGCAGGATGAGAGACAAAGTACTCTTCTTTACAGAGCAAACCTTAATGCAGTGTTTACATTTTAGGATCTGTTTTCAGATGCATCTCTCCAGATTTCTAACCCATCACAGGAATCTGGAGCCTTGTTAGTGGGGTAAATGTTTTGATGATCTTGTGTCTCCTGAATTTCAAAACACAGCACGCTTGCCCGAGAATAGGAGCCTTAGTCTAGCTCACTCTTTCGGACTCCGCTCCTGGAGCCAAGACAAGATATGGGATAGTCACAAGTTTCAGTGAGGTTTCCTATTTTATCTGCAGGTGAGGAAATCCTTTTATGCCATTAAAGAAGCAGTCAGCCTAAAGTGTGACATCAAAATGTCCCCCTGCATATACAGAGGATTGACAGGGATACTCTGTTGCCAACTGCTTGCTGAGCTATATGTGGCCAATCACTTTTAATTGTTTAAACACTTGAATATTTTAGGTGTCATGCCAAATACAGGATTCTTTTAAAAATATCTCCAAGTAACGCATCCTGGACACTGGGGGTGGCTCTCTGATGTAAACCCTCTCCCCTGCCCCTGCACGTGGGCAGTTTGTCTTTTCAACTTGGTCAGAGAATGGGAACTTTCTTCTCTTTCTCTGTCTCTTTCTGTCTCGGAAGGCAGAACGGCTCCCTGAGGGCGCTGGGTGGAGTTTCGATCCTGCTGTCGCCACCTCCTCCAGACAAGGTGGTGGGCTGGGCCCTTTAGGAGTGAACGGGTCCAGTCCACCTGTGTCTCCTTAACAGCCTCTTGATGGAGCCTGATAGAGGACAGCTGGTCTGTATAAAGAGCCAGAGGGGAATAGAAGTGGGAAGAGGAAACTGTGGCAGAGGTTGAAGAAAACAGGAGATCTCTGACCCAGGATGGGTTTGGGAAGCCAGAGGGCTAAAGAAGGCTGAGAGCTGGGAAGTGAGAGGGGTTCCCCGCTGGCCTCCCAAAGCCAGAGAATAGACTGCACCGAAAGGGTGCTAGACCCCCTCCAGGGGAAGAAAAGGATTGAGGGCTGGGGAGTTCCTGTTGGGAGAGCAGGGGAGGACTCCAGCAAGAAGGGGCTGGAGTGGCTGCACACTGAAGAGCAGGGTGATCATGAGGAAGAGCCTCCAGCCTGACAGAAGATGCCAGGGATGAATGCATGGGGCTGACGGGTAGCTTTAGGGATGTGGAGGACTGTTTGAGTTGTTTGTTTATAAATGCAGCTCCCAAGGAGAGGTTTCAGAGTAGCAGCCGTGTTAGTCTGTATTCGCAAAAAGAAAAGGAGGACTTGTGGCACCTTAGAGACTAACAAATTTATTAGAGCATAAGCTCCTCTGTTTTTTCCACCAAATGCATCCGATGAAGTGAGCTGTAGTTCACGAAAGCTTATGCTCTAATAAATTTGTTAGTCTCTAAGGTGCCACAAGTACTCCCCCAAGGAGAGGCCGCGAGAGAGTCTGCAGTGCAGTTATTGATGTACGGGGCCCCGACATGGGGAAACTGAGGCAGGGTGCTTGCTCCTCTGGCCACAAGGGGGCGATCAGGAGGTGGCTGCCTTGTGCAATAGGCGTCACTACATCAGAGCTATGCCGGGTAACTGCAGCTGAGACTCTGACCCCTGGTAGCACAGGAAGTCTCTTCTTTGCTTGGCATTAGGGCAGTCTATTGTTTACTCTTTCTTCTCCCCCAGCCTCTCTTTCTGTTGTCACTCAGCTCCCTGGAGTCTCTGGAGAAGAGGACAAGTCCTTCAGCTTGGTCACACAGGTGAAATTTGCTCTAGCCACAGAAAGCCCAACTCTCCCAGCTCCATGCAAGGAGGGGGTGCGGTGCTTCTCTGTAGCCTCCACCCCAGCCAGTCCCACAGGGTGCTTGACCACTGGATCTGCCTACAATCAGATCTGATCCCCTGGCCCACCCCACTGCAGCCTTCCACACTGGACAGAATTCAGATCCCCACAATAACAGTAGAAGACTTCTCTGGAGTGGGAAGAGCAGAGGGCAAGGGTGAGCTATGGCCCCCGGCCTGGCTGTCTCAGGCAGGCTGGCAGAGAGTTTATGCTGGGCTGGGGCTAGGGCTACATTTAGCCCTGTGGCACTAACCACACTGCATCAGTGAGATCTGACTGTGACTGCACTCAGGCAGTGTCTGCACATAATCACTACGCAAACACCCATTTTCCTAATCAGCTATAGATTTCTATACACTCCAGCCTTAAGTGCTATTAATAATATCATACACTCAGCAGCCTCTAAGCACCATCAGTTAGAAATCAGGAACTCAGTGTCCACGGGAAACCATTACAACCTAAGAGGGTGAAGCTTAAGCTCCAGAGGAGATAGGTTTTATGAAGGTCACCTTGAGAAGCTGCATCATAAGAATCCGTCAATAGACGAGAATGTTCCCGGTGTGCATTTCACGTTATTTTGACTAGCTGGAAAGGTTGAAGAGCAGAATGTGTCATATTACAGGGTCTATTCTTCCCCCAAAATTAGTTTTCCTGTAATAAGAAACAAGTAAATATAAACTAATCCTTTTTCATTTCAACTGAATGCAAGGAAAAGTTAATATCACCAGAAGCTTCCTGAACAAACACCACCTGGTTTGTGAGAGTGTCGTCTGAAGTGTAAAAACTTTGTCTAACGTCTCTTAAAATACCTCTCACATGGAAGCTGTAGATATAAGAGCAATGCAATTACAGTGACTACTAATGAACCATGTAATGCTTAAGGGAAAAGGTTTCCCCATAAGTGTGATGTGTTAATATATAATGTACCTACTGCAAAATGAATGTTGATTCTTGTTCTAATCTGGGTGTGTCAGAGTAATTTTTTTTCCTTGTAGCCCAGTGAAAATGAAGAAGCTGGGGAGGGCAGTCTGAGTGAAATTCACCCCAGTGCTGGGGTCCACCTGAAAGCCTATGTACCACATCAGTCCTCGTTTGAGGATTTAAGTGGTGCACTGACCTAGTGCTGTCTCTGCACAGGGGTGAACTTCAAAGGGAACTCTGGGCTTCCCTTTCCCTGGGGTTAGCAATATTTATTCAGCTTTGTAGGGTACTTTGAAGGCCACAGATCAGCACGTAGGTCCTGTGGTTATAGCTGCAGTAGAAGCATCAGACACAGAGGGAGATGCATTTAATTGTACTGTATAAAGTATTACTTTTATTGGTGTTAATAGTGAAAACTCAGAAGGGTCAGATGTTCTGTTCACACAAAAGTTTGAATCCCAAATTTCAACAGCCAGATATGCTGATTTAGTTTCGTGCTTGATTAATCACCAGGAGTGGGGGTTAGGGCACAACTTAGGGATGGGAGCATCCCGGGATCTAGAAGAGACCAGAAGGAGCGGCATAGGGCGAAGATGATGTTTCAGAGAATACTGATGAAAAGAAACATCAAGGACTCTCAGATCTGAGCCTGTGCTGAAATGGAGCTGGGCTCTGATCCCTGCAAACTCGTCCATGGCGTGAGTTACAAGATTCACCGACTAAGCAGGGAAGCCCTGTTTAAAGCAGATTCACAAGTAGCTTACAGCCTGCCATGCAAATGTCACTCAAGGGGTGACCTACAATGGAGACGTTAGTGCTCAAAATGCCACGTAACGGGGAAACATATGTTTCAGGGAGAAGAGACAATGAAACAAAGAAGTGGGCGTGTGGTAAGACACCAAGCAAAACAGTGCTCAGCTACTATCAAAGTGGTGTTACTGTACTGTTGTGGACACAACATAAGAGAGAGATATTCAAAGCAGCAATCTGAATATGACCTTGTAGCTTATGCGCTCCCATGAGTTTCAATATCCAAGCTGCGGCGATGACAAGATATAAATAGCAATTCAGGGGAGCAGATATGTGAAAAGGGATGTTGGACACATTGTACAATTTGTCCTTCCCATTTGCCCCATCAACAGTCACCAGAACACTTTGGTACCCATGGAAGGCCTGGTCATTGCATTCGCAAACGTGTTTCTGCGTGTTATCATTTGCATGTACAGATACCTGGGTCTGAGCAACTGCAACTGCCTTCTGTGGATGAAATTAGTGAAGACATTTGGAAACGTGGTTGATGATGCAATGCAGTGATTTCAGTGTAGCTTTGTCAAGGGGAGGCCGTTAGATTTGGATTTTCAGGGGGCTGTGATTGGCTGTTCTCCGTAGTCAGGACCTGACTTTGGTATTTATCTATTCCATTGGCACCCTCAGGCCAGTGCAGCCACTAGCGTGTATCAGGATGGGATATATTGTGTCCACACTGTGCACACGCAACTTCTCTCATGACTGCAGATGGAGGACACACGATGTCCCTTTGGGCCATGCCACATACAGCTGCACAGTAAAGGGTTGATGAAACGGCCTTTTCCTGCAAAGATCTCAAGAGTAAACTGCCTTCGATCTTTCTTTGAGGGTGAAATTCTCTGCTTCAGGGCTGATCCAAGGCTGGGGTTTGGATTCATAGGACACTTGAAAGTTTCTGGGCAGGGGGGGCTCCAACCAGAGGCAGGAGCAATGAAAGCTTCCTAAAAGCAGGCGAGCCACTGGTGCCCAAACTGTGGCCCTGCTCACGTCACCCCTTCCCCTTGAAGCCCCACCCTTGCATGGCCCCTTCCCCTGAGACCCTGCCCCTGCACTGCCTCTTCCCCCAAGGCCCCACCCCCACACCACCTCTTCTCCCACCAAGATCGTGTCCCCTGCTCGCTCCTCTCAACCCCCCCGCCACCAGATCCTTGCACCTGCATGGAGCCCCACTGACTTTGTTAGGGCATCCTGTGAATGCCACAGCATGCCGAATCGAGACTTCTAATGGCACAGAAGGGACTATGATTGTAAAGTGCGTTTACAGGGAGCTCTATGGGAGGCTGAATGACCCAATGGCTAGGGTGCGGGGCTGACAGGAAGGAGGGGTTCTAGTCCAGGCGCTGCCCCGGGCCTGCCGGGTACTCTTGGTGAAATCATTTGGGACTAGATTCACAAAAGATGCCAAATCTCAGCATCAGGCCCCACTGTGAGGCACAAAATCCCTGCTCAGGTGCTCTGAGCTCTCTTGCCGGGTTGGGCTTTGTGGATGAGCTCTCACCAAACAGCTGGGGTTTGGGGAGGAGGAGAACGTCCCTCATAAACAGAGCTTTTTGCTCTGTGGTTAGTGTACTCACCTGGAATGCGGAAGATCCCTGGTTCAAAGCCCCCCTGAAGGTGAGAAGGGATTTGAAGGGGAGTCTGCCACCACTCATGAGGGCCCTAGCCACAGGGCTCTGGGCTAGTCTGATGTGGGCTTCCCCCGGCCTCTCCTGGTGAAGCTCTTGCACTGTGAATAAGTAATTCACGGCTCACTGGGCCAGAGAGAGAGCAAGCATGGGAATGACTCTGTAGCTGGATGGTTAGCGCATTCACCCAGGAGACAGATCCGTTGCTGCAATGACTCTTCTGATGAATAATCCCTCCTGCCCCGATTTAGGCCTCAAACTCCCTCGCCTTGGCATCTCTTGGCATAGGCAAGCCCAGATGGGGAGCCACCTAGCATGCTGGCTTTTGTGAATCCCATTCTGAAGCACCTGTCTCTCTCCATTCATCATCTAGGGAGCCTAGACAGCTAATCCAGGTTTTGTGAATTGCTGTGATTTTGTATCTACATAAAAGTAAGGCATGGTGACACTCAGCATGGCCATGCCTGAATTCCCTTCTGAATCTTCCTCACTCTGTGGCTTAGTTTCCGTTCTGTAAAATAAACATAATGCCACTAACCTCCTTTGCAAAGTGCTTTGAGATCCACATCTGAAAAGCACTATATGACCACAAGGTATTATCACTATTGGCACATGGGCTTGATCTGTATAATGTAAATCGATATCATCCAAATGGAATATTCAAATGACTTGCTATAACATATTTTACAGTACCACTGTTCAGGTATTGTTCTCCCCTCCAAATACTAGCTGCTGCCATGTGAACTGGAATATGCGCTAGCTGGCTTTAAACCTGAGTATTTCATTTTCTCCATCATAATCACTGGTTCCCTTTGCACAGTGCTAATCAGCATCTAGCCAATTAACAATAAACAAACTCATTTTATCTTACTATTACAGATCAAATATGTTATTGCATTTAGCTTGATGTCTAATGAAGATTTTAATGGTCAATATTTTTCAGGTGAGACAATCTGGAACAAATCCTGGAGCATAAGAAAACCAAAAAAGGGACTCATTCTCCAGCAGTCTGTGACATTGGACCTGCAGCTAACCCACTTAGATGACATTCTACAAACAATGGATTCGTCCAAGAAACACTCTATTGTACTGTTGGATATTAGTGGGGTTGAATTTCAGCTAAGTCGACTGACAGACTGGATTCAACACAACCTAATGGCTCATATTTTCTGAATGATGTACGTGGGAATTTTACAATTGGCCTTGGGCCTCAACTGAAATTAAATATTAGCAGCAATATTTGTCTGGTGTGTTACATTACAAAACATTGGCTCCATGTTGTGCCTAACGACATTCTGTTTGTAATGTAGTGTAGCGCAGAAAAATTACATCTTTTAGTACTACTATGCCTCTCAGAAACCAAAGCTTTGTTATAGCCTAGATACGATAAGCCTGGAGAGCTCCATTTTGCTAGATAAGATAATAGAACAAGAAATGCATAAACTTTCTTAAGAGCATACGTTCCACTCTTACTTTTAATGAGTTGGTACAAAATGTGAAGCCGCTCATGTGGTATTCAGCACATTACAGACTATGATGTAAGGGTTGTTGCTTGCAACAAAGCATGTTAACTTTGGTTGGTTGTTATTCACTTGATGTACTCGCTCAGTAATAATGATCATCTGCAGAGCTGCTCTGAGTCGTTTAGCTGTTTACTGCCAGTACATCACTGAGAATATATGGCTGAAATGAAGGCAAATGGACATACAATATCCTGGCAAGAGCCCTGAACTGAAGCACCAGTGGTGGCATTCTTGAACTTTGGCTCCTGATCTCAACCTGAGTTTTGCAGCTCAGGTCTACAGTTGTCACTAGAAGAAGGCAGCTTTTGTCATCCCTTGCCACACAGTGGTATGTGGGACAACTGTGTTCTTAAGGCAGAATGGGTGAGAACGGCAGTAGCTCAAATACTCTGTGATTGCTGCTTTAAACCATGGCAACCTGTACACCATCTTTGCAGTGAGGTTGGCATGGGCCATCAGCCATGAACATACCTGAACTTCAGAGAAGTTTGGAGTCAGATCCAAATCAGGATTCAAATGCCACCAGATTGACCCGACGCTGCATCAAACAAATCAAACATGCCAGAAAATGTGTAAATAAATAATTCCTCCAGGAGTGTCACTGAAGCACAGTCTGATTTGAGACTTAGTGGAAATGCCCTGGGTATACACAGTGCTTGGGCCAAAGTCCGGCCAGGACCAGGGATAAATTTGACCTATTGACTTAGAAACGCTGCTGAGCAAATACAGAGAGTAACATCAGGAGCAAAACAAACACATTCGGCTAGAGTTAGGCTTGGCAGAATTCATTTTTTTAATACTTGTGACAGATAATAGCAATGTTTATTTGTAAGTATTTTTCCAATTATTATTGATTACAATTTTCACAGTTACACAGAATTATGGGGTTTTATGCATTTTTTTCAGTTTTCATCAATTTAAATTTTCACAGTTGCAGGAAATGCTGCGGGAGGAAGTCAGACAGTTATTTAATGACAGGAGAGATTGAGATTCAAACAGTTAAAACTTTATAACCACCAGCATCACATGGTCAAACTGTACAAAGTAAATACCCTCAAATCAAACTCTCACGCAGCATTCCTCTTAGTTCGCCTGTCAGTACATTTTGATTATTAGCGACGGAAATATTTTTGTTGGTTTGTGTGTGTACGATGACATTGACATATAAAACTAATCCTTCCAAGCGTAGCTCTAGTTATTGCTCAGATACTTTGCAAAAGTAGCTCCCGGAAGCCTGAGTTCGCTATCACAGATTTAACATGACAGCAGACATCTTCCACAGACTTTTGAAAAGCCTCAACCATTCTAATGATATTTTATTTCCAGTCAAAGTAAACAGAAATCCCCTTCTGACAGAGTCTGTACATTTTAGTCCCTGAACAAGAGTTGAAATACAGAAAAGGAAGGCACAATGGCAAGCCAGAAAAGCTTGGGACACTGAGCACTTTCCAAGAACCCAGCAAATGAACCAGTCTGAAAGGTCCTCCTTTTGCATTTGAATATGTAAAGTAGAGCTGATTCTTCAACGCTAAGGAAGACAATTGCCATTCCATCCAGGTAGGTGGATGTGGAAGACCTCTGCTTCAATTACATTTGCAAGCTATTTTCAACCCTTGCATTTGATGGCTTCATATTAAGTATGGAATATTCTCGTATTAATTTTGTAGCCAGCAATGAAGGCAGGACACCAACCACTTCATATCAAGTCTGCCTAGCATATGATGACTGATCTGCAAGAAACATTTCATTTCTGTTAATGAAGATGCCATATCAAAGGTCTAATTAAAAAAAATATCCCCTTGTGGCATTATGTGCAAAACAACTCCTTGATGCAGCATGGGGGGTTGCGGGGGGGTGTTTCCCTCCTCCTGTCTTAAAAATAGAATTTGCAATAGATGGGAGGGGATACGTTAAAGAATTAGTGGTGGCTAGGGACAGATTAGAAAAGTCAGCTCAAGAAACTCTGCAGTTATATGGTAAGTAAAAAAGCCCTACTTAAATCTAGGCCTGCCACTAGCACCTGGCTCATTCATACACTTCCCGCAGCCCTAAGGAGGAGAGGACTGGGAATACTGGCTTGATCAGACAGACTAAAAAGCATAGCAGGTAGGCTGTCAGCCCCCTAACTCGTTACATCCCTCTAAGCACTGAGGCCATGGGCCCAGGTCTTCATGGGCCGACCAAGGATTCAGGCACAGTTGGGATATTTCCTGTGGCTATCACGGGTCAGGCAAGGCCCCAAGGACTATGAGACCAGATTTTTAAACAAATGTGTGTAGCTTTGTCCCGACCCCACCCACCTTGGCAAACTGGCCAACCAGAAAGTACCAGTCAGTGGGCCACAGTTCCACATGCCACAAGCTCTTTTTCTCTGTGGCCAATGACTGGGAAAATCTCCCACACATGCAGCCTCTAAACATGATGTCGCTGAAATACTCCAGTGGTTTGCACCATAATGGGGGCCCCTCCTCCTTGATATTTGGCTGTGAAGCTTGCAATATCGATAAATGAACCAGCCACAAAGGTCAGGCTTTTCCAGGGTGCTCAGGGGCTCCTGTTCTCAATATAAGGTGCTGGATTCTGAGCACCCCCTTTGCTGCCACTACTTCTTCTCCCCCCACCTCCTTGTGGAGGTGCACAGCACCCTGCCCTCCTCACAGTCTGCTCCTGACCTCCCATGGCATCTCTTGCTCCATCCCCTTCTGATGAGTTGTTCCAAGGGACCATGTGAGAAGAAACTCCTCCATCATCTGCGAAGAGTTACGAAGGGATCTCTGGGTGACTGGGTAACAAATGTCAGTGTTGATAAATGCCAAGTAATGCACATTGGAAAATAGACTCCTAACTATGCATATAAAATGATGGGGTCTAAATTAGCTGTTACCAATCGAGAGAGATCTTGGAGTCATGTGGATAGTTCCCTGCAAAGATCCACTCAATGTGCAGCGGCAGTCAAAAAAACCAAACAGAATGTTAGGACTCATTAGAAAAGGGATAGATAATAAGACAGAAAATATCATATTGCCTCTAGATAATCCATGGTACGCCCACATCTTGAATGCTGCGTGCAGATGTGGTCGCCCCATTTCAAAAAAGATATATTGACTTGGAAAAGGTTCAGAAAAGGGCAACAAAAATGATTAGGGATGTGGAATGGCTTCCGAATGAGATAAGACTGGGACTTTTCATCTGGGAAAAGAGACGACTAAGGAGGGATATGACAGAGGTCTATAAAATCATGACTGGTCTGGAGAAAGTGAATAAGGAAGTGTTATTTACTCCTTCATAAACACAAGAAGTAGGAGTTACCAAATGAAATGAATAGGCAGCAGTTTAAAACAAACAAAAAGAAGTATTTCTTCACATAATGCACAGTCAACCTGTGGAACTCTTTGCTAGAGGATGTTATGAAGGCCAGGACTATAACAGGGTTCAAAAAGAACTAGATAAATTCATGGAGGCTAGGTCCACCAATGGCTATTAGTCAGGATGGGCAAGGATGGTGTCCCTAGCCTCTGTTTGCCAGATGCTGGGAATGGGTGACAAGGGATGGATCACTGGATGATTACCTGTTCTGTTCATTCCCTCTGGGGCACCTGGCACTGGCTGCTGTCGGAAGACGGATACTGGCTAGATGGACCTTTGGTCTGACCCAGTGTGGCCATTCTTATGTTCTTATCATCACCACAGCACTCCCAATGCAGCAGAGGCCGGAACCTCTGGTTGGCCTTGATATGGTCTAGTCTCCGTACTTCCCTTTCCCTTGCTGCTCAGCCACAAAAGTGGAGCCACAATCTTGCCCATGCTGGCCATCATGGAGTGTCTTCTACTGGCGCTAGTCACTGTCGTGGTTCGGTGTGCTGCTTTTCATGGGGAACACGAGAGGGATACAGGGAAACGTCTTGGTACAGAGGAACAAATGCAGTCACGAGGAGCCAGGCAGTCCAATTCCGCTTTCTTCCCCACTCTGATGTTCTCATCGTGTATTCCATGTTTTCTGTGGGCTTGTTCCTGAACTCCCCAGTGGGAGCAAGAGCAGAATCTGACCCTGTGTTTCCTCCTCTGCATACCCTGCTATGGAATAAAGCTTGCAAACGGTAACTCTGACAATGGCCCCTTGCAGCACAGAGCCTGTGGCCACTAGAATATCCACACTATAGGAAAAACAAAGAGCCAGCGATGCCAAGTCACCTCTAGAGCTGACACCTCCTAGTCAGGGACATTTCAGAGGTGAGCAAGAGTCAAGCCTCTGCTAACCCCCTCAGGCGTTGGGCTATTAAAAACCTGGAATTAAATGATGCTGCTTGAGTGCATTTCTAGCAATTTTTTGCAAACCAGTTTCTCTCTCCCCCACACCCCCACACATGCAAACACACTAATCTATGCCTGGGATTCAATTTCCTTGCATGTTAAAGGACTTAGGTATCTAATTGCACTTTCCACTTGCACTGAAAATGTGCATAAAAAATCCAGGTACAAAAAACTCTCTGTATTCAAATTGCCAGTACAGGTTCAGACACTGGTTGGAGCCCATTTGAAATTTTAGCTTAATAATCAACTCATTGGTAGCAGTTTGTTCTGTGTGAGTCCCTGCAGGAATTTTTAACACCTTGCACTATTAGCATTTTGCTGTTACTAACGTTTGGGAGAAAAGAGCATCGGAAGAACCACCTGTTAGAAACCAGCCATGGTAGCTGAGCTCTGCAACAGTTGTTAACCTTTATTGAAGTCGCAGAACAAGGAGATGTACCACCTGTCACATCTATCCAAAGCCACTCAGTCTTTGTCAGTGCTTCGTGATTAAAAACGGGAGAAATAAATGGCCACCTTGGATTGCAGGATTGCATTTCTTCCTTTGCAGAGACTTGTGTTATTCTGGAAAACTCAATTAAAAAAAAATCCTGCCCTACACTTCATGCCTCCTGCCCCCCAGATCGTAGGGATGTGGGAGTTAGGAACTAGTCAGTCCAAGGAAAAGCACTTGTTTTAATGTGAAGACAATAACAATGCTGCAGCGCACTCATCAAGGGTGTGTGACTGCAAAAAGCTGAGCATGTCCTGTTGTGGCTGCGTGACCTGGATGCCCATTAGGAGTCGAGGTTGCCCCGAACCTCAAAGGAGCTGCGGTGAAATTATTAGTTTAAAATCAGTGGGTAGATGAACAAATGAGCTGGAGGCGATTTGGTACATAGTGGAAACCACACTCCAACGTGCCATGGAAAACGGGCTTCACTAAAGCAGGCAATGTCATGCAGTGCTTCCAGCAGGGCCGTGAACACAGTGCAAGGAGGTCTTCATGTCTTTTTAGCATCAGTCTAGCTGGATACTGGGGAGTTTATGTCAGAGAATCATAGAATCATAGAATATCAGGGTTGGAAGGGCCCTCAGAAGGTCATCTAGTCCAACCCCCTGCTCAAAGCAGGACCAACCCCAACTAAATCATCCCAGCCAGGGTTTTATCAAGCCTGATCTTAAAAACTTCTAAGAAAGGAGATTCCACCACTCCCTAGGGAACCCATTTCAGTGCTTCACCATCCTCTCCAGTGAAATATTTGAAGGTTTCAGAGTAGCAGCTGTGTTAGTCTGTATTCGCAAAAATAAAAGGAGTACTTGTGGCAACTTAGAGACTAAGAAATTTATTTGAGCATAAGCTTTCGTGAGCTACAGCTCACTTCATCGGATGCATTTGGTGGAAAATACAGTGGGGGGATTGATATACACACACAGAGAACATGAAACAATGGGTTTTATCATACACACTGTAAGGGAGAGTGAATCACTTAAGATGAGCCATCACCGGCAGCAGGGGGAGGAAAGGAGGGAAAACCGTTCATGGTGACAAGCAAGATAGGCCATTTCCAGCAGTTAACAAGAACATCTGAGGAACAGTGGGGGGTTGGAGTGGGGGGGAGAAATAACATGGGGAAATAGGTTTTACTTTGTGTAATGACTCATCCATTCCCAGTCTCTATTCAAGCCTAAGTTAATTGTATCCAGTTTGCAAATTAATTCCAATTCAGCAGTCTCTCGTTGGAGTCTGTTTGTGAAGTTTTTTTTGTTGAAGGATAGCCACTCTCAGGTCTGTAATCAAGTGACCGGAGAGATTGAAGTGTTCTCGACTGGTTTTTGAATGTTATAATTCTTGACGTCTGATTTGTGTCCATTTATTCTTTACGTAAGACTGTCCAGACTGTAGTAGGACTACTACAGGACAGGCCCAACAAAGAAAATAACAGAACGCCACTAGCCATCACCTTCAGCCCCCAACTAAAACCTCTCCAACGCATCATCAAGGATCTACAATCTATCCTGAAGGACGACCCATCACTCTCACAGATCTTGGGAGACAGGCCGGTCCTTGCTACAGACAGCCCCCCAACCTGAAGCAAATACTCACCAGCAACCACACAACAGAACCACTAACCCAGGAACCTATCCTTGCAACAAGCCCGTTGCCAACTCTACCCACATATCTATTCAGGGGACACCATCATAGGGCCTAATCACATCAGCCACACTATCAGAGGCTCGTTCACCTGCGCATCTACCATGTGATATATGCCATCATGTGCCAGCAATGCCCCTCTGCCATGTACATTGGTCAAACTGGACAGTCTCTACATAAAAGACTAAATGGACACAAATCAGATGTCAAGAACTATAACATTCAAAAACCAGTCGGAGAACACTTCAATCTCTCCACTCACTCGATTACAGACCTGAGAGTGGCTATCCTTCAACAAAAAACTTCAAAAACAGACTCCAACGAGAGACTGCTGAATTGGAATTAATTTGCAAACTGGATACAATTAACTTAGGCTTGAATAGATACTGGAATGGATGAGTCATTACACAAAGTAAAACTATTTCCCCATGGTATTTCTACCAACCCCCCCCCCCCCCCCGCACTGTTCCTCAGATGTTCTTGTTAACTGCTGGAAATGGCCCACCTTGCTTGTCACCATGAAAGGTTTTCCTCCCCCGCCCCCCCGCTGCTGGTGATGGCTCCTCTTAAGTGATCACTCTCCTTACAGTGTGTATGATAAACCCATTGTTTCATGTTCTCTGTGGTGTATATCAATCTCCCCACTGTATTTTTCCACCAATGCATCCGATGAAGTGAGCTGTAGCTCATGAAAGCTTATGCTCAAATAAATTTGTTAGTCTCTAAGGTGCCACAAGTACTCCTTTTCTTCCAGTGAAATAGTGTTTCCTAATATCCAACCTAAACCTCCCCCACTGCAACTTGAGACCATTGCTCCTTGTTCTGTCATCTGCTACCATTGAGAGCAGTCTAGATCCAGCCTCTTTGGAACCCCCTTTCAGGTAGTTGAAAGCAGCTATCAAATCCCCCCTCACTCTTCTCTTCCGCAGACTAAACAGTCCCAGTTCCCTCAGCCTCTCCTCATAAGTCATGTGTTCCAGTCCCCTAATCATTTTTGTTGCCCTCCGCTGGACATTTTCCCACATCCTTCTTGTAGTGTGGGGCCCAAAACTGGACACAGTACTCCAGATGAGGCCTCACCAATGTTGAACAGAGGGGAACGATCACGTCCCTCGATCTGCTGGCAATGCCCCTACTTATACAGCCCAAAATGCCATTGGCCTTCTTGGCAACAAGGGCACACTGTTGACTCATAGCCAGGCTTCTTGTCCACTGTAACCCCTAGGTCCTTTTGTGCAGAACTGCTGCCTAGCCATTCGGTCCCTAGTCCTGTAGCGGTGCCTGGGATTCTTCCATCCTAAGTGCAGGACTCTGCACTTGTCCTTGTTGTCAACCTCATCAGATTTCTTTTGGCCCAATCCTCTAATTGGTCTAGGGCCCTCTGTATATTATCCCTTCCCGTCCCAGAGTCATTGTCTGCTTCTCGGCAGGAGGTCTGTAACCACCCCAATCACTCAGAGGGCACGCACAGGTTGCTGGATGCATGGCCTGGACACATGCTGTGTGGGATCCGTCTTCGCAAAGCCGTTTGTAAATCTGCTGATCATTGTTCATCACACATCCCCGCTGCTTGGCCTCGCCTGTGAATCGATGCGCTCACATAACACGGCGGGCGGGATTCCTCAGCAATGTTACAGAGTGGGGACAATGAGAACTCGGTTTGGGAGGGCACCTGGTTTGAATGCAGAAGGATGGCCTTGTGGCTCTGGTATTTGAGTGTGACTCAGGAAAGCCGAGCTCAGTTCCTGGCACTGCTACAGGTGCCCAATGCCCCTGGGCCAGTCCTTTAGTCCCAACGGACGTCAGTTCCCCATCTGTAAGCAGAGGATGATAGGACTGATCTGCCACACACGGCTGTTGAGAGGCTAAACTTTGCTGAGGCAGCGGCGCTGTCTAACGGCAGGGTCAGCGTGTCAGAACGTATCAAAATAGTTCAACTGCCGAGAAAAAAAAAATCAGTTCATCAAAAAGTATCACATAGATGTCTCTGTAACCGCACTCCACCTCTCTGCTGCTGCTACTCGCAGTGTTTGGTTATCTTGTGAGCAGAGCTCAAGCAGCCCTGGCCTGAAAACAGAATTTCCTTCCCAGGGAAAATGTCAAGGGTGCTGTTTCAGGCCCGGTTCAGGATGAACTATTTTTCAGAAACTCAAGTTTTTCCACAGGAAGGAAAATCCAAGATCTTTTGTTTCAAGGGGACCTCAATGGAGCTCAGATTCCTGGCTAACAACTTCCCGGGCTGTCCACCAGACAATCAGGGAAACTGGCCACCTGGGGCGGTGGCTCAAGAGGGAGCTAGCCAGGTGGCCTGCGGGGAACCTGCTGGGAGGCAGAGCTGGGCCCCTCAGGAGCTGGGAAGCCATGCAGTCTGCAGTCTGCCAGGCAGATGTCCTCTACTTACCAGCCTCCTAGCCTGGTTTCCTTTGACGTTTCCACAGAAGCAACACGTTCGAGCGGAACGTTACAGATCTGTAGCCGCACGCATTTTCAGGTGAAAAGCTGTTCCTTCAGATGGATTGCCCAGCTCCACTCATTAGCCGGCTGTGTGGCAGTTTGCCATGCACACGTGAAGGTACTTGAAAACCTCTTTCCTTCAGTAAAGGAAAACCCCAAAGCGCAGCCTGCCTATCACCCAGGGATAGAAATGCCCCCCAAACCAAAAAGGAAACCACTGCCTCTTGCATCTCTCTGTGGGACTAGGGTTGCCAACTCTGACTGAAGCTATTCCAGGGAGTTTTTCCCCCAACATGATGTAATGTCATTTCTTAAAATATCCCTATTAAAATCTCCCTTATTTATTATTTATTAAAATCTTGCTTTCAATAATCACTGGGAGATCAATGCCAATTCTGGGCGACTCCAGGCCAATCCTGGAGGGTTGGCAACCCTACTGTAGACACACTTACTCACCGGAACCAAGCAGAGTTTTCACTCCTGAGGTGGCAGATTTGGAGAGCAGGCAAGCGTGGAATTTGCTCGGATTAAATCAGGGGCAATGAGCACCAAAGGACCCACTGTATTTTTTTCTGAAAGGGCCTGAACTCCCATTGGCGTTGGTGGGAGATTGACCTGGACAAAGCTGAGGGAGGCCTTCGGCCAGCCACTGCACAAGGACACAGCAGGAAGTGTTCTCCGTTTTCTTCACGAGGGAGCTGCCGTATTTCTTTAATCACCATCTGCTGGCCACGGTTTTAATTCAGTTCACGCCGCAGTGGGGGCCTACGGCAGAAGTGAAGAGACAGCCATTCGGTTCTCAAGAACCTGACTACAGATGCTCTCCGATGCCAGCTGTGAGGCAGGAGACCAGTTAACACCCATGACCAATGGAGCAGTGGAACGGCGGCTAGCCATGGGGTAAGCAGAGTAATGCAGAGTTGGGCCCTCATCCCCATTTCATGAACACACTTCCTGGCTAAGCCCTTAGTACTGGGGCAGCTGTTCCTCTGGGCTGGTTGCTGTACTGTGGGCACTAATGTTTCTAGGGCAGCTAACCCTGAACAGACACAATTCGCCTGAACGAAGCAAGGTTGACCTGATCCTCCCCCTCCTCCTCCCCAGTCTTTGGAGACTTAGCTACTGTTGGACTTCACTTGGCTCTGTTGCACCCATGACTTTCCTTCCAGCTGGCTAACCCTGTCCCTCGGTGCTCAGGCTTTTGACTATTTATCTCCATAATGACTGCCAGATTCCTGGCTAGCAACTTCCCGGGCTGCCCACCAGACAGAGTAATTCCCATTTAGCCACTCCTTCGCCCTGCTCCCATAAACAGCTGGCCCTGTCCTTTCTGCCTGCATCAGCCTCTCATTTCTCCAGCTCTCTGACCGCATCGGTGACCAGAACCGGGTTGGAGGAGAACCATTTGAAGGGCGCCCTTAGAGCATCAAGCCATCTGTCGGAAAGCCTGGCCAGGTCTAGCCCTCCGGTGGACCATGTTTATGCCGTGGCAGGGCCATCTGTGGAGTGTGTCATAGCTCCTTATCCCAGAGCATTGTGCTGGCTTGCCAATGGAGAGGGGGTGCAAACCCAGCTTTTATGTAAGGAGCCTATTGAGCATGTTTCACGTTGTCTATTTAAAGAAGGTTTCAGGAGTAGGCAGCGTGTTATGTCTGTATTCGCAAAAAGAAAAGGAGTACTTCTGGCACCTTAGGACTAACAAATTTATTAGAGCATAAGCTTTCGTGAGCTACAGCTCACTTCATCGGATGCATTTGGTGGAAAAAACAGAGGAGGAGGATTTATATACACAACACGGAGAACATGAAACAATGGGTTTATCATACACACTGTACGGAGAGTGATCACTTAAGATAAGCCATCACCACCAGCAGGGGGGGGAAGGAGGAAAACCTTTCATGGTGACACGCCGGTAGGCTAATTCCAGCAGTTAACAAGAATATCAGAGGAACAGTGGGGGTGGGGTGGGGGGGGAGCAATACCATGGGGAAAGTTTTACTTTGTGTAATGACTCATCCATTCCCAGTCTCTATTCAAGCCTAAGTTATTGTATCCAGTTTGCAAATTAATTCCAATTCAGCAGTCTCCGTTGGAGTTCTGTTTTTGAGCTTTTTGTTGAAGTATAGCCACTCTTAGGTCTGTGATCGAGTGACCAGAGAGATTGAAGTGTTCTCCAACTGGTTTTTGAATGTTATAATTCTTGACGTCTGATTTGTGTCATTCATTCTTTTACGTAGCCACAGAGGACCTTCCTGCCAACACTACAAAAAGAAGGATCTGGGTGGACTCCTCCTGAAGGTCGAAACAGGCAGCCTGGATTTCTACATAGACTGCTTCCGCCGACGTGCACGAGCTGAAATTGTGGAAAAGCAGCATCGCTTACCCCATACCCTCAGCCATGCAGAACACAGTGCCATCCACAGCCTCAGAAACAACTCTGACATCATAATCAAAAAGGCTGACAAAGGAGGTGCTGTCGTCATCATGAATAGGTCGGAGTATGAACAAGAGGCTACTAGGCAGCTCTCCAACACCACTTTTCTACAAGCCATTACCCTCTGATCCACTGAGAGTTACCAAAAGAAAACTACAGCAGTTTGCTCAAGAAACTCCCTGAAAAAGCACAAGAACAAATCCGCACAGACACACCCCTGGAGCCCCGACCTGGGGTATTCTATCTGCTACCCAAGATACCATAAACTGGAAATCCTGGACGCCCCATCATCTCAGGCATTGGCACCCTGACAGCAGGATTGTCTGGCTAGGTAGACTCCCTCCTCAGGCCCTTCGTTACCAGCACTCCCAGCTATCTTCGAGACACCACCGATTTCCTGAGGAAACTACAGTCCATGGTGATCTTCCTAAAAACACCATCCTAGCACTATGGATGTAGAAGCCTCTACACCAACATTCCACACACAGATGGACTACAAAGCCGTCAGGAAACAGTATCCCCGATACTGTCACGGCTAACCTGGTGGCAGAACTTTGTGACTTTGTCCTGACCCATAACTATTTCACATTGGGACAATGTATACCTTCAAATCAGCGGCACTGCGATGGGTACCCGCATGGCCCCACAGTATGCCAACATTTTATTGGCTGACTTAGAACAACGCTTCCTCAGCTCTCGTCCCCCTAATGCCCCTACTCTACTTGCGCTACATTGATGACATCTTCATCATCTGGACCCATGGAAAAGAAGCTCTTGAGGAATTCCACCATGATTTCAACAATTTCCATCCCACCATCAACCTCAGCCTGGACCAGTCCACACAAGAGATCCACTTCCTGGACACTACGGTGCTAATAAGCGATGGTCACATAAACACCACCCTATATCGGAAACCTACTGACCGCTATTCCTACCTACATGCCTCTAGCTTTCATCCAGATCATACCACTCGATCCATTGTCTACAGCCAAGCGCTACGATATAACCGCATTTGCTCCAACCCCTCAGACAGAGACAAACACCTACAAGATCTCTATCATGCATTCCTACAACTACAATACCCACCTGCTGAAGTGAAGAAACAGATTGACAGAGCCAGAAGAGTACCCAGAAGTCACCTACTACAGGGGCAGGCCCAACAAAGAAACAACAGAACGCCACTAGCCATCACCTTCAGCCCCCAACTAAAACCTCTCCAACGCATCATCAAGGATCTACAACCTATCCTGAAGGACGAGCCATCGCTCTCACAGATCTTGGGAGACAGACCAGTCCTTGCTTACAGACAGCCCCCCAATCTGAAGCAAATACTCACCAGCAACCACACACCACACAACAGAACCACTAAACAGGAACCTATCCTTGCAACAAAGCCCGTTGCCAACTCTGTCCACATATCTATTCAGGGGATACCATCATAGGGCCTAATCACATCAGCCACACTATCAGAGGCTCGTTCACCTGCGCATCTACCAATGTGATATATGCCATCATGTGCCAGCAATGCCCCTCTGCCATGTACATTGGCCAAACTGGACAGTCTCTACGTAAAAGAATGAATGGACACAAATCAGACGTCAAGAATTATAACATTCAAAACCAGTGGAGAACACTTCAATCTCTCTGGTCACTCGATCACAGGACTAAGAGTGGCTATACTTCAACAAAAAAACTTCAAAAACAGACTCCACGAGAGACTGCTGAATTGGAATTAATTGCAAACTGGATACAATTAACTTTAGGCTTGAATAGAGACTGGGAATGGATAAGTCATACACAAAGTAAAACTATTTCCCCATGTTATTTCTCCCCCCCACCCCACCCCCCACTGTTCCTCTGATATTCTTGTTAACTGCTGGAATAGCCTACCTGCTTGTCACCATGGAAGGTTTTCCTCCTTTCCCCCCCCTGCTGTGGGTGATGGCTTATCTTAAGTGATCACTCTCCTTACAGTGTGTATGATAAACCCATTGTTTCATGTTCTCTGTGTGTGTGTATATAAATCTCTCCTCTGTTTTTCCACCAAATGCATCTGATGAAGTGAGCTGTAGCTCACGAAAAGCTTATGCTCTAATAAATTTGTTAGTCTCTAAGGTGCCACAAGTACTCCCTTTTCTTTTATTTAAAGAAGGAGCATGTGCACATATATATGTATGTGTGTATGCAGTTATATACTGAAATTATTAGAATGTCTGGTTTAGTGCGAACGGGAAGGCAACTTGTGTTCCCAAACCTGCTGTTAGCCCACCCACATTTTACCCAACAGATGTAGCTGTCTGAAGGTAAATAAAGCCCTACAGATTCCTGATTTCTGTGATCAAAATATGGGGCTATGGGTGGGCAAATTTTTGGCCTGAGGGCCACATCTGGGTGTGGAAATTGTATGCAGGGCCATGAAATGTAGGGCTGGGGCAGGGGGTTGGGGTGCGGGAGGGAGTGCAGGATGTGGGAAGGGGTGCAGTGTGCAGGAGGGGGCTCAGGGCAAAGGGTTGGGGTGCAGAAGGGGGTGCAAAGTGCAGGAGTGGGCTCAGGGTAGAGGTGCAGAAGGGGGCTAGGGGGGCTCAGGACAGGGTGTTGGGGTGCAGGAGGGGATGCAGGGTGTGGCAGGGGCTCAGGGCAGGGAGTTGGGGTGCAGGAGGGTTATGGCAAGGGGTTGTGATGCAGGAGGGTGCAGCAGGGGGCTCAAGAGAGGGGGTTGAGGTGTGGGGTGCAGGAGGGGTTCAGGTTGTGGGCTCTGGCTTGGCATCGCTTACCTTGAGTGGCTCTGGGGTGGCAGCGGCTTGTAGCAACACTCAGGCAGGATCCCTGCCTGCCCTGGCCCCATGCTGCTCCCGGAAGTGGCCATCATGTCCGGCAGTGGCTCCTGTGGGTGGGGTGGAGCAGGTGGCTCTGCATGCACTGTCCTCACCTGTGGGTACCACCCCGAAGCTCCCATTGGCCGTGGTTCCCCATTCCTGGCCAATGGGGAGCTGTTGGGGGCTGTGCCCACAGGTGAGGGCAGTGCATGGAGACCTCTGCCTCCCCCCGTTCCCGGGGCCACAGGGACATGGTGCTGGCTGCTTCTGGGAGCAACGTGGGGCCAGGGCAGGCAGGAGCCTGCCTTAGCCCAGCTGCGCCATGAGGCTGGTAATCCCGCAGGCCAGATTGAAAGCCCTGATGGGCCGGATCCACCCGTGGGCCGTAGTTAGCCCTCACCTGGTCTATGGCAAGGGGATACGGGAAGGCATCACAGACAGAACACTGCTGCTGATTCTCACATTAAGTTCATTTTGCAAATTTCAAAGATATAGTTTTTTAAACAAACAAGATAAATACCCCCAATGTGTTTAAATAATGCTCAGGCTGTTCCAAAGCTGAGAAAGGTCAGGGACTTCAGAGTAAAAACTGGGATTACATCTTTACACACAGCAACCTGTTCTTCCCTCACAGTGGAATATATTAAAGGAAGAATATAGGACTCTTAATTTTGAATGCGTTGGCTTTTGTCATTTCCCATCACCAAAATTAACAGTATTCCACCTAATTTGTTGTATTTAATTTTACAATAGGCTGTGCCATTATGCACTGACTGTATTGATCAGTGCAGCTCCTCTAGGATTAGCTTATCAAGAGTACAGCTATTAAAATAGAAATCTTCTGTCATATCACTGCCTTTATATTTTCAGTTGGAGATTTGATTGCTGGAAAAATGAACTGCCTGGACTAGCTCTAAAGGTTTTCACTGAGAGCTGTAATGCCAGAGGGCTACAGAAAAAAAAGGTACCGAGTCATCAGAAACGAATGCTTTGTTGGAGTTTGTAGCTTTTGTGCTGCAGATTAATAATGTGAATCTACTAGGGGTCTTTTTCCAAGTGCAAAACAGAGATGGTCTTTTTGTATCTCATGCATGTCTTCCCAGTCTTAAAAAAGTCTCCCATGTCTTTATGCAGTTTAATATCAGATGCTGTTTCACCAGCAGCTTAGAGACCTGAATTGAAGTTTTTGCAATAGTAAGCACTTGACTTATCTAACCTACAAAATTTCTTTTTTGGCAATAAAATGGATTGCAAGCTAGGACTGAATGTTTCCTCCTAGCTTGGAATATCAAGCCACTATAGACAAGTCAAGGTTTCGATTATGGCCAGTTAAAGACACACTGGTAATGCTGTTTTAATGTTGCAAAATTGCTGTGAAATTGTCATGTGTCTAAAGAGCATGGTGGTACAGATCTTATGGTTGTTCCCTGCAGCTTACTTAGCTCTTACACCAGCATACATCATTTGCAGATGATACTAAACTGGGAGGAGAGGTAGATATGCTGGAGGGTAGGGATAGGATACAGAGGGCCCTAGACAATTAGAGGATTGGGCCAAAAGAAATCTGATGAGGTTCAACAAGGACAAGTGCAGAGTCCTGCATTTAGGACGGAAGAATCCCAGGCACCGCTACAGACTAGGGACCGAATGGCTAAGGCAGCAGTTCTGCACAAAAGGACCTAGGGGTTACAGTGGACAAGAAGCTGGCTATGAGTCAACAGTGTGCCCTTGTTGCCAAGAAGGCAATGGCATTTTGGGCTGTATATGTAGGGGCATTGCCAACAGATCGAGGGACGTGATCGTTCCCCTCTGTTCGACATTGGTGAGGTTTCATCTGGAGTACTGTGTCCAGTTTTGGGCCCCACACTACAAGAAGGATGTGGAAAAATGGGAAAAACGTCCAGCAGCGGGCAACAAAATGATTAGGGACTGGAACACATGACTTATGAGGAGAGGCTGAGGGAACTGGGATTGTTTAGGTCTTGTGGAAGAGAAGAATGAGGGGGGATTTGATAGCTGCTTTCAACTACCTGAAAGAGGGTTCCCAAGAGGATGGATCTAGACTGTTCTCAGTGGTAGCAGATGACAGAACAAGGAGTAATCGCTCAAGTTGCAGTGGGGGAGGTTTAGGTTGGATATTAGGAAAAACTTTTTCACTAGGAGGTGGTGAAACACTGGAATACGTACCTAGGGAGGTGGTGGAATCTCCTTCTTAGAGGCTTTTAAGGTCAGGCTGACAAAGCCCTGGCTGGGATGATTTAGTTGGGGATTGGTCCTGCTTCTGAGCAGGGGGTTGGACTAGATGCCCTCCTGAAGGCCCTTCCAACCCTGATATTTATGATTCTATGATACGTCAACAGGAGTAAGCACCAGAATGCCAGTTCAGGAAAGTCCGTAAGCATCTGATTCAAGTTTAGCTTGTGTTAAGTTCCATGAAAGGCAAGTTATTTAAATAAGGGCTTTTCTGAAGGGGTGTTTTGGGATTCGGCTCTGGGGTGGGCAACATCATCACTTTGGGCTGGTTAATTAGGTTTGCAACCCTCCAATTCCCCTCCAGGGCAGTTTGTGCCCATTACAGCCCTACAGCCACTGATTGCCAGCATTCAGAATGACTTTAGCATTGGCCTGTCAGTGGGGATGAGAGGATGGCTTGTTTGTGGTTATTTCCCATAGCAATGACAAACTCTGGCCACCAGCATTAAATCACTGAGGCTTTGTAACACAGTAGCAAAGTGCCACCAGGGGTGCTGGAACAATTTTTATAGTGGGGTGCTGTGAGCCATTGAACCAAACTGTAAACCCTGGATATAATGGAAACCACTTCAAGTCAGGGGGTGCTGTGGCACCCCCTGCACCCTAGTTCCAGCACCTATGAGTGCCCCTGCAGAATTTCTAAGGATGTTGGAGAAGCCCAGTGAGAGTGAACCTGGAGCCGCTCATTAGCCAGAGCAGGGTTCTCGATTTGGCCTTCCAGCATGAACAGTGGCCATATAGAAGGAAAATAATTGGACAATCAGCAGACTATTATCTCAGCAGCATGGAAGGGATTTACATGGGTAACTCCATTAGTGGTAACGGGCATTCCTTCCATACATTCCCTGGACGCTGAGGAGCGAATAGATTGTTCCAACATTTCACTTACAGAAAAGGTCAAACGTTGTAGTTCTGTTCAACATGCTCAATATAGTCAATTAAAATATACTGGCATTTTCAGCAGCTACTAACTGTCTTTGCTGTAATTGTAATTAAACTGAACCTTATAGATGAAGGGAAATCTTTTAAGATGTGCTTCTTTATTATGATCTAGCAGACTGAGCATGGGCCTGGAGGCCAGGATATCCACATTCTAAGTCTAGCTCCAACATTGACTCACTTTGTGACCTTGCATGAGTCACTTAACCTCTCTGTCTCTCAGCTTCTCTGCCTCTAACAGGAGAATAACAACATTGACTTACCTCTTAAGGGTGTTGGACGGAAGATTAGCATGCACAGTGCTTTGAAGGCATGTAGCACCATGACATTGCCACATATAGTTAGTATGTATTATTGTCTTACTACAAAAATGATTTCCATAAAACTCTAGTTAAAGATTGTATTAGAGAGGGAGGAAGTTCTTGTGGTTAGGAGATGATGTGGCCTTGGCAAAGTCACCTGGGGCTAGATTTTTAAAGATCTTTAGGTGACTAAAGACCTATAAACATCAGGGCCTTAATCTCTGTGCATCAGTTCCCCATCGTAATAGACAGCTAATGCTCCTTTTCTCCACCCTCGTCTGTTTAGGTTGTCAGCTCTTTGGAGCAGAGGCTGTCTCTTAGTCTCTGTGTGTGCAACATTTAGCACAGTGAAGCCTCAGTGAGTAATAATGTGCTCCCTTGGCTACAGAGCAAAGCTTCTTTCTGAATATGCTGACATGCTGAGCAACAACAGGGAATCCACATGTTATGTCCATGGCAACGGGGTGCGCTTCCATCTGCACTGTGCACGCACGGGGACCATCACAGTCAGTGTGCAAGGCAGCTGCTGCCATGAAAAGCAGGTTAAGCAGTTGCAGAATACTTGGAGTAGCTTGCTCTAGCTATCGAGTTACTCTTGTTCTCCCAGAAGCCTGGCACATACTTGTGCTATTGGCCATATTAGTGACAGGTGAAACCTCTGCAGCCTTTGCCATCTGATGGTTGATTCTATCAGTGTAAATATGTGGCCCCGGCACTGTAGTATCTGGGTATCCATCATTGATGGCTTTATCCTCCCAATGCCCCAAAGTGCGCTTACCTCCATTAGACACACAGGCACACTGAGGCACAAGGAAGATGAAGTGACTCAGCCAAGGTCTCACCAAGGGTCAGTGGCTGACCCAGGACTTGGTTCCAGATCTACTGAGTCCCAGTCTGGTGCCCTATCCTTCCCTCTGCTACTTGGTGACCTTTTGGCAACAAGTCAGTGGGCTCGGTCTAGTTCATAGAATCATAGAATCATAGAATCATAGAATATCAGGGTTGGAAGGGACCCCAGAAGGTCATCTAGTCCAACCCCCTGCTCAAAGCAGGACCAAGTCCCAGTTAAATCATCCTAGCCAGGGCTTTGTCAAGCCTGACCTTAAAAACCTCTAAGGAAGGAGATTCTACCACCTCCCTGGGTAACGCATTCCAGTGTTTCACCACCCTCTTAGTGAAAAGTTTTTCCTAATATCCAATCTAACCTCCCCCATTGCAACTTGAGACCATTACTCCTCGTTCTGTCATCTGCTACCATTGAGAACAGTCTAGAGCCATCCTCTTTGAACCCCCTTTCAGGTAGTTGAAAGCAGCTATCAAATCCCCCCTCATTCTTCTCTTCTGCAGACTAAACAATCCCAGCTCCCTCAGCCTCTCCTCATAAGTCATGTGCTCTAGACCCCTAATCAGTTTTTGTTGCCCTTCGCTGTACTCTTTCCAATTTATCCACATCCTTCTTGTATGTGGGGCCCAAACTGGACACAGTACTCCAGATGAGGCCTCACCAGTGTCGAATAGAGGGGAACGATCACGTCCCTCGATCTGCTCGCTATGCCCCTACTTATACATCCCAAAATGCCATTGGCCTTCTTGCAACAAGGGCACACTGCTGACTCATATCCAGCTTCTCGTCCACTGTCACCCTAGGTCCTTTTCCGCAGAACTGCTGCCGAGCCATTCGGTCCCTAGTCTGTAGCGGTGCATTGGATTCTTCCATCCTAAGTGCAGGACCCTGCACTTATCCTTATTGAACCTCATTAGATTCTTTTGGCCCAATCCTCCAATTTTGTCTAGGTCCTTCTGTATCCTATCCCTCCCTCCAGCGTATCTACCACTCCTCCCAGTTTAGTATCATCCGCAAATTTGCTGAGAGTGCAATCCACACCATCCTCCAGATCATTTATGAAGATATTGAACAAAACGGGCCCCAGGACCGACCCCTGGGGCACTCCACTTGACACCGGCTGCCAACTAGACATGGAGCCATTGATCACTACTCGTTGAGCCCGACAATCTAGCCAGCTTTCTACCCACCTTATAGTGCATTCATCCGGCCCATACTTTCTTAACTTGCTGACAAGAATGCTGTGGGAGACCGTGTCAAAAGCTTTGCTAAAGTCAAGAAACAATACATCCACTGCTTTCCCTTCATCCACAGAACCAGTAATCTCATCATAAAAGGCGATTAGATTAGTCAGGCATGACCTTCCCTTGGTGAATCCATGCTGACTGTTCCTGATCACTTTCCTCTCCTCTAAGTGCTTCAGGATTGATTCTTTGAGGACCCTGCTCCATGATTTTTCCAGGGACTGAGGTGAGGCTGACTGGCCTGTAGTTCCCAGGATCCTCCTTCTTCCCTTTTTTAAAGATGGGCACTACATAGCCTTTTTCCAGTCATCCGGGACTTCCCCCGTTCGCCACGAGTTTTCAAAGATAATGGCCAAGGGCTCTGCAATCACAGCCGCCAATTCCTTCAGCACTCTCGGATGCAATTCGTCCGGCCCCATGGACTTGTGCACGTCCAGCTTTTCTAAATAGTCCCTAACCACCTCTATCTCTACAGAGGGCTGGCCATCTCTTCCCCATTTTGTGATGCCCAGCACAGCAGTCTGGGAGCTGACCTTGTTAGTGAAAACAGAGGCAAAAAAAGCATTGAGTACATTAGCTTTTTCCACATCCTCTGTCACTAGCTTGCCTCCCTCATTCAGTAAGGGGCCCACACTTTCCTTGGCTTTCTTCTTGTTGCCAACATACCTGAAGAAACCCTTCTTGTTACTCTTGACATCTCTTGCTAGCTGCAGCTCCAGGTGCGATTTGGCCCTCCTGATATCTTTCCTACATGCCCCGAGCAATATTTTTATACTCTTCCCTGGTCATATGTCCAACCTTCCACTTCTTGTAAGCTTCTTTTTTTATGTTTAAGATCCGCTAGGATTTCACCATTAAGCCAAGCTGGTCGCCTGCCATATTTACTATTCTTTCGACTCATCGGGATGGTTTGTCCCTGTAAACCTCAACAGGGATTCCTTGAAATACAGCCAGCTCTCCTGGACTTCCCTTCCCTTTCATGTTAGTCCCCCAGGGGATCCTGCCATCTGTTCCCTGAGGGAGTCAAAGTCTGCTTTCCTGAAGTCCAGGGTCCGTATCCTGCTGCTTACCTTTCTTCCCTGCGTCAGGATCCTGAACTCAACCAACTCATGGTCACTGCCTCCCAGATTCCCATCTACTTTTGCTTCCCCACTAATTCTACCCGGTTTGTGAGCAGCAGGTCAAGAAAAGCGCTCCCCCTAGTTGGCTCCCCTAGCACTTGCACCAGGAAATTGTCCCCTACGCTTTCCAAAAAACTTCCTGGATTGTCTATGCACCGCTGTATTGCTCTCCCAGCAGATATCAGGAAAATTAAAAGTCACCCATGAGAATCAGGGCATGCGATCTAGTAGCTTCCGTGAGTTGCCGGAAGAAAGCCTCATCCACCTCATCCCCCTGGTCCGGTGGTCTATAGCAGACTCCCACCATGACATCACTCTTGTGCACACACTTCTAAACTTAATCCAGAGACACTCAGGTTTTTCCACAGTTTCGTACCGGAGCTCTGAGCAGTCATACTGCTCCCTTACATACAGTGCTACTTCCCCCACCTTTCTGCCCTGCCTGTCCTTCCTGAACAGTTATAACCATCCATGACTGTACTCCAGTCATGTGAGTTATCCCACCAAGTCTCTGTTATTCCAATCACGTCATAATTCCTTGACATCACCAGGACCTCCAGTTCTCCCTGCTTGTTTCCAAGGCTTTGTGCATTTGTATATAAGCACTTGAGATAACCTGTTGATCGCCCCTCATTCCCAGTATGAGGCAGGAGCCCTCCCCCTCACAGACATTCCTGCCTGTGCTTCCTCCCGGTATCCCGCTTTCCCACTTACCTCAGGGCTTTGGTCTCCTTCCCCCGGTGACCTAGTTTAAAGCCCTCCTCACTAGGTTAGCCAGCCTGCTGGCAAAGATGTTCTTCCCTCTCATCGTAAGATGGAGCCCGTCTCTGCCCAGCACTCTCCTTCATGGAACACCATCCCATGGTCAAAGAATCCAAAGCCTTCTCTCCGACACCACCTGCGTAGCCATTCGTTGACCTCCACGATTCGACGGTCCCTACCCAGGCCTTTTCCTTCCACGGGGAGGATGGACGAGAACACCACTTGCGCCTCCAACTCCTTTATCCTTCTTCCCAGAGCCCACGTAGTCCGAGTGATCCGCTCAAGGTCATTCTTGGCAGTATCATTGGTGCCCACTGGAGAAGCAGGAAGGGGTAGCGATCCGAGGGCTTGATGAGTCTCGGCAGTCTCTCCGTCACATCACGAATCTTAGCCCCTGGCAAGCAGCAGACTTCTCGGTTTTCCCGGTCAGGGCGGCAGATAGATGACTCAGTCCCCCGGAGGAGAGAGTCCCCGACAACCACCACCCGCCTTCTCCTCTTGGGAGTGGTGGTCGTGGAACCCCCAAACCTCAGGACATCGCATCTCATGCCTCCCAACCAGCGGAGTCTCCTTCTGCTTTCTCCCCCCAGACATATCATCTGGTCCACTCTCCGCATTGGTACCTGTGGAGAGAACATGAAAGCGGTTAGTTACCTGTGTCTGTGTTACTGGAACCCGGACATTCCGCTTACCTCTTCTGGAGGTCACATGTTGCCAGCTTCTTCACTGGCCTCTTGGCTCCTCTGTGCAACCTGCTCTATATCTTTAGAGCTTTGTGCCCCTAGAAGGCTATCCTGAGTTTGGTCCAGAAAATCCTCAGTCTCTCGTATACACGCAGGGTCGTTACCTGTTGCTCCAGACCTTCAATCTTCTCTTCCAATATGGAGACCAGCTTGCACTTTGTACAGACAAAGTCGCTTCTGTCCTGTGGAAGAAAGACAAACATGGCACATCCAGTGCAGGTCACAACAGCTGAACCCCCCCCTTCCATATCACCTACCTACTATGAGCTTCCTCAGAGACGTTGGCAAGATGTAAGCCTCACTGGGCTCACTCCAGGCGAACTCCCAGGCAAACTCCTGCTGTGAGCTGCTCTGCTGTCCCCGCTGCTTCAGCTGGTTTCGCTGCCGCGTAGCTGGTTCGCGAGGCTCTGGCTATTTTTAAACAGCCAGGCTTCCCTGACGCAAACACACAGACACCCTAATGCCCGCCCCCTGCAGGCTAGCAGCCAATCAGACACTCACTCAGGCTCTCTCCCTGCCCTCCCAGCAAACACACGCTCGGATACTTCCTCAGCAAGCAAACACACACACTCGGATACTTACCAGTCCCAGGCAAACTCCTGCTGTGAGCTGCTCTGCTTGTCCCCGCTGCTCAGCTGGTTCGCTGCCGCTCAATTCCTAATGGAGACCCATTCACATCACATTAATCCCTAGTGTGACTGGCACCAAGTTTCACGTGTTTTTGATGGCATCAACCGAGAGGCAATGGGCTGACTGGAGAGCCCCATATAATCCCAAGCCACGGCCTTTATAAAACAGGCACATGGATGGTGCGGAGGAAAAGCTTGTCTGAGGGCTGCCAGACTCTTTCTGCTGTGCTGATGGCCAGCAGTGGGTAATGAATTGCACAATTTTACAAGCAGCACATTGACTCTCAAAAAAAATGCACTCACAGCTGGCAGGGATTAAAGAGCCCTCTCTCCAGTGGGGAGTTCTGCCCGGTTTAGCCTCCCCGCGCCTGATGCCTCCATGGGAGATACTCAGCTAAAAGCCAAGCACACGGCTTAGAAAATGTTCTCCAGCAAGCCAGGAAAGCAGATGTAGGCCTAACAAAAGAGAGCAGCTCATATTATAGAAAGGAAATAAAAATAATTACCAGAGCCAAAATAACTCTTCTACGGCGGAGATCAGGTGTGCTGAAAGATGAGACATGGAGGATTTATAAAGCATACAGCTCAAACCCCCAAGCTTGTTAAACAGAGCGGTGCTAAAACCTGTTTCCTACAGTAGGATAGCACGGTACTGTCCGCATGCTCATCTTAAAGTGTGCTCCGAGGATCGGCTCATCGTGTGAGTCCAATGCCTTGATAAAATGTCAGTGCCATAATGGACAAGAAAACAGTCTCTTAGCCAGAACCCTCCTCAGTGCCTGCTGCAGAGGGGAAAATCACCTGATCCTCCCTCCCCAGCACCAGCAACTGGGTCAAAGCTTTGGCAGGCTTCCTGGAGCAGCAGACATGGTCTCTGAGGGTTCTGTGTCTACATATGCTTCAGTATCAGCGACTTTTAGTTCAGGTTCAGGAACCACTCGCCAAATGAAACCAGAGATGAAAATTAAAGTTTCCAGAAGTACATACTCCCTCCGTGGCATGTGTGTCTCCTCGTAATGAGCCTCACTGTTCTGCAAACAACATGGCTGCTGTCGCTACAGGTAGCAGAGGGCCTTAGAATGGAAGGGCACAGTACAGCGTGAGGAAATAAAAAAGCAGAAGAATTTGAAGCTAAGTATCCCACAATGCATACAAGGTTAGTCTCCAACAAAAGAAAAACTATCAGTTGCTGGGAGTATAACTTACAGAAGAGGAAATACATCTCAGCTCAACAAAGAGTATAGGGGGCTTGGGCTGGATTTTTTTTGGAAACACGAGTTGCTGGTGGCAGCTTTGCCACCATCCCTAAGTGTAGAAATGCAAATCTTTTTGCCTTGTTTGCAAACTGGTGCTAATTGGAGTATTAGGAAGAACGGGTTTCATGCATTATTTTGCAATAAAATAGGTACTAGCTCTCTTGTGCTGAGCAATGGGCATTTGTCCTAGCGGAACAGATGGCCCCGTCCCTGGAACCCTCTATTTTTACACAGCCCATGTAAAGGTCAGAGATAATTACAGTTCCGCATTCAGGGGAGCTCAGGAGCTGCTCCCTCCGGTTGCTTATTGAAGGTGTAGCCATGAGTTGCCCAGCGAGCTTGCCAGGGGGCAGAAGGTGACTGGTAACAGCAACTTAAGAGAGCTGGAGGAGGATTGTACCAAGGTGGGCTCCAATTTCTCTTGGTAGTTTATCTGGCCCCCATGAACATAATATCTGAGTACCTCACACTTTTAATGTATTTACCCTCACAGGACCCCTAGGAGGCATGGCATTAACTGAGGCACAGCGAGATTCAATGACTGTCCAAGTCACACAGGAAGTCTGTGAGTAAAACGGAGACTGGATCCAGGGCCTCCTACTGCCCATCCTTCCCCTTAATTCAGATGTCCTCTGGGCCACACCTCTAAATCCACAACATGGCCTGGTATTTCTAACCCTGTTGTGACCAGCTGTTAATGCCCCAATCACAGTGTGTGCTGGAAAAATCCTCCAGTTTTCTGGATTTTAGAGATCTCCAGTGGCCTTTTAAATCTAGCCATTTTAACTATGCCTCCAAAAGACACATTAAATTAATAAAAAGAGCCTGGAAACAGCATCAGCGTTGCTCCACGGCCGAGAAACAATTGATTTCTGCGTGTTATAATGGTAGCTGGAGCAAGGTTTATATATAAAAACGCTATCCCTACAATTCAACAGAGCTCAGACTGTCCGCTTCTGGGGAGGCCTGGAGTTAAGCAGATGAGCTCTCCAAAGTTATTTGGCAGGAGTGTAGTGAAAATGCTCTTTCCCAACTGCCCTCCTTTCAGCAGAGATACAGAGTCTTGGTGGCACAGCTTTGGTAATGAACAATAAGAAAAACACTGGCCTGCAGCTTGACACAGGCCTGACACACTTGTAGAGCTGGCACTGTTACTCATGGCAGTGCTTTGAGTGTGTGTCTCTGGGGGCCGCCCCTTGAGCCCTCAGGTGGCGATTTCTAGCTAGCAGTCGCCATTCGGCCCATGCACATGCCTTGTACCTCCTCATGGCACACTGAGGGCATATGGGGGTGCACGGGTGAACCACCCTCAGTCCCTTTGCTCCTCAGTCATCCTCTAGGGAATACCCTCAGCAGAGGGAAGGAGGGCCGGACACAGCTCGCAGCACGACTGTTACGGCACAAGGTGAGTAACGTTTCCTTTCCCTTTGCGTGGCAGCTCCGGGGGTGCTCCGCGCCACCTGCCCTCTGAGCGATAGCCCTCAAGGAGCGGGAGCAGGAGCCAGAGCAGAAGCTAGGACTGCAGAGCCAAGCGCCGCCGAGACCTGACTGCGTGGAGGCGGGTGTAACGCGTTGCAAAGCCTATGGCTTGACGAGCAGGTAGCAGCTCTACCTCTCTGCAGCCCTGGGATGTTCTTCAGAACTGCAGTGTGGCCAGTGATGTGGTTGAAAACACTGCTGACAAAGAACTATAACTAACTTCGAAGCAAAGGACGGAGAAGAGGCCTGGTGTGCATGCAGCAGCCACGCTAGGGTCCGTCTTGGGCTGAGGTGGTAAAGAAGGCCCTGAGGCAGCTCACCCTTGTATATCGTTGTGTCTGCCGGGAAGGAGGCGCAGGGCGTGTGTGTGGGCCGAACGGAGACCTGCTGGCTCGAAATCTCTGCTCAAGGGCATATGAGAGGCGCACGCACCCTGAGGCCCCCCCCCATGGACACTACTCAAAGAAATATTGCCTTCGTTGTTTACCATGTCTGAGTATCCCCGAGAAGTCTTTAACTGGAAACCTCGCTACGTGTGCGCTGGTGGGTTAGACGTTTCTCCCAGAATTGTTTGGCTTAACCCGCCGGGCCGTGCTTCCCTGTGACAGGCTGGCATTGCCATGCAGCTATTCCATGCTCAGGGTCAAATCGTAAGTGGAGGAGGAAAAGCTATGGAAAACGTCACTGGGAGCCGTGCTGGGCACAGCGATTGCCAGCTCGGAGAAGATGTGCAGAGAGGACACCGCTCCCCACCATGTGCCGCACAGCCGGGCTGTGTCCCTGAGTGCGTGAATCACAGCAAGCGGCGCAGCTGCCAAAAGGTGTCTGTTGAGAGGAGTGATTTGGGGTGACAGCGTTTTCCTTCTGGCCACCCAAACGCAAGTACAAAGCTGGCGAGAAGCCAACTGTTCGCTTAGCTCCTCGGTGAGAATTGGCATCAAATAATTTTTCAGGACTAGGATTGAGAGTCACTGGCCATGATGCCCAAAATACCTGCCCGAGAATGAGCATCTGGTGTGTGCTTGTAGTCCTGGGGAAGAGCTGCTGTACAGTGCTGCTTTTCTCTTGCTCATGCTGGGCTTTTTGAATGCCTGGAAACCCATTGGCATCCCCTTTCCTTCCTGACAGGTGCACGCGCACCTCCCCAGGCCGGCACGCTGCCATATTTTCTTGCAAGCGGATTACGCCAGTCACATGTTCTGGCTCTCTCTGTCCGCACGCCATGAACAGACACACGCATGCACACAGGTGCAAGCACACTCGGCTTCGTGTGGCGGTGGTGGAAATCTGTCATTTTTCGCTTTCTTCACTAAGGCAATCCAATGAGGAAGTGAACAGCCAAGCACCAGCCTGGGGCTGACAGGCTAACTGACATTCCCATTGGTTTGAAAGATAATTTTGTATTTGGCTGAAGCTTTCTAAAGCTTTTGGGGGGGTCTCTCCACTCCCATAATAAATCATTTTCCAAACAAGATGCAAAGGCAAAATTTGAACGTACCCTGCCCCACCCCACCCTTCCCACCCCGGGGCTAAACTGTGCCTTTCCCATAAGCTAAACACTGTCAACTAGCCCAGGGTCTACGCCCGGGTCTAAAGGACTGGTGGTGAGGCTGTAACTACAATAGCCAAGCATTGCTTTGGCCAAGGAGTGCAGCAAACAGAAGAAGGCCAAGAAATGTGAAGCAATTACATAGCGTGTCAGTGACTTGTGCCTCAGAGCCGATACACTGTCCCAATGTGCCTAGGGCAGCAGACGCCTGCAGCCCGACTTGCCAGCCTTGCTAACAGCTACTTCCCAGCAGCGCTACCTGGGCATGGCTAGACTGATGTTTCCCTGGTACTGACGTAAGGGCTAGGGTGAGAGGGGAACATGAGAAATGACTGTTAACCCAATCAAAAGCTTTCCGCCCATTTAGGCCAACTGTTTTGTGCCACTGGGTAAACTCACTATGATCTACAATAACTGCTTTAGAAATGGTCCAGATCAGCCAGGAGCCAGCGTCTCACTAACTATTCCCCCCTTTTTGTGGTCTTTATAGGGCAGCTGGTGCTCCCCACTGATCTAAATACGTGCCATATTTTGGCACTTACAGAGAACAATGTGCAAGGCTCATCCCTGGGACAGCTACCGTATGACTACAGCATGAACGTCGTGCCGCATGACCCCTGTTTTAATGATGCAGGCAGTTGGTGAGGTAGTTTGCTGGCAGAGCGCGAGGATTGCATTATGGAATCCCAGGGCCATGGGTGCAGTGAGTGTGCTTACCCCATGGATTGCCTAACCTAGGTAAAACTCACCCTTGGGCAGGGGCCAGCACAAGGCCTTATGCACCACCTACGCCCAGGGTGGAAGTAAATCTAGGGACTTACTGGTACAGGGCTGGGGGGGGGGCGGCTCTGACTCCCAGAAGGGGCGGGGTCTCTAGGCGGAAGGGGCAGGGTTGGGGGAGGTCTAGAGCCAGCCCCGGCCCACCCCTGTACTGGCAAGGTGCCTCCTTCCCCCCTCCCTGGGGTAACAGCGGCAACTGGGGGCTTCTGGCAGCAGTTTAAAGGGCCCGGGATGGTAGCGTGCGGCCGGAGCCCTGGAGCCTTTAAATTGTCCCTGGAGCCCCACCACCGCTTCCCCAGGGCTCCGCAGCGGGGCTCTGGCAGTAATTTAAAGGGCCGGGGGTTCCAGCCACTGTCAGCAATTTAAAGAGCTGCAGGCCTTTAAATTGCACCTGGGTAGCCGATCCACCCTGGTACTGCACACAGGCTCTTGCCAGTATGCCGTACTAGGGTCATACCGGCTCACTTTCACCTTTGCCTACGCCCCAGGTTGCAGTTTGGCTCCCATTGAACTCAGTGGGGAAAAGACTGGCCTGCACAGGTGCTCTCTGCACTGGGCTGAAAGGCCTCTTCAGTGCCTATTGGGGAAAGCCTCTTTTGACTGGCACTAAATGTGAAGCCAAAGGATAGTGAGGGATTACCTGGCATTACAGGACTCAGAAATTTGTCTGATCTCTGACCCCTGTCAGGGAAACATCAACAACAAAGGTCCCCAGAGGCCGTATCGCTCTGCTAATAAAAAACCCTTTAACAACAGTCAAAGCAGGTTCTGATCTCCTGTAACTGGCTGATTATAGATGACAAACCACAACCTAGCATTTGATTTTTGTCACCCCCTTTTGACTCACCCCCTCCTTTAGAGTTACATAATCGTCTGTGGAACTATTCGTCCTCCCCATATACTTCATGGCAAACTGCCTCAATTCCCCCAAATTATCCCAGATCTGAGCCCACGGACACAAACATTTCCTCCATTGGCTAAGGTGGGCCAGACAATGGTTTGCATTCATTCCACAATGAGCACAAGAAAGTAGCACTTTGCAGGTGTCTCATTTAGCATCAGTTCTGGCTGCCTAACACTGCCATGCAATGCCTTCTTCGCAGCCACCCTTAATGAGCATGGCAGCCCTACTTTTAGCCTTATGTAGAAAAGCTTAATTCTCTGGTTCCAGATCAATAGTGAAATTATTAATAGACATATATCGGTACAATTAAAATTGTGCTGATGACTTATTCTGTGCTGCAAGGCAGTGCAGGGAATATTAATACCCAATAAGTAATATTAAGTTAATGCTTTTTCTGACACCTTTTAAAGAAACAATAATACTGCAGCACAGAGAACAGTAGATTAGTATGTGCAGCGCTGCAAGCTATTATCTAAACCCAACTTTCAGAGTTATAAAAACTGCATATTTGTTAGCAATGGCATGACAAATCTGTGGTTATTAGAGCCACTCTACCAAGACTAGAAAAATCCTGAATAAACTGCAATAGGTCAACGCTTCGCCAGAAATATCAGCTGAATCAGGAGGTTGAGGTTTCATCTCATTGGCACATTACTCATTATGCACAAGAGAGCTCTACATCAGCAGAAAGCTGTGCATTATTTAGAAAGGCTCCCAGCTAGGAACGGCACATGTTTCACTAACTTCCACTCATTGGAACGTCCGTCTTTGTATCGTTATTTCTCTTCTGTGCTTTGAACCAGCAACGCAGAAGAGAGACTGATTTTGCCCTGTAATGCTAGGGGGTCTTTCCTGAACAAAACACTGCAATCAATGGAATGTCTCAGCAGCGAGTAGTTTTGTTAAATAAATGATATCTGACATTATTCATGAATTGGCTGCAATAAAGAGCAGTAATATTTTCCACCTACTTCTGACTCGCATGGTTGGGAAAGTGTTATAAATGAGGGAACTTGACGGCTATGTTAAATGGTGATCAGTACTGTCTGCTTTGTGCTGAAGAGCAAAGTACATACAATCGGAACTCAGGAAGAGCCGGAACATACTCACCCAACAACTGAATAACTTCCCAATGAGAAAATAGCCCCAAAAAGAGTAATAAAAGCCCTAATTTCGGCCAGAGATATTGTATTACAGGAGAAATATGGCCTTAGTGAGTGGGTCAAACGTTATTTATGAAAAGATGCTTGTCCTTTCTAATGCTGCTGTCTCTGGGAGCTCTGGACCACCATTGCTAAACAGCGAGAGGCTGCAGGATTTTTTTACACCTCCCCCCCAACCACTTTTTACCTTTGTGTCTTTGGTATCATGGCTGGCTTGTTACACATGTGAGTTAGTCATGGAGGGTAACATTTTCAAAAGCCGCTTTGTGACCCAGGAGGCTATATGTCCCATAGGCACTCTGAACAGCTTTTGACATTTTTACCTGTATAGGTAACTGCTGAAAGCTGCATCAGCAGTTCCGATGCAAGCTAAATACCTCAAGCTGTTACAGAAAAGTTTTAATAATGTGTAAAGGGAAAAAAAGCACCCTGCCAACGGCACTATATATTGAGTAATTTTCATACCTGAGTGGAGGCAGTGGGCTTGATTTGCCTCTTAATTAGGGCTACACCAGTGTGTTGACTCCTGAGCTACACCAGGGCGAGTGTCCACGAGATGCAGGTGGTGGAAGCACGACTCGCCACTGGGGCACCCCCTCATGGCTGGGCATAGGCGTGCATGCCCGTCTGATGCTCCCCACTCCCCGTGGCCTGAGCATCACTCAAGGCCTGTGGAGGTCTCTCTCCTCACAGCTCAGCCCTCTGGCCAGGTCACAGTTCAGTTCACACCTTTACCGAGGTAGCTAAAGCACACCTGAAAGGCTCTGAACATCCCAACACAAAAGCCCCCCCTCTTGAGCTAGTCCAGGGCCTGCCCTTCAGGCTGTGGCTTCAGCCCCACTTTGGGCTCAACAGCCTTTTTGTCAGACTTGTATGCCCCTCTCTTGGGGCTGGCAGGGGAACCCAGGCCCAGTGCCCCCAACCCACGGCTCTAGCCCAGAGACCCTGTGCTATGCGGCTGGGTCTGCTCCTTGCACTGCACTGCTGTGTAGCCACTTCCCACTGCCAAGCCTCTTGGGCCACAACTCTGCAGGGCTTAACACAGCATCCGCTGGTTCCTAGGCCTCTGGCTTCTCCCGAATCCTCCCAGCTCTTCCTTTCTCTGCTGGAGTGCCCCCACCCCCCCGCAGCCTGCCCTGCTCTGCCTCGCCCCCTTTCCAGGCCTAGCACAGAAAGTAATGCCATCCCGGAGGCCTTCTCAGGCTGCTTTCCCAGGAAGAGGGAATTCCCTCCCACTTGGGGGTGTCTCTGGTTTGGGGCCCTCTCCTGTAGCTCTCCTGTTATAAAGAGGACCCAGTTCCTCCGCCGCAGGGTCTAACAACCAGGTGCAGCAAGACAGGCTGACTTCCCAGACTCCTGTTTACCCTTTTTTTCACCTGTGTGGGTGTAACATATGGGGGGACTGCAGGTGGTGCTGGGTCACCCCTGCCTTGCAGCCTTGGGTGCCTTACAATGCCTTGCTGTAGTAGCCCCTGCCTGGGCCACTCACAAACAGCCTTATAGCGTGCAAGCCACATCCTTAGTGTGTGTGTGTGTGTGTGTGTACTGCAGCCTGCCAGCTCTACCCTGGCTCTCCCCAGCCATGGTTATACTGCAGGGTGACCCCCCCCCCAAAGCACCCTCAGCCCAAGATCATCCCCCAGACCTGTATGTCTTGTACAGCCCAGCCTGCTCCTGGACAGTCCCAATATATTAAGTCCATTATTCCTTTAGGGAACAATATACCCGTTTATTTCTTAAATAGTTATCCAGACACTTCTACTTAAACACACCAGATTAGATAAAAGAGGTTTATTAACTACAAAAAGACAGATGTTAAGTGAGGCATAAAAGTCAGAAATGGATACAAAAAAATTAAGATAAAACATTTACTAGTAGCTATTTAAGAAACTATCCTAGTTGCAGAGTAGCAGCCGTGTTAGTCTGTATTCACAAAAAGAAAATACATTTGTTAATCTCTAAGGTGCCACAAGTACTCCTTTTCTTTTTATCCTAGTTGTGTAGCAGACTTTCTCACCACATGTTCTCACAGATTACTGGCCAAACTCTCAGGGCAGGAACCCGCATCCACCTAGTATGTAGGGTGGGAATATGGTGGTATATTCTGTCACAGTGGGGTAGACATCCCATCACACAGGTCCTCTTTCTTATACACAGCTAAGTGGAAAGGGATATAGTTTAGCTGGCCTTTCACTCACCATATCACTGCATGGCTGGGGAATTGACAGCAGGATTTGTTAGGGTAGATGCAGTTTTCTTATAACAAATAACTTCCCTTTCAAACACAGAGATTTAACACCACAGACAGGTCCTGCTGTACTCATTCAGGGCCAAACACTGGCCTTGCAATGGGTAATTAAGGAAAAAACTGGCCTTCAATAGCAGAAATTTGAATTGGAAATTCTCAGCTGGCTCCAGTTGGCCACCTGTGTTTGGGAACAAAACACTACATCTCATTGCCCAGGAGCTGCTGGAATGACTGGTCTTTCAGAGACCACGAGGGACTATCTGTGACCCAGATGAAAGGTTCTCATGAAGTCTACTGAAACTTCCAAAGAGCTTTAAAGACTATGGGACAGCATGTCTTCTCCATTCGGATATTGGGCTATTTAGATTTGTGCTTTCAGACCTTTAAGGAAGAAATCTTATTTCAAAATTCTGGTTGGATTTTCCTGGAGCAAAAGCCTTAGCAACCCCAGTGCCACTGATATTGAAAGAATTTGGCCACTGAACTCCTTTGGATCCTGTTAAAAATTCCAACCTCAGTCACTGGGACAGAAGACAACAGAATCTGTTGCATGTGAGTAGCTTTGAGCTAGGATTCTTACAGACCGGGGTGTTCCACTCTGATCTACTACACAGAGCAGAACTCACAACCTCCAGCAGCATTGCTACATAGTTGCAAATGTCATTAAAGTAAACTTAAAAAAAAAAGACAGCTGCATGTGCAAACCAATTACATTTTGTATTTGCTTAAAAGATAAATGTGATTTTAATTATAATGGATAAAAAAAATTAATCTGATGAAATCACATGTGAACTGATTTGATAATAACATTTCATTCAGTTGGTAGCAGTCTCAGGCTACGTTGAACACAAATGAAAAGCACTAACACAGTCTGAAGATTAATTAATACAACAGCCTGGTAACAAAATGGTGCTGCACTCTCCTCTGGAAATGAATATTAATAAACAATGCATTTGCTAACACCATCCCCAGAAAATTAAACATGATTTATTTTAAAGAGGAACAATGCAGCTTAAAGATAATTAAATTAAGTCAAATGATACCATGTTACAGATGCAAAGACTTTAAAGCGTAAGGGTTTCTTTACATCCAATAAGCTACATTGGATAAGCATACATCCGGTGAAGTGAGCTGTAGCTCATGAAAGGTTATGCTCAAATAAATTTGCTAGTCTCTAATGTGCCACAAGTTCTCCTTTTCTTTTTGCGGATACAGACTAACACAACTGCTACTCTGAAACCTACATTCTACTGTTAACGCAGGCACATAACTCACATTGACCTATGATGTCAATGATGAAATAGATTGGTGAGCTATTCCCTGAACATTTTAATGCCATCAGGAAATAGCTGTTCTTTCAGGATCTGAGCCATCTGCCTGAAGTAAACAGAGAGATTCCATTTAGAACCTGACCAAAACTCAATATGTCATTGGAAGATACTACAAAAGTGATTTCCACCCCTTCTTGTCAACTGTTGAGAATAGCCCACTTCCACCTTAATTGAATTGGCTCATTAGCACTGACCCCCCTGGTTGCCACTGGTAAGGCAACTCTCATCTTTTTATATGCTGTGTATTTATACCTCCCTACTGTATTTTCCACTCCATGCATCTGATGAAGTGGGTTCTAGCCCACGAAAGCTTATGCACAAATAAATTTGTTAGTCTCTAAGGTGCCACAAGGACTCCTCGTTGTTTTTGTTGATACAGACTAACATGGCTACCACTCTGAAACCTGTGTCCATTGGCCCTAGTGCATCAAATTCTAAACTCTTCTGAGTAGCATCTGTATCTTCTTTTCTGATTAGAATGTGCCTTGCAACTGAAATAAAGATGATCATCAGATAAAGTCCTTTTCAACACTAATATTTTTAAAACTTTCCAGAGACTCACATGTGTTAAAATTCTACACTTGATTTAATTATCTTTTCGGATGGTTTATGACTCTGAATGGCACATATTTCTCCTACCTTGTTATGGCCTTGGTCAATGGAATAATGGAATAATCAATCACTATATTTTAGTGTGAGACATAATAAATAAAGTGCATAATAGTCAATCAGCGTTTTTACCAAAGAAAAGTTGAACAATTATAGTGGTTGTCAATTGTAAACTGCCTCTGATATGTATGCAAACATTGACCCCAAGTGTTACAATGATAACATGAAAATTAAATCATCTATCTTACTTGAGTCAAAGCTTGCTGGATAACAAGGATGGCATTTAAGGAAAACTTTAGTTGGATTCAGATTGCTTCTTTCAGTTAGATCAAATTAAATTAAGTCAAAATTTAGAAAATACTGGTTTAATTACACTTCACTAGCTTATCAATTATACATGAGCTCTCCTGTTGCAAACTATAAGCAGGATATTAGATGTCAAAATTATAAAAGATGCCTAAAGGTTAGTTCACTGTTATATGGCTTACAAAGTAGATTCTGGAAATGACTGACTAATTACTGAAGTTTTCATATTAACAACTCATTTGGTTTAGCAAATGTATTCTCTCTGACTGTATTAAAACAATTGTTTCCTTCAGTGACTTATTCCAAATTTGCATAGCTAGATAGTTAACAAAGATTTTACGTCATAACAAGCAAATGATTCTATTGGCATAGACAATTAGGCTTGAAAATATTAATATATGTTCATCCATTATGAATTTTAAAAAAATCCTCAAGACTAAACAAAAATGTATGGAGACTATTGACATGAACTCTATCTTAGTTTCACTAGTCATACTTACTTTGATATTGAAGAAAGAATCCTTCCTTAGACTTCAGTAGTTTTATGAACCTCATATTTCTCCTTCCGTCTGTCAGTTGAAGCCAGACAAATTCAAATTAGAATAAAGCACAAGCTTTACAAAAGTGGAACAAAGAGGACATTATAGACCAGTCAGCCTAACTCTGACATCTGGAAAGATACTGGAACAAATTATTAAACAATTACTTTGTAAGCACCTAGAAGCTAATGGAGTTATGAGGAATAGCCAGCATGAATTTGTCAAGAACAAAGCATGCTAACCTAACCTAATTTCCTGCTATGACAGGCCTATTAGCTAAGGTTATGGGGAGAGGGAAACAGTAGACATGATATGTCTTGGTTTTAATAAGACTTTTGATATGGTCCCATATAACATGTTCATAAGCAAGCTAGGAAATGTGGTCTAGATGAATTACTTGTAAGATGGTGCACAACTGGTTGAAAGCTCAAACTCTCGGAGTACTTATCATGTTCACTGGCACCTGAAGGGGGTGGGGGGATGTATCTAGTGGAGTCCCATAGTATTCTGTCCTGTGGCAGAAATCCTATTCAGTATTTTCATTAATGACTGAGTAATGGAGTGGAGAATATGCTATAAAATTTGCAGATGCCCCAAGCTGGGAGAGGTGGCAAGCACTTTGGAGACAGTATTAAAAATTGAAAACAACCGTGAGTAAATTGACCGTTAGTCTGAAACCAACAAGATGAAATTCATAAAGTAAGTGCAAAGTATGTCACTTGGGAAGGAAAAATCAAATGCTCAACTACAATATGGGAAATAACTGTCAGGCAGCATTACTGGCTGAAAGGATCTGGGGATTACAATGGATTACAAATTGAATGTGAGCAACAACGTGATGCAATTGTGAAAAAGGCTAACGTCATTCTGGGGTGTATTCGCAGGACTGTTGTGTGGAAGACATGGGAGATAATTGTTCTGCTTCACTCAGCAGTGATGATGAGGCCTCAGCTGGAGTGCTGTTGTAACCCAGGCCTGCTTGGTGTGGTGTTTTGTCTCCCCCCCCCGATGGCACCTAGCCCAGCTGGAGATTGATGGTCTGCTACACAGCCCTACTAAGAGCCATGTGGTTTTTTGCTTATGCAGTAGAGGGTCATACACTAAACTCAGAAGTCCCGGGTTCGATATCAACAATCGGGGTCTGTCAGTGTTACACTGTGTCCAATTCGCTTTAGGAAAGAAGCAGAGAAATTGGAGAGAGTCCAGACGAGAGCAAAAAAAAAGATAAAAGCGTTTTAGAAAACCTGAGCTCTGAGGAAAGGTTGAAAAAAACAGGCATGTTTAGTCTTGAGAACAGAGACTGAGCAGGGAGACCTGATAACAGTCTGCATGTACATTAAGGGTTGTTATAAGAGGATGGGGTTCAATTTTTCTCCATGTCCATTGATGGTGGGATACAGAGCAATATGCACAATTTGCAGCTGGGGTATGTAGGTTACATGTTGGGAAACTTTCTAACTAGCAGGATAATTATGCATTGGAACTGGCTTCCAAGGGAGGTTGTGTAACACCACCACTGGAGGTTTTTAAGAACAGGTTGGACAAACACCTGCAGTGATGGTCCTGCCTCAGCACAGATGGCAGGACTTTTAGCCCCACATTTGTATGATTCTGTGATTGACCTTTGGAACGTACCACCAAGGGAAGTGGTGGATTCTCCACCTCTTGATATCTTCACATCAACACTGGATGCCTTTCTTGAAGCTATGATTAGACAAATGCAAGTTATTTGGCTCAATACATAGATAAGTGGGTCAACTTTAATGCCCTGTGATATACAGGAGGTCAGACTAGGTGCTCTAATGGTCCCTTCTGGCCTTAAAAAACAATGACTCTCTATTCAGGAAGTACTTCAATATAGGCTTAACTTTAAGCACATTTATAAGTCCTGTCAAAGTTAATGGGACATAAGCACATGCTTAAGTGCTTCCCGAATCAGGTTCTTGCTCTCTAAAATTGGATAAATTTTCTAGATCATTGTAGTCTCAATACACCAAAGCATTTACACATGCGCTTAGTTTTAAGCATGCGTTTAAATATTTTGCCGGATTGGGGGAAGGGTGCTTTGCACTTTCCATGTTTGATCCTTTATTCCCTCAAGAACACATCCAACAGCTCTTCCCTTGTTCTGCTTTTAGCTCCTGGGTTAGTTTTTAATCGTTTGCAAACCTTCTTTGAGGCCCATGATATTTAGTCCCCCTCCACAGATGCCTGTAATTAATTAAATCTATGTAATGATACTTCTTTACCATTCCATTATGCTCTTTAGAGACAAGCTTGTCTAGAATATTTCCATCTCAGTATAACTCAATAGTCTTCATTGCTTTGCATAAAGGTGCCGAAGGCAGAATCTTTGGAGTCTCTTTTGTTTGCAGCCACTCAGAGCCATGTTAGCTCAGAGGAGTTATGAGCTAATCTATTGGTTAGCAACATTGTCAAACATTATTGAGGTTTTCTTTGGGGGTGGTCACCATTCAAAATGTCCTGAATTTTTCTAGAATGCCCACCTGCTTGTATGTGTGAAACCTCAATTATTTCCTCTTCAATTACAAGGGCCACATTTCAGAAAAGTATCCCTATTCTGGACTGCACTTGATCATGTATGTAACTTTAAGCACGTGCTTAAATTCCATTCTCTTTTCTGTCCCCTTCACAATCTACATACGGCTGCCCAGAGGAAGGAAGCATACATCTCTAGCATCATTTCCTGTACTAGAGCTGCTTATCGAATTATGAATGGATAATCACATTTAAAAAAACACACTAGAAAAAAAGAAGGACCCTAACAAAACCTACCTTTGAGAGAAGAGGTTACAGGGGATAATGAACTGGGGATCTGCATGCATCTTGTTCCTTTCAGTAACAGTAGATTTATAATCAAGGGTTTCTTCTGAATGCTTTAAAAATGCTCATCATCCCTGTATTGGACAATAGTTGCCAGCCAATGCTGAGAAAGACTGCTTGCAGCTGAAGCTGAAGAGACGACTCGAGAGGAAAGAGGTTAAGTGTTGTCATTATTTATTTATATTGCAGTTATGCTTAGAGTCCCAATCAAAATCAGGATCCCATTGTGCTAGACACCACACAGGGATATTGTAAGTCAAAGTCCCTGCTCCACAGATGTACAGGCTTGTCTGAACCAATGATGACAACATAGCCTAAAGTTGTTAGAAAAGCTCCTGATACATGCACTGGGAGAAAGATTCCTGAGCCATATGCCTTGCTGTGGCTACAGCGTGCATTACAACATATTCTGGAAGACCAGGCTTGAATATCTTAATCCTATGAAGAAAATTGGCAGATCTATCCCTGATTAGAAGAATCTGGCTCTTCGGCTGTTCAGGGCTCATATCAGGAGTGTGAGGGGAAGATGTGTTGTAAGCCTAAAATACCGTTTGGAAGGGCATATGGTATTGTCCTATGAAGGACAAAGATGAAAGAATTCCAGCTCTCTTTAATCAGTCCCATATTTACCACCTTGATAGAACATCTTGTAGCTGGTGCACAACTTATTGTCAACTTTCCTTTGAGTCGTTCCTTTGATGTGCACAGCTTTGTGAAGGACTTGTCACTTCCCATTGAAGAAGAGAGAAAGGAAGCAAGGCAGCCTATTGTCAGGAGAAGAGATGTGTCTCGCTTTAAAGCTAGGAAATAGACAGATGGGAAGCCATTGGTGCTCTAGGCTATGAGGAGCACGAAAAGAGAATCAATGCAAAAAGATGAGAACCATTTGTGCAGAAGAGGAAAGCCTCGGGGCTTAGAGCGCTCATTTTGTTTGAGGCATACTGCAATGTACTTTATGCCTAAACATGCGGCTGGACAGGAGAGATGTTTTAAGGAAAGTAGCAGGAGCAGGAGTGGGCTAAGAAAGAAACAAAAAGTTTTTAACACAAAGTCAGAACATTTCCTTCCTGGAACCATAGAAATGTCTGGCTGGAAGGGCTCTTGAGAAGTCATTTTGTCCATCCCCCACATTGAGGCAGGACTAAGTAAACCTAGACCATCCCTGACAGGTATCGGTCCAACCTGCTCTTAAAAACCTCCAGTGACGGGGATTCCACAGCCCTTGGAAGCCTGTTCCGTGCTTACCTATCCTTATAGTTAGGGAGTTTTTTCCTAATGTCTACCTTGCCTTGCTGCAGATTAGACCCATTCTTCTTGTCCTACCTTTAGTAGACATGGAGAACAAATGGTCCCCCGTCCTCTTTAAAAAAAGACTGCTATCAGGTCCTCCCTCAGTCTTCTTTTCTCAAGAACTGAACATGTGCTGTGTTTTTTTAGCCTTTCCTCACAGATCAGGTTTTCTAAACCTTTTATCATGTGTTGCTCACCTCTGGATTCCAATTTATCCACATCTTTCCTAAAGTGTCGTGCCCAGAATTGACACAGCACTCCAGTTGCCTCACCAGTGCTGAATGAATCAGAACAATTACCTCCCATGTCTTCCATACCACACTCCTCTGAATACAGCCAGAATAGCATAGCCATTTTCGCAATTGCATCACATTGTTGACTCATCTTCAATTAGAGATCCATTTTAACCCTCAGATCCTTTTCAGCAGTACTACTGCCTAGCCAGTTATTTCCCATTTTGTATTTGTACATTTGATTTTTCCTTCCCACCTGAAGTACTTTTTATCAAATTTTATCTTGTTGATTTTTTGACTAACTGTTCAATTTGTCAAGGTTTTTTAAATTCTAAAAAAATTGGTCCTCCAAAGTGCTTGCAACCCATCCCAGCTTAGAATCATTTGCAAATTTTCTAAGCCTACTTGCCACTCCATTATCTAAGTCATTAATGAAAATACTGAATAGTACCAGAGCCAGGGCAGAACACTGTGGGACCAGGTACATTCCCCCACTTTGAGAGTGAACACTGATAAGTACTCTGAAAGTTTGAGCTTTCAACCAGTTGTGCAATCAACCTTATAGGTTTCAGAGTAGCAGCCGTTGTTAGTCTGTATTCGCAAAAAGAAAAGGGTACCCATGGCATCTTAGAGGACTAACAAATTTATTAGAGCATAAGCTTTCGTGAGCTACAGCTCACTTCATCGGATGCATTTGGTGGAAAAAGCAAAGTCTCCTCTGCTTTTTCCACCAAATGCATCCGATGAAGTGAGCTGTAGCTCACGAAAGCTTATGCTCTAATAAATTTGTTAGTCTCTAAGGTGCCACGGGTACTCCTTTTCTATCAACCTTATAGTAAGTGCATCTGGACCGCATTTCCCTAGCTTGCTTATGAGCATGTTATGTGGGACCGTGTCAAAAGCTTTACTAAAATCAAGACTATCACGTCTATTGCTTTTCCCCATCCACTAGGCCAGTAACCCTTGTATAGGTCTAAAGCAAAAAAAATTATAGGAAGTCTGGTTTAAGATTCAAGAGCTAAGCTTGAGATGGTCAACCATGGGGTTTTTGTAGAAGGGTTTGATACATTTTCGTAGAATCACAGAAGACTAGGAAGGGACCTCAGGAGGTCATCTAGTCCAACCCCCCTGCTCAAAGGCGGACCAACCCCAACTAAATCATCCCAGCCAGGGCTTTGTCAAGCGGGCCTCAAAAACATCTAAGGAAGGAGATTCCACCACCTCCCTAGGGAACCCATTCCAGTGCTTCACCACCCTCCTAGTGAAAAAGTTTTTCCTAATATCCAACCTAAACCTCCCACACTGCAACTTGAGACCATTACTCCTTGTTCTGTTATCTGCCGAGCTCCATGCTCTTTGGAACCCCACTTTAGGTGGTTGAAGTCTGCTATCAAATTCCCCCTCACTCTTCTCTTTTGCAGACTAAATAAATCCAGTTCCCTCAGCTTCTCCTCCTAAATCATGTGCCCCAGCCCCCTAATCATTTTCATTGCCCTCTGCTAGACTCTCTCCAATTTGTCCACATCCTGTCTGTAGTGGGGGGCCCAAAACTGGATGCAATACTCCAGGTGTGGCCTCACCAGTGACGAATAGAGAGGAATAATCACTTCCTGCAACCTGCTGGCAATGCTCTTACTAATACAGCCCAATATGCCATTAGCCTTCTTGGCAACAAGGGCACACTGTTGACTCATATCCAGCTTCTCGTCCACTGTAATCCCCAGGTCCTTTTCTGCAGAACTGCCACTTAGCCAGTGAGTCCCCAGCCTTAGCCATGCATGGGATTCTTCCATCCTAAGTGCAGGACTCTGCACTTGTCCTTGTTGAACCTCATCCGATTTCTTTTGGCCCAATCCTCCAATTTGTCTAGGTCACTCTGGACCTTATCTGTACCCTCCAGTGTATCTACCTCTCCCCCCAGCTTCGTGTCACCTGTGAACTTACTGAGGGTGCAATCCACCCCATGATCCAGATCGTTTATGAAGATATTGAACAAAACCAGCCGCAGGACAGACCCTTGGGGCACTCCGCTTGATACCGGCTGCCAACTAGACATCGAGCAGTTGATCACTACCCGTTGAGCCCGATGATCTAACCATCTTTCTATCCACCTTATAGGCCATTCATCCAATCCATACTTTTTTAACTTGGTGGCAAGAATACTGTGGGAGACCGTATCAAAAGCTTTGCTAAAGTCAAGATATATCACATCCACCGCTTTCCCCAAATCCACAGAGTCAGTTATCTCATCATAGAAGGCAATCAGGTTGTCAGGCATGACTTGCCCTTGTTGAATCCACATTGACTGTTCCTGATCACCTTCCTCTCCTCCAAGTGCTTCAAAGTGGATTCCTTGAGGAGCTCCATGATTTTTTCAGGGACTGAGGTGAGACTGACTGGTCTGTAGTTACCCAGATTCTCCTCCTTCCCCTTCTTAAAGATGGGCACTATATTTGCCTTTTTCCAATTGTTGGGGATCTCCCCCAGTTGCCACGAGTTTTCAGAGTTGATGGCCAATGACTCTGCAATTACGTCAGCCAACTCTCTCACCATCTCTCTAGGATGCCTTAGACGTGGACTCATGGACTTGTGCATATCCAGCTTTTCTAAATAGTCCTTAACCTGTTCTTTCACCTCTGATGACTGCTCACATCCTCCCCCATACTGTGCTGCCCAGTGCAGCAGTCTGGGAGCTGACCTTGTCTGTGAAGACGAGGCAAAAAAATCATTGACTACTTCAGCTTTTTCCACATCCTCTGTCACTAGGTTGCCTCCCCCATTCAGTAGGAGTCCTACACTTTCCCTGACCACCTTGTTGCTAACATACCTGTAGAAACCCTTCTTGTTACCCTTCACATCACTTGCTAGCTGTAATTACAATGCACACTTTACCCCTGGTTAACCAAAATTTGTTAGGACCTGCCTTACTATGGGCTGGTCACCCTTTACAGTAGGTTTTCCTCACTATGTTATGAGTTATAATCCAATTAAGAAAGGTCATAGACTAAAACACTCCTGTCCTGAAGCTTTGCAATGTTTCTTTTCCTTTTTTACAGGAATTCAGAGTTGTTCAGTGGGGTTCATTCTACAGGATTGAAAACCCTTTGCCAGACAGCAGGAGCGTTAAAGCTTCAAGATTGTATCCCTGCAGCTCAGCCAGATTGGAGGAGGCCAATTTAGGTGGATCACAAAAACCAGAAATTACAGCTGAAGAGTCACTGCATCTGCTAAAGTCTATTGTTTGATGTGATTATCAATAAACACAATACAATGAATACAAAGGGCCAACCACCTACAGCCACATTCACCTGTGCTGTAAATCATCGACATTAGTGGAGTTACACCAAGGATTACTTTGGCACATCAACTTTAAAAGGAGCTGAAGATAAAGGAGTTATGAGCAATGAAGGGGAGAACATGACCAAGAAAGAACTTACAGTAACAGGGAAGAGAATAAAAATGCATGACTGTGCTCCAGTCTGCTGGTCAGCAAAAGGCTAAAGTGAGTCAAGATATGTTCTATCTGGATCTCAGCCCTTACATTTAGTCAGATAAAGCATCGTGGCCATTTGCAACTTTCTTTGGAGTCAGATGAGGTTGCTTATAGCAGAGCAGGTAATATGTATTACTGTTTTCTCTAACCTCTGCTTCAACTTTGCCCAGTTTCTCTTAATAACTGCACAATTTCTGTTATGATCCCTTTGAAAGTTGGTGTTTTGGGTTTTTGCATTTCAACGTAAAGATTTCGTGATATCAAACAGTAGTTAGTTCTTTGGATTGGTTTACCATAGGGTCAGATTTTATTAATCTGGCTGCAGTGATTATTAAGACAAACTGTTGACCTGTAGTATTTACTTTTGAAGCTCATGCACAATGCAGTGACTGCACTAACCCGGACAGATACCTGTGGCCTGATCAAAAGACCATGACAGTAAGAGGAATCTTTCTTTAATTTCATTGAGATTCAGACCAGGTCATTAGTGCATGATTCACCACTGTGTTATGCTGTTGTTAATAGGGCCCTTATTAATAATGAAAGCTGAGGTAACCCCTTTACAGGATGAATTAAATGTTCGTGTTAGTTTACTTTATATTTAAGGATATTCCGCTCCTATTCAAATTAGTTACTGTATTACTTCACCGGTATCTTTACTGAAGAATTTCTGTGCTATTGAGTTGTTTTATAGTGTCAAGGCGCTGACTCTGGATAAAGCCACAGCAAACGGCTATATTGTTCAGGGCTGAAGAAAGAAACGTGGACATGCTAATGTTCTCTGGCTTTTTGAGGAAAGGTTTTACTCACTCTTATTGGTAGATCCACACTGTCAGCATTACCTGGCTGCAAGAAGTTGTGGAATTATGATGTCATCCCTGCTGTGCTCACATATCAAGGTTATCTAATAACATCTGAGAATCACATCAATAAATTTAATGAATTTTCTATGGTTTCACACCCAAAGAACAACACAGATGTGAGAGTGAAAGAGCTCGCCAGGGAGAAATGATGCAGAAGTCATATAACACATTGAGTAACCTCCATCTTTTATTCAGCACTCATCACTTAAGTCAGTGCAGGTATCTGCTTAGATGATGTCATGCTACAGCTCTAAGAGTTTAATTTTGGTTCAGTCTCCTCACACATCAATTTTTCCTGGGTGTCCCTCCATTGACTGCCAGGAGTCACTCTTATTTACACTAAGCAGAGTGAGAGGTGTGTGACCTCTTACAAGTCATCAGCACGAAGAAGACGTTCATTCTTTCATCTATGTCCTACAGGATGGTATCAATGGCAAGGAATCTCAGGAAATAGACCATGGTCCTGTGGACAAGTTAGCCCACAGGGAGAGAGTAGACCTGGGTGCTATTCTTGGCTCTGTGGCTTACCTGCTGTGTGACCCTGAGCACATCTCTGGGGATCTGTTTACCCTTCTGTCCTTTCTCTGCCTTGTCTATTTAGCTCGTCTGCTCTTCAGCCCAGAGACAGTCTCTTGCTAAGTGTATATACAGTGCTTAGCCCAGCAGGGCCCAAGTCTCCTCCAGGAGCTACTCTGCTACAACTAATGAAACACATTTAAAACTAAAAGCTTTCATTGTTAATAACAGATCTATTTGTTTTTAAACATTGACAGAGTACAAGCCCGAGCAGTGCATATCTGGGAAAAAAGGCAGATACTAATCAACTTAGAACCAAATTACAATAATAAACAACCAAATCCTTGACCTCAGAGTGTCATGGCCTTTCTCAACCACATCTGCCTATTTACACTAAGCAGAGTGGCCTCTCCCTTGCACATCTGTATTATCCTTATGTAAAAAATACTCTAACATTACTGTTTTCAGCTTAAAAACGACAGGCTATTAGCACGTAGTAAAAGTCCTTACACTACAGGGCTAGGTTGTGACTTGGGCCTCATTTCCATGCTGGGGGATAAGAACATCCCTTATACCTTGATGTGGTCTACCTGGATCTTGGCAGTTCACAAGGGCACCATCTTTCTGTTTACTTGGTGGGGCTGGAACTGCATGGAGCCAGGGCTCCTGTGCCCCCAATGCACTAGGCAACAGAGCTGGACTAGCATAGTGGGTAATTGCTTGTTAGACTCAGCCAGCAGCAAATTCCTTCCCTCTGAGAGCCCCTGGGAAACCGGGGAGGTGCTGCGACTCAAAGGCTATCTCTGCTGCACAGCACCTCCCGGGCCTACTCCCGGGGTGGGGAGTACAGATTCCATACAGCTCCTGGCTGTCTCATAGTAAGAAAAAGTTTATTTTGAGGGGTAGAATTCAGTTCCCACGTGTCCTAGTAAATGCGTTAGAAAACTGCAATTTTCCTGTCTTGGCTATGTCCCCCTGACACCAACCCCACATATGAACCCTCATGAATAAAGCTAATCCTGTTGTTTGTTCTCCCCGACTCCCCCAAGTTTAATGACTCTTTATGCAGCTTCTCCCCAGAGGCAAGGCATGGCTCTTCCAAGTGCTCATAATAGTTCCATTTGTTTTCTTGCCAATTTTTCTATTTTTTGTGGTGGTTTTTTTTGAAACGTACAAATACTGTGTTTCCAGTTGATTCCTATCAAAGTGGATTGTGTGGGGGCTTTTTGGTTGGGTGAGTTTTTTTGTTTTTCTCCTACTCAAGTTAGCGCTTGGCGAATTTCCAAATGGCTTGAATGATTAATGTGGTGCCACTGACTTGTTTTGTGTTTCGATAAAAAACGCACAATTCATGTTTTCCAAAGAGCCCACTTAAGTATCTCTGATTGACCATGCAATGTACATTTTAAATTATTCTTTGTGTGCACAATACAAAAGAAGCATTTCCCCAAAAATGAATGGTGTATTCAAGGTTAGTGGTGCAGGCAAAAAAAATCTGCTCTCAGGGAACTGTTTATTAGACTCTAATCATTACAAAGCCAGGCCTTAATATCCTACATTCATTGAAAAGCGAGGATCTGTTCTTTTGCTTTCTATTTATTATTTAAATATTTTAGCTCCCAGGGGCACATACCCATGGTCTCTCAAGACTGAAGGATGGCTGCTACATTCAGCTCGAATAGCAAAACAAGTTTTTCAGATTGCCTCCATTATCAAGTCAAGGTCATTTCCCCTTTGAGAAGATCAAGAGCCTGCATAAAGGGAAAAAAGTATCGCAGTCCTCTCTTTCTCAATGATTGAGCTACAGAACATCATCAGCCACAGGGAACAGAGAGCTACCCATATTGTGGTGTTCATTGACTTGGGTATGTCTTTGAGTATGAAACAAAAGAAAGCACTGGCAATCACCTTGAAAATAATGTTATTTTAGGGATGTTTGCAAATAACACAAAGATGTGGTTTACTAAAGGACTCTTGTGAGTGTGGGAAACCATTCTTTGGGGCCAAATTCTCTGATGATGTAATAGGTGTAGCTCTTTTGCCTATAGTAGAGTTGTGCCCCATTATACCAGCTTAGAATTTGGCCCTTTAAAATATGCCTCCAACATTTTAATCATTCCTTCTAAAGTTTGATAGCCTTTAATTAACATTTAGTTATGAAAGGTTTTAATAACTGTTCATGTTTAAGCACGTTAGAATAAAACATTCCACCGCAATCTTATCATTCTGTAACTGTAAAAAAAGAGTCTTCTAGTTTAGTTTTCATATCAGCCAAGTGATGGTGTATCAAAAAATCCCTGTTACACTTATTCTATTGCTATTTTATACCTACATTTTAAAAAAGAATTATTTTTAAAAGTTTGACAGTGTTATTATTCAAAATGTTTTGTTGCAGAAAGGAAGCCCATCATCAGCTGCAATAGAAAGTAGTTCTGGGGAAGGATGCGATCTTAGAATATTCAGCCTTCTATTCTAATCCTAAGAGGCAGAGTTGTCTAGTGAATAGAAAAGGAGACCTGGGCTCTAATTTGGCTGTGCCACTGCAGTGTGACCTTGGCAAGACACTATTAATTTGAGCGGGGTCAGGAACAGAACAGAGTGAATAATTAACTTTTTGGTTCGGTGGCCCCCCTGAAAATCAGGAAAAAATATTGATTCCTTTTGAACCAAAACTGATTTTGTTTTGTTTTGTGCTGAAATGAACAACTGAAAAAAATTCATTAGGGTCAAACAAATGTTTCAAAAGCTGATTTGATTCGACATTTTAGAAATGAAATGTCAATTGAAAAAGACATTGCTGATTATTTTTGTTTGTTTTTCAGCCAAATTCGACCTAAATTCGCAAACAGTTCTGGTGCCCTGAAAAATGCATTTTTCGGTAAATTTACTATTGGCCAAAAAAAAATTAAAATGTCACCCAGCTCCAGTCAGGAAGAATCCTATTATACTTAATGCTTTAGCTATTCCTATGCCACCTGCAAAAAGAAGGGGTTCCAACAGCATAGAAACCCAAGAAACAGACCATTCGCATGTGGCCAGTTTCTGCATTATGAGTACATGCACATATCCAATAGATCAGGGAGCAGGGATTAAGAATCAACTTGTGAGACCTTATAGACCCCCTTGATTACCTGAGCACAAGGTTCCAAGAATTTCTATTGCACAGCAGACTAGTAGGTATCAGTTCCTTTCAAATTCTAGCTCCTATTTTATAGACTGCTAGTGAAACTGGCCAGCTCTGTTAAAATGTTCTTATTGTTTTGGTTTTTAAAGATAGACTTAAAAATCAAGGGTGGATCAACTTTCTTCGCACTGAAGAGCAATTGCTCATGACCTGAATGAGTGTTTGCCACCTCCACCACTGTTTGCTGGGAATGTAAATTCCATCTCAGCCTGCCGAAATTTACATAGAGGGATTAGAATGTCAAGGGGTTTCAGGACAAGAGATTACTTAGACTTCTGGAGTGTTTGACTAAGAGACAGACTGGAGTTTATGACTTGAATTCATGCATTTAAAAGAATGTGATGTCAATTAGCAATGCTCTGCCGGGATATACAGTAGCAGCGAGGCAAAGGTTGAGTAATCTGCTTGCCTCTCTGTTCTTGTATTGTCCCACATCAGCACAATATCCAAGGTGAGCCAGTGACTAAGTTGAGCTTGTGTTGATAACCAGTTGGGTTTAAATTTTGACTGAAGCCTTCTTTTGACACTCACCCAGAGCAGGAGAGATTCACCCTCTATGTGTAGTGACTAAGTTCAAGCCAATTGCTATGTTGTCTTCCAAACTGAAATTCCATTGACCTCAATGGGGCTTCCAGGATGTAAACTGGCACAATATTTAGCCCAGGGAGATTTATTCCCTAATGTAGTCCCTGCCAGTTTGGAGGCTTCAGAGATTCAGCACCCAGAGAAAGCAGCATGGAGACTGAGACTACCCGCAAGATGGCCTGCCTTGGATTCAGAGATGCACAGATTCCAAGGGCAGAAAGTATCACTGTGATCAGCTAGTCTGACCTTCCCCCCAAATAATTCCTTTGGAACTACAGCATATTTTGTACAAAAATCCCAACCTTGATTTTAAAATGGCCAGTGATTGTTTTTTAATCACAATGTCATGTGGTACCAGGTCAAACGCCGTGCAGCAGTCTAAATATGTTACAGCATAACTGTTACCTTTGTCAGTCAAACCTGTCATTGGATCAAAAAAAGAGATCAAGTTAATTTGAGGGGATCTAAGTTCCATAAACCCATGTTGATTGCCATTAACTATATTATTTAATACTTTATCAGCGGTGTCTCATATTAGCTGTTCCTTTATCTTGCGTGCTGAAGGAACATGCCCAGCCTGCGGGGGGGCTGGCCCAGGATCCTGGCTGACATGCTGGGGTGACCAGTGGCTGGCCCCACAGAGCCTACACGGGGCTGGCCCTTGGGAGCAGAGACTGAGCCACCATGTGAGAAGAGCGAGAGCTGGAGGAGGCTGGTGGTTACTCTCCACGGCAGCAGCAGCAAGAGAAGCCCCTTTTTGACTCTCCCGGTCAGTGACCAGCTCGGCGCCACTAACTCCATGCCAGAGCATCTGAACCCAAGAAGCTGCAGCAACTGTGAGAGCTCAAAACCAGCAGACGCCATTGTCCCCCTGCCTCTTGAACTGGGAGCCAGGGATCCCTTCCGCTGGGACGTAAGAGCTGCCAGCTCTACATCCAGAGCTCCAGCCCCCTGCCCTGGAGTAGGGGTGGGGGCTCTTTGATTGTACAGATTCCGCTGTGGGCTTCAGTTGTTGCAGACTGGTTGGGGGCCTTGTTTAGTGACCATCCCTGACACCTTTGCTGTCCCCCTCTCCTCCTTTTAGTTTTCCCCTCTCCGTCCGGAGATTAAACTCTCCTTCACTTCTCTGTAGCCGTTGAGTCTCTGTGCTAGTTAAATAATAGCCGAGAGGCCATAGGGCTGTTGGTCCGTGCACACCTGCCCACAAGCAACCCAGGGCTCACTAGTTTTGAGGACGGAGGAACAAGAGCATCCACCACTCTTGGGGATGAGGGGGTGATGATGGGGACACTTGGGACCCATCTCCGTTACATCCATTGGGAGGCGTAGGAAGTGAACCTGCTGGTTGTCATGACTATGAATTGGCACCAAATCATAGGCGGGGGTATAACAGGTGAGGGGAGGAGATAGAGGAGACTGGGTGGGGGCCTCATGCCGGAGGAGGGTAGAGGAGAGGAGGGACAGGGGAAGCGGTGGGGGCCTCACAGAGGGAAGGAGAGGAGGAGCACAGCAAGCAGCGGGGGGAGGGGGGGGCTGGGGTTGGATGGGACCTGGGGTGGAGTGTGGGTGGGGCCACAGGCAGAAGAGGTGGGGCTAAGAGCAGAAGAGGTGGGACAGGGTGCTAGCTTCCCCCCGGGAAGTTTCACCTGCCGCCCATGCACCAAATTACACCACTTGCTCAAGTGTGGGCTTTGTTTTTACAATGGCTCTCAAACAAGCTGATGGAAGCACTTTCATACCACGCCACAACAGTGCCAACTCCCTCCTTTTGTGCAGCTCACGCTTACTGATGTTCAGTCACAAGCATCTCAGTGAAGGCTTTCTTGGAAAGAAAACAACTGTTCCAAGAACATCTCTGAACTCAGTGGTATTATTGTCAATCCACTATGTCATCTTTCCCTCTGCATTCCTCAGGAGACAATGATAGCCTGCTGGGATATTATGCATTGATTGCTAACTTGCTGTGTATTCACCGACGCATAGGAGGAGCTTTTGTAATTTAAATAACAAACTCTGGAATTGATGATACAAACAAACTCGGTCAGTCGTGCAGTTTCAGCATCAATAAACAAAATCTGTGTGTGACTTGGGCGGGGGAACATGTGTGTCTTGTTATTAAAGATTTCAAGTATGTTCTATCATCTGATTCCATTATAATTATTGCACTACAATTTTGCCATTGTCCCAATGCTAATGCAACACAAACACAGAGAGGCTGGATTGTATCCTAGCCTGAGCAGGGAAGGAAAACCTCTTTATCACAGCTGCTCCCTGGCACAACACCTAACCAGATCTGTCACCGAATGTGTCCCCCTTATACTTAAGATAGTCCTCTCAACAAATGAGTGGAATGAGGGTTGGGGATTGCGTAGCCCACTGGTGGAGGCAGCACCCTCACATTCACTGGCTAGGTATGGGGGGGGACTTGTCTGCGGCCATTCAAGGGCTGTAGTGTCTTGCCTGGCTTGGCAAGACGAGTGGAACAGGGGAGGGATTTTGACTCTGGGGCACACCACCTCGTGGGGATACTCTCTGGCTGGCTGCACTGGCTGGTGCAGTCGATATGTCACCCCTCGCTCAGTGCCCTGCTTAAAAGCACTGGCACCCCCCGAGTACAGAAATGTTTAAGGAGACATTTAGAATCTGAAGGTGTGTAACCATGACACTAGGTGTATCCTTTACACAGTTGTATCATAAGGACTGGACCTGCAGATTGGGGTAAATCAGCGCTTCTCCAGTAGAGTGATTGGATCTATGCCCATTTACATCAGTTATGAATCTGTTCCTCAGGCTCCAAGATCAGGAACACAACCCTGCAATCAGACCCTGCTCCCTGCACTGAGTCCCACAAGAGATGAATGTTTTTAACCACCATGATGGTGGAGCTGCTCTGAGCAGGAATAGCCAATTATAGATACCAGGGGCTGCTTGGAGCCAACTCTATACTACCCCTCATGTCACTGTAGCAACAGGAAGTGTTTCAGAAAAAAGGCTAGCATACCCTCAGCCTGCGAGCTTCCTCTTTATGGTACAGGGCATTCCCTGTGGTGGAGAAAGGGGCTCCGTGGGGTGTGATTGTGTGCACTTTGGCTGCTGCTGTTGAGATCTAAGTATCCTTCTGAGTATAATAAGAAACAAATGAGTTATACTGGACACTCTTATGGGAGATTGCTTGTAATGTTTACATAAGAGCGCCACCGACAATAAAAACAGCATTACGTCTCTGAACATTATTCTAAATATCTTTTCAAATGAAATTGGCCTCCCTAATCTGGCATGTCTCATGGGCATGGCAAGAACAGCATTTCATAGGAAAAAAAGGCAGTAAATACATTTTGTGTTTGAAAAGAAACAAAAGCTCTGATGAGGCCTTTAATCATCAAATCTTTATACTACATTAGACTTGTAAATGATAAACTATGATTATGCAACAACTAATTAAATTAGTACTGACAGCTTTCAGAGGGAAGCTGACGAAAGATACAATCGATACCTAATTTTCTGGGTTGGTGTGACTGAGAAAAAGTAAAGGCAAGTGAATTCCATCCAGGAGTGACTAAAAGCACAAGGCCGCCCACATGTGATATATGATGTCTATTAAGCGTAGACTGTCGGTCCTTCATCAGTTGAGACGGAGTCAATCACAAAATGTCTTCCAATCTTCTCTCACTCTGGCCATCCTTCGCCATGCTTGTCCATATCTCCTTGTTAGGAAATCATCCTCCACCTCTTTGGAGGCTGACCACGTGGTCGTTTCTGTTCTCGCGGATACCACTCGGATATAGCTGTGGTCCATCTGCTGTCGCTGAGTCAGGCCACATGTCCCGCCCATTGCATTTTGCTGAGCCTGCTTTCAGCAACAACGTCTCACACTCCAGACTGCTGCCTAATTATTTCGTTGGGGATGTGGTTGGGGAGCAAAATGCCCAAAAATGTTCATTCCATCGCCCTCTGTGTGACAGACAGTTGATGTTCTTCAATCTTTGTCAGCGACCATGTTTTGATGCCATATAGCATCTCTGGAAGCACGGTCGCGTTAAAAAGATTTGCACAAGTTGTTTTGCTGATCTTTCCTTGGAGGATGTCCTTGATATCATTGAATGCGCACCGTCCAGCTTTTTTCTGCACGACAGTTCGCCTTTCTGATCGTGGCGCATGTTGACTTCCTGGCCCAAATAAATGTATTTATCAGCTTCTTGGATCTGCTCTCCTCCAAGAGTTATTTGGGTTCTTGGCAGAACATCTGATCTCATGTATTTTGTTTTTGACCGGTTCATTTTTAATCCGACTTGACTACTTTTTGCATTCAGTTCTTTAAGCATTCTCTCAAGCTGGGCTGTACTTTCGACTAACAGCACTATATCATCTGTGAACCTGAGATGGTTTAGCGGCTTGTCATCGATATTAATCCCGCCTTTCAAGTCTGCTCATCAAAAAACCAATTCAAGACAGGCTGTGAATAATTTTGGTGAAACTGTATCTCCTTGTTTCACATCTTTCTCGATGGGGGATTCGGAGGGGAGTATCGAACAGCGATATGTCTGTGCTGCAGCCAGAGTTCGCTTCCTTTAGTAATGTGATATATTTTGTGCAAAATATATGTCTGTTAAGAGTAACTGGTAAATTAATTGTTAGTTTAGTTGATTGGACTGTGACCTGCTACTGATTAGTTGTGAGTAATAAAGTGAGTGAAAAAACTTTTCTGGCTTAACACAGTATCAGAAATATTTATTGGTAAATGCTAATGACAGGTACTGTGCAGCTGATTGGCAGCTATGTACTTATTTTTCACTCTTCTGGCAATAAATTGAGCTTTCATTGTTTGGGCAGACGAAGGGCTCCACTCATCTCTGGCAGTCATAGAAGGACTGAATGAACAGTGGCGGGATGAATTGTATCTATGTGTGAATAATTACAACACAGGTGGCAGCCCGTCCAGGTCTCTCACTGTCCAAGGTAGGAGCTGGGCTGGGGCATGATGTGAGGATTGCTAGCAGGTGGAGCTAAATTCCTCAGTCCCAGCAAGCGGGAGCCAAGATGATGGGGGGAGGGACATCCCAGGGAAGAGGGGGATGCTGAAGTGATGGGGGGAACGGACCTCCCAGGGAAGAGGGGGATGCTGAGGTGATGGGGGGGGAGGTCCCAGCGGAAGCGGGGATCTGGGATGATGGGGGAAAGGGGCTAGCTGAGGTTATGGAGGGGAAGGTGAGTTCCAGGGGAATCAGGGAATCTGGGATGATGGGGGAAAGGGGCTAGCTGAGGTTATGGAGGGGAAGGTGAGTTCCAGGGGAAGCAGGGGATCTGAGATGATGGGGGAAAGGGGCTAGCTGAGGTTATGGAGGGGAAAGTGAGTTCCAGGGGAAGCAGGGGATTTGAGATGATGGGGGAAAGGGGCTAGCTGAGGTTATGGAGGGGAAAGTGAGTTCCAGGGAAGGGGAGGATGCTGAAGTGATAGAGGGGAAGGGGAAGTCCCAGGGGAAAGGGCAGCTCCAGGACCACAAGGGCTTGGGGTACAGTGCAGGGAGGGCCCTGCCTGCACATGGACGGGTGCCTCAAGTGATGCTGTGGTGGGCTCTGCTGAATGTGCAAGTGGTGAGGGCCACCAGGCTAGAGTGGAAGCTAGGCCCAGCCCCACGGGACAGGAGCCAGTGCTGTGGGTAAGTGGGAGGTGGACTCAGTCCCCAAGGAATAGTTTCCCCAGCTGCCTATGCAGCATTTTTTGTGATGATTTGGGGTTGCTAGGCAGCAGATGGGTCCGAATCTGAACCTCCTGGTGACAAGGGTAAAACAGCTGTTGACTTCAACATGGTGGTAGCAGACACACACCAGGTGTCCTTGGAGTAGCTCCCCTGCGTAAAGCATCACACCTTAATCAAATGGCAGGCCCTTGACTAGAGCCCAAACATCCCTCAAACACATCACCAGCTCTGCGACTCTTTTCCCTTCCGCTGCTGGACCTTTTCTTTGTCCAAGCGTTGATGCAGTGACTGCGTGCAAAGCCCTTCTCCATGCGGACTTAGGCTGACCATCCGAAGGGAAGATGCTGCTGGAGCAAGACCAAGCAGCACTGGTTGGTTATTCAGAAGGAAGGCTGTGGCCGGGGTGGACTCTCACTATTTGCATCCACGCATCACTGTGTTACCATTAGGTTTGTGCTACAAGCGGCAAACCATGCTTCCTTGCAGCCCCTTTGGCTTTGCTTTACGTCCCTACTTCAGAGCAGCAGGAAACACAAATACTGACAGGAGGAGCCCCCTGAGTCAGCTTGGGAGACTGCAGAGCCAGAGGTGAAAAAACTATATTTCGTTTTTTAATTATCTTTTAATGATGACCCCTGCTGTTAGTGCAGCAAGAGCTATTCCATTGTCAGGCATAAAAGAAAAGAAAAACTAAAGCTGTTTTCTCCCAACTCTTTGTTCTTGGTCACATTACATCCTTGTAAAGCTTCCTAATCGATTCATTTGTGCATGAAAGGACAGGAAAGAGTGTCCTTCCCTGAAGGGCCCCTCCTAGCACAATCAGCAGGGGAGCAGTGGGACTCGGAAATGATAATTAAAAGAAAACGCTACCCAGGACTTGCGAGTCCTCCAGGGTTACATGCATTTTTTTGAAAACAGCTGGTTCTTTTTTTTCCCCTTTCCCAGAGTTTTGAGGCAGAACACTTATTGAGACTCTGCAGTCTTTGAGTCATGGGGGTTTTGGGAAGCACCAGTCATCCCAGGTGAAGTTTGTGGTGCAAGTCCACTTCTTCTCCCCCTCACCCTCTGACTTGTGCTTCTGATGGGAAGCGGAACTGTCAGATGGCACCAGCAGAACAGACATATGGGGCACAGAGGAGGCCATCACCTTTAACAGCCGGTAAAGTCCATTTTGTTCCTTTCTCAATGTACAGCACCTTCTCTCTCCCCTCTTGGCACAAAATGAAAACCCGATCCTAAGCAAACAATGAAACCAGTGTCAGGAAAGTCTCGGAGCCAGCCTGTATCCCTGCATATTTTATCTCAGAATCCACTGCATTAATATTTAACCACCACCTCAAACAGGTGGACGTTTGAGGGCCATTGAGCACTATGAATTCTCCCAATGCATCACAATTACCAAAACACCTGTGCTAAATAACTTTGCGCAGTGCCACCGTGAAAATTCACAGAGTGCTCAATAGCCCTTGAAATTTCTCATTTCTAGCTTGTGGTGCAGTGGTTGAGTGCTCACACATTATGCTGCAGTATAAAGCATGTAAGGACACTGGTTCAAGACCTCTTAAAGCCACTTTATCCTCTCCCTGGAAATTATTCTGTACTTTTCAATCTGCACTTGCTTTGTTTCTGCAACTATAGTCACCTAGACTGTCCTTTTCTGATGTTGCCCCTAACAGTGTCCCAGTGCAAGAAGGCAAGGGGCTCACCGGTATCGGTTTCAGCTGGCCTCACCCATTCAGTATACCTCAACACACGAATGTCATAACCTGCATCTAAAAGGTGGCATATAAGACATCAGTAAAAAGCTAATAATGTACAGATTGTTAATATTGTTGCATGGTGTATATAGGGAGGACAATTTCAAAATTACAAACCTATTGGGAATGATGTTCTTAAAGTATGTCTGCCAGGCAGGGCTGAAGGTCTGCCACCATGAAGGTACTTCCAAAGTACATTAAGAGACGATGGGAGTGCAATTTATGTGAAAGGTAAACAAAACCATCAAACAAACAAGGGAAGGAGAGAACCACTCAGCATCATGGCGGGGGGAGGAGAGTGCAGGAATTAATTTGCATTTTAACAAACACATGTAGGTGAAGAAACCAGCAGACTCCATGCTGCCTTCTTCACATCTTGAATGAACTTTACTTTGGGAAATAACTTTTCAAAGAATCCATTTCAGAGGTTCCCCAGACTATAAAAGACAGAAGCAGAGAACCCTGTGTGACTTTTTATCCCAGAAGACAAAGCCACTGAGCACTTTGGGGGAGATCCTGACCACAGGGGTGGCCAGCCATCTTACTGGAAGGTTGTGTCATAAAAATCTTACCTTGAAGAAGGACTATAATTTTGTTAAGTTATAGCCTCTAGAAAGCATTTTTCCCTTTTATTCACTTGTAACCATTTCTAACGCTATCCTTAATACTTGAACTCACTTTTAATCCTATCTTCTTTTGTTAATAAACTTGTTTTAGTTTTGATCTAACCCATCCCAGTGCTGGGTTTGAACTGAAATGATTATTAATGCTAGTTAAAGTGATAAGTGGTGCATTTGGTCTCTTTAAAGGAGCAAACAAACATTATTATTGCCCTGAATGGTGCAGGAAAGGAGTAGACATTGCAGAGTGCAGGGTTTGGGGAAAATTGGGGGCTCACCTTGCCAGGTGTAACCAAAAGCTGGTGGATACCAGAGTGTGGCTGGGAAGTTAACAAGGAGGCTGCTGGAGTCAGAGTTGCTGGTCCACATCTGAGTATCTTATAGACCTCATGCTTAGATGCTGTCCGGGAGCATCCAGACAAGAGACCTGCAGAAGCAGAACATTTTAATGCACCCAAGGTTAAAGGGCAGGTGTTGACCCCACCCCTCAGTGGTCTGGATTGCACCCCAGAATGTGACGGTGACAAAACCGCAAAGGAGGCAAAAGTGCCCTGCTTTGGATTTCATTAATCTGACACAGTCTATCACCATCAGGTCATTTGGCTTTCTTGGTTACCTACCTTTGTCTCCTCCAGCTAGCTGGGGCAGGGAACCCCAATCCTCTTTGTCCAGTGCTAGTTGATCATAACATTAAATTACTCCTGGACCATCTTGGAAATTGAGCAGGATTTAGGGGTCACGTTAGATAAATTGAACACAAGCCCCCAGAGTGATGCAGTAGGAAAGAGCAAACACAATCCTTGGATAGATAAGCAGGAGAATAACTGAGCAGAAATAGGGTGTTATTACCACTGTCGAAGGTAGTAGTGAGTCCCTTAGTGTCCACACTAAGGACGCTGACAAATTGGAAAGGGTTCAGAATAGAGCTACAAAAATTATCTTAGGTCCAGAAAACCTGCCTTAGAGTGAGAGACTAAAGACGCTTAATCTGCTTAGTTTATCCAAGAGAAGGTTAAGAGGTGACTTGATCATGGTCTATAAATACCAACATGGAAAGAAGATTGATAGCAGGCTCTTTAATCTAGTAAACAAAGGCCTAATGAGATCAAATGGCTAGAAGCTGAAGCTAGACATTCAAAATAGAAATAAAGATGCAATTCCCCCCCCCCCAAACTGTGAGGGTAATTAACCACCAGAAGAACTTGCCTAGAGATGTGGTGAGCCTCTGTGACATAACATGTTTAAATCAGGATTGGAAGGTTATGATACACTCGAGCTGCCTAGCTTAAACAGATGTTATTTGGCTTGATACAGTAATCACCGGGTGAGGTTGTATGGTCTTTGTTATGCAAGACGTCAGACTGCCTGGTCAGAATGGTCCCCTTCTGGCCTTGTCATCAGGGAAAGATTGACAGGGAAAAGATCTAATTCCAGTTCTGTTAAATAAAAGCAAAGGGTGAGGGGGAAACCACAAATTAGAAAATGGATATACATGCATCTCGTTGGCCCCTATGTATAGTCCTATTGGGTGAGCACAAAGCCATGACATTGCCACTCCTATGTACCAGTCTGATGCATAGCTAGGTGGGGGAAAAGGCTGCCCCCAGAAGGGGTGAAGCTCTATGTGTGTCCCCCATATATTCTGCCCCCCCAGTGCTCCCACTCGGGCTATGTAGGCTGGCACCACCCCATATATATACAGTCTACACACATATCATCGGCTATTTGCACAAAATAGTGCATTATGCTGATCTGTGTTGTACAGGGAACACACTCACCTTGGACGGATGCTTACAAACCCATTGTTCATGAATCACTGCCATGGAAACATCATTAAGAAGCCCCCAGAGGTGAGGTAAAGCTTGAAAATTTTTTGTGAAGAAGAATTCAGAAATGGCAGCCATGCAGTTTATAAGGCCTGCTGGTTTCCAGGCTTTATTAATTTCATTTTTCAAGGTTTATTTGTAGCAATTTTTTAGTTGTAGTCATAATTCAGGGTTTTTGCGGGGGTTATGTTTACTGGAAGGAGTAATGTATACTATACACTTTACTCATTACAGTAGCATATAATATAATGACCCATCTCTTTGTCATGTTCTCTAGCACATTTTAACATAGTACTGTTTCAAACAACATTACAATAAAGCACACTAGGGAACTTTTAGCTCATACCAGCAGGGTTTACATGGACCAATTAGTGCACAACACATTAGTGCACTTTAGAACTCACAACTCCGTATTACTGCTCTGTGTAGACCAGCCCTTAGATTAGCAAGTGGAGTTGCTCCATCAGCAGATGTGGTTGCTGCAATCCCATGCATATGGAGGATGGTGTTTTACAAAATGGGATCCTCATACCATGTGACCTCACACACATTGTATGTACGAGGTCACACTGCATGAAGGATGCGATTTTACTCCACAAAATAGTGCCCTCCATGCAGCGGGACCTCACCAATGTATGGTGCATGAGAGGTCTTTATTGGTCAAAACTGAAAATCAAAAGCCATAAGTATATAGAGGAAAGGTGGCTGTGATTGGAGAAGATCCTTTGAATTTAAAAAAAGTGGAAGGAAAAATTAAGAATATGAGTATATATTAACAATGTCTCCTTTTCCCTCAGACAAAATCAAATGTACCTATGAGAATATCCCTCAGAACTTACACATAGGCCCATAGTCCACACACTCATTTCTGTAATTCATTACCTCCTTGTATGCCAATATTAATCAACACATCACTCCTCTTTTGAGTCAGCATATTGATAGGCCAGCTTTTTCTATGCTGTCCTTTCCACATATTTGCCGATAGTTGCTATAGCTGTGAAACTCAACAGCTGTAGAGGTTCTGTCAGTCTCACAACTATAAACCTGATTTTCAAGGATATTTAACTCAGTGGCTTATAGTTTCATCACATTTCTTCCAAACTCTAGCTGAGATCAAGCTTCTTTTTTAAGAAATGACATTTTACAGGCACTTAGGCTTTTATGTTATGCCTATATTGAAAAACAACACACATGTTTTGAAAGACAAAGTCAGTTTTAGTGATCACCATTTAATTGTAATTTATCCCTAGTGATGTTTACATGAGGCTGGTTTGGGTACATTACTACATATAAAAGCCCATTTTCCCCATTTACTTTTCTAAGGACAAAAACTAGGTACGTTACCATTATTAACGCAATATTACAAAATGGACCACCACAACAGCAAAAGTGTCATACAAACAATTAAAATTAAGGACCAGACACACAGCCTTTGTAAAGCAGCGTGGCTCTGTTGGTTTCAGTTGAGTAACATTGATTCACGCCCCCGATGATCTGGTCCTAGGATTGCTAACCTCTAGATAACATTGTTAGATGTGAGAAAGGATAGACTTTCATTTCAGCTACATTTCTGTGTAGTGTTACCCTTTTCCCATTTCACTCATTTCCCTGCCCCAAATTTGGGCATAACACAATTTCCAATATATCTGACATGTGCAGGTCAAGTTGACTTCAATGGAATCATAGTAGCAGAGAATTTGTTTCAGAGTCTTTAAGACACATAAAAATGTATATACAGTTAGGTGACTGATTTTTATCTGCAGCTGAAACTGGCCAATTCAATCAAAATTTGAAATTTGTTAACTAAACTGCAGCTCAGCTCTACACACTATTTCTCACAAACTGTAAAGGCTGGGTTCTCAAGGTCTCAAAAGCCACTCGGCATTGGGTGAACAGCTCAGTGTCTTTAAAGCATCTGGGAATGAATCTGGAAGAGGTGGCTCAGAATTAGGGCATATTGAGACCGTTGCAGGGAAGGAGGCATGGCACAGTGGAGTGCCGTTGCAACCCATCCTCAAATGGCATAAGGTCTCTGAGGAATATTACCCCAGTGGCATAAATTAGGGACATGCCTATGCAGCCCTCACTTGCACTAGGGCAGAGCAGCTCTGAATCAGTGACCTGCAAGCAGCTCCCAGCTCCAAGCTGAGCTCTGGGGGAGTTCAGGAAAATTAGAGAGCAAAACAAAGCAAGCAACCCTCACAAGCCATACTCTGGGATATTAAACTAAAGCCTTCCAGCTCATCTTTGCAGGTAGTATCCCCCTACTGGCAAGCACTCAGGATTCTCTGGAACATGGAACACAAGGATCTGTATATAGTGGGGGAAAGGCAAAACGGTCAAAAGAAACATGCAGAAACAGGAGATATGTTTGCATATAAGAAAGATAGCAACCCCAAGCGATACATCAGGAGTTTGATCAGCCCCCCCAGCTTGAAATAGAATCATAGAATCATAGAATCATAGAATATCAGGGTTGGAAGGGACCCCAGAAGGTCATCTAGTCCAACCCCCTGCTCAAAGCAGGACCAAGTCCCAGTTAAATCATCCCAGCTAGGGCTTTGTCAAGCCTGACCTTAAAAACCTCTAAGGAAGGAGATTCTACCACCTCCCTAGGTAACGCATTCCAGTGTTTCACCACCCTCTTAGTGAAAAAGTTTTTCCTAATATCCAATCTAAACCTCCCCCATTGCAACTTGAGACCATTACTCCTCGTTCTGTCATCTGCTACCATTGAGAACAGTCTAGAGCCATCCTCTTTGAAACCCCCTTTCAGGTAGTTGAAAGCAGCTATCAAATCCCCCCTCATTCTTCTCTTCTGCAGACTAAACAATCCCAGCTCCCTCAGCCTCTCCTCATAAGTCATGTGCTCTAGACCCCTAATCATTTTCGTTGCCCTTCGTTGTACTCTTTCCAATTTATCCACATCCTTCCTGTAGTGTGGGGCCCAAAACTGGACACAGTACTCCAGATGAGGCCTCACCAGTGTCGAATAGAGGGGAACGATCACGTCCCTCGATCTGCTCGCTATGCCCCTACTTATACAACCCAAAATGCCATTGGCCTTCTTGGCAACAAGGGCACACTGCTGACTCATATCCAGCTTCTCGTCCACTGTCACCCCTAGGTCCTTTTCCGCAGAACTGCTGCCGAGCCATTCGGTCCCTAGTCTGTAGCGGTGCATTGGATTCTTCCATCCTAAGTGCAGGACCCTGCATTTATCCTTATTGAACCTCATTAGATTTCTTTTGGCCCAATCCTCCAATTTGTCTAGGTCCTTCTGTATCCTATCCCTCCCCTCCAGCGTATCTACCACTCCTCCCAGTTTAGTATCATCCGCAAAATTTGCTGAGAGTGCAATCCACACCATCCTCCAGATCATTTATGAAGATATTGAACAAAACGGGCCCCAGGACCGACCCCTGGGGCACTCCACTTGACACCAGCTGCCAACTAGACATGGAGCCATTGATCACTACCCGTTGAGCCCGACAATCTAGCCAGCTTTCTACCCACCTTATAGTGCATTCATCCAGCCCATACTTCCTTAACTTGCTGACAAGAATGCTGTGGGAGACCGTGTCAAAAGCTTTGCTAAAGTCAAGAAACAATACATCCACTGCTTTCCCTTCATCCACAGAACCAGTAATCTCATCATAAAAGGCGATTAGATTAGTCAGGCATGACCTTCCCTTGGTGAATCCATGCTGACTGTTCCTGATCACTTTCCTCTCCTCTAAGTGCTTCAGGATTGATTCTTTGAGGACCTGCTCCATGATTTTTCCAGGGACTGAGGTGAGGCTGACCGGCCTGTAGTTCCCAGGATCCTCCTTCTTCCCTTTTTTATAAATAATAAGTGTCCAGATGATGGAGGTGCAGAACTCACTCTCAGTGCAAATCTCACCCACATAAAACGCCACCTGCATGTCTGTGGGTAGCTGCCCTGCCACTGACCTGCTCCAAGAGAACTACTCCACCAGGTGCTGTTCCCACACACAGCTCTCTATGATTTCAGTTTTGCATCCCCTGGCCTGATGGGCCAGGGTACCATGAAGTCAACTCAGTATTTTCACCGCCAGTCCTCATTGTGCAGCCAGCTCTGTCCCACAGCGGCTGGTCTAACTGGCCCTTATACAACACAGGGCTCTACATTACCACAGTAAAACAGGATCCTGACACAGACTCTTTGCTCCCTGTACACCAAGCCCTTTCTCTTCTATTCTTGCAGAACAAAAACGTCGTTATTCAACCAAAGTCCATTCACTTAGAGTGATTCCTTATCCAGGGCATATCCTGTACAATCCTCATGCCCTTATGAGTACAGGAAAACAATCATCTATTATCACATTTGGGCATCAAATCATAAAAAAATTGCAACCAAAACAAAAACATTTAGTCAGTGGAATTATAGGTAAACAACAATATAATTAATGTAAATGAAGCTGGGTCAGAGCTGGCTTTTCCCCATCATCCCAACAAAGTTTGTTACCACTGTAACAATAAATACAAAGTTATTGCACAGAACTCCTCAATAGTGACTTAAGTTCCATTCATTCTGAAGTACACCGTTAATGGGCACACTCCAGACAGAGAGAAGTCCGATGTTTGCACTCATCTTTTGTACGAGCAAAATGCAGTTTTGCCTATGTGGTGACAGAACAGATTATGGAGAAATTTGGGAAGAATCATATAGCAGTGTGACTGCCATTGTACGAGTCCCATTATAATCATAACCGAGCCAAATGACCCGAGAACTTGAGTCAACATCAATAAAAGTGACTCCGAAATGTGTGAATTGGAAAGGTTCCACTAACACCGTTTACCGTCCAAAAGAGCCATGGACCAGTTAGAATGTCAGAGGTAGGTTGGTGTGTTTGTAAATGGCGGTTGGCCTTTGTTTGGCAGATTTCTAAATTGATTTTCCCCCTAAGATTAAAAGAGATTTTGAAGCACACATTAAGTATTTTTCATCTTCAAGGATTTGGGGTTTTTTTTTGTTTAAAAAAACCCCAACACATCTGCAAACAATCAGGAAGGAAGAGAGCCAAAAAGCATTACCATTTAACTGCTCACATGCCTACTTCTGCGTCCCTTGCTGGTGGTAAAGCAAGCATGGTTCATAATTATAGTCCCAAATTTTTCAGCATACCTTGTGAGTTTGGCTCTCAGTTTTTGTCAATGGAACTAGGCTGATTTAACTAGCTGAGGACCTGGCCCTGAATATTTTGCCTCTCTAGACTAGTGCTCAGCCAGTAAAAACAGCAGGAGAATGCAGAAGAAATGCAGGAGAATGGCTCTTAGCACCTGGATTTGGGGTGCATTCCCATCATTAATAAGGGCCTGAGCCTGTCCCAGTGAAGGCAACGGTAGTTAATCAATGGCAATAGCTTTCCCATTGATTACAATGCCAGCAGGTTTGGCTTCTAAGGGATCGATACTGCAAGGTGCTCAGCACCCATCTTGGATGCTGTGCACTCCTGAGAGGATCTGAGCACACTTAGACCTCTCAGGAGTGCCCAGCGCCTTGCAGAATCAAGCCCTAAGCCTACAAATCAGTCATCTTTGAGAGCAAACCACAGCTCACACATGTTGCAATTGGTCCAGAGCAGTTCCAGCACAAAACAGTCCCCACAGCCGGTGGCAGCCAGATAGCAGCGGTGGCAATAGCAGGTGGCTTGCTAGATGTGGGCATAAAAAGGGCCACCTGGAACTGAGCTGATGGTTTTTATTTGCTTATTTCACTCGTGCATTGAGCAATTCTTGCTCTAACTAGTTACCTTGTCAAGGTGATCAGAGTGTAAAGTCCCTTCACGGTGGTGGCTTCTTCATTTACAGAGCAACGATTTTCTTTTAGCAGAAAATACAACTCTGTGTCAGTGCGGACGCTGACCGAAACCACTCCCTTCTTTGCTTGTCTGTCTTTGTGTTCCTTCCCACACCGCAGGTATGCACCCCTGCGCTCGGGCAGCTTCTCAGGCCCTTTCCAGTCTTTTTCGACACAGAAAACAGCAACATCTTTACTGACTTGGCTTTACCCAAAGTTGCCTCTAGGCTCTCCACTCTTTATGTACACAATGAGAGTTCCATGCATAGGCACCTGGCACTGCAACAGGATAAGCTGCTCCCAGCCATTCTGGACTGGCAATGAAAACATCCTGTGCAAACAAACTCTGACATCACTTCTCAGCCTGAGGCCATCTGCCAACCGCTGAGTCATTCATCCTCATAAACAGCCCCTCCTAGCCCTTCATTATACATTTTCAACAGGAAAAAAGATTCCCTCTGCCTCCTTCTTGTCTTCTAATGGGCCAGATCCACAACGGCTGTAAATCAGCATAGCTCAATGGACACAAATAGAAGGGTATCAGTAACACCAGCTGAGAATCTGGCCCCGCACTGGCAAGTTGACTTTAAACTCTTGCTGTGTGAAAATAGCTCTTCACAGCCAAAGGACTGAAAGGCCTAGACTGGATGCTTACCCAGACATGTTCTCCCTTTAAGGTTCCTGGCCAAAGCATTTCTCTGATTTGGCTGACCACCTGATTTCAGACATTCTCTGTGTCAGCTTTGTGTTGTACATTCACGTGACCAGTTTTCATACTTCCACGTGAAGTCACCTGGTCAGAAGCCATTTTTGCATTCATTTCCAAAGCTACAATCATCTGAGCCTGCTGGCAAAGACCTAAATTCGGACATTTTTCTGACTCACGCTTCAGATGCACTTCATCCCTACATAAACATCTGGGGACATGGGGTGAGAACATGAGAAGTAATAATGGGCAAGATCCAAAGAATTGGAAGTTTGGCTAGTTACCAGAACTTCCCCAACTGTATCCAGAGCTCTTTGGTCAAGTACTGAGTGTTCTCATGAGTTTCCAGTTGGCCATAAAGACGGAAAGAACAGCCTGGCTCATTCTCTTTCACTACCTCTGTGTCTGGAAAGCACCAGCAAGTGCAGACATACGAAAACAAAACAAATACACTTTTTCAAGCTTTAAAGGTTCAATTTAAATTTGAAGTTTATTGATTATTCCAACCAACCAGGATTTCCCAACCGTAAATCTGACTCTTTTCCTTGAACTCCTGTTGGAAGAGGATTACATTAATGCGAAATAGGAATCTTTCCGTTAACGTCCACAGTGTACACATGGGGGAGTTAGAGAGCAGCACTGGCAAGTACTGCTAATCACAGCCCCATACTCTGAGCGGTGGGGTAGTGTAGAGAAGCCCTGAGACTGACAAAAATCTTGAGATGAAGTTAGCAACACTCAGGGGGTTAATGTAAGTGGTTATTGCAGACCCTCACAATAAAATAAACCAATTGTTCATTTTTCCTTAGTTGGTGTGCTTCTCATTCTTGCATGGCTATTTCTTACCATTGCTCTGGAGTGATTTTTGAAAATCTGTTAGAACAAAGCAGAATAAAATACTAAACGATTTGCCAACTTGGCAGAAAAAAGAAGAGAAAGCAAAAAGCTTGGCCAAGTCAAATATCAATCTCCTTTAAAAAGTTTTTGTTTCCATAAATTATAATAAGTTGATGATGTTTCATTTGTAACAGAGTCTGCTGAGAGCCACATATTCACATTGCAAACATCTCTGTATGTAAGTAATGAGTCTATGTGTAGAAGAAAGTGGAGGTCAAAATCTGAGCCTCTCTACTCGGGTGGTGGTGTTTGGTACTGCTCCAGCACCAGCCTAACTGGGATGCACGGAGAGAACAGCCTCACCACCGAGGCTTCGACAGAATATGTTACCTACTATTGCCACAGTGGATGCTGCCCCCTTGTGGCGAGAAGAATGGAACAAGCTGCTCCCTCTGTAAAAAACTCCTTCCTCGCCACTCCACCTGATGAGAGACTGCCTGGCACGGAAACGCCACCTAGCTCTGGTGTAAGCTCAGCTGTTTCAGACTCAGGGTAGAGCAGCAAATGGGGACTCAGGAACAGCCCTGTCTGTAGCTGCGATGGAACTGAGGATGTTGCAGGCCTACTGAATGGCTGCTCAGCTCAAGTTTTTCTATCAGGAGGGCGTTCCAGACTCCGCACTGCTGACCCCGAGGCTCTTGAACAGCAAAAATGTTGGATGACTACCTAAGTCCTTTTGATTCCTTGACAGTTTTTCTTTTTTGAGGTATGCATCATTGTCTGACCTCACTATTATCTATTTTGTTTTGAAATTTTTTTCCATCTTTATTGCACCACTTTTGTGTTTGCTAATAATCATAGAATCATAGAAAATCAGGGTTGGAATGGACCTCAGGAGGTCATCTAGTCCAACCCCCTGCTCAATGCAGGACCAATTCCCAACTAAATCATCCAGCAGGGCTTTGTCAAGCCTGACCTTAAAACCTATAAGGAAGGAGATTCCACCACCTCCTTAGGGAACCCATTCCAGTGCTTCACCACCCTCCTAGTGAAAAAGTTTTTCCGAATATCCAACCTAAACCTCCCGCACTGCAACTTGAGCGATTACTCCTTGTTCTGTCATCTGCTACCACTGAGAACAGTCAAGATCCATCCTCTTGGAACCCCCTTTCAGGCAGTTGAAAGCAGCTATCAAATCCCCCTCATTCTTCTCTTCTGCAGGCTAAACAATCCCAGGTTCCCTCAGCCTCTCCTCATAAGTCATGTGTTCCAGCCCCCTAATCATTTTTGTTGCCCTCCATTGGACTCCATTGGACTCTTTCCAATTTTTCCACATCCTTCTTGTAGTGTGGGGCCCAAACTGGACACAGTACTCCAGATGAGGCCTCACCAATGCCGAACAGAGGAGAATGATCATGTCCCTTATTCTGCTGGCAATGCCCCTACTTATACATCTCAAAATGCCATTGGCCTTCTTGCAAAAAGGGCACACTGTTGACTCGTATCCAGCTTCTCGTCCACCGCAACCGTGCTCGTCAGTCTAGAACCTTTGTAGAACTCGTGGATGGAGCTGAATTGATAATGGAGCACCGTGCATAGAGCAGCCCATTAGCAGCAGGATAACTGGAGCCCTCCAGAAGCAGTGCCTCCTATTGCATACAACCCCCATAACATGCCTCAGGAAAGTTTTTGAAGGTTCACCTCTAAGTGCAAGAGGGTTGTTCAGTCTGTCACCTCTCAGCCATGATTGTCCATGAAGATTGGTGGCTTTGGGGATCTGGGCCTTTTTCCCCAGAGGCACTGACTCATTTCACATAGGCCACCATGGCTACCGGATAACAATTTCTGTTGCTGCCAACTGGGTCCTGAATCCTGCAGGTGGCCCTTTGTGCCCAAGCAAGCTCCCACTAATGATAGTGGGTCTCTGCATAGGCACCACCATGGATCCAGTGGCCAGAACGGGCCTTGGGATGGGTTGAAGAGTTACTCAGTGGAGAGAGACACCATACCTTATTACACAAGTCCATTGTTATTATTATCTACATTATAGCAGCACCTAGGAAGTACAATCTAAGATCAGAGCCCCATTGTGCTAAGCTCTGTACAGACAAGCAGCAAAGTCAGTCCCTGCTCCAGAGAGCTCACAATCTGCAAGCCAGACAGGATGCACCAGGTGGATAAACAGGGCAGGGGTGGCAAAGTTACAATAAAACAGAGTTTAGCAAAAGAGTAAGAGTTGCAGCTCACCACTCGCCCAATCCTTAACCCCACCTACACTGGGCTGATTATTTTAAATACCTATTTGGTGGCAACCGGTTGGGCACCCCAGGGAATAAAAGTAAAGATGTCAAACTTCTTAAAGACTGTAAATGAAATGCTAATCATGGGCTGCACTAGCTCAGCAGGGCCTGGTGCAGAGAATGAAATGAGCATTCTCTCCTCTCCAGCTCACTCCTGGGCTCATAAATGTTGCTTAAGTAGCAATAACCCTATACTGAAGAGGGCATACAGCAAATAAAAGGCAGCTGGAAATAAGCAGAGTGAGCCATAGGAAGGCACCCAAGATTGAATTTCAGGCAAACTGCAGGTGTTAGGATAATTATCGGAGGTTGGCAGATTGTGGAAATCCTAAAAAGGCAACGCATAGTTTAACATTTTCATTGCACATCTGTGCAACCACTTTTTTATTAATAGGACTGAAACAATGGCAAAGATACACAAAGCCTCTAGGTGAGGATCCGAACAATGAGGGGAGGGGATACATGTGATATCAATATGCACTACCAGGCTACAATGGCTCGACCAGCTGGTGAGTATCGGAAACAGGGGAACGGTGGGAGGCAACTGAAGCAGGTGGTTCAAAGTGCTGTGGCAGTGCTGAGTTGGGCATTAACCTTCATTATGAGACTGTGTCCAAACAGCCTCCAAATTAATGCAGTGCATCTATATTGCCTGATGAATTTCCCATAGCTACTTACAGAATCATGGGAGGATTTCATACATTTTGCCACTTATCTCCAGGGGAATGAATTTGATAGGTTGTCACCTTCTATGATTTGTTCCACATGATTTTATGCTGTTCATTATATCGCTAATCAATTCAGAATCTGCTGAAACTTCCCCGTAATAAACTAGTCTAGTTTGGAGTCCTGGAAATAAATGGCCCCTTTATCATTTCTTGTCTCTTTCTAGCTTTGATTAAGCGGAATTCTCTTGTGGAATCGAATGCAATGCAGGTTACCAACATTTACTTTATCATGCATCCTGGTAACACACAGCACAGGTTCCTGTTCATTAATTCTGCAAAGGAGCATTTAGAATGTATTTTAAATGGTTTTCCTCCTTTACAGCTCCCTGTGGCACAGGCGTGTTTCAGATCTGAAGAGTGATCAATAAACAAGCGCTGCTGTCCGTTGGGGCTTCTGGCTGTACAATTAGAATAGGGAAACTCAACAGGCTGTTTTATTATACGATGACAGCAGACTGATTTGGCTGTGCAGTTGGTGTCAAATGCTGATTTCCAGACATTTGTATTTGAGGTAACAAAGCAGCATCGGCCGGGAACACCAGCCAGATTGCTCTCTGCCAAACTACATGCACGTTTATTTTCAGATAATGGGCGTTTACGTCGCAGTAGGTTCGTTACCTGGTACCTGGGGCTTGATGGCTCTTTCCATCAGTATAACCGCTCAGCACGATGTATAGATGTACTTCAAGCTACTGTACAGGAAAAGATGCTATTAACCTAGTTGTCAAGTAGGTGCTGAAGCCAGCAGAGCAGCATGCTCGGGGCACCTGCAAAAGGCATGAGGCCACATTCAATAGGAGAAAGGGCCACAGACTACAGGGAAGGGTGCAGCTGAATAGAGAGTTGCCTGTATGCTGCTATATCAAGAATAAAGGCTGGTAAAAGGAAGAGCAAAGCAGGAGCTGTTTTTCTACATGGCACAGATTTCAAAAAGAGAATATGTTTAAGCAGGTTTTCTTTGTGCACCATTGAAACAGCAGACCCAGGGTTGCCTATAGTAACACAAGTGTGGCCAATTGTCACCTCTAGTGACTGGTCCTTATAAAATGAAGAAAGTCTACCGCTGCAACTAGCTGAAGAAGTTACTGGAAATCCCTTGGCTCAAGTGGTAGAGATTAAGGTTAGCTGTGGACAATCTATTGTGGGCCTAAAGTGGAGTGAGGGTCTCTCATACAGCCCTGCTGTGAGATTATCTAATTGCAGGATTGGGCCCGTACTTTATAATAATCCCTTACACTACAATATGATTGTCACCAAGACAGGATTTACTGCATTCCAAGTAGATTCAGTGACTAAATGTGAACCATGCTGCACAGAAGGGTAAATGTAAAGCTGGCCAGAGAACAGCAATTCAACTTTGTGACATATTTGAGGTTTCAGAATTTGTTTTCGTTGCGCATTGGAACGAAGCCAAAACCTGTAGAACGTTTGCACAGAATGGAATTGTGTCAAAATGTCTTTTCAACTCAACCCTGACCCCTCTCCCTGGGAGTGACTAGAGAGTCCACCCGGGAACTCAGAACCTTCCTGAAAAAGACTCAGCTAACATCTGCATGTCTCCGCAGAACATTTAGGCTTCAGTGAAATGGCCTTTTATGAGGAACACAAGTGTTTTGTCAGCCAGGTTCCAATCAGCTGCAGGTAAATGAAGAGCCTTGAATGAACTGCTTTCATGCCAAGCCCGTTGTGGCAGGAGGAGGGTGATGTATCCTGAAAAAGTCCAAGTTTTCAGGCCTGCCCTCCCATGCTGTGTCATTGCATTGGCCTGGCTTTTTTGAAACCCTACGGGCTCTGGCCATTGGCAGGAGCAGCCAGACCACTGAAGCCATGAAGCTGCCAGTAGGCTGGCTAAGTGCATGTGCACCTCAAGGATGTCTCCTTTTCCCAGACGCCCCTCAACATGTAAGCCCTACTCTTCCCAGGGGGTCTCAAGCCAGCCCTCCTTTGCACCTAGAGTCGAAGTCACACTGGAGCCAGTGTAGTGATTAGCAGTCTACAATGGACTCAGCTTCACAACCACTGAGGGCACGCAGCTACCTAGTCTAAACCCAGAAGTCACGTCCGTCAATAGTCTGAAATACTTGCTTAAAAAGCTGTTGTTTCCAGGAGCACTTCTGCCTGTCAACCCCATACCTAGAGTTTGTGTAGAAAACCAACACCGCAGGTGCACAACACAGCTGGGGAAGTGAGATGGCTTGGTAGTTAAGTCCTGGCACTCAGAGATCTGGGTTCAGTGCACAGATCTGCCTCAGACTCCCTGTCTGAGTTTGGGCAAGGTGCTGAGTATCTCTGCCTCAGTTTCCCATCTGTGAAATGGACATAATCAGCCTGAAGACTGTAAACTTTTCAGGGCAGGGACTGTCTGTACAGTGCCTAGCACCATTGGGACCAGTTGAATTTTGGTATTCTAGGGGCTATTGCCATCAAGTTAGAAATGTTAATAAAAATGGTTTCAGTGCTTCTTCAAAACTCCTGGGAGCAGATGAGACTGGAAATGGAAGGAACCAAATACTGTACAACAAAGGGTGCTAATCTTCTGGTGCAGCTAGTCTGATATGCATTCAAATTACTCCAGGTTGTCTGTTCTCCCCCCAACCCAGCCTAGCAGCTTTCAGCAGTACAGCATTCAGCGCTCAGTTAAGACTCAGTGACATTCTCCTAGCTGAACTGTCTTAAAGTGTAATATGGATAGTTACAGACCTGCCTGGCCTTAGTTAACCCCCCGCCCAACATTTCCACGAGCCTAGCTGCCGTGTTGTTATCTGGTGAATTAGTAAAGGCTCCGGGGACTTGTTTATCTGGCACTAAGGCATGGCAGGTCACTGTGATTCCCAAGAAGTAAAGAGCCAGAGATCCCTATATTCCTGTGTGTCCTTGAAGTCGATTTCTTTGTGCTGTTTTGCCTGGATGGTAAATAACTAGCCCTAACCAGCTGCCTGCCTAGTGTTAACAAACATGTAGTGTGCGCCAGTAATATCACCCCTCCAGATCTATTTCTAAGCATATACTAGCAGAGGGGAGAGACCTAACTCTGAGCCCCAGCTTATCTGCACTGACCTGAAATATCAGGAGTCAGAGTATGAGACTGAAATTGCCCCAAAGTGAATAGGCGCGTCATGCTTCGAAACTTGGCACAGAAGAGGGGAGAACCCAGTTAGCACTTGCATTCATGCTGCACTATTCAATTGTGCCAAAGCAATAGTAAGTGGAACCATCGAGGAAAGGTGGGGGCGCCTTTCGAACTGCAGTGCAATCAATAGCTAAGACGTCCTTGGTGCCCCAATTCAGCAAAATGTGGACTGGTTTGATGCAAATGACAACAGTATCCAAGCACTCTTGTGGCCCATAAAGCCATGCACCAAGTTCAAGTGACAAGCCTCCTCCCTCGTGATTGCAGAAGCCTTCAGGAAATCAAATATGAAGCACAGAAAAAGCAGTGGGAAATGGAGGACGCTCGGTGGAGAATAAAGCAACAGAACACAAGCTCTTGCTGATACTAATAACACCCGAGGGTTTTTTCAGGAATTAAAAGTCTATTTACGGACCACAAAGAGCCAATAATTGTCCAAGCCTGTCCACTGATGGGCACCAGCCCTCCAACTGAGCACAGTATGGTACTAAGAAAGATGGAAAGAACATTTTGCGATTCTCCTCAATCGTGAGTTGGGCACAAATGATCAAAAACCAGACTCAATCAAGCAAAGACCATTTCAATTTGAACTCAAAGATCCATCAACTTTGGAGGAGACTCAGAATACACTTCGGGGAAATGACAATGGAAGGCAGTTGGAGCTGACGAAATCCCAGCTGAAGGGCTGAAGACAGGGTGGTCCTACACTTCACAAAGCTTTACAAGAATATTTACTTTCTGCTGGGAAAACCGAGGTTTTACTCCAGGATTTAAAAGATGTCAAATCACAACAATCTACAAGAACAAAGTGGACAGCTATGACTGCAGCAGTTATCATGGCATTTCACTCCTCTCCATCACTGGTAAGACCCTTGGTCAGCTGTTGCTGAAAAGGCTTCAGGTTATTGCAGATGATGTATTCCCTGAACCCCACTGTGGTTTTCGTTCATCACACAGCACTGACAACAGTATTTACCATAAGGGCTAGAGCACCTATGGAAAAAAGTTACCAGCCTCCACCCCCTCTCCCCCCAGCGCCTCCTGTCCACCGGAGGCCCTGCCGATCAATTCTCCCCCTCCCTCCCAGCGCTTCCAACTGGCCATGATCAGCTCTTCTGCAGCGTGCAGGAGGTGCTGGGAGGGAGGGGGAGGAGTGGGATGGGGCTTGCTTAGGGGAAGGGGTGGAGCAGGGCTGGGAAGAGGCAGGTGGCGTGCGGTGGGGCAGGGTCAGGGGCAGGCAGGAGTGAAAGAGACAGGCAGGAGTGGGGCTTGGGGGATGGGGTTGGGGGGGCAGGGCCTGGTGCGGAGTGGTGGGTTGAGCCACCCCAGGGCCCTAAGAAAGCCAGCGCCTGTGGCATTTACCCTACACCAGTTACAGGTAGAAAGCTGCTGAATAACAAATGCCCCTGTATCTTGCCTTTGTCAGCCTTAGTAAGGCGTTCGACAACTGCACTGACAAAGATCTTTCATCGCACTTAAAGTCAGCTGCCTCAGCCTTCGGTTGCCTACAAAAAAGACTATTCTCAAGACAGGGGGTCAAAGTGTCCACAAAATACCAGTTTACAGAGCTGTTGTACTTCCTTGTCTTCTATACTCATAAGAGACTGGCCCTTTTTATCATCACCATATCCAAAAAAATTCACTGTCTGCAAGAAGGACACCTACGCAGCATACTGGGAATCAAATGGCCTCACAAATCAATCACAGTGAAGTACGATGGCTGGCAGCCATGGTAATCATGAAAGCCATGCTAGCATGGAAGCAATGATCTGGGTTGGTCATGTTCTATGTATGGATAACAATTGACTGCCTTAGAGAGTTCTGTACAGTGAATTTGAAAAAGGCAGTCGGAAAGTTGGCCTCCCAAACTCCGCATGCCGAAGCGGCACATACAGTCGGCCGGGCTGGACTTAATGACCTGGGAGGATATGGCCATGACAGTGAGCTTGGCACTCCCTCTACAAAGGAAGCAGAACGAGCAACAGAATACCTTTGTCCACCCCTGGACTGACAGTCGGAGGGAACGTAGACACCAACTTGCCCTGGCACGTCTCCTGAGCGTTACATGTGGAAACTGATTTCCTGTCACAGTCATACTCTACTACGAGCGACCAGCCATTCTCATTATCACGAGAGGAGGGAAGAGACCTAACTCCGATGCCACGCCTAGGACTTAACCCTGATGGAAGCAAACAAATAGTGTGTCTTTACCTTTCATTTTGCAGGTCACACCTGGAATTTCCAATCAGGTTGAACTCTTCCATTTATTTTCCCATTGTATTGCCCCAGCTATCTAATACCCAATAACTAAAGTATCAACTGTGGGTAGATTGTGTCTCCCTCTTCTCCTTCCTGGACACTACGGTGCTAATAAGCGATGGTCACATAACACCACCCTATATCGGAAACCTACTGACTGCTATTCCTACCTACATGCCTCTAGCTTTCATCCAGATCATACCACACGATCCATTGTCTACAGCCAAGCTCTACGATATAACCGCATTTGCTCCAACCCCTCAGACAGAGACAAACACCTACAAGATCTCTATCATGCATTCCTACAACTACAATACCCACGGGCTGAAGTGAAGAAACAGATTGACAGAGCCAGAAGAGTACCCAGAAGTCACCTACTACAGGACAGGCCCAACAAAGAAAATAACAGAACGCCACTAGCCATCACCTTCAGCCCCCAACTAAAACCTCTCCAACGCATCATCAAGGATCTACAACCTATTCTGAAGGACGACCCATCACTCTCACAGATCTTGGGAGACAGACCAGTCCTTGCTTACAGACAGCCCCCCATCTGAAGCAAATACTCACCAGCAACCACACACCACACAACAGAACCACTAACCCAGGACCTATCCTTGCAAAAAAGCCCGATGCCAACTCTGTCCAAATATCTATTCAGGGATACCATCATAGGGCCTAATCACATCACCACACTATCAGAGGCTCGTTCACACTGCGCATCTACCAATGTGATATATGCCATCATGTGCCAGCAATGCCCCTCTGCCATGTACATTGGTCAGACTGGACAGTCCTCTACGTAAAGGAATGAATGGACACAAATCAGACGC